>NC_091282.1:327870652-328493569 GCF_032444005.1 Ranitomeya imitator | reverse complement strand
GGCTGACTGTCATCAAGGCTTTCCTCTTCCTCAGCTGCAGACGCCTGATCCTTTATGTGCGTCAAACTTTGCATCAGCAGACGCATTAGGGGGATGCTCATGCTTATTATGGCGTTGTCTGCACTAACCAGCCGTGTGCATTCCTCAAAACACTGAAGGACTTGACACATGTCTTGAATCTTTGACCACTGCACACCTGACAACTCCATGTCTGCCATCCTACTGCCTGCCCGTGTATGTGTATCCTCCCACAAAAACATAACAGCCCGCCTCTGTTCACACAGTCTCTGAAGCATGTGCAGTGTTGAGTTCCACCTTGTTGCAACGTCTATGATTAGGCGATGCTGGGGAAGGTTCAAAGAACGCTGATAGGTCTGCATACGGCTGGAGTGTACGGGCGAACGGCGGATATGTGAGCAAAGTCCACGCACTTTGAGGAGCAGGTCGGATAACCCCGGATAACTTTTCAGGAAGCACTGCACCACCAGGTTTAAGGTGTGAGCCAGGCAAGGAATGTGTTTCAGTTGGGAAAGGGAGATGGCAGCCATGAAATTCCTTCCGTTATCACTCACTACCTTGCCTGCCTCAAGATCTACAGTGCCCAGCCACGACTGCGCTTCTTTCTGCAAGAACTCGGACAGAACTTCCGCGGTGTGTCTGTTGTTGCCCAAACACTTCATAGCCAATACAGCCTGCTGACGTTTGCCAGTAGCTGCCCCATAATGGGAGACCTGGTGTGCAACAGTGGCAGCTGCGGATGGAGTGGTTGTGCGACTGCGGTCTGTGGACGAGCTCTCGCTTCTGCAGGAGGACGAAGAGGAGGAGGAGGGGGTGCGAACGGCTACAGCCAATTGTTTCCTAGACCGTGGGCTAGGCAGAACTGTCCCAAACTTGCTGTCCCCTGTGGACCCTGCATCCACCACATTTACCCAGTGTGCCGTGATGGACACGTAACGTCCCTGGCCATGCCTACTGGTCCATGCATCTGTTGTCAGGTGCACCTTTGTGCTCACAGATTGCCTGAGTGCATGGACGATGCGCTCTTTAACATGCTGGTGGAGGGCTGGGATGGCTTTTCTGGAAAAAAAGTGTCGACTGGGTAGCTCGTAGCGTGGTACAGCGTAGTCCATCAGGGCTTTGAAAGCTTCGCTTTCAACTAACCGGTAGGGCATCATCTCTAACGAGATTAGTCTAGCTATGTGTGCGTTCAAACCCTGTGTACGCGGATGCGAGGCTAAGTACTTCCTTTTTCTAACCATAGTCTCATGTAGGGTGAGCTGGACTGGAGAGCTGGAGATCGTGGAAATAGCGGGGGTGCCGGTGGACATGGCAGACTGAGAGACGGTGGGAGATGGTATTGTTGCCACCGGTGCCCTAGATGCAGTGTTTCCTACTACGAAACTGGTGATTCCCTGACCCTGACGGCTTTGGCCTGGCAAAGAAACCTGCACAGATACTGCAGGTGGTGCGGAAAATGGTGGCCCTACACTGCCGGAAGGGATGTTGCGTTGCTGACTAGATTCATTGGCCGAGGGTGCTACAACCTTAAGGGACGTTTGGTAGTTAGTCCAGGCTTGCAAATGCATGGTGGTTAAATGTCTATGCATGCAACTTGTATTGAGACTTTTCAGATTCTGTCCTCTGCTTAAGGTAGTTGAACATTTTTGACAGATGACTTTGCGTTGATCAATTGGATGTTGTTTAAAAAAATGCCAGACTGCACTCTTTCTAGCATCGGATACCTTTTCAGGCATTGCAGACTGAGCTTTAACCGGATGGCCACGCTGTCCTCCAACAGGTTTTAGCTTTGCCACGCGTTTTGGGCAAGATACGGGCCCGGCAGATGGAACCTGTTGCGATGTTGATGCCTGCTGCGGCCCCTCCTCCTCCGCTTCAGAACTGCTGCCGCCTGCACCCTGTTCCCCCAATGACTGCCAATCGGGGTCAAGAACTGGGTCATCTATTACCTCTTCTTGTAGCTTGTGTGCAACTTCGTCTGTGTCACCGTGTCGGTCGGTGGTATAGCGTTCGTGATGGGGCAACATAGTCTCATCAGGGTCTGATTCTTGATCAGCACCCTGCGAGGGCAATGTTGTGGTCTGAGTCAAAGGACCAGCATAGTAGTCTGGCTGTGGCTGTGCATCAGTGCACTCCATGTCAGATTCAACTTGTAATGGGCATGGACTGTTAACTGCTTCACTTTCTAAGCCAGGGACGGTATGTGTAAAGAGCTCCATGGAGTAACCCGTTGTGTCGCCTGCTGCATTCTTCTCTGTTGTTGTTTTTGCTGAAGAGGACAAGGAAGCGACTTGTCCCTGACCGTGAACATCCACTAACGACGCGCTGCTTTGACATTTACCAGTTTCACGAGAGGAGGCAAAAGAGCTAGAGGCTGAGTCAGCAAGATAAGCCAAAACTTGCTCTTGCTGCTCCGGCTTTAAAAGCGGTTTTCCTACTCCCAGAAAAGGGAGCGTTCGAGGCCTTGTGTAGCCAGACGACGAACCTGGCTCCACAGCTCCAGACTTAGGTGCAATATTTTTTTTCCCACGACCAGCTGATGCTCCACCACTACCACTACCCTCATTACCAGCTGACAATGAACGCCCCCGGCCACGACCTCTTCCACCATACTTCCTCATTGTTTTAAAAACGTAAACAAACTAACGGTATTTGTTGCTGTCACACAAATTACACGGTGAGCTATAACTTCAGTATGATTTAGCTACCCCTTTACAGGTGAGTGAGACCACAACGAAAATCAGGCACAATGTTACACACTCTGTTGTTGGTGGCAACAAATGAGAGAGATGCCACACACGCAGGACTGTCACTGAAGCACAAATGTAAATATTAATCTCCCACTGATTTGATTTTTTTTTTTTTTTCAGGGAGACTTTAGGAAAAAAAAAAAATAGAATAAAATGATTTTTTCAGGAAGAATTTAGAAACCAAATAAAATAAAATGATTTTTTCAGGGAGAATTTAGAAAACAAATAAAACAAAAAAAGGCTTTCTATGGCCCACTGAGTGAGAGATGACGCACACAGGAGTCAGGAGTGGCACACAAGCCCAGAGGCCAATATTTATCTCCCACTGATTGATGTAGTGATTTTTTCAGGTAGATTTTGGAACCCAAATCAAGCTAAAAAAAATAATAGGCTTTCTATGGCCCACAATTGGAGAGAGAGAGAGAGAGATGGCACACCCAGGAGTCAAGACTGGCACACAAGCAGAAAGGGCAATATTAATCTCCCACTGATTTGTTTTTTTTTTTTGTTTTTTTTCAGGGAGACTTTAGGAAAAAAAAATAGAATAAAATGATTTTTTCAGGAAGAATTTAGAAACCAAATAAAATAAAATGATTTTTTCAGGGAGAATTTAGAAAACAAATAAAACAAAAAAAGGCTTTCTATGGCCCACTGAGTGAGAGATGACGCACACAGGAGTCAGGAGTGGCACACAAGCCCAGAGGCCAATATTTATCTCCCACTGATTGATGTAGTGATTTTTTCAGGTAGATTTTGGAACCCAAATCATGCTAAAAAAATAATAGGCTTTCTATGGCCCACAATTGGAGAGAGAGAGAGAGATGGCACACCCAGGAGTCAAGACTGGCACACAAGCAGAAAGGGCAATATTAATCTCCCACTGATTTGTTTTTTTTTTTTTTTTTTTCAGGGAGACTTTAGGAAAAAAAAAATAGAATAAAATGATTTTTTCAGGAAGAATTTAGAAACCAAATAAAATAAAATGATTTTTTCAGGGAGAATTTAGAAAACAAATAAAACAAAAAAAGGCTTTCTATGGCCCACTGAGTGAGAGATGACGCACACAGGAGTCAGGAGTGGCACACAAGCCCAGAGGCCAATATTTATCTCCCACTGATTGATGTAGTGATTTTTTCAGGTAGATTTTGGAACCCAAATCAAGCTAAAAAAATAATAGGCTTTCTATGGCCCACAATTGGAGAGAGAGAGAGAGATGGCACACCTAGGAGTCAAGACTGGCACACAAGCAGAAAGGGCAATATTAATCTCCCACTGATTTGTTTTTTTTTTTTTTTTTTTCAGGGAGACTTTAGGAAAAAAAAAAAATAGAATAAAATGATTTTTTCAGGAAGAATTTAGAAACCAAAGAAAATAAAATGATTTTTTCAGGGAAAATTTAGAAAACAAATAAAACAAAAAAAGGCTTTCTATGGCCCACTGAGTGAGAGATGACGCACACAGGAGTCAGGAGTGGCACACAAGCCCAGAGGCCAATATTTATCTCCCACTGATTGCTGTAGTGATATTTTCAGGTAGATTTTGGAACCCAAATCAAGCTAAAAAAAATAATAGGCTTTCTATGGCCCACAATTGGAGAGAGAGAGAGAGATGGCACACCCAGGAGTCAAGACTGGCACACAAGCAGAAAGGGCAATATTAATCTCCCACTGATTTGTTTTTTTTTTTTTTTTTTCAGGGAGACTTTAGGAAAAAAAAAAATAGAATAAAATGATTTTTTCAGGAAGAATTTAGAAACCAAATAAAATAAAATGATTTTTTCAGGGAGAATTTAGAAAACAAATAAAACAAAAAAAGGCTTTCTATGGCCCACTGAGTGAGAGATGACGCACACAGGAGTCAGGAGTGGCACACAAGCCCAGAGGCCAATATTTATCTCCCACTGATTGATGTAGTGATTTTTTCAGGTAGATTTTGGAACCCAAATCAAGCTAAAAAAAATAATAGGCTTTCTATGGCCCACAATTGGAGAGAGAGAGAGAGAGATGGCACACCCAGGAGTCAAGACTGGCACACAAGCAGAAAGGGCAATATTAATCTCCCACTGATTTGTTTTTTTTTTTTTTTTTTTTTTTTCAGGGAGACTTTAGAAAAAAAAAAAATAGAATAAAATGATTTTTTCAGGAAGAATTTAGAAACCAAATAAAATAAAATGATTTTTTCAGGGAGAATTTAGAAAGCAAATAAAACAAAAAAAGGCTTTCTATGGCCCACTGAGTGAAAGATGACGCACACAGGAGTCAGGAGTGGCACACAAGCCCAGAGGCCAATATTTATCTCCCACTGATTGATGTAGTGATTTTTTCAGGTAGATTTTGGAACCCAAATCAAGCTAAAAAAATAATAGGCTTTCTATGGCCCACAATTGGAGAGAGAGAGAGAGATGGCACACCCAGGAGTCAAGACTGGCACACAAGCAGAAAGGGCAATATTAATCTCCCACTGATTTGTTTTTTTTTTTTTTTTTTCAGGGAGACTTTAGGAAAAAAAAAATAGAATAAAATGATTTTTTCAGGAAGAATTTAGAAACCAAATAAAATAAAATGATTTTTTCAGGGAGAATTTAGAAAACAAATAAAACAAAAAAAGGCTTTCTATGGCCCACTGAGTGAGAGATGACGCACACAGGAGTCAGGAGTGGCACACAAGCCCAGAGGCCAATATTTATCTCCCACTGATTGATGTAGTGATTTTTTCAGGTAGATTTTGGGGCCCAAATCAAGCTAAAAAAATAATAGGCTTTCTATGGCCCACAATTGGAGAGAGAGAGAGAGATGGCACACCCAGGAGTCAAGACTGGCACACAAGCAGAAAGGGCAATATTAATCTCCCACTGATTTGTTTTGTTTTTTTTTTTTTTCAGGGAGACTTTAGGAAAAAAAAAATAGAATAAAATGATTTTTTCAGGAAGAATTTAGAAACCAAAGAAAATAAAATGATTTTTTCAGGGAGAATTTAGAAAACAAATACAACAAAAAACGGCTTTCTATGGCCCACTGAGTGAGAGATGACGCACACAGGAGTCAGGAGTGGCACACAAGCCCAGAGGCCAATATTTATCTCCCACTTTTTTTTTTTTGTTCCAGGGAAAATTTATAAACCCAATAAAAAAAATAATAAATAGGCTTTCTATGGCCCACTATCTGAGAGACAGAGAGAGATGGCACGCTTAGGACTGGCACACAAGCCCAAAGGCCAATATTAATCTCCCTTTTTTTTTGTAAGGGAGAATTTATAAAACCAAAAAAAAATAAATAAATAGGCTTTCTATGGCCCACTATTTGTGAGAGAGATGGCACGCTCAGGACTGGCACACAAGCCCAGAGGCCAATATTAATCTCCCACTTTTTTTTTTTTTTTCCAGGGAAAATTTATAAACCCAATAAAAAATAAATAAATAAATAGGCTTTCTATGGCCCACTATCTGAGAGAGAGAGATGGCACGCTTAGGACTGGCACACAAGCCCAAAGGCCAATATTAATCTCCCACTGATTGATTCATTGATTTTTTCAGGTAGAATTTAGAACCCAAATAAAGCAAAAAAAAAAAAAAATGGGCTTTCTATGGCCCACTGAGTGAGTGATGATGCACACAGGAGTCAGGAGTGGCACACAAGCCCTGAGGCCAATATTTTTCTCCCACTGATTGATGTAGTGATTTTTTCAGGTAGATTTTAGAACCAAAATCAAGCAAAAAAATAAATAGGCTTTCTATGGCCCACTGAGTGAGTGATGATGCACACAGGAGTCAAGAGTGGCACACAAGCCCTGAGGCCAATATTTTTCTCCCACTGATTGATGTAGTGATTTTTTCAGGTAGATTTTAGAACCCAAATCAAGCAAAAAAATAAATAGGCTTTCTATGGCCCACTGAGTGAGAGATGACACAGACAGGGATGGCACTCTAGCAGAAATGTCAATCTTAATCTCCCACAAAAGAAAAAAAAAAAACAGGGAGTGTCCTTCAATTACTATCTCCCTGCAGTAATCTCAGCCAGGTATGGCAGGCAGCAATAAGGAGTAGACTGATGCACAAATTAAATAAAAAGTGTGTACAAACCAAAAAGATAGCTGTGCAGAAAGGAAGGAACAAGAGGATTTGTGCTTTGAAAAAAGCAGTTGGTTTGCACAGCGGCGTACACACAGCAATGCAGCTATCAGGGAGCCTTCTAGGGCAGCCCAATGAGCTACAGCGCTGAGGGGAAAAAAAAAAAAATGTAGCTTCCACTGTCCCTGCACACCGAAGGTGGTGTTGGGCAGTGGAAATCGCTACAGCACAAGCGGTTTGGTGGTTAATGGACCCTGCCTAACGCTATCCCTGCTTCTGACGAAGCGGCAGCAACCTCTCCCTAAGCTCAGATCAGCAGCAGTAACATGGCGGTCGGCGGGAACTCCCCTTTATAGCCCCTGTGACGCCGCAGACAGCAAGCCAATCACTGCAATGCCCTTCTCTAATATGGTGGGGACCAGGACCTATGTCATCACGCTGCCCACACTCTGCGTTTACCTTGGCTGAGAAATGGCGCTTTTTGCGTCATTGAAACGCGACTTTGGCGCGAAAGTCACGTACCGCATGGCCGACCCCGCACAGGGGTCGGATCGGGTTTCATGAAACCCGACTTTGCCAAAAGTCGGCGACTTTTGAAAATGAACGACCCGTTTCGCTCAACCCTAGTGATCACAATAATGTCCCCAACATCTTAGATATTCTTGTTGCAGTATTAGTTTCAATAATGTAGAGACAAGAGTTTCAGCTATAAAAATGGAACTAATTCCTCAAGAACAGTAAGAGATAACATGAATGTAAGAGGAGTAGATACTGGGTTACGGTAATCCTGAACTCTGAACTGCATATCATATAGCTATATACAAATATCAATTATTATGCAAATTGACTTTGGAAATCTCATTAAAATTACAGATCAAATTATATGAATGTACATATTATTTTTCTAAAAAAAAATATATATTTGCTTAGTATTTTTAAAGGTACATTTTTATCTTTTGCTTGTGAACTATTCTTTAATTTGCTACAAACTTCTTTTCAAACCATTACTTTTTCTTTTCTCTTTTCCTTTTCATAATCGTTCCATTAAAAAGCTTTCCATCCTGTGTCAATTATGGGTATAATACTGAATCAACTTTGACCGTGACCATTGGGCAATACATATATGAAGTTGACTACTTTGTAGTGAATTAAGGTATAAAATAGAGATGAGTAGATCAGACAAAATTCTAATTTGCCTGTTCACAAGGATTTTCCTGGGAAATTCAATTTGCAGAGAAGTTAGTCTCCACTAATTTAATGTCACTTATTAAAATCTGGGATATGGAAAATGAATGAATGAGAGATTAAAAAAAACTCCTTATACTCACCTCACCACTAGAGTGAACCCAATGCAAGTCAATGGGGAATCAAAGTCGGCAGTGAGTGGAGGACAGGAAAACACCTACAGTGCCCATTTTAATGCCAAAAACATCAATTCGTATTTCTTAAGCTTGTCAATCTTAATTTACTTTATAATAATAGTTAGGCATTGAAAACAGGGGCTCATTTGGCTAAAGTTGTGGGGGATAGGGCTGGCTCAAGATTTTCGTGGGCCCAGGAAATGTGGAATACATCACGGCGGTGGAGCAGGGAGAGGTAAGTATTTCAACTTTGCAAGTGCTGTGATCCTGAGCAAGCAGGGGGGCCCACTAGTTGGCACTGGCACAGGTCCCCTCATAGTACGGTGGTGTGTTTGACGGTGGGCGGCGCCTCCCACTGCCAGAGACACTTTTGCGTACTATGAGGGGCCCTGTGCCAGTGCCAATGAGTATGCCCCCCCACCTGATGAAGGGACCTGCACTTTCATCTGCACCTTCCTCTTTGTCCCCGTGTAAGGTGGTGTAGTATGCGGGAAGGGGAACCTGACTTTCAGCAGGGTCAGATTTTGGCTGTGTAGAGTGCAAGGGGAATGTAGTGGTCTGGGTCAATGTACCAGCAGACTCATCTAGCAGTGGCTGGCAAATGGGCAGGATGAGGAGGAAACACAGATATAGGCCCAAATAAGAAAGTAGGCTAAATTCAGTTCAAAATTGGTAACAGGACTACACAGGCGGCATTGCTTTGTTCAGCGGAGGACAACTGTAATGAGAGGCTGACAAAGTTAGTAGACCCCAAAAAGTAAGTAGGCTAAATGCAGTTCAAAATTGCTAACAGGACTAAACTGGTGGCATTGCTTTGTTCAGCAGAGGACAACTGTAATGAGGGGCAGACACAGTTAGTAGGCCCAAATAAGAAAGTAGGCTAAATGCAGTTCAAAATTGGTAACAGGAGTACACAGGCGGCATAGCTTTGATCAGCGGAGGAGGACAACTGTTATGAGAGGCTCACACAGTTACTAGGCCCAAGTAAGTAAGTAGGCTAAATGCAGTTCAAAATTGGTAACAGGAGTACACAGGTGGCATTGCTTTGTTCAGTGGAGGACAACTGTAATAGGCGGCTGACACAGTTAGTAGGCCAAAATAATAAGTGGGCTAAATGTCAGCCAAAAAAATGTTCATAAATAAACTGGTGGCATAGCTAGGTACAGGGGTGGGCTCCTCTGCTGAGTAGCAGACAGTGGTAGTTGGCGCAAAGTATTAACTGGTCTATCATCTATCATTTCAACAAATTTGTATTGGCAGTGCCATTGAAGGATTTAACAGCACAAACTACACAGTGGTGGAGCAGGGAAAGGTAAGCTTTGCAAGTGGTTGAGCACGTTCGAGCTGGGGAGAACAGTCTCTCGTGGGCGGCAGTACTGGCACAGGGCCCCTCATATTACGACGGTGTGTCTGAAGTTGGTTGTGCACCACCACCATCAGAGACACTTCATTGTACTATGAGGGACCCTGTGCCAGTGCCGTCGCCCAAGAGTGGGCACACCCACCTGTCCAGGCAAACGGCACTTGCACGGGTGCTTGCGCCAAGTGGTGACCACGGCCCTGTGGGGGGAGTCAGCCCATTTAGGGAGGTATAAAAATGGCCTATGATGGACATTCAGCAGCTGCAAATGGAGGATTTGGAGCAGTCAGTAAGAGGAGGCCAAAAGCAAGACAATTTTCAGGCAAGCTACATGTCAGCAGGGGAAGGTGGGGCAATATAATTTGAAATCCATGATTGGTTCATTTTAATGAAGGTTAGATCATCAACATTTCGGATAGCCAGACGAGTCCTTTTTTCGGTCAGTATTGAACCAGCAGCACTGAAGACTCTTTCTGATAGCACACTAGCAGCTGGGCAAGCGAGCTTCTGTAATGCATATTCTGCCAATTCAGGCCAGGTGTCTATTTTTGATGCCCAGTAATCATAGGGGAATGACCTGTGAGGGAGAACATCGATAAGGGAGGAAAAATAGTTTGTAACCATACTGGTGTGTCTGTTGTCGCCCACTTCATTTCCAACACAGCCTGCTGACGCTTACCACTAGCTGTTCCATAATGTGACACCTCGTGTGCAACACTGGCAGCTGCAGATGGAGTGGTCGGGCAACTGCGCTCTGTGGACGAGCTTTCACTTCTGGAGGAGGAGGAGGGGTGTCGAACGCCTACTGCCAACGGTTTCCTAGACCATGGCTAGGCAGAACTGTCCCACTATGGCTGTCCCCTGTGGACCCTGCATCCACCACATTAACCTAGTACGCCGTGATGGACACGTAACGTCCCTGGCCATGCCTACTGGTCCATGCATCAGTTGTGAGGTGCACCTTTCTACTGACTGATTTCCTGAGTGCATGGACAATGCGGTCTTTGACATGCTGGTGGAGGGCTGGGATGGCTTTTCTCACAAAGAAGTGTCGACTGGGTAGGTTATAGCGTGGTACTGCATAGGCCATCAGGGCCTTGAAAGCTTTGCTTTCAACCAACCGGTAGGGCATCATCTCTAACGAGATTAGTCTAGCAATGTGGGCGTTCAAACCCTGTGTACGTGGATGAGAGGATGAGTACTTCCTTTTCCTAACGAGAGTCTCTTGTAGGGTGAGCGGACTGGAGAGCTGCATATGGTGGAACTAGCAGGGGTGGTGTTGGACATGGCAGATTGAGAGAGGGTTGGTGATGGTATTCTTGATGTTAGCCTACCTACAGTGTTTCCTACCAAGAACCTTGTGATTCCCTGACTGCTTTGGCCTTGCAACGATACCTCCATATTTGCTGTTGGTGGTGTCCTAACCGGTGGGCTTACAGTGAGGGCAGCAATGTAGCGTTGCTGACTACCTTCATTCTGAGCGGGTGCACCAACGGTACGGGACGTTTGGTAGTTAGTCCAGGCTTGCAAGTGCATGCTGGTTAAATGTCTACACATGCACGTATTTAAATTTTGGACAGTCTTCCCTCTGCTAAAGGTCTTTGAGCATTTCTTACAGATAACTTTATGTGGATCATTCGGATCTTGGTTAAAAAATTCCCACACTGCACTCTTCCTACTATCAATTACCTTTTCAGACATTGCACGCTGTTCTCCTTTCACCAGATGGCCACGCTGTCCTAAAAGTGTTTTTGGTTTTGTCAAACATTTTTGGCTAGATACGGGCCTGCCAGATGAAAGCTGTTGCGATGTAGATGCCTGCTGTGGATCATCCTCCTCCGCTTCAGAGCTACTGCCAGCGGCACCCTGTTCCCCCAATGGCTGCCAATCAGGGTCAACAACTGGGTCATCTATCACCTCCTCTTCAATGTCATGTGCACCTTCCTCTGTGTCACTGTGTAAGGTGCTAAAGCGTTCGGGACTGGGCACCATAGTCTAATCAGGGTCAGATTCTGGCTCAGTACACTGCGAGGGCAATGTAGTGATCTGAGTCAATGGAACAGCATAATAATCTAGCTGTGGCTGTGCATCTGTGCATTCCATGTCCGATTCATCTTTTAATGGGCTGTTAAATATTTCCCTTTCTAACCCTGGCACGGTATGTGTAAAGAGCTCCATGGAGAAAATTGTAGTGTCGCCTGCCGCATCCTTCACTTTTGCTTTGGGTGAAGGACAGAAGGAAGCGACTTGGTCCTGACCGGGAGCATCCACTGATGACTCGCTGCTTTTATATTTTGAACTTTAAGAAGAGGAGGTGAAAGAGCTAGAGGCTGAGTCAGCAAAGAAAGCCAAAACTTTTTCCTGCTGCTCCGGCTTTAAAAGATGTTTTCCTACTCTCAGATAAGGAGCCTTTGAGGCCTTGTGTAGCCAGACGATGACGCTGGCTCAACACCTCCAGCCTTAGGTGCTATTTTGCTTTTCTCACTACCACCAGATGCTCCACCACCACCACCACCATCAGTACCAGCTGGCAACGACCGCCAACAGCCTTTTCCACCAGACTTCCTCATTTTTTGGGAAAATCTAACCAAAATAACAACCGTTATATGTTACTGTAAAATAAGGTAGAAGGTGTATATAAACTTATTGGCAATTTAAATCTCACTTTTTTGGGGGGAGACTGCGGAAAAAAACAGGCCCTGTGTATTACACTACAAAATGTAAGTGGCACAACGTGGCTGGCAGATATGCGACCAACAGAACTGATGTATAGAAACTTGTTGGCAAATTAAATCTCCCTTTTTGGGGAAGAAGACTGCAGCAAAAAAAAGGCCCTGTGTATTACACTACACAATGCAAGTGGCACAACGTGGCTGGCAGATATACTACAAACAGAACTGACATATAGAAGCTTGCTGGCAATTTACATCTCACTTTTTTTGGGGGGAGACTGTGGCAAAAAACAGGCCCTGTGTATTACACTAAACAATGTAAGTGGCACAAAGTGGCTGGCAGATATACCACAAACAGAACTGACGTATAGAAACTTGTTGGCAATTTAAATCTCACTTTTTTGGGGGGGAGACTGCAGCAAAAACAGGCCCTGTGTATTACACTACACAATGTAAGTGGCAAACGTGGCTGGCAGATATACTACAAACAGAACTGATGTATAGAAGCTTGCTGGCAATTTACATCTCACTTTTTTTGGGGGGAGACTGCAGCTAAAAACAGGCCCTGTGTATTACACTATACAGTGTAAGTTGCACAACATGGCTGGCTGATATTCGACCAACAGAAATGACGTATAGAAACTTGTTGTCAATTTAAATCTCAATTTTTTGGGGGGAGACTGCGGAAAAAAACAGGCCCTGTGTATTACACTACACAATGTAAGTGGCAGAACGTGGCTGGCAGATATACGACCAACAGAACTGACGTATAGAAACTTGTTGGCAATTTAAATCTCCCTTTTTTGGGGGGGAGACTGCAGCAAAAAACAGGCCCTGTGTATTACACTACACAATGTAAGTGGCAGAACGTGGCTGGCAGATATGCGACCAATAGAACTGACATATAGAAGCTTGTTGGCAATTTAAATCTCCCTTTTTTTGGGGGGGGAGACTGCGGAAAAAAACAGGCCTTGTGTATTACACTACACAATGTAAGTGGCACAACGTGGCTGGCAGATATACGACAAACAGAACTGACGTATAGAAACTTGTTGTCAATTTAAATCTCACTTTTTTTGCGGGGGAGTCTGCAGCAAAAAACATGCCCTGTGTATTACACTACACAATGTAAGTGGCACAACGTGGCTGGCAGATGTACGACCAACAGAACTGACGTATATAAACTTGTTGTCAATTTAAATCTCACTTTTTTGGGGAAGAGACTGCAGCAAATAACAGGCCCTGTGTATTACACTACACAATGTAAGTGGCAGAACGTGGCTGGCAGATATGCGACCAATAGAACTGACATATAGAAGCTTGTTGGCAATTTAAATCTCACTGTTTTGGGGGGAGACTGCAGCAAAAAACAGGCCTTGTGTATTACACTACACAATGTAAGTGGCACAACGTGGCTGGCAGATATACGACAAACAGAACTGACGTATAGAAACTTGTTGTCAATTTAAATCTCACTTTTTTGGGGAAGAGACTGCAGCAAATAACAGGCCCTGTGTATTACACTACACAATGTAAGTGGCACAACGTGGCTGGCAGATGTACGACCAACAGAACTGACATATACAGTGGGGCAAAAAAGTATTTAGTCAGTCAGCAATAGTGCAAGTTCCACCACTTAAAAAGATGAGAGGCGTCTGTAATTTACATCATAGGTAGACCTCAACTATGGGAGACAAACTGAGAAAAAAAAATCCAGAAAATCACATTGTCTGTTTTTTTAACATTTTATTTGCATATTATGGTGGAAAATAAGTATTTGGTCAGAAACAAAATTTCATCTCAATACTTTGTAATATATCCTTTGTTGGCAATGACAGAGGTCAAACGTTTTCTGTAAGTCTTCACAAGGTTGCCACACACTGTTGTTGGTATGTTGGCCCATTCCTCCATGCAGATCTCCTCTAGAGCAGTGATGTTTTTGGCTTTTCGCTTGGCAACACGGACTTTCAACTCCCTCCAAAGGTTTTCTATAGGGTTGAGATCTGGAGACTGGCTAGGCCACTCCAGGACCTTGAAATGCTTCTTACGAAGCCACTCCTTTGTTGCCTGGCGGTGTGCTTTGGATCATTGTCATGTTGAAAGACCCAGCCACATTTCATCTTCAATGCCCTTGCTGATGGCAGGAGGTTTGCACTCAAAATCTCACGATACATGGCCCCATTCATTCTTTCATGTACCCGGATCAGTCGTCCTGGCCCCTTTTCAGAGAAACAGCCCCAAAGCATGATGTTTCCACCACCATGCTTTACAGTAGGTATGGTGTTTGATGGATGCAACTCAGTATTCTTTTTCCTCCAAACACGACAAGTTGTGTTTCTACCAAACAGTTCCAGTTTGGTTTCATCAGACCATAGGACATTCTCCCAAAACTCCTCTGGGTCATCCAAATGCTCTCTAGCAAACTTCAGACGGGCCCGGACATGTACTGGCTTAAGCAGTGGGACACGTCTGGCACTGCAGGATCTGAGTCCATGGTGGCGTAGTGTGTTACTTATGGTAGGCCTTGTTACATTGGTCCCAGCTCTCTGCAGTTCATTCACTAGGTCCCCCCGCGTGGTTCTGGGATTTTTGCTCACCGTTCTTGTGATCATTCTGACCCCACGGGGTGGGATTTTGCGTGGAGCCCCAGATCGAGGGAGATTATCAGTGGTCTTGTATGTCTTCCATTTTCTAATTATTGCTCCCACTGTTGATTTCTTCACTCCAAGCTGGTTGGCTATTGCAGATTCAGTCTTCCCAGCCTGGTGCAGGGCTACAATTTTGTTTCTGGTGTCCTTTGACAGCTCTTTGGTCTTCACCATAGTGGAGTTTGGAGTCAGACTGTTTGAGGGTGTGCACAGGTGTCTTTTTATACTGATAACAAGTTTAAACAGGTGCCATTACTACAGGTAATGAGTGGAGGAAAGAGGAGACTCTTAAAGAAGAAGTTACAGGTCTGTGAGAGCCAGAAATCTTGATTGTTTGTTTCTGACCAAATACTTATTTTCCACCATAATATGCAAATAAAATGTTAAAAAAACAGACAATGTGATTTTCTGGATTTTTTTTTCTCAGTTTGTCTCCCATAGTTGAGGTCTACCTATGATGTAAATTACAGACGCCTCTCATCTTTTTAAGTGGTGGAACTTGCACTATTGCTGACTGACTAAATACTTTTTTGCCCCACTGTATAAGCTTGTTGTCAAATTAAATCTCACTTTTTTGGGGGGAGACTGCAGCAAAAAACAGGCCCTGTGTATTAAACTACACAATGTTAGTGGCACAACGTGGCTGGCAGATATATTAAAAAATACAAGTGCTGTAGTACAATTTCAATCTCCCTACAATGATCAAAGGACAAGTATGGGAGCAATAAAAAGGACTGCTGCACACAAAAGTGTGGACAAAGAAACAAGAAAACTGTGCAGAAAGGAGCAACAGGATTTTTGCTTTTACAAAAGCAGTTGGTTTGCACAGCGGCATACAAACAGCAATGCAGCTATCAAGAAGCCTTATAGGGCAGCCTAATAAGCTATAGTGCTGATGCACAAAAAAAAACTCCACTGTCCCTGCAAACAAAAGGTGGTGTTGGACAGTGGAAATCGCTACAGCACAAGCAGTTTCGGGGTTAATCTTCCCTCCCTAACTATATCCCTTCTTCTGATGAAGCTACAGCAACCTCTCCCTATGCTAAGATCGGCAGAAGTAAGATGGTGGTCGGCGTGCGTGCCCCTTTATAGCCCCTATGACGCCGCAGAAAGCAAGCCAATCACTGTAATGCCCTTCTCTAAGATGGTGAGGACCGAGACCTATGTCATCATGCTGCCCACACTCTGCGTCCACCTTCATTGAATGAGAAATGGCGCTGAAAGCGTCATACAAAATGCGACTTTGGCACGAAGATCGCCGACCTCATGGCCACGAAACCCGACTTTGCCAAAAGTCAGCAATTTTTGAAATTGTCCGATCCGTTTCGCTCAACCCTACTCTCCGCTAATCAGAGCCTGTGTTTGCCGTGTTGTCATGTGGATGATAGCATGGCAAACAATGGATGTTCTGCCCCCCCCCCATTCAACTGAATGTGGTCTGGGTTCAGGTTTAGGTATCTCAGAGATGTAATCTTTCTTAGCCTGACTTTCAGGACCCGACCGATACTCTGATATTGGGTAACTTCGCATGACGGAGCAAGATTAATGGGCAATCATACACATGGTGGGTATGCAAATCCTGACACCTCTTTTATGAGAACACATCCACAAAATCAGACAGAAAAAAAGGGTATACGTTTAGTAGATACAGTAGAAATGATGGAACTCAGGCAATTTTTTTTGCACAATTCACTCCACTTGATTATATCTCTGGAATGCCAGTCAATAACTGGATTAAGCGCAGGTAGCCCAGGAAGACCTAACACAAAAGGAGTAATAAGACCTTCTATAAAATAATAAGAAAGGAGCTCCCTGTGAAGAACCCCTATGCGCAAGCTCACATTATGCACTACTTTCTCTGACTGTGAGGTGCAGAGTCAATAGCAAATATGGGTATGGACTTTGCCAGCATACTACAGGGAAGATCATTGTCTGTGAGGACTACCTTAGGTTAAGGTTCAGCCTGATTGTCACCAGACCAATAGTCTGCTGCTGTCAGACGTAATATTGCAATTGTTTTGCAATAGCTGTGACAGGATCCATAACAAGATCCAAAGTGTGGAGGCCAGTGAAAATGTCAAGAAGTGACAGTCTGGAGAAATGGTGAGGGGCCCAAAAATGCTCCTGGAACTGGGACCCTAACTTTCCTTGTCCCAGTGGTAGTCTTGAAGGTAGAGAGACATGGGACAGAAATGTAAGAAAAACAAGACACAAAGACAGACAGGGATGAATGAATACCTCTATCATACAAAACACTCGCCAAAAATAGGGAGGAAGGAAGGGAAAAGGAGAGAGAAACAAAGAAGGAATTGGGAAGCAGAGATAAACTCTCACCAACCTATTGCACACCGAACTCTCCAAAAACTACTGTAAACTCCAACTACACAGCTCAACGCTTTCCAGGGGGAAGATTCTTTCACTGGCAAGGAAAAAACGCCCAGAGTTAGTATAAATAATTAGATGAGATGATGTTAGCATCTGCAGCTCAGAGAAACCACCTGTATGTTTTCAGCCAGCATGGAAAAAGTCCTTAACCCTTTCAGCACTGATGGAAAGGAAATCCATTTACAATAGGACACAAATCACACTGTCTCTAAAGAGGACCTGCTATTCATTTACCCATTGTTAAGTAAATAAGGTCAGCACACTGCAGCGCTAAAACATGTAAACTTGAAATATGAAATTTGAACTGCATTACTGCACTAGAAATATGAAAAATGAGAGCTTTTAGCGCATAAAAATGGCCAATTTTATGTGTACCTGGTAGCCCCTTTACGGCATCTCTCTTATACCAGGTCCTAAACTTGCCTTACCTTGCTGAGAATAAATGTCTCCATCTGAATGGGTACATGTGAAAACCTCTTCTTAGACTAAAATTCTCTCTCTCTGTGGAGGGGTACTGGACCTGCTGTAATTAAAACACCGGTGGGCTAGGAGGCGGAGTGCACGATCAGAAGGCTAAAGAATACATTTCAAAAACCTGACCGGCACATCCAAACATAGACTAAGTGTGAACAGGTGCTGAACCTAGAGTCGCCATCTCGTATATAGCTAAGTAAATAAGGCAGCACACTGCAGCGCTAAAACATGTAAACTTGAAATATTATTTTAATAATATATTTACTTAGCTATATACGAGTTGGCGACTCTGGGTTCAGCACCTGTTCACACTTAGTCTATGTTTGGATGTGCCGGTCAGGTTTTTGAAATGTATTCTTTAGCCTTCTGATCGTGCACTCCGCCTCCTAGCCCACCGGTGTTTTAATTACAGCAGGTCCAGTACCCCTCCACAGAGAGAGAGAATTTTAGTCTAGGAAGAGGTTTTCACATGTACCCATTCAGATGGAGACATTTATTCTCAGCGAGGTAAGGCAAGTTTAGGACCTGGTATAAGAGAGATGCCGTAAAGGGGCTACCAGGTACACATAAAATTGGCCATTTTTATGCGCTGAAAGCTCTCATTTTTCATATTTCTAGTGCAGTAATGCAGTTCAAATTTCATATTTCAAGTTTACATGTTTTAGCGCTGCAGTGTGCTGCCTTAGTTACTTAGCTATATACGAGTTGGCGACTCTGCGTTAAGCACCTGTTCACACTTAGTCTATGTTTGGATGTGCCGGTCAGGTTTTTGAAATGTATTCTTTAGCCTTCTGATCGTGCACTCCGCCTCCTAGCCCACCGGTGTTTTAACTACAGCAGGTCCAGTACCCCTCCACAGAGAGAGAGAATTTTAGTCTAGGAAGAGGTTTTCACATGTACCCATTCAGATGGAGACGTTTATTCTCAGCGAGGTAAGGCAAGTTTAGGACCTGGTATAAGAGAGATGCCGTAAAGGGGCTACCAGGTACACATAAAATTGGCCATTTTTATGCGCTAAAAGCTCTCATTTTTCATATTTCTAGTGCAGTAATGCAGTTCAAATTTCATATTTCAAGTTTACATGTTTTAGCGCTGCAGTGTGCTGCCTTATTTACTTAGCGATATACGAGTTGGCGACTCTGGGTTCAGCACCTGTTCACACTTAGTCTATGTTTGGATGTGCCGGTCAGGTTTTTGAAATGTATTCATTTACCCATTGTGACATTCTAACTCCAGATCTCTCAGGGGACATGACACCCTTGTGACATGAATAGGAGAGAGATGCCCACATGAACACTTACAATAGATTATGTCTGATGAATAATGGTTCTATCTAAACAGGTTTGTGATATCAAGAGCAATAGGTACTGGCATAATGCAAATTCATGTGCTGCCCTGAAAGCCATTGCAAGCCTCTGAGAATAATAAACTTAGAATTGAGAAAAATAATGCTCACCTGGGCAAAGTAGAGGTATGCGAAAATAAAAGATACTAAGGCAGGCTGTTGAATAAAATGGCACAAGTGATTTGAAGGTGAGTATTTTTTTACCTGTCAGACTGTGATTTTTATGAATTTGCACAGAGCGAATTGCAAAAATATTCTGGAAAATACAAATGTTTGTAAAATTCAAGGAGAATTCAATTCCACTCAAATGAACTCACTCATGTTTTTGAAGTTCTGTTTTTTTTGCAACATACAAGGTTGTTTTTTTACCACACTATACAGTTTGTTAAAATGATGTCATTGAATGATCAAGTTTTACAATTTAATTATTATTTGATGCATGGTTGCTTCTCCATAGATTGTTTAGACTTGTTCTTCATGGCGAGTTTGGCAATACAGAGGGCATGTCCAAAAATCACTCTGTGTTGTTAATACATTACAGAAAAATGCATGAATACCCTCATTGCAACCAGAATTTTAACACAAAAAGTAAATCATCAAAAATCAGAACCAGTTTGCAACTTGCTTGCAATGGTTAAAAGACTATAGGGGGCACAGTTTGTTGCCATCACTGCACTGTCAGGCAGATTTTTGGCCCCACAATGTGTGCTGTGGCAAAGATTGCCATGTAGCCTAAGCCATAGGCTAAGTGCACACGTTGTGGAAAGTTGTGCACTGATTTTGGTAAATCCGCATGTAAACTGCACTACGGATTTCCTGCGGAATTACCGTGGATTTACTGCATTTTTTTGCAGTTTTTGTGCAGATTCCACCTGCGGTTTTACACCTGCGGATTCCTATTATAGAGCAGGTGTTAACTGCTGCGGAATCCGCACAAAGAATTGACATGCTGCGGAAAAAACAACGCTATGTTTCCGCGTGGTTTTTTCTGCAACATGTGCACTGCGGATTTTGTTTTCCATAGGTTTACAAGGTATTGTAAACTCATGGAAACAGCTGCAAATCCGCAGCGTCCAATCCGCTGCGGATCCGCAGCAAAATCCGCAACGTGTGCACATACCCTTAGGCTGCCGTCACACTAGCAGTATTTGGTCAGTATTTTACATCAGTATCTGTAAGCCAAAACCAGGAGTGGAACAATTAGAGAACGGCAGTGTGACAGCAGCCTTAGACTGCGTTTACAAAGCCAGAAGTGGGTGAAAAATGCAGAAGTATGGTGACGTGTTTCTATTACACTTTTGCTCTGATTGATCCTCTCCTGATTTTGTCTTATAAATACTAATGTAAAATACTGTTTCAAATACTGAGTGACCTTAGTCAAACAAACCAACAGATTTCTCTGCTGCTTTCATTTATTATTAATTTAGCTCACATGTGTACATTCAGGAAAAGTACTGTTCTATTGCACAGAATACAAAAATGTTAACCAAAAGATGTCCTAAAACATTACTAAATTAAATAAATAAGGTTGTGTCTTAGTAGAACGAAAAGATCAAAATTTTGTATAAAGCATTCATCTCTAATTGAAGTAACAAGACATGAACAGAATAGTGTAATGTGATTAAAATTCAGTGTCAATTCTATTACTACTGAGCAGTACCAATCTACTAAATTTTTGGTATGCACCCTGATATGGATGGTACTGTAGCATGGATGCTTCCTTGAACAGCATTGTATGAGCATTGATATTAAAAGTACTATGTACATGGGAAGAAGGAATCACTATCACCATTACACACTGAACGGGAAACCACTGGGTAAATCTGACAGGGAGAAGGACTTGGGGATCCAATTTAATGATAAACTTACCTGGAGCAGCCAGTGCCAGGCAGCAGCTGCCAAGGCAAACAGGATCATGGGGTGCATTAAAAGAGGCCTGGGTACACATGATGAGAGCATTATACTGCCTCTGTACAAATCCCTAGTTAGACCACACATGGAGTACTGTGTCCATTTTTGGGCACCGGTGCTCAGGAAGGATATAATGGAACTAGAGAGAGTACAAGGGAGGGCAACAAAATTAATAAAGGGGATGGGAGAACTACAATACCCAGATAGATTAGCGAAATTAGGATTATTTAGTCTAGAAAAAAGATGACTGAGGGGCGATCTAATAACCATGTATAAGTATATAAGGGGACAATACAAATATCTCGCTGAGGATCTGTTTATACCAAGGAAGGTGACGGGCACAAGGGGGCATTCTTTGCGTCTGGAGGAGAGAAGGTTTTTCCACCAACATAGAAGAGGATTCTTTACTGTTAGGGCAGTGAGAATCTGGAATTGCTTGCCTGAGGAGGTGGTGATGGCGAACTCAGTCAAGGGGTTCAAGAGAGGCCTGGATGTCTTCCTGGAGCAGAACAATATTGTATCATACAATTATTAGGTTCTGTAGAAGGACATAGATCTGGGGATTTATTATGATGGAATATAGGCTGAACTGGATGGACAAATGTCTTTTTTCGGCATTACTAACTATGTTACTATGTTACTATGTTACCATACTGGCCGCTACCATGGTTGACACATTTATATGGGCATTGTTGCTGTTGGGTAAAGAGAAATCTATTTTGTTGATAATTGGAGCACCCACATCTTGGCTTGTATAAAATGTATTTTTCTTTCAGCCAAATAGATTTCCTAACCTTTCATAAAGAAACCTTTTCACAGTAGAAATAATAATAAGTTGGATGTTGCTTGACATGACTTGTAATTGGCCAACAACTCCCAGGAGCGTTATAATGAGCACTTTCCTTAGCGAGATTTTGCTGTTCACTGGACACACAGATATGCACACAGTTAATTCATCCCAGAAGTATCATAGTGTGACTGCTCTATTACTTGACATTTAGATCCAAAGTAGCTAAAGTATGTGCCTAGAAACAACAGGATGCAACGTTTTCATTACTACAGCTTTCATTTCGAGCACCCAGCTTTATCATTTCAAGGTTATAACCCAATTACAGTAAGGAAATTAAATGTGGCACTTGCTTATTCTCTAGCAAACAATGAAAAGATGGGATTGGCCTCTTTTTCATTAGGTCAGAGCCTATATACATATTGCAGGCTGGTCTGCCAGTATGGAGCCTTTAATATGGCTGCTCACATGAATGACAAGTAAATCACATAATAAAAATGCATTTACTATGTTTCCGCTGCTTGCTCTACTCAAATGCATTCATTTCAACACCATATGCTTAGGGGAAAAAACACATTTCGTTAGATTACAAAAAAGAGAATGGATAGTAAAAATAGAAAAATAGAATATATTCTGTTTATACAACATGCAGGATACAGAATCAGGATCTATATGAAACTAATAGTACATAGTATCCAGCATTTTAAATATCAGAGATTAAAATAACAGACTTTCCATCAGAAGATATACATCATTATACGAACACTTTCTGATATTTTACTTTGGCAGCAAAGTGTTATCTGAGGGACATTAACCCCTTTACCCCCGAGGGTGGTTTGCAAGTTAATGACAGGGCCAATTTTTACAATTTTGACAACTGTCCCTTTAAGAGGTAATAACTCTGAAATGCTTCAATGGATCCAGGTGATTCTGAAACAGCTTTCTCAAGACATATCGTACTTCTACATAGTGGTAAAATTTCTTTGATATGACTTGGGTTTATTTGTGAAAGAAGCGGAAATTTTGCAAATTTTTTTAAAATTTCGCAATTTTCCTACTTTGAATTTTAATGCCCTAAAATCACAGAGATATGTCAAACAAAATACTTAATAAGTAACATTTCTCACATGTCTACTTTAAATCAGCACAATTTTGGAACCAATTTTTTTGGTAGGAAGTTATATGCTATAGCTACAGATGATTAGCTTTAGTCAGCAATACCACTATTAACCAAAATTTGTGCACAAAGTATCATGAGTGATTTAAAATGTAACCTTTATTACACATTATTAAAATGTACTGAGACTACCACAAAAATATAAAAACAAAGCCCTATACAGGCTAAAAGGCTAACAAGCCATGCATACACAAACTATAAAAAATACCCTATACACCCCCACCTGGGTAATAATTGCTTACTCCTGCTTATGTCAAAGCTTGCAACTAGGGTTGAGCGAAATGGGTCGGCCATATTCAGAAGTCGCCGACTTTTGGCAAAGTTGGGTTTCATGTGTGGGGTCGGCCATGAGGTTGGCGATCTTCTGATCTGGAATTGGAATTCCGATACCGAGTTCCAATATGTTTAAGATATCGGGAATCGGTATCGGAATTCATATTTAAGTGTAAAATAAAGAATAAAAATAAAAAAATATTGATATACTCACCCTCGGACGCGTCCTGGTTCTTACCGTCAGCCTTCCTTCCTAAGAATGAGCGCCTGAAGGGCCTTCTATGACATCACGGCTTGTGATTGGTCGCGTGAGCGGTCACATGGGCGGTCACGTGACCAATCACAAGCCGCGACGTCATCTAAGGTCCTTCAGGCGCTAATTCTTAGGAAGGAAGCGTCCGAGGGCGCGTCCGAGGGTGAGTATATTCCTAATAGGTATATACTCACCCTTGGACGCGCCGTGGTTCTAACCCGCAGCCTTCCATCCTAAGAATCAGTGCCTGAAGGACCTTAGATGATGTCGCGGCATGTGATTGGTCGCGTGACGCCCATGTGACCGCTCACGTGACCAATCACAAGCAGCGACGTCAGCGAAGGTCCTTCAGGCCCTCATTTTTAGGAAGGAAGGCTGCCGGTGAGAACCAGGGCGCGTCCGAGTGTAAGTATATCAATATTTTTTATTTTGATTCTTTATTTTACACTTAAATATGGATCCCAGGGCCTGAAGGAGAGTTTCCTCTCCTTCAGACCCTGGGAACCATTAGAAACCCAATGCACTGCATTGGGTTTCGTGTTTCGGCCGACCCCGACTCCGACTTTTCTATAGGATTGGCCGATTTCACTCGACCCAACTTTTGAAAAAGTCGGGTTTCATGAAATCCGACCCGATCCTATAAAAAGAAAAGTCGCTCAACCCTACTTGCAACCCCTCTATAGTGTGTGCACAAGATATACTTCCCCTTACTTGCTGGAGAGAAATGTAAACCGCAATACATATATATCAACTTGGAACATTTTTAACTATATTTTTACCACCAAAATTTTGTTTTAGCCAAATCTTTTACATTTTCACAGTGGATAACTTTCAGAAGTGGATGAAAATGGCACCATAATTTGTTCCACAATTTCTACTGAATGTGCCAAAACCTTTTATGTGGCTGTAGAGTACTGCTTAGCCATACAGAGAGATTCGGGAGGAAGGGAGTGCTAATTGCACAGATTTTCCTAGAACAGTTTGCAGACTCCGTACTTAGAGCTCCTAATTGCTAGAAGAGCAGGATTTGTATGGATGAGAATATGCCATCTCCCCAGACATAGCACCAGATTTAAACGGCTATTGTCTTAACTATGAAAAGAATAGGGTGAGACTGTCCCTCTTTTTTCACACCATTCAGAGACCATTTGAAAGGTATTATTGCATTCTACTCAGCATCATATATGGAGAGTGTATATTAATTGTTTTTTGGTTTGCTGAAAGGTATCTGATGTGAAATCGTATAGTTCTCTTCAATTGCCAAGGGAATTTTTGGTCATAAGATCCTCAACAGTTTGAGGTTTGTGGTACTGCGGTTTAATTGGCATTTCTTTTTTTGAATGTGATATATTGTGAGTCCTATATGGATTTTTTTAAATGTAATACTATTCTATGGTATACTATTTTAAATGAATACATTAAAAGTAAATTTTTAACTAATTAATCACACCCTGCTTTTTGTACAATATTTTTTGATTGGTGGTCACAGCTTTCCAAAGAGCAGAATCCCCCTTAAGTTACCCCATTTTGGAAATGATACCCCTTAGAGAATTTATCTACATGTGTAGTGACGACTTTGACTGCATGGGTATTTTCCAGAAATAAGCAGCAATGAATGTTGCTGAGTGAAAATTGCAAATGTTGCAGTGACCAGTACGCTGTAGTGACCAGTACATTGCAGTCACCAGTACATTATGCCCAGCCCGTGCTTCTGGAGACATGCACCAGTAAATTAAGTGAGATCTCATAGCTTCAGAAATGCTAAACATATGGATGCTATATGTAGTTTAGGTACACTGTTGGGCTCAGAATTGAGGGGGTATATGGATTTTGGAGCGGAGAATTTGCTGAATTTCTTTTGAAGAATAATTTTCTAATTTCCGTTAACAGATGACAGACCTGAGTGGGGACTTGTTTTTTTTTGTGGATTGAGCTTTCATTGAGAACATTTTATGGAACGTTTGGGATCACATTTATCTGGTGCGCTACAATGAGCATTTTCTTTTGGGTTTCCATCTAAATTCCTGAGAGATGTGATTCAGATAAAACCCCCAAGGGATCCATTCACAATAATGAGGCAGCAGCGTTACTCTGAACTCCATCTGGACTCTGTTCAGTGGTGTTCTTTTTTCAGAAGTGAACAAAACAGTGGCCGATAGCACTTTGATGAAATCCTAAAAAGATGAACAGCGCTGGATCACAGGTCAGACGGCGTCCACAGTGTTCTGTCGAGGATTCCATCTGAATAATGTATTTCAAAGATTTAAAAAGATACCCGCATGTAAGTGCCGAGCCTTACTGCGATCTTTGGGAGGCAGAATGAAAAAATCAACTGCAGTTGAGGAATTGCTTTTATTTATTTTTTATGTCATGCCTAAGTGATTAGGCAACGTTATTCTTCGGGTCAGTGTGATTACAGCAATACCAGGTTTATATCAGGCTCTTATGCTTGGCTGCTGTCACACTAAAAGACGCTTTTTACTGTAAAAAAAACTGCATCACCACATTTTGAGGGCTATAATTTTTCTATATTTTGACCCACAGAGTCATGTAAAGGTTTGTTTTTTGCAGGATGAGTTGACGTTTTTATTGATACCATTTTCAGACACATGACATTCATCGCTTTCTATTCCAATTTTTGGTTGGCAGAATGAACAAAAATCATCAGTTCAGGAATTTTTTTGGGGAGGGATGAGGTTATGCATTTTGCTAATTCATAAGCCCAGTTTCACCAAAGGTGAACCTGATTTTGAAGGACTAAACGCTACTTGTCAAACAGGAATTCATGTTACATGTAAACCTTACAAAGGAAAAATCAATTTTCTGCTGCTTTCAGAATCTATATACAAGCTTGACATTTATCAAGTGGACCAATATGAGTGCTATTTATGCATGTAAATATTGTCAAAGTGTTCTGGTACTTGGAGAAAATAGATGCTTTCATGCAATAATACTTGTCATAGCTGTAAGATTTTCTGTATATGCATGTGTTGCAACATCTGACAATGAGTCATGTCTTTATAGCTGTGGAATAATGCCTTGAAAGATAAAAATCTACTAACCCATTTCACAAGTATTCTTATCTAGTAAGATCCTTAGAGATTTTCTAGATAGAAAAAATAATAATTTCTATATGTAGAACTTAAAGTATTATCACTGTTTGATCAATCGCTGGATATGTTTTTTTCTGTGGGGAATTGCTACCTTTGATGGTTTCATCATAAACACCAGTGAAGTATATACTAGTATTTTCTGCCTTGATTTGAATTTTGTCATGTGAAGTCAGAGTCAGACCACCATATCAATCTGAGTGGGGTTGGAACGCAGTGCATGGACTGGCTCTCTTGACCTCCCGGCCTGACCATGACTGTCATGGGTGTTACTGCCCCCCTAGCCTATTTCAGGTGGATATGCATCTGAGGAAGCAGGAAATAAATACTAGGATTGGGGACATTTATAACAGGATTGGGGTCACAGAACAGGTGAAACAAGTATCATTTTATGGACAATCCTCTTGGCTATCTTGGCTATCTCATACCTAAATTTTCCCTACTCCCCCACCCTGCTCATCACACATTCAACTTTATCGTCATCCCAGATGCCAATACAGTTGAAGTCAAATATGAAGGAGAGAGTCGGGTCATTCTCCCTCTTCCATCATTCCCCATTTGCTTCTGACACAGCAGGAGCGATGATGTGTCTTCATCGCGTGCCAGACTGTGCTTAGCAGTGGAGTTGCTCAGTAGACACACTGCAGAGATGGGAGCAGCAGGGGAATGAGGAGAGGTGAGTATTTTTATTTTTAATATCAGTTTGTATGTGGTGGTCATAATACTCGAGTAATATGGGCTGTGCATTTTACTATTTGAGGCTGAATTATACTATATGAGGCTGCATGATGCTTTATGGGGGCTGCGTGATACACAAAGGAGGTTGCATTATACTCTGTGAGGCTACATTATACTATATAGGGCTTGCATTATAATCTAAGGGTGCTGCATTATACTATATGGGCCTGCATTATACTCTGTGAGGCTGCATTATACTTTATAGTGCTGCATTGTACTCAATGAGGCTGCTTTATACTCTATGGGGTCTACGTTATACGTTATACTCTATGGGGGCTGCATTATACTCTATGAGAGCTTTGATATACTTTATGCGGGCTGTGTTGTACTATATGGGGACTAAATAATGCTATATAGAAGCTGCATTATACTTTGTGGCCGCTGCATTATACTCTATAAGTCATACTCAATGAGGTGTATGCTATACTCCATGGAGACTGTATTATACTCTATGGGAGCTGCGTTATACTCTATGTTGGCTTCGTTGTACTATATGGGGGCTGCATTATATTGTGTGCACTATATGATACCTGCATTATACTCTGTAATTTACAGTATAGGGGCTGCATTATACTTTGTATACCATATGGGGGCTGCATTATACTATATCAAGGACTATTAGGAGTGCATTATACTGTATAGAGGCTGCATTATGCTATATGTAGGACTTTGGGGTGCATTATACTGTTGGGAGTGCATTGTACTAAATTGAGGACTATGAGGGTGAATGATACAATATAGAGGACTATGGGGTGCATTATACTATATTGAAGACTATGGGCAGTGTGTTATACTATATGGATGACTATGGTAAGTGCATTATACTTTAAGGATTACTATGTTTTACATTATACTATATGGAATACTACTGGGTGCATTATACTATATGGAGGACTATGGGATGCATTATGCTATATTTAGCTATGTCATTTTTATTTATTTAGGACTATGGGCAATGAATTATGCTATTTGGAGGACTATGGGAGTGTATTATACTATATGGAGGACTATGGGAAGTGTTTTATACTAAATGGAGGACCATTGTGTGCATTATACTATATGGAGGATTATGGGGAGTGTATTATACTATATGGAGGTCTATGAGGAGTTTATTTTACTATGAGGATCATTATGGGGCACATTATACTATGAGAATGGCTATGAGGAACATTAAACTATATGTAGGACCATGGGATGTGTATTATATTATTTGGAGGACTATGGAGTGCCTTATGATATGTGGAGGACTATGGGTTGTATTATACTAAATGAGCAAAATGCTGCCTATTCACTGAGTGGCTGGATTGTTTATGCCAGAACAGAAATCATTGTTCTCAGCAGTACATCACCCAGTGAAAACCACAGATATGTGGCTGATAACATGATACAGTATGGGGACAAATTGATCTACTAGTGATCGTTCTGTGTCCATTATTCCTCAGTTGGTGTAAAGTAACCAGGAATCAAGCGTCGGACAACTTCAATATTGTCAATCATGCTCTTTTAACGATCTGAATTCAGAGCATGTAAATACAACCAACATGTTTCTGTGTGATGGTGCAATAAGTTAACATTTGGGACCCAACTTTAAACTTTTGCCCAGGGCCACAGTTAGTCTAAAACCAGCTCTGCTGCCATGCTAAGGTTTGTTTTCCATCTACATGCCAACGATGCATATGTAGCACAGCAGAGGAATTTTGGGGGACATTTTGCATACTACAAAGATCATGTTTGAAGTAAAGTGCAATCTATTACATAAAAATGATGTACTTCAACCCAGATGAAAAGTAATCTCCTTCTGTCTCATTAGCTCTTATTATTACACTAGATAGTTGCCCGATTCTAATGCATCGGGTATTCTAGAATATGCATGTCCACGCAGCCACGTAGTATATTGCCCAGTGACGTAGTATACAGCACAGAGCCACGTAGTATATTGCCCAGCCACGTAGTATATTGCCCAGCCACGTAGTATATTGCCCAGTGACGTAGTATACAGCACAGAGCCACGTAGTATACAGCACAGAGCCACGCAGTATATTGCCCAGCCACGTAGTATATTGCCCAGTGACGTAGTATACAGCACAGAGCCACGTAGTATATTGCCCAGCCACGTACTATATTGCCCAGCCACGTAGTATATTGCCCAGCCACGTAGTATACAGCACAGAGCCACATAGTATATTGCCCAGCCACGTATGTCACCGGTTAAAAAATAAAAAATAAACATACTCACCTTCCGATCCAAGGGCCCCTTGTAGAAAAAGAGCACGATTTGCGCTATTCCACGGATTATCGCTGGCGGCGGCCATCTTCCGGAGGTCGCGCGTGCGCAGATGGTAGTGCTCGGCTTCCCTGGGCTTCAGGAAAATGGCCACAGGATGCCGCGCGTGCGCAGATGGAGATCGCGGTGGCCATTTTCCTGAAGCCGAGTTCCATTGCAAGTCCCAGGGCTGTGAGCAGGACCTATGATGACGTCGCGGTCACATGACTGTGACGTCACGGCAGGTCCTTGCCGCACACCAGCCCTCGGACGGGAACGGTCCCGGGAGCGTGGCGAGGAGCGAGAAAGGCGGTGGAGGGTGAGTATAGCAGGTTTTTTGCTTTTTTTTAATTATTTTTAACATGCATATTTTTACTATTGATGCTGCATAGGCAGCATCAATAGTAAATAGTTGGGGACACACAGGGTTAATAGCAGCGGTAACGGAGCGCATTACACCGCGGGCCGTTACCGCTGCCATTAACCCTTTGTGAGCGTAGGGGATTACGGAGCAGGTGCCAGGCAGTGAGTGCAGGGGAGTAGGGGAGGGACTAATCGGACTGTGGCCGTCGCTGATTGGTCGTGGCAGCCATGACAGGCAGCTGCCGAGACCAATCAGCGAATGAATAACTGTGACAGAAGGACAGACAGACAGACGGAAGTACCCCTTAGACAATTATGTATATAGATGGCTAGTAGATTGATAAAGTGTCCTGTGTTGAAATGTTTTTAAGTTAAGAACCCAAATTAAGTACTTACACTCTTGCTCTGGTGTTTTTGTTTGCCCTTGGTTATCGCTACTTATTTTTAAATAAAAACTGCATCCTAAACATAATAAACACTGAGGTCGTTATTTATCAAGCAATTTTCATCAGTTTTCTGGAGCAAAACTGCTGCATTTTTTAATAAACTTGCAGTTGCACAAAAACCTATGTGAACATTGACATTTTTATGCTAGACTTGGTCAGCCAACTTTATGGATAGTAGGCCAAGCCTGGATGGAACGGGATTTTGCCAATAACAACAGACACATTAATCTTAATTTGGGGGCTGCGTTATACTCTATGCTGGCTGTTATAATATATGGGGGTTGCATTATATTCTGTGTACTATATGGTGACTGCATTATACTCTGTGCACTATATGGGGGCTGCATTATACTCCATCAAGGACTATTGGAAGCTGCTTTATACAGAATGGAGGACTATGGGGAATGCATTATACTCTATGAAGGACTATGGGGTGCATTATACTGTGGGGAGTGCATTGTACTAAATGGAGGACTTTGAGCGTGAATGATACAACATGGAGGACTACGGGATGCATTATACTATACAGAGAACTATGGGGAGTGAATTATACTATATTGATGACTATGGGGAGTGCATTGTACTGTATCAATTTATACCACAATAGAAGTGTAAATCATTGCAGAAATCTTCTACCAGACCCTGAATGGCATTCATTTCTGTCTCTGGTATATGGCAGCTGAGAGATGTTCCATCTTCAGTAAGACGCGCATGACTCCTAATACTCCAGAGAGGAAAAGGACTAGAACTCTAGTGCTACCTTTTGGAAGTCACAATCCTAAAAGTCAATATTGACCCTCTAATGAGCCTTGCCACTTGACTTAGAATAAAATTCAAACTAAAATCTCAATTTGCAGACACTGAGTTTCAGGGTACTGCCCCTCGTCAGTGCAAAGTGTAAGATCTGGTTTGGTTGGCTGAGAGATGTTTGATCCAAGGAATAAGGGGTAACAATTATCCTTGCAAAGACTTACATATCAAGCCTCACATGCCAAGGTGAGGAGACTTAAGCCTTACAATGCTCCTCTGGAAAATATGCATATTTCACAGAGGACCATTGCAAGGCTTAAAAGTCTCCTCACCTTGGCATGTCAGGCTTGACATGCTTGTTTCTGTAAAGAAAATTGAGACCCCTTGGATCCTAATACTCCTGCACACTGTTCCTCAAGACTGATATAGCAAATATCAGTCTTTACGAGTCAGGGTCTGAATGTGTAAATCCAGCCTAACATTTCATTCTTTTGTATTAACTTTAAGCACGTTAATAAGATATTGTCATTCCTTTACTAGGAAAATGTAGGCCTTGATAAGTTGTCCTCCTGTGATGCAGAATCACATCATGTGCCCAATAATATACAGTAATAATAATTCAATAAGTCAGACAAGCAATATAAACATTACTCCAAACCCAGGAAGACGGAATAACGACTGAGACTATAGTATTCGAAAAAATCATCCAGTTAGCGAATATTCACAAGGAATAGCACTTCACATTGAAACCTCTTTTAACCACTTTTAACAATGCCACAGACAGCCCTGCACCTCAAGGAATCAATGGCACATAGAGGGATCTTTAAGGAAGTCGTGAATCTATCACACTGGCAGCTTATTCTTGTAATCATTTCAGAGTAACAAACACAATTCACTGTATCAAGTTTAATTAGTTCCCCAGATGCTATCATATAAAATGCTGTTGTTTCTCTGATGCCATGCCCAGCATTTTATATTATTGTGTTCTAGAGAAAAATAAAATCATTTTACACACTAGGGATTGAAGTGCATAAAAATAGAATCCTTTGTTTTATGCTTCTCTTGTATATATCCTATATGGCAGCATTTCTGGACTTCTGGATCCTACTGTGCACTTTAGAGACAAGGATAAATTGAATACGATGGAAGAAAAAATAAAACAAATAAAATGCAATAATTAAATGTTACTTACAGAATTTTAAAAGACTTCTTCAACTTGTAGAACTTTTCATGCAGAATGAAGCAAACCCCAATGAAGCAAGACAATGAAGTTATCTAATACTTATTGCGGAAAACAAATGGGCAAAGAAGTGGCTATAGGCCCACAGTATGTAATTGGGGAAAAAAGGTCAACAAATAGGAAACACAAGCTTCCCTTTTCCACTTTTTGATTACAATTCCTCCTTGCACGTCTGTAAGGTGCCAGAGGGCGATACCTGTGGTTGAGCTGCTACTCCATTACACCGTCACTTTACAGCATATTCAAGGCCACTGCCCAGTGAGCTGTCTCATTTACTGTGCATTACACTCGCAGGCCACAGGCTTCCATTACCTTCTGGTTTCCATGCTCAGGAATAGCCACACACACATCAGGGAACACCCAGTTAGTTTTGTAATACAAGAGTTTATGTAACTGTCCATTTTCATCATAAAGCAACAGCAGTATTGGGCACAAGCTTTTCCGTTGCTTAGGTACATAGCGCAGCACACTTTCATGTTTTCCTTTTGTTCAACCTGAGCTATCTCTATATTTATTGGTTCCTTCAGCCCCAGTGATCTCCTATCCGACCCCACTTTTATTTTTACAACTGTTTAGCTTCTCATGTCAAACTTCCTCTGCACAGAAGGTGTTAAGGTGCTCTTCATAGCACCTGTATCGAGCCTTAAGCTCCGGTTGTTGGAGGAATGTCCTTAGGGAACCCTGCATGGTCCCATACCACTCAGAATAAAATGTGATGTCATTGCTTTCAGCCCACGGCATCTTGAACTTGATCTTGTTCCTGTCACCAACAAACTTTCTCTGTAACTGAATAAACCAGAAAGTGGTTCCATTTGACTAGTCCTAACCTCTACCACTGTAGACAAGACCAATCATTAACTGTTTCATTACTCTGCCACAGTAGTCTGTTGCTGGGTAGACTTAACTTCTCGCCTGCTTAACTACAATCACTGTCTTCTAACAGTATGCACTAAGCATATTACACTTACAATGCCTATCATACTCTGTCTTATGTCCTAAATCTTATTCTATGCCTTAACCTGTGCTTACCCTATGCTTGTGCTGGAGTGTATATTACCCACACTAGTCATTACCTTTAGAGTAACCACACAATAGCACCATTACCTTAAACACTATGTATTGCTACTCATTATATTACTAAAGCTGCTTGACATAGTTCCCTCTTCACACATCACCTCTACTCATCTGCTTCCGCCTTCCTCAGACTGTGCGGTGTCACGAATGTGGCATGTGATTATGGATCAGCTGACACCGCACACTCAGAAGAGGGCGGATGGAGAGGAGTGAGAGGCGAAGATATGCACTGCGCATGGTCATGAATCCCAGGACCACAGTGTGACTAAATCAGAAGACACTGCGGGCCGTGATCTCTGGCAGCGCGCCCGCACAGGCACAGTCAGCCTGACACCAAATGATGTCAGAAGACGGGCAGCACTAACAGCGCATGGCCAAGGTTTAACATAACAGCACGGGCTCCGTGACAGATTCAAACAACGCTGAGGAGGTGGTGCCCGGCACCAAGGGGGCCTAAATGCCGGCTGTGCTGCATATCATTACGAAGGAAAGTCCCACCTCCGGGATGGTTTCTTGGTATCAGGGGACACATTTTATAAGTGTTTAGTTCTGCGTGTGCAAGGAGCATAACTAAAAGAGCCACCTTTTTCTTGTGCAGTGTTAGTGCTGTACAAGGTGGCTTTTTAAGTTGCTAACGTCTGGGGGGGTTAAAGGTTCCCTTTCAACTTGCTCCAATTAGGTCTCAGCCTACACTCTGTCATGTAATCCCTGGGCTCCAAAACCGCAAGTTGCTGCTCAGAATTGTCTTTGGCACGGGTACTCCCACCTGCCCAGCCTGGTTCCAGCACCGTCAGCTGTTTCTGGGTAGTGTCAAGGTCACTTAGACTCCGAAACGTTGTCCTGTCGTGTTTCGGTCGGGTTAGCCGACTCCATGGTGCCTGCAGTTTAGGTGCTTCTTACGTGGGCTGCGGGAAGTGGCAATCAAGGCTGGTTCTGTAGTGCCAATAGGCACTAGCTCCCCCTGTAGGACTGTTGGTTTTCGGTAACTGAGGCTGGATCGCGGCCTACCTATTTTTCTTTTAATGTGAACCTTCTGCTACCTGAGTTCCAGCACCGTCAGCTGGTTCCGGGCAACACAATCTTTTCTAGGTCCCCCTGGTTCCATCACCATCAGCTGGTTCCAGGCAGAGCCTTTGGCTTAGGTGCCTCCTTCTGGGTATCCGAGTTCCACCAATGTCAGGTGGTCCTTGGTAGTGCTTTGTGGCACGGGTAACTCCTGCTTAGTAACCGAGTTCCAGTACTGTCAGCTGGTCCTCGGTCGTGCCATTGGCTCTTCTACCTTCAGGTAGCCATCCGGGTTCCAGTACCGTCAGCTGGTTCTGGGCAGAGCCTTTGGCTTAGGTGCCTCCTTCTGGGTATCCGAGTTCCACCAACGTCAGGCGGTCCTTGGTAGTGCTTTGTGGCACGGGTACCTCCTGCTTAGTAACCAGGTTCCAGTACCGTCAGCTGGTCCTCGGTTGTGCCATTGGCTCTTGCACCTTCGGGTAGCCAGCCTTGTTCCAGTACCGTCAGCTGGTTCTCGGCAGTTACTCAGCCTTCTTGTACCTCCTGCTACAGTTCCAAGTTCAAGACCCTAAGCATGACGACCCTGAAGACCGAGAAGCAAAAGAACAAGAAGCTGCAGAACAAAAAGCAGAAGAACATTAAGCATAAGACTAAAAATCAGAGGAAAAGATATTATCTAAATTATAAGCAGAAGACTAAGCAGTGTATGGGGGTGAGTCCGTTCCTCCTCGTGGTGCCCCTGGAAAAAACCTGCTGCTGCAGGCCAAACTGAACGTGGACAAATCCTGTTTTAAATCTTTTTGTGACAGGCAGAACGGAAGGTGTAATCTTCAAACTTTGACAGATACCAACTACAGGAATGCCTGTTTGTCACACATAAGATTTTGATGAAGAAGAGGAATATGAAGGAGATGATGAAGTTGAATATGAAGAAGAAGAAGAAGAGTTGAATGAGAAGAATATGAGGAATTTAAAAAAAAAGAATAATAGGAAGATGGTGAAGAAGAAGATGAATAAGGTGAAGAAGAAGTTGATGACAAAGATGCTGCTGCTGAGGATGATGAAGAAGAAAGTGTGGTAGAAGTAAAAAAAAAGGTGCAGAGCATGGAAGCAGAGAAACATAAATATATGACAAAATCTAAACAATCTAAACATAGTCAAAATCTTTGTAACTCAGAACGTTTTAAAAAATTTATAATTCCTGCTATTCCATTTGAATGGGCTAAACCTCTATGCCTTAATGTCTCCTCCACCTCCTCCGATACATTCTACGTTATTCTTAGTTGTTTTCCTTCATGTGGAATTACCTACAAGGAAAGAAAGGGTTTATTTTAATTCCGATATTCTGGTCCCATTGACTTGCATTGGTATCGGGTATCGGTATCGGCGAGATCCAATATTTTTATGATATCGGCCAATCCAATCCGATACCGATACTTTTGAATATCGGAAGGTATCGCTCAACACTAGTAATGAGACACAAAATCATGCAAAAACCTAGGAAAGGAAGGGAGTACAAAACTTATGCTATTTTATTGAACTTGCGCTGTTCATTCACAATAGTTTGATATGGAAATTTGCTCTACTAAAGAAAATAGTTTGCTCTGTGTTATTAATTTTGCCTTTTTGTTCTTCTTTTCTAAACACTCCCACCTACATTGATTAAGAAATATCATGTGTCAACTCCATGACTGGACAAATCAACAATCGTCAATGTATATATAACCATGTGTGTATGTTTTGTACCCCCTTCGATTTCTTTTCAATTTGTCTTTGCTTTTGTGTCTCATTATTGTTATTTTTTCAATGACAATTCATTTTTTATTTTTATAACTTTACGATGCTGTTTTTTCCTTATTTATTTTTGTGGTTCTACAGCAGGGTTGCTGGCCCGGTGTTTTTTTCCATGCATCTGTAACAAGGTGGCACGGGGTGGTAGCCATGACTGAGTCCATTTAAAGTAACAGACCAAAAACACACCGGCCCCTTGCACATAGAACAGACAGATACTGTCATCAGGCAATTACCTTTCCGTCACAGTCACTGCAGTCACTGGTGAAGAGGGTCCGGGGAAACACTCTGGCATGGTTTTAATCCAACAGAGAAAACATTTTAATGAAGATGCAATGAACAAGATATAACTTTCTGCACTTTCCTTAGCAAAGTCCAATGCAGCATCAGCGGCAGCAATAGCAGCAGTTCACAAGCCAATATCTGGACGCTTATAGTCCTCAGCGGGGCACTTATGCAGTTCTGGTGCCCACTTCCACTGCCTGAAGGTCCAGGATAACACACTCTCCCCTCCAGGGGAGTCTTTGGCTCCAGAGGCTGCTGAGCACCTGCCCTGAGCAAACCTGCCACGTGCACTGAATGAGGAGCAGGAACTTCCTGCTTCCTTTGGGGCTGTTAGCCCAACCCCTTTCATTAACCTCTTCTGTCCCTAACTAAAACATGGTGTGAGGCAGTGACCCCTGTGGCAGCTAGGGGGCGCTGTGAGTGCTCCTTGGGATGTGCATGGAGGCATATCCATTGTGATAATGGTGGTGAAACAGTGACTGGCTGTGTTGTGAATGGCCGATATGTGTCGCAGAGGGAGTCTGCTGGGTAAGTCTGATGCAATGTTGTTGTTCTGGGACCTGTAGTCCCTCAAGAGTGTGTATATGTATGGTGTAGTTGTAAGGGAGACTTACTAGGCTAGTTGTGTGAGATGGACGGGACAAAGTAGCCACACATCCACACTCCCACCCAGGGGAGTGGCTAAGGGTATATAATGTGACCAAGGTGTGGGTCACATGTTCCTGTGTGGTTCTAGTGGAAGGTCCTGGAGAGCCTGTGTGTTGGGAGGTCCTGGGAGTAGGACCGGATCCCTGAATAGCACACTGAACACCCTGTGTTGGATTTCCTGGGAGTAGGAGTCCTGAAGAGCACGTGGTGGGGCTTTGGACCTGGTGGCCTGGGGTGTTGGATGAGGTCCTGAATAGCACCTGGACAGGTCACATGCTGGTGTGTTGGATTTCCTGGGAGTAGGAGTCCTGAATAGCACACTGAACCACCTGTGTTGGATTTCCTGGGAGTAGGAGTCCTGAAGAGCACATGGTGGGGCTTTGGACTTGCTAGTGGCCTGGGGTGTTGGACTGATGTCCTGAATAGCACCTGGACAGGTCATATGCCTGGGGTATTGGATTGACGTCCTGAATAGCACCTGGACAGGTTATATTCCTGGGGTGTAGGACGAGGTCCTGAATAGCACCTGGACAGGTCACATGTGCAGTTCATGTGAGGACGAGATGGCAGTGTGTTGGATTTCCTGAGAGTAGGAATCCTGAATAGCACACTGGGCAACCTGTGTTGGGAGACCTGGGAGTAGGAATCCTGAAGAGCTCATGCTGGTGTGTTGGGAGGTCTTGGAAGTAGGACCAGATCCCTGAACAGCGCACAGAAAGACTATGATTCTGGATGGTCTATGTGGGGAAGCTACCGTCCCAGCAAGTTGGTGATCCCTGTGAGGCAGCTTTCCCGGAGGAGTGGGCTAACAAGGAGTCAGCAGGTGGAGCAGGAGCTCCCGTCAGGTACCTATACAGACTGTTGGTGCTTGTAATGTTCTATGAACTGTGTGGTCTCCCACAGTGACTGAACGGAGTGAGGTTTGGCGTGTTTAGAGACCGCATCCCAGTGTCATATGCGCTGTATGTGAATTGGGACATTGGTGAACTGTACGGCATACGGACACCGATGGTAACTGGGCGAAGTGAAAGGTCCAGCATGTTTAGTGTCCATGAAACAAAGCCGTAAATAAAGTGTTTAAGACAAAGCTGCAAGTTAATATAACTAGTTGGTGCCTATTGTGTTTGATGAAATGTATAATGTGAACTGTGCACAACCCGGTTTATACTAAACTGTATAGACTGTGTTTAAGCGAAAAATCGTGCCTGACTACGTTAATCCCGTGCCAAGCGAGTGTCCCCCAATACACTTAGTGAGAGCAATCTTACAATGGGCACAGACATCATGTTACAATACATAGAATTAAAGTGAACTTTACATAGTAACTCATAGTACACAGCAGATGTAGAAAACACTACACATGACACATGGCATATTCATCATACAAAAAGGGTTGCATGGGTTCTGTGTGTAGGAGAGGGGAGGCAAATGAGGGCATCCGCCACCTCCTTACACATCAACATTTGAATTCCATATTCCAACATCAACAATGGTGAGCCGATAGCCTCCCTTTCTGTTTTTGCAGAACACTGATAGGGTTGTGCTGTCAAAGTTCAGAACATCCCTTTTTAACTTCTCACTAAAATCCTGTTGAAATTGGTATACTTCAAAAATTGTTTCTTTTCATGTATCCAAGTTCCATCACTCCAATAAGGATGCAGACTGGAGAATTAGGATTTCAATTCTAGTGATCAGTAGAGCAGCCTGTGGTGGTGTTTTCAGCAATTTTACACTGATCACCTTTCTTTTCACCTGATTCACTGTAAAGTATTGCATATAATTTCATTTCAAGAATAGGAAGTATGATAACTATGAGTTAAGATTCTGTGGATTGATAAATAAAGTTAAAATCTAATATATAAAGCTGAATGTGTGTGTGTGTGTGTGTATGTATGTCCGGGATTGGCATCTGCACCGTCGCAGCTACAGCCACAAAATTTTTGCACAGTCACACGTCTGGACCCCGAGAGCGTCATAGGCTATGTTGTGAGGCGAGGCTCACTTGCCCATTCCCTTCTCATCATTGCTTTTGATTATGAATTACAGTGCCAAAAAAAGATTTTAGCTAGTTTCTTTTTCAGATTTCAAGAACACTGTGCACAGTATTATAGATAAAAAATAAAAAAATAAATCTGTACAGCACGTTTCAAAAAATATTTTTAACAAATTACTCAGTGGGGGGATTACTTTGCAATAAGTCACCTTAAATGTATAAATTAACTTTAGTAATATGCTTACAGGGGTATTACCATCTCCAAGAACCTATCCTAATATATAGTAGATGTAATAAACATAATATTAGCAATTACATCCAAATTACAAATGTAGTATGGTTTTTTTGATTCGCTATGTCACTTTACTCATGTGCAGGCATTGCAGTACATTAGGTATCCATGGATACAATGACTAGCAACTAGCTAAATAACTGTTACTATATCAGTGGTCGCAAACATGGATAACTAAGGTCCTGCAATGCTTGCGCATGAGGAAAGAGACATAGCGAATCAGAAAAAATATACTACATTTATCACAGGGGAACAATTTGAAAAACATTTTCTGTTGAGTTAGGTTTTTGAGCTGATTTATACTAAAATTGACATGCTGATTCCAAAAATGTAGTCAGTTTTTTTCTAGCACGTCAAGTTTTCCTACACAAGTTACCTGCCAGAGAAGCACAATTGCACTGATATCTGTAATAAGACTTGTTATCTGATTACAATTCGACTCATATAGAGCTACGTGGCAACTTGTAAGAGTAGTCACAACGTTGTCATGCCTATTTCTTATATATTTAATTTTTTGTTCATATTTGTACTATTAAAAAAAACAAACACTTTTTAGGTACAGTAGTTTGCATAGTTTTGAGAAGACAAAAATCCTATAGTTCAAAAACTTGACATGATAGAGAAAAACTGAGATCATTTCTGGATTCAGCATCCAAAAATTAATTAAGAACAGTTGTCTGACCTAACTCTTAAAAAATTGTGTTCCCCAGTGGGAAGTATTGGGTAATATTATTACTAGTGTTGAGCATTCCGATACTGCAATTCCGATACCGAGTTCCGATATTTTTGTGATATCGGAAATCGGAATCGGAATGTGCGGTGCATATGGTTCCTAGGGTCTGAAGGAGAGGAAACTCTCCTTCAGGCCCTGGGATCCATATTAATGTAAAAAATAAAGAATAAAAATAAAAAATATGGCTATATTCACCCCTCCGATGAACCCTGGCTGTCACCGCTGCAAGCGTCCGCCTCCGTTCCTGAGAATGTAGTGAGTGAAGAACCTTCGATGATGTCGCGGTCAGGTGAGTGGTCACGTGAGCGGTCAGGTGACCGGTCACCTGACCGCGACGTCATCGAAGGTCCTTCACTCTCTGCAATTCTCAGGAACGGAGGCGGACGCTTGCAGCGGTGACAGCCAGGGTCCTTCGGAGGGGTGAGTATAGCCATATTTTTTATTTTTATTCTTTATTTTTTACATTAATATGAATCCCAGGGCCTGAAGGAGAATTTCCTCTCCTTCAGACCCTGGGAACCATCCAGGTTACATTCCGATATTTGTGTCCCATTGACTTGTATTGGTATCGGGTATTGGTATCAGCGAGATCCCATATTTTGCCGGTATCGGCCGATACCATCCGATACCGATACTTTCAAATATCGGAAGGTATCGCTCAACACTAATTATTACCCCTACTACATATTGGAATAAATATTGAAAATGGGAATACCCCTTTAAACTCACTGAATAATACAAATAATATCTTTAAAAAGTCTGTAGAAAACAAAATCTACTCATCTACTACTTCTAACCATATAAGTTTTCAAAAACTGTCAATGTAAATGCTTACAAATAGACTCCATATTGTAATAATAATAAATATAATATTAGTAATGTTAATAATATTAGTAATATCAATTGCCTTAAAAATGAGTCAGATAAAAACAAAGCCTATTTAAAAAAAAACATATTTACTGATATAATATTTTATTAAAGAGAATAGGTCAGCAGGTTTTTGCTATGCAATCTAAGGACAGAATGAGATACGAAATCATGGGTCACTTGTCCAGCTGTGTGGTGTTGTTTACGTAGACTGAAAGATTAATTACTTTATAATTAACATTGCTGTGACCAGCTGGTAATGTGAGCAATGGACTGACTCCACCCCTTCTGTGATAAGCAGCTCACTGTTTATAAAGAGAAGCTGGTGTGGGCGGGGTTAGCTTTCTCAGCACTACTGCATTGCTAAACCTAAAAATTCTGATTGTGTCACAACTGCTGCATCCAGTAAACTAAGTGATATATTGTCTCTTTCTTCACATCATACTGCTCTCAGATGAGGTAGAAAAAACTGCTGACTGATTCCCTTTAATGAAAAAAACAAATAGCAGTCCATGCCAAACAGAGTGGAATAGGTGTTTTTGTTCATTCTACACACAAATAACAAACTCTACCTACCAAAATAAAAATACAAATTAACTTACTTTATAAATTGCTTTTAATTTTTCTTTTAGGTGTATCACAAGATTTTATTTTCCATGACTAAAATCTTTGAGTTTTATACTGAGGAAAAAATAATATTTGGTTCTTAAAGCAACTTCACAACCCTCTAGATGTGAAAAGGAAGAGACATGTATTTTTCACAAGTGATGGAATAGCTTTAAACTACATGCATTTTCGTTAATGGTGATGCCTCACAGTGCAGCTAATCACATGGCTGTAACTCTGCTCACCCGCAAGTGAATAGAGATGAGTGAATCTTTCAAGGTTCAGTTCGGCTTGGTTCTGCCAGCCCCCCGATGTTCGCTGAACATGTTCACCGAAAAGTTTACCGATTTAATTCAATGGTAGGCAAAAATAAAAATGCATAAACAACACCTTAAGGGAGGTCAAAAAAGCTTCCCAAACAGCTCAAATTAGGGGAAGACACCAGGAAAAGTAGAATCAATTGACCCAGAGTACAAATATAATTTTGCAATATGGATGCATGGGATAGGGCTTGGATCAGCATGTCTAGCTGAAACATTGATCACTAACAGGTGGATGAGTGACAGCTGTAGGCCTGATGCTCTTGGAGGCCTGCCAAATTCAGGCAACACACTTGAAGGAGACCCAACTTGGAGTCCAAACATTTCCAAAAATTAGGGACAGACAACAGGAAAAGTGTCATCAATTGACCCACAGTAAAAATGTGATAATAGCACAGCAACAGTCAGCCATGGGCCATGCATGAGGTTTCAGGTTCTGGGCAACCATTTAGAGCTTTGAATGGAAGTTTCATATAGAACGAGAGGAGTGAGGGACCAGTGCAAGCCTGCTTTTGCTGGGAGCTCTGATACCTCATGCAACAGCTCAAACTGCTTTTTTGCTCACCCACACTCAGGTGGCAAAAATATCAGCTTGGTAGACCACTAATGATAGAAACATTTAAGGATAGTAACACAGCTAGATGACTGAAAGTAAGGGCAGGCCTATTACTCTGGGAGCACTATTGCTATAGGTAACACACGTGAAGGAACACACGTGCAATTGTTATCATCCACCTTTCGTGTCTCCCCTATTTCCTCATAGACTGTAAGCTTGCAAGCAGGGCCCTCATTCCTCTTGGTATCTAATGATTTATGTGATTATTGTTATAATTAGTGTTGAGCATTCCGATACCGCAAGTATCGGGTATCGGCCGATACTTGCGGTATCGGAATTCCGATACCGAGATCCGATATTTTTGTGGTATCGGGTATCGGTATCGGAGGTGTAAAATAATGAATTAAAATAAAAAATATTGTTATATTCACCTCTCTGGCGGCCCCTGGAACATCACCGCGAGTCACCGGCATCCGGCAGGCTTCTTTGTTCAAAATGAGCGCCTTTAGGACCTACGGAATGACGTCGCGGCTTCTGATTGGTCGTGTGCCGCCCATGTGACCGCCACGCGACCAATCAGAAGCCGCGACGTCATTCCTCAGATAAATTCCTAGAATGAGCGCCTTTAGGACCTGTGGAATGACGTCGCGGCTTCTGATTGGTCGCGTGGCGGTCACATGGGCGGCACGCGACCAATCAGAAGCCGCGACGTCATTCCGCAGGTCCTAAAGGCGCTCATTTTGAACAAAGAAGCCTGCCGGACGCCGCTTCCTCGCGGTGATGTTCCAGGGGCCGCCGGAGAGGTGAATATAACAATATTTTTTATTTTAATTCTTTATTTTACACCTCACTATGGATCCCAGGGCCTGAAGGAGAGTTTCCTCTCCTTCAGACCCTGGGATCCATCAGGATACCTTCCGATACTTGATGTCCCATTGACTTGTATTGGTATCGGATATCGGTATCGGCGATATCCGATACTTTTCGGGTATCGGCCGATACTATCCGATACCGATACTTTCAAGTATCGGACGGTATCGCTCAACACTAGTTATAATGTAATGTATTTGATTGTCTGTACAAGTCCCCTCTAAAATTGTAAAGTGCTGCAGAATATGTTGGTGCTATAGAAATAAAATTTTTATAATTATGAAGGAAACTCAACTTGGAGTCCAAACACTTCCAAGAATTAAAGCCACACACCACTAAAGTGACATTATTTTCTTCAGAGTACAATAGTATAATGGGCCTCTACAGGCAATTCACAAGATGGAGACCCAACTTGCAATCCAAACATTTCCAAAAGTTAGTAGCAGACAACAGGAAAAGTGGCATCAATTGACCCACAGTAGAAATTTGATAATGGCACCGCAGTACTCAGCCATGGGCCATGCATGAGGTATCAGTTTCAAGGCAAGCATTTAGACGTTTTAATTTAAATTTAAACTAAGATGAGGTGGGTGAGGAACTGGTATAAACATGCATTGCTGGGAGCCCTGATACCTCATTCAACATCTCAAACTGCTTTTTTACTCAGCAACACTCAGGTGGCACAAATATCAGCTTGGTAGACCACAAAAGAAAGAAAAATATAAGGATATTATCACAGGCAGTTATGAGTGAATAGTAAAATATTCGGATTCTGGAAAATTGGCACCAATAATTTTTTATATCCGTGTATTCGTACCGAATAACAAATCCAATGCAAGTCAATGGCAAAGCCGAATATTTACCTGTTGGACGCAACAAACAGGTCTGGGGGCATGATAAAAAAGCTTAAATGGATGGAAAAGAGCTAAAACTAAAAGGGAACAGCTTGGAGAAGATGCCTAAATGCCTTTCTGACTCGCATATGGTATCTGGGAATAATGTTGTCAGACTATTTTGCCCGTTTTACGGATTTTTAAAAAGACCTACCAAACCAAACAAAAATGTTTTTTTAAAATTTAAAATTTCCATCATAATTACATGTATATAACACAAAATAAAAATTTAAAAAGGTAATAAAAATATGCCTCCCTTTTAGCATATGTTCACAAGGAGCATTTTGGCTTTAGTTTTCCCTTTAACATGTGTGAGGGCTCTTACTCCTACATTTGGGAGGTCCATCCCTCATGCCAAATAAATAGCAAGATAGTGTAATACATATTCCCCATCGCTTTACAATGCCATTTCAAACATGCTCATTTGAATTTTGGGTATCGCCTGCCAGAACCACCATGTCATTATGAGGCCGTTGTTTTTAATTTGCATAGTGCCAGCAGGTGCTGTGTAACACCTGAGTTTGGTAAGGGCCCCCAGGTGGCCATGTAACATACATTTGGAAGTGCTCTCACTTCTACATTTGGGAGGTCCCTCCCTCATGCCAAATAGTTAGCAAGACAGTGGAATACTTATTCCCCATCCCTTTACAATGCCATTTCAAATGTGCCCATTTGAATTTTGGGTATCACTCCCCACCACTACCATGTCCGCTGATACAATATTTTGTGGGATCACTTGTCTCCAGGCACTCAGTATGATGGAAGGAATAAGAGTCAGGGTGAAGATTATGTGGTCCAGAATCACGGCTACTGAGACTGGACCACGTGGAAGACAGAGTGCTGCTGGCAAAGTGACTGGAAGCATTATCTTCCATCCATCCAACAACTTTTTCTCACTGGCCTGGCATCAAGAGTGGTGTTCCGTGCCCCACAGGACAGGAAGCTAGGACAACAAGAAGTGTGTGTTTGTTGTGCTCCTGCACCAGACTCACCTTGCACACAGCCTTGGACTATGTGCTCACCATCATCGCCACATCCACTTTGCTGTCCCTTACCACACTCCTTGCCCATTTTAGATTATGCATGACATATCCCTGTTGAGAAAACTGTGCAGGATTAGTATCTCAGAAAAATGTGCCCATCTTGGATGGAATTGTTACAGTGTAGTAGCAATATTGCCACGCTCTTGCAAACCAAACAAGTCTGGCTGCATGCATTTGATGCTCAACTGGAGCAATATAAATGGCGTATAATATTTCCCTGCTGAAAAAAACTTTGCAGGAATACTATTGAGAGAAAAATTTAATGCACAACTGGAACAATATGAATGGATTAAGAGTAAAAACAATATTATTAGCCCTGAGAACTTGATGGGCTTTTGGTATGAGTTGCAGCAGTAAGGACGTGCAAGTAACCCTATCCTGTGCTAAACTATCTCTTCAGCACAGTCTCTCCCTAAGTCCTATTATCAGCAGTATGAACAGTGATTATAATTAGCTCTTATAAAGGCTGTTTTTGTGTTTGAAATATTAGTGTCTAATAACCTGCCTATACACATCTAAAACTATGTCCCTAGCTCGGCAGCGAAGCTCCTCTCCCTGCTATGCCTGTGTCCGTTGGTACACTGTGCCAAGCATGGCATCCCGAGTCTTATACAGACCCAATGACATTATGTGGCCATCCAATCACAGTAATGCCGCAACCAAGATGGCTATGGCGGACCTCTCAACCATCCCGGATCCAAAGGGGCAGTCCCGATTTTGAAAGTGTGACCCACGGTCACAGGCAGGATCTTTCTTTTCCCACCCTGCAGAGTCACATACCTCCACACGCAGAGCTGCGCACCGCATATAGCTGCTCTGTGTGCACAGGACCTGTGATGAGGTCACAGGAGGGGAGGAATCAGGGGTCACATGATCAGGGACCTTTGTGTATGTAGGACAGAACTCTGCTGTGCTGTCATGGTACTGGATAAGGGTAAGTTTATGTCTGGGGTCAGGAGGGGTTTACAGTGTGGATGTAGCAGAGCCATGTGTGTACAAGGTGTACGGAGCACAGCTGGGTGTACATGAATTGTATGGAGTGGAGCCGTTTGTACGAGGTGTACCAAGCGGAGCTGTGTGCACAGGGTATATGGAGCAGGGCCGTGTGTGTATGAGGTGTATGGAGTGGAGCCGTGTGTACGAGGTGTATGAAGCGGAGCCGCGTGTTTGTTAAAGGTGTACGGAGCGGAGCCATGTGTGCATGAGGTGTACAGATCGGAGCTGCGTGTGTACGAGGTGTACGGAGCGGAGCCGCGTGTGTATGAGGTGTAGAGAGCAGCTGCGTGTGTACGAGATGTACTGAGCAGAGACGCGTGTGTACGAGGTGTACGGAGTGCAGCCGTGTGTGTACGAGGTGCATGGAGCGCAGCCATGAGTATACGAGGTGCACGGAGCGCAACCGCGTGTGTACGAGGTGTACAAAGCGGTGCCGCATGTGTACGAGGTGTACAGAGCGGCGCCGTGTGTGTATGAGCTGTACGGAGTGGATCCGCGCGTGTGTGTATGGAGTGGAGTTGCTTGTGCATAACTCCCAACTGTCCTGGATCCAGTCCCAATTTTGAGACTCGGCCGGGATCCTCCTTTTCCTGCATGGCCTCAGACCAAATGTACTGCCACTTTATACTGCTAGCGTGATTGCTAGCTGTGTCGAATCATAGCAAATATTGCTCCTCGCTCTGACACTGAGTGGCACAGGAGTCAAGGAGAGGTCTTTATCAGTGGCATACCGGAGCTGCAGCAATGTGAGCAGTCAGCTGCGTGGTGTGGCTTGATGACATCATTCAGCGCTGCAGGAGAGGAAGCTGCCGGCTGCTGCGAGGGAGCGTGGTGAGAGGTGTGTTTGTGTGTGTGTAGGTGTGTGTGGTGATGGAGAAGGCAATGATGGAGGTTGGGGAGAAGGCAATGATGGGGTGGGGTAACTATGTGTTGCCATTATACTGTACGCAGCATCATGTGGGCCATTATACTGTACCCATCATCATGAGGGGCCATTATACTGTACCCAGCATCACGTGGAGCCATTATACAGTAAGGAGCATTATGTGCGGCCATTATACAGTATGGAGCATCATGTGGGGCCATTATATTGTACAAAGCATCATGTGGGGCCATTATACAGTATGAAACACTGTGTGGCTGTTATACAGTATGGAGCACTGTGTGTACGAGGTGTACGGAGCGGAGCCGCGTGTGTACGAGGTGTATGGAGTGGAGCCGCATGTGTATGAGGTGTACGGAGTGGAGTTGCGTGTGTATAACTCACAGCCATCCCGATTCCAGCCCCAATTTTGAGACTCAGCCGGGATCCTCCTTTTTCCGCATGGCCTCAGACCAAATGTACTGCCGCATTAAACTGCTAGCGTGATCACTAGCTGTGTCGGATAGGAGCAGATACTGCTCCTTGCTCTGACACTGACTGGCAGAGGAGACACGGAGAGGTCTTTATCAGTGGTGTACCGGAGCTGCAGAGATGTGAGAAGTCAGCTGCATGGTGCAGCAGGATGATATAATTTAGCACCGCAGTAGAAGAAGCTGCTGGCTGCTGCGAGGGAGCACGGTGAGAGGTGTGTGTGTGTAGGTGTGTGTGTGGTGATGGAGAAGGCAATGATGGGGTTGGGGAGAAGGCAATGATGGGGTGGGGTAACAATGTGTTGCCATTTTACTGTACGCAGCGTCATGTGGGCCATTATACTGTACCCAGCATCATGAGGGGCAATTATACTGTACTCAGCATCATGTGGGGCCATTATACTGTAGCCAGCATCATGTGAGGCCATTATACAGTATGGAGCATCATGTGGTGCCATTATACTGTAACCAGCATCATGTGGGGCCATTATACTGTACCCAGCATCACGTGGAGCCATTGTACAGTACGCATCATGTGGGGCCATTATACAGTATGGAGCATCATGTGGAGCCATTATACTGTACAAAGCATCATGTGGGGCCATTATACAGTATGAAGCACTGTGTGGCCATTATATAGTATGGAGCATCATGTGTGGCCATTATTCAGTATTGAACATCATGTGTGGCCATTATACAATATTGAGCATAATGTGTGGCCTTTATAGAGCATGGAGCATCATGTGAAACCATTATACTGAAGGCATCATGTTGGGCTATTATGCAATATGGAGCACTGTGTGGCCATTATACAGTATGGAGCATCATGTGTGGCCTTATATGTAATGGAGCATCATGTGGGGCCATTATACAGTATGGAACACTGTGTGGCCATTATACAATATTGAGCATCATGTGTGGCCATTATACCGTATAGAGCACTTTGTGGCCATTATACAGTATGGCAAACTGGGTGGCCATTATACAGTATGGAGCATCATGTGAGGCCATTATACTGTACCCAGCATCATATGGGGCCATTATACTGTACCCAGCATCATGTGGAGCCATTGTACAGTACACAGCATCATGTGGGGCCATTATACTGTAAAATGCATCATTTGGGGCCATTATTCAGTATAGAGCACTGTGTGTACGAGGTGTATGGAGTGGAGCCACATGTGTATATGGAGTGGAGTCGCGTGTGCATAACTCCCAACCGTCCCGGATCCAGTCCCAATTTTGAGACTCAGCCGGGATCCTCCTTTTTCCACATGGCCTCAGATCAAATGTACCGCCACTTTAAACTGCTAGCGTGATCACTAGTTGTGTCGGATCAGAGCAGATATTGCTCTTCGGTCTGACACTGACTGGCACAGGAGACACGGAGAGGTCTTTATCAGGGGCGCACCAGAGCTGCAGCGATGTGAGCAGTCAGCTGCATGGTGCGGCTGGATGACATCATTGAGCACCGCAGTAGAGAAAGCTGCTGGCTGCTGTGAGAGAGCACAGTGAAAGGTGTGTGTGTAGGTGTGTGTGGTGATGGAGAAGGCAATGATGGGGTTGGGGTGTACGCAATGATGGGTGGGGTAACTATGTGTGGCCATTATACTGTATGCAGCATCATGTGGGCCATTATACTGTACAGAGCATCATGTGGGGCCATTATGCTGTACCCAGCATCATGTGGGGCGATTTTGCTGTACCTAGCATTATGTGAGGCCATTATACAGTACGGAGCATCATGTGGGGAAATTATACTGTAACCAGCATCATGTGGGGCCATTATACTGTACCCAGCATCATGTGGAGCCATTGTACAGTACGCAGCATCATGTGAGGACATTATAGAGTATGAAGCATCATGTGGGGCCATTATACTGTACAAAGCATCATGTGGGGCCATTATAAAGTTTGGAGCACTGTGTGGCCATTATACAGTATGGAGCATCATGTGTGGCCATTATACAGTATTGAACATCATGTGTGGCCATTATACAATATTGAGCATAATGTGTGGCCTTTATAGAGCATGGAGCATCATGTGAAACCATTATACTGAAGTCATCATGTCGGGCCATTATGCAATATGGAGCACTGTGTGGCCATTATACAGTATGGAGCATCATGTGTGGCCTTATACGTAATGGAGCATCATGTGGGGCCATTATACAGCATGGAGCTCTGTGTGGCCATTATACAATATTGAGCATCACGTGTGCCCATTATACAGTATGGAACACTGTGTGGCCATTATACAATATTGAGCATCATGTGTGGCCATTATACCATATGGAGCACTTTGTGGCCATTATATAGCATGGCAAACTGGGTGGCCATTATACAGTATGGAGCATCATGTGTGGCCTTATACGTAATAGAGCATCATGTGGGGCCATTATATTCTGTTCTTTTGTGTCCTCATTGCAATCCTTTGTAAAAGATGCCCCTGACTTGCTTCGTCGCCTGGAGGGTCTCACCTGTTATGGACCTGGTGGTTAGGAGCACCCGGAACGACCTGATGGTTAAACTATCACAGGACAAGCTCTGGAAAGTGGGAGCTCTGCTGACCGCAACCCCTAATCCTATCACACACACTAGAAATAGCCGTGGAGCGTACCTAACTCTGCCTAGATGCCTCTTCACAGCCTAAGAGCTAACTAGCCCTAGAGATAGAAAATAAAGCCTACCTTGCCTCAGAGAAATTCCCCAAAGGAAAAGGCAGCCCCCCACATATATTGACTGTGGGTTAAGATGAAACTCACAAACACAGAAATGAAACAGGTTTCAGCAAAGGAGGCCAGACTTACTAAACAGACTGAGGATAGGAAAGGTATCTTTGCGGTCAGCACAAAAACTACAAAAAGACCACGCAGAGTGTGCAAAAAGACTCCCGCACCGACTCACGTCCCAGAGCTTCCAGCTAGCAAGGCAAAATCAAGATAGCAAGCTGGACAAGAAAACAATGAACAAATAAATAACTAGCAGGGACTTAGCTTCTGCTGGAGTAGACAGGTCACCAGAAAAATCCAAGAACGAACTGAACCAGTACAAGAACATTGACAGCTGGCATGGAGTAATGATCTGAGTGGAGTTAAATAGAGCAGCCAGCCAAAGAATAAACTAAGTCACCTGTGGAAGGAACCTCAGAACCAGCAGCTCCACTCACAGCCACCAGAGGGAGTCCATGGACAGAACTCGCCGAAGTACCATTCATGACCACAGGAGGGAGTTTGATAACAGAATTCACAACAGTACCCCCCCCCCCCCTTGAGGAGGGGTCACCGAACCCTCACCAGAGCCCCCAGGCCGATCAGGACGAGCCAAATGAAAGGCACGAACTAGATCGGCAGCATGAACATCAGAGGCAAAAACCCAGGAATTATCTTCCTGACCATAACCCTTCCACTTGACCAGGTACTGGAGTTTCCATCTCGAAATACAAGAATCTAAAATCTTCTCCACCACATACTCCAACTCCCCCTCGACCAACACCGGGGCAGGAGGATCAACGGAGGGAACCATAGGCGCCACGTATCTCCGCAATAACGACCTATGGAACACATTATGGATGGCAAAAGAAGCTGGAAGGGCCAAACGAAATGACACAGGATTGAGAACTTCAGAAATCTTATACGGACCAATGAAATGAGGCTTAAACTTAGGAGAGGAAACCTTCATAGGAACATAACGAGACGACAACCAAACCAAATCCCCAACACGAAGTCGGGGACCAACACAGCGCCGGCGGTTAGTGAAACGTTGAGCCTTCACCTGGGACAATGTCAAATTGTCCACCACATGAGTCCAAATCTGCTGCAACCTGTCCACCACAGAATCCACACCAGGACAATCCGAAGGCTCAACCTGCCCTGAAGAGAAACGAGGATGGAAACCAGAATTACAGAAAAAAGGCGAAACCAAAGTAGCCGAGCTGGCCCGATTATTCAGGGCGAACTCAGCCAAAGGCAAGAAGGACACCCAATCATCCTGATCAGCAGAAACAAAGCATCTCAGATATGTTTCCAAAGTCTGATTAGTTCGTTCGGTTTGGCCATTTGTCTGAGGATGGAAAGCCGAAGAAAAAGACAAATCAATGCCCATCTTAGCACAAAAGGACCGCCAAAACCTCGAAACAAACTGGGAACTTCTGTCCGAGACGATGTTCTCCGGAATGCCATGCAAACAAACCACATGCTGGAAAAATAATAGCACCAAATCAGAGGAGGAAGGCAATTTAGACAAGGGTACCAAATGGACCATCTTAGAGAAGCGATCACAAACCACCCAAATGACCGACATCCTTTGAGAGACAGGGAGATCTGAAATAAAATCCATGGAAATATGCGTCCAGGGCCTCTTCGGGACCGGCAAGGGCAAAAGCAACCCACTGGCACGAGAACAGCAGGGCTTAGCCCGAGCACAAATCCCACAGGACTGCACAAAAGAACGCACATCCCGTGACAAAGAAGGCCACCAAAAGGATCTAGCCACCAAATCTCTGGTACCAAAGATTCCAGGATGACCAGCCAACCCCGAACAATGAACCTCAGAGATAACTCAACTAGTCCATCTATCAGGGACAAATTGTTTCTCCGCTGGACAACGGTCAGGTCTATCAGCCTGAAACTTCTGCAGCACCCGCCGCAAATCAGGGGAGATGGCAGACAAAATTACCCCCTCTTTGAGAAAACCCGCAGGCTCAGGAACACCCGGAGAGTCAGGCACAAAACTCCTTGAAAGGGTATCAGCCTTCACATTCTTAGAGCCCGGAAGGTACGAAAACACAAAATCAAAACGGGAGAAAAATAGCGACCATCGAGCCTGTCTAGGATTCAACCGTTTGGCAGACTCGTGATAAGTCAAATTCTTGTGATCTGTCAAGACCACCACGCGATGCTTGGCTCCTTCAAGCCAATGTCGCCACTCCTCGAGCGCCCACTTCATGGCCAACAACTCTCGATTGCCAACATCATAATTGCGCTCAGCAGGCGAGAACTTTCTAGAAAAGAAGGCACATGGTTTCATCACCGAGCCATCAGAACTTCTTTGAGACAAAACAGCCCCTGCTCCAATCTCAGAAGCATCAACCTCGACCTGAAACGGGAGCGAAACATCTGGCTGGCACAACACAGGGGCAGAAGAAAAACGACGCTTCAACTCCTGAAAAGCCTCTATGGCCGCAGAGGACCAATTGACCACATCAGCACCTTTCTTGGTCAAATCAGTCAACGGTTTAGCAACACTAGAAAAATTAGCGATGAAGCGACGGTAAAAATTAGCAAAGCCCAGGAACTTCTGCAGGCTCTTCACAGATGTTGGCTGAGTCCAATCATAAATGGCCTGAACTTTAACAGGGTCCATATCGATAGTAGAAGGGGAAAAAATGAAACCCAAAAATGAAACCTTCTGAACACCAAAGAGACATTTTGACCCCTTCACAAACAAGGAATTCGCACGAAGGACCTGGAACACCATTCTGACCTGCTTCACATGAGACTCCCAATCATCTGAAAAGACCAAAATATCATCCAAATATACAATCATGAATCTATCCAGGTACCTTCGGAAGATGTCATGCATAAAGGACTGAAACACAGATGGAGCATTAGAAAGCCCGAATGGCATCACCAGGTACTCAAAATGGCCCTCGGGCATATTAAATGCTGTTTTCCATTCATCTCCCTGTTTAATACGCCCAAGATTATACGCCCCTCGAAGATCTATCTTGGTGAACCAACTAGCCCCCTTAATCCGAGCAAACAAATCAGACAGCAGCGGCAAAGGGTACTGAAATTTGACCGTGATCTTATTAAGAAGGCGGTAATCAATACAAGGCCTCAAAGAACCATCCTTCTTGGCCACAAAAAAGAACCCTGCTCCCAATGGTGATGACGACGGGCGAATATGCCCTTTCTCCATGGATTCCTATATATAACTCCGCATAGCGGCGTGCTCTGGCACAGATAAATTGAACAGTCGGCCCTTAGGAAACTTACTACCAGGAATCAAATTAATAGCACAATCGCAATCCCTATGAGGAGGTAGGGCACTGGATTTGGGCTCATCAAATACATCCTGGTAATCCGACAAAAACTCAGGGACTTCAGAAGGAGTGGAAGACGAAATTGACAGCAATGGAACATCACCATGTACCCCTTGACAACCCTAGCTAGACACAGACATTGATTTCCAATCCAATACTGGATTATGGACCTGTAGCCATGGCAACCCCAAAACGACCACATCATGTAGATTATGCAACACCAAAAAGCGAATATCCTCCTGATGTGCAGGAGCCATGCACATGGTCAATTGAGTCCAGTACTGAGGCTTATTCTTGGCCAAAGGTGTAGCATCAATTCCTCTCAATAGAGTAGGATACTGCAAGGGCTCCAAGAAAAAACCACAGCGCCTGGCAAACTCCAAGTCCATCAAATTCAGGGCAGCGCCTGAATCCACAAATGCCATAACAGAATAGGACGACAAAGAGCAAATCAGAGTAACGGACAAAAGAAATTTAGACTGTACCGTACCAATGGTGGCAGACCTAGCGAACCGCTTAGTGCGCTTAGGACAATCGGAGATAGCATGAGTGTAATCACCACAGTAAAAACACAGCCCATTCCGACGTCTGTGTTCTTGCCGTTCAGCTCTGGTCAAAGTCCTATCACATTGCATAGTCTCAGGCCTATGCTCAGAGAATACCGCCAAATGGTGCACAGCTTTGCGCTCACGCAAGCGCCGATCGATCTGAATGGCCAAGGACATAGACTCATTCAGACCAGCAGGCGTGGGAAATCCCACCATGACATCCTTAAGGGCTTCAGAAAGACCCTTTCTGAAAATTGCCGCCAGGGCCCACTCATTCTACTGAGTAAGCACAGACCACTTTCTAAACTTCTGACAATATACCTCCGCTTCATCCTGACCCTGACACAAAGCCAGCAAGATTTTCTCTGCCTGATCCACTGAATTAGGCTCATCATAAAGCAATCCAAGCGCCAGAAAAAACGCATCTACATCGCGCAATGCAGGATCTCCTGGCGCAAGGGAAAATGCCCAGTCTTGAGGGTCACCACGCAACAAAGAAATAATGATCTTTACTTGTTGAATGGGGTCACTAGAGGAGCGGGGTTTCAAAGCAAGAAACAGTTTACAATTATATTTTTGAAATTCAGGAACTTAGATCTATCCCCGGAAAACAAATCAGGAATTGGAATTCTAGGCTCTAACATCGGATTCTGAACCACAAAATCTTGAATGTTTTGTACCCTTGCAGTGAGATGATCCACAGAAGAGGACAGACCTTGAATGTCCATCTCTACACCTGTGTCCTGAACCACCCAGAGGTTAAGGGGAAAAGAAAGACAAAACACACTGCACAGAAAAAAAATGGTCTCAGAACTTCTCTTATCCCTCTGTTGAGATGCATTAACACTTTTGGCCAGCTGTAGTGTTATGGACCTGGTGGTTAGGAGCACCCAGAACGACCTGATGGTTAAACTATCACAGGACAAGCTCTGGGAATTGGGAGCTCTGCTGACCGCAACCCCTAATCCTATCACACACACTAGAAATAGCCGTGGAGCGTACCTAACTCTGCCTAGACGCCTCTTCACAGCCTAAGAGCTAACTAGCCCTAGAGATAGAAAATAAAGCCTACCTTGCCTCAGAGAAATTCCCCAAAGGAAAAGGCAGCCCCCCACATATATTGACTGTGAGTTAAGATGGAAGTCACAAACACAGAAATGAGACAGGTTTCAGCAAAGGAGGCCAGACTTACTAAACAGACTGAGGATAGGAAAGGTATCTTTGCGGTCAGCACAAAAACTACAAAAAGACCACGCAGAGTGTGCAAAAAGACCCCCGCACCGACTCACGGTGCGGAGGTGCCACTCTGCATCCCAGAGCTTCCAGCTAGCAAGGCAAAATCAAGATAGCAAGCTGGACAAGAAAACAATGAACAAATAAATAACTAGCAGGGACTTAGCTTCTGCTGGAGTAGACAGGTCACCAGAAAAATCCAAGAACGAAATGAACCAGTACAAGAACATTGACAGCTGGCATGGAGTAACGATCTGAGTGGAGTTAAATAGAGCAGCCAGCCAAGACTAAACTAGGTCACCTGTGGAAGGAACCTCAGAACCAGCAGCTCCACTCACAGCCACCAGAGGGAGTCCATGGACAGAACTCGCCGAAGTACCATTCATGACCACAGGAGGGAGTTTGATAACAGAATTCACAACACTCACCATCGACTCAGAGTCATACCTCGCAAGTATCGATGTTGAGGCCCTCTTTTTCTCCATTCCCCATGGCAAGGGTTTGGAGGCGGTTCAACGTTTTCTCCAAATGAGAGGTTGTCAATTCCGGGAACATAACCATTTTGTTTTGAAACTTCTCCATTTTTGTTTAACACACAATTTCTTTGTGTTCAACTGCAGGATCTACCACCAGCTGAGGGGGACGGCCATGGGCAGCCCCTGTGCCCCGGCCTATGCCAACCTCTTCCTCGGCTGGTGGGAGGAGACTGTGGTTTGGAGAGAAGAACCCCAAGATGGAGGTTTCTCTATGTACCGTGTCTCAGAAATTTGGACACGGTACATAGATGATGTTTTTCTGATTTGGTCTGGCTCATTGAGTAATTTTGAGAGCTTTGTGGACAAGCTTAAGCACAATAACATTGACCTGTTTTTTACATCAGCGATCGATTTTTCAGTTTTGCCGTTCTTAGATATATTAATCACGAAAGGAGCCAAAGGCAATTTGGTCACCTCTAATTATAAAAAACCCACAGCCACAAATTCCCTCCTCTGTTGTGAATTCTGCTTTTGGGCTCCCTCCGGTGGTTGTAGGTGGTAATGCAGTTGTCCCTGGCCTGCAGTCCTGGACAGGTGTATCTGCTGATTGCAATTCTGACTGGGGTATTTAGGTTTGCAGGACTCATTAGTCCTTGCCAGTTGTCAATGTTTCTTGGGAAGTGTTGGATCTCTGTCTGGCTTTTCCTGCTTAGCTGCCAATTCAGCAAAGATAAGTGTCTGTTTCTTTTTCTATGGCACACAAGCTGTGTGCTTGTTTTTTTATTGTATTCCTGCTCTGAGTGTAGGAGTCTCTGGAGTTGCAGATATACGTTCCACGTCTTTAGTTAGATGGAGGAATTTTTTGTATAATCTGCTGTGGATATTTTTGGAAGGGTTTTAATACTGACCGCACAGGACTCCTTTCTGTTCCATCCTTTCCTATTTTAGCTAGAGTGGCCTCTTGTGCTAAATCCTGTTTTCTGCCTGTGTTTGTCTTTCCTCTCCTACTCACAGCCAATATTTGTGGGGGGCTGCCTATCCTTTGGGGTTCTGCTCTGAGGCAAGGTAGAATTCCTATTTCCATCTATAGGGGTATCTAGCCCTCCGGCTGTGACGAGGTGTCTAGGGTTTGTTAGGTACACCCCACGGCTACTTCTAGTTGCGGTGTTACCACCTACTCCAGTGAAAGTTTTCATGCTGCTCCAAGGTCACCGGATCATAACAGTACAACTGGCCAATAATGAGTTAAATGCATCTCAGAAGAAGGGAAGAAGGGTGTTGAGCCATTTTTTTTCTTCAGTCTGCTTTATCTTCTCTTCCCTCTTTATCTCTGGGTGGCTGAGGAGCCTAGTGCTAGTATGAATGTTCAGGAATTAACTTCTCGTGTAGACCAGCTTGCTGCTAGGGTACAAGGTATTTCTGATTATATTGTTCAGAATCCTGTTTTAGAACCGAAGATTCCTACTCCTGATTTGTTTTTTGGTAACAGGTCCAAATTTTTGAGTTTTAAAAACAACTGTAAACTGTTTTTTGCTTTGAGACCTCGATCCTCCGGTGATTCCATTCAGCAGGTTAATATCGTCATCTCCCTGCTGCGTGGCGACCCGCAGGATTGGGCGTTTTCCCTGGAATCTGGGAATCCGGCTTTGCTTAATGTAGACTCCTTTTTTCAGGCTTTAGGATTATTATATGATGAACCTAATTCTGTGGACCAAGCTGAGAAGACCTTGTTGGCCCTGTCTCAGGTTCAAGAGGCGGCAGAATTGTATTGTCAGAAATTCAGAAAATGGTCTGTGTTGACTAAATGGAATAATGATGCTTTGGCGGCAATTTTCAGAAAGGGTCTTTCTGAATCCGTTAAAGATGTTATGGTGGGGTTTCCCACGCCTTCCGGTCTGAGTGATTCTATGTCTCTGGCCATTCAGATTGACCGGCGCTTGCGGGAGCGCAGAACTGTGCGCGCTGTGGAGTTGTCCTCAGAGCAGATTCCTGAGCCAATGCAGTGTGATAGGATTCTGTCTAGAACGGAACGACAAGGATTCAGACGTCAGAATGGGTTGTGTTATTATTGTGGCGACGCTTCTCATGTAATTTCAGTCTGCCCTAAGTGGACAAAGAGGATCGCTAGTTCATTTACCATCAGTACTGTACAACCTAAATTTATGTTATCTGTGTCCTTTATCTGCTCATTGTCATCATTTTCTGTCATGGTGTTTGTGGATTCAGGCGCCGCCTTGAACTTAATGGACTTTGAGTTTCCCAGGCGTTGTGGTTTTCCCTTGCAGCCTTTGCAGAACCCTATTCCTTTAAGGGGCATTGATGCTACACCCTTGGCTAAAAATAAGCCCCAGTTTTGGACACAGGTGACCATGCGCATGGCGCCAGCCCATCAGGAAGATTGTCGATTTCTGGTGTTGCATAATTTGCATGATGCTATCGTGCTGGGTTTTCCGTGGTTGCAGGTACATAGTCCTGTGTTGGATTGGAAGTCCATGTCTGGGACTAGTTGGGGTGGTCAGGGGGTTCATAATGATGTTCCTTTGATGTCAATCTCCTCTTCTTCCTCTTCTGAAATTCCAGAGTTTTTGTCTGATTTTCAGGATGTATTCGATGAGCCCAAGTCCAGTTTCCTTCCACCGCACAGGGACTGCGATTGTGCTATTGACTTAATTCCAGGCTGTAAGTTTCCTAAGGGTCGACTTTTCAACCTGTCTGTGCCTGAACATACCGCCATGCGGAGCTATACTAAGGAGTCTTTGGAGAAAGGGCATATTCGGCCATCTTCTTCACCGTTGGGAGCGGGGTTCTTTTTTGTTGCTAAAAAAGATGGTTCCTTGAGACCCTGTATTGATTATCGCCTCTTGAATAAAATCACGGTCAAGTTTCAATACCCTTTACCTTTGCTTACCGATTTGTTTGCTAGGATTAAAGGAGCTAGTTGGTTTACGAAGATTGACCTTCGGGGGGCATATAATCTTGTTCATATTAAGCAGGGTGATGAATGGAAAACTGCGTTTAACACGCCCGAAGGCCATTTTGCATACCTTGTGATGCCATTCGGGCTCACTAATGCTCCATCTGTTTTTCAGTCCATCATGCATGATATTTTCCGGACTTATATTGATAAGTTCTTGATTGTATATTTGGACGATATTTTGATTTTTTCTGATGATTGGGAGTCTCATGTGGAACAGGTCAGGATGGTATTTCAGATCCTTCGTGACAATGCCCTGTTTGTGAAAGGGTCTAAGTGTCTCTTTGGGGTGCAGAAGGTTTCCTTTTTGGGCTTTATTTTTTCTCCCTCGTCTATAGAGATGGATCCGGTTAAGGTTTAGGCCATTCATGATTGGATTCAGCCCACATCCGTGAAGAGCCTTCAGAAATTTTTGGGTTTTGCAAATTTTTATCGCCGTTTCATTGCTAATTTTTCCAGCGTGTTTAAACCCTTGACCGATTTGACGAAGAAAGGTGCTGATGTGGCGAATTGGTCCTCTGCGGTGTCTCTGCCTTTCAGGAGCTTAAACGTCGATTTACTTCTGCTCCGGTCTTGCGCCAACCGGATGTTTCTCTTCCGTTTCAGGTTGAGGTTGACGCTTCTGAGATTGGGGCAGGGGCCGTTTTGTCTCAGAGGGATCCTGTTGGTTCCTTAATGAAACCGTGTGCCTTCTTTTCCCGTAAGTTTTCGCCTGCTGAACACAATTATGATGTCGGCAATCGGGAGTTGTTGGCTATGAAGTGGGCGTTTGAGGAGTGGCGACATTGGCTTGAGGGAGCTAAGCACCATATTGTGGTCTTGACCGATCATAAGAATTTGATTTACCTCGAGTCTGCCAAACGGCTGAATCCTAGACAGGCTCGATGGTCCTTGTTTTTTTCCCGTTTTGATTTTGGGGTCTCGTACCTTCCGGGTTCTAAGAACATTAAGGCTGATGCCCCCTCTAGGAGTTTTTTGCCTGATTCTCCTGAGGTCTTAGAACCTGTCGGTATTCTGAAAGAAGGGGTGGTCCTTTCTGCCATTTCCCCTGATTTACGACGGGTTCTTCAGGAATTTCAGGCTGACAAACCTGACCGCTGTCCTGTGGGGAAACTGTTTGTTCCTGACAGATGGACTAGTAGAGTGATTTCTGAGGTTCACTGTTCCGTGTTGGCTGGTCATCCTGGCATTTTTGGAACCAGAGACTTGGTTGGTAGGTCCTTTTGGTGGCCTTCTTTGTCGCGTGATGTGCGTTCTTTTGTGCAGTCCTGTGGGACTTGTGCGCGGGCCAAGCCTTTTTGTTCCCGTGCTAGTGGGTTGCTTTTGCCATTGCCGGTCCCTGAGAGGCCCTGGACGCATATTTCTATGGATTTTATTTCCGATCTTCCGGTTTCCCAGAGGATGTCGGTTATCTGGGTTGTTTGTGACCGGTTCTCTAAGATGGTTCATTTGGTGCCTTTGCCTAAATTGCCTTCCTCTTCGGATTTGGTCCCGTTGTTTTTTCAGCATGTGGTCTGTTTGCATGGTATTCCGGAGAATATTGTGTCCGACAGAGGTTCCCAGTTTGTTTCTAGGTTTTGGCGGGCCTTTTGTGCTAGGCTGGGCATTGATTTGTCTTTTTCTTCTGCGTTTCATCCTCAGACAAATGGTCAGACTGAGCGAACTAATCAGACTTTGGACACTTATTTGAGATGCTTTGTGTCTGCTGATCAGGATGATTGGGTGGCTTTCTTGCCATTGGCCGAGTTTGCCCTTAATAATCGGGCTAGTTCGGCTACTTTGGTTTCGCCTTTCTTTTGTAATTTTGGTTTTCATCCTCGTTTTTCTTCTGGGCAGGTTGAGCCTTCTGACTGTCCTGGTGTGGATTCTGTGGTTGACAGGTTGCAGCAGATTTGGGCTCATGTGGTGGACAATTTGGTGTTGTCTCAGGAGGAGGCTCAACGTTTTGCTAACCGTCGTCGATGTGTTGGTTCCCGGCTTCGGGTTGGGGATCTGGTCTGGTTGTCTTCCCGTCATGTTCCTATGAAGGTTTCTTCTCCTAAGTTTAAGCCTCGGTTTATTGGTCCTTATAGGATTTCTGAGATTATTAATCCAGTGTCTATTCAACTGGCGCTTCCGGCCTCTTTTGCGATCCATAATGTCTTCCATAGATCTTTATTGCGGAAATATGTGGAGCCCGTTGTTCCCTCTGTTGATCCTCCGGCCCCTGTGTTGGTTGATGGGGAGTTGGAATATGTTGTTAAGATTTTGGATTCCCATTTTTCGAGGCGGAAGCTTCAGTGCCTTGTCAAATGGAAGGGTTATGGCCAGGAGGATAATTCTTGGGTTTTTGCCTCTGATGTCCATGCCGCTGATTTGGTTCGTGGCTCATCCTGATCGGCCTGGGGGCTCTGGTGAGGGTTTGGTGACCCCTCCTCAAGGGGGGGTACTGTTGTGAATTCTGCTTTTGTGCTCCCTCCGGTGGTTGTAGGTGGTAATGCAGTTGTCCCTGGCCTGCAGTCCTGGACAGGTGTATCTGCTGATTGCAATTCTGACTGGGGTATTTAGGTTTGCAGGACTCATTAGTCCTTGCCAGTTGTCAATGTTTCTTGGGAAGTGTTGGATCTCTATGGCTTTTCCTGCTTAGCTGCCAATTCAGCAAAGATAAGTGTCTGTTTCTTTTTCTATGGCACACAAGCTGTGTGCTTGTTTTTTGATTTTATTCCTGCTCTGAGTGTAGGAGTCTCTGGAGTTGCAGATATACGTTCCACGTCTTTAGTTAGATGGAGGAATTTTTTGTATAATCTGCTGTGGATATTTTTGGAAGGGTTTTAATACTGACCGCACAGGACTCCTTTCTGTTCCATCCTTTCCTATTTTAGCTAGAGTGGCCTCTTGTGCTAAATCCTGTTTTCTGCCTGTGTTTGTCTTTCCTCTCCTACTCACAGCCAATATTTGTGGGGGGCTGCCTATCCTTTGGGGTTCTGCTCTGAGGCAAGGTAGTATTCCTATTTCCATCTATAGGGGTATCTAGTCCTCCGGCTGTGACGAGGTGTCTAGGGTTTGTTAGGTACACCCCACGGCTACTTCTAGTTGCAGTGTTAAGATCAGGAATTGCGGTCAGTATAGTTACCACCTACTCCAGTGAAAGTTTTCATGCTGCTCCAAGGTCACCGGATCATAACACTCCTCCACTGGAGTAGCCACCACCCAGAACATCTAAAGAGGGGGATCCCTAACGGTCAGTACCTTAGGATCCGTAGGAACTGCTCAGAGGACGCAACTTTTGAACTCCAGGCCAAGGAATTGAGAAAAAATTTTCAGGATAGGGGATACCCCTCCAAAATTCTTAAAAAAGCTTATCAGGAGGCCAAGAGCAGAGACAGAACCAATCTATTGAATCCCACCGTTAGGACACAAGATCAAGACACAGTGCGTTTCATTACCACGTTTGATAATGGTGCTAATCACGTAAAGCGAATCATCCAAAAACATTGGTCTGTCCTACATATGGACCGTGATATTTCACAGTACCTCAGTGACACCCCTGCAATTACCTATAAAAAAGCTCGCTCCCTTAATGACAGACTTGTTCACAGTCATTTTTCTAACCCTGTAAGGGAGACTTGGCTTAGAAGCAATGCGACAGGATGTTACAAATGTGGGCACTGCACAGTCTGCCAGTATATCGAGACGGGGAACACCTTCATGAGCAATGTCACAGGCAAGAGCTACACCATCAAGCAATGTATTAATTGTAGCACCAAGTGGGTGGTCTATAAGGCATCCTGTTCCTGTGGCATCGAATATATTGGTAAGACTATCAGGGAATTCAAGCGTCGTGTTGGTGAACACATCGGGGATGTAGAGCATGTGAGAGATACCCCCATCTCTCGGCATGTTAACCACCTGCATAATGGCCAACCCAGTCACCTTAAATTTATGGCCATTGAAAAGGTGACCAAACCTATACGTGGGGGTGATTGGGATCGCCGGCTGCTACAACAGGAGGCAAAGTGGACCTTTTATTTAAACACTGTGATTCCCTATGGCCTTAATAACCAAATTAATTACAGTTGCTTTGTCTGAATAGTCCTTTGGTGCCTTTTATTTTTAGTCAACTACAGTTTTCACACAGTCTTTAATTATTTCTCTTTGCCTAAATCCTTATAATGATCACCCAATATTTGTTATGGGATTTGCTATATTAACAATATCAAATACTACTCACCATGGCATTTATTGCCTTAGGGCTTTTCTTTATATTATGGCTATTCTTTTACATGTGGTTTTTTGGTATACTACTCTTTTGTGCATATAAAGTCCTTCGTTATCCAGGACTCCCCTTTAATCAGTAATCACATTTTGCTGTTTATCTACTAGTACTGCCTTTTGGTTGTTCTGGTACGAGGTATTTTTCTGTTGATGGACTATTACAGCAATATTTATTTGTTCTCATACCAGTTTTCAGTACCTAAGTTACGGCATGTCAACTTTTTTCTATTTTTTTCCTTTTTTTTTTTTTGTGCAGTGGACCACAGTGTTATTTGTGGGCTTCCCGTTTCGGTTAGGCTCGGTTACTGTATCACCTTTAGTTTTTGCCCTAGGGTGGTCCTGTGTTTCATGCGAGTATCTATACGCTCGGATCTATTCCTCTCTGTTGGCAGCCATTATTTAATATTATTGGCGCTGCAAGGTTTTTGTTCCGCTTGGTTACCGGGTTACCTGTACATCCGGTCAGTGGTTCTATTTATTTTGATCCTAGTAGCTATATATATGTTTTACCCAGCTTATTTTACGCTCCATACTGCCCATCTGTTTACCCGTACCCATTTGTTCATGGGCCAACCCCCCCTTTTCTGTTGTGTACGCAGCTCTGTAGAGCTTATCACTGGACTCTATGTACGGTTTGTCTTATGTTGCCTAGCTACCGCTACTTCCGGTCTGGCGTTTCATGCCGCTTTCATTTTTTTTATTACATGGCGAACCTTCTGTATATCATTTTGCATTGTGGACATTTTTCTTCTCCTCGGTCCTCCCCGTATTTTTCTACGCCGCTGTTAGCGACCTACGTGCTCATTACAGTGAGCGGTGTTCTGCTTCGGTTGCTAGGTAGCGGTCACTTCCTGTTTCCATGGTACGCATGACAGGAAGTTCCTCCATTGCTCACGGAGATGCTTACTCAACATGGAACCCAGCGTGTGACATCATTCAATCAGTAGGTTTCCATGTTATCTGTTATCTGGCATTCTCGTGTTGTGTGTGTTATCTATGCACACAGGATGAGCACCGATACCAGCTCCCTTACCGCATTTCATTTAACCTCAGCTGCCATTTGTTATAAGCACCCTATAGGAAGTGTGACACGTGCTTACTTAGCCCCTTTTTTCACACTTGGTTTCCTATTTAAGTACGGCCCTGGCCGCAGTAACTCTGCAGGACAGCATAGAGGGTGGCAGGACTTTTTGTCCCTCCTTTACCAGCACTTAGCAACATCTCCTTATACAAGCAGGTCCCCTGATGACTTGAGCTTGGAAGAAATGCGTCGGGACGACAAGAAAGGGAGAGTGCAGGGCATGTGCATACAGGGGTAGCTGTGGACAGCCCTTGTAAGGGCAGGAGCTTTGGGGATAGCTTACTGTTAGCCTCATAGGGATTGACATAGGGATTGTCATCTCTGCTTTACCTGGGTGTTCATCGGACGTGGGAACATCTGGTGCTCCTTTGCCTGCCTGAGGGAATTGGTGAGACCGTTCCTTTTAGTTCATTTAAAAGTTACAATAAGCATCTCTTACAATGCATGCTAAGTTATTTGTTTATTGTCTTTATATGCGCCTGAGGATATAGGGACTGCTGCTGTCTCTTACTTATCTGGGTACAGTTGCTTGTGAACCCTGTCTCAGTATTGGTAGTTCCGTAATTACTGTCGGAACTTTATTAATCCTATTATGGGCTCATCTGTATCTTTAATCCATTATGTATGGTTGAGATTTGGCCCTTCTGTTTTTTATATTCATTTGGGTGACGTGGTTTTAATGACTTTATTGTATTAAAAGTTATGTTTTATTTTTCCACTTTCTTGCTTTGTTATGCCATTTTGCTGTACCTAGCATTATGTGAGGCCATAATACAGTACGGAGCATCATGTGGGGAAATTATACTGTAACCAGCATCATGTGAGGCCATTATACTGTACCCAGCATCATGTGGAGCCATTGTACAGTACACAGCATCATGTGAGGACATTATAGAGTATGAAGCATCATGTGGGGCCATTATACTGTACAAAGCACCATGTGGGGCCATTATAAAGTTTGGAGCACTGTGTGGCCATTATACAGTATGGAGTATCATGTGTGGCCATTATACAATATTGAGCATCATGTGTGGCCATTATACAGTATGGAGCATCATGTGTGGCCATTATACAGTATGGAGCATTATGTGGGGCCATTATACAGTATGGTGCACTGTGTGGCCATTATACAGTATTGAGCATCATATGTGGCCATTACATTATGGTGCACTGTGTGGCCATTTTACATTATGGAGCATCATTTGAAGCCATTATAGCGTACCCAACATAATGTGGGGCCATTATACTGTACAGAGCCCCAGCAGCCGGCACAGAGCCCCGGCAGGCCCGTACAGACCCACCGACAGGCCCGCACAGAGCCCCGGCAGGCCCATACAGACCCCTGGCAGACACGCACAGACCCCCGGCAGGCACGCACAGACCCCTGAGAGGCCCGTACAGATCCCCGGCAGGCCTGCACAGACCCCGCCTGCACACACAGACACGCACAGTGTCCACCCAAGCACCGCCCACACTCTTCCCCCCTCCAGAACAGGATGTAGAAGGACTGAAATGGCTTATTTACATTCCGATATTTGTGTTACCTTGACTTGCATTGGTATCGGGTATCGGTATCGGCGATATCCGATATTTTTTGGATATCGGCCGATCCAATCCGATACCGATACTTCTGGATATCGTAAGGTATCGCTCAACACTAGTTATGACATAAATATATCATGAATTATATTTGGTCACCTTCGAATAAGTTGCTGTCTATTTACTCCGAGTACATCATTTAATTACTATATTATATTTAGAAATTTAAATTGAGAGACGTATTTGGAAATAGTTATAATTATAGGAAACATCAGATTGATATGAATATTCATTTCTAGTGAACCATTGTTATAATTATTTATATATTTAATGACTTCAGTTGTTTCACTCAGTCCTCTAGGAACTAACACTGGAATTTATAAATCCAATACGATTCACATATTTTATTCACATATTCTATTTTAAATGATTTTCCTTTTTTTTCTGTAGAGATAATCTTAATTGTCAAAAAACCCTTATAGTGTACTAGTGTAACATGTTTTAAAACACTGTATAGTAGACATCCCTAATTTGCATGGATCTGTAATTGCTAATTTGGTCTCATAAAGGGATGGTCCGATATACAAAGTAATTTTCATCCTAAATCCCTATATATTTAATGCTATGATCTAAACTAAATTCTAATGTACTTGAATGAAAAATTCCTTATCATAACTACACTGTCCAACAGTTTTTTTTAATAACATCTTTTTTTGAGCATCATCAAGGGACAGAGGCACTGTTCCTTCCCTGAAATCAAGCGTTATCAGTGACTGTAGTTTCAGGGGCTGGACTAATCCTAGTGTGATGTGTATTCCAACACTACCTAGAGTGCAGAGACCAGCGCCTCCCCACAAGTGATGCCACCTCAATCAAGGAAATGTGTTACCTCAGTAAACGGCTGATGCTTTACTTGCATACTCACTTATCTTACATGACTTAGCCTTTCTCCTCTGGCCAGAAGCTATGGTACATGCCATCCATGAACTGGAGCAGCTCTGCATGGTCAGAAGGGGCACATTTAAAAGATTATCTTAGCACAGGAATATTTTTTAACACATCTGTGAAGCATGACACCTGACTGAGAGATCACTCAAAATCCCACTGCTGCCACCACTTGTGAAGGACGACACCAGAGATATCATGCAGAATCCCTCTGCTGCCACCACATGTTAAGAATCAGCACGTCTGCACCCAGCATGACGTTAATATTACATCAGCGTTACCACATGATAGAGTCTCCCTGTACCAACGTGATGTTCTGCATCCCCTGGGGACACATAAGGTCAGTTTGGCACACTTTTACACAGACAACCCCCTGTCCACATGGGCCCAGGCAGGCACAGGGAGTGAGAGGATGTGACCCACACAGTAAGTGATGTGGGAACAGACTCGCTCACAACCCTGACAGGCTGAGAGTCCCCTTTCGCTAGCACCAGTGAAACAGTGCCTGATCAGCCCAGTAGGACTGCCACCAGTTTCTCATTCAATATATGCCTGGTCTGTTAACAGGGTTCTATCGGGACAGAAACCAACCCCGGTAGCATGGAAAATTAAACCGAGAAATGGACGTGTAGATTTGTGGATCGAGATAAAAGAGCAGCACAAGGTTAAATTAGACAGTATATTTTATCGCATTAAGGGCACTCTAGACAATACACTATATACAAAATGGTTATATATAGTATATATATAATGGTCAGATATGCAAGTACAATAGTGGTAGTACAAAAGATGTGGGCAGGATATACAGGTCAGTTATCAGTAGATGAAAGGCCTGGCTTGCTGGGGAGGTGATGCCACAAGGGAGGCTTTTGGTCCCCTCTGCTCCTGGACTTCTCACATGATTTGTCGTTGCGACTTCCCTGGAGAAAAAGCAATAGGCCAAGCTCTGCAGGAACATTTAACTCCTCTGGGTCACTCCCCTTCTGCCCTCTGAGCTAAACCTCAGTCTCTGCAGCTGCAAGACTCCAAAACCTATGAAATATCATAACTCCATTCTGGTCGGTCTTAGGGCCATGATTCTGGTGCCATCAGATCTGGCCAGGCTCTTGCTACGAGTTAAGACCAAACTTAGCTTTGCTATATGTTACCTACTGGCTGTTCTAGATATCTCCACACCCTGTGAGGTTAAGACAGTTGAAGACTCAGCTGCCCACTGGCCATATTCTGGGGATCTCGGAAATATAATAGGTGTGTGGCCAGGCCATACGATAAGCCCATATTCTCCTTAGGAAATCCAAGCCGACTTATCAAAGCAATTTTGACCGCATGGTCTCCACATCGCAGCAAGCCTTTTGTTCTTCTGTCTGCTTTTGAACTGGACAAGACATCAATTCTCACAGCCCTTTGACTCTCGACCCCCACCCTTGCTGCTGCTTGGTGTTCAGTTACAACTGCACATTGAAGGGGTTTTTATAATCCCATGCCATATATGATGCAAATTATTGACATTGAATTATATCTCCAATATTCTTTACAACATCCAGTTGTCCGGCGGCAACATGGCCGCTCCTTCCTCCTCGCAGTCAGTGCTCACTCCGTACTCCCCTCCTGTCAGCGCTCACACAGGGTTAATGGCAGCGCTAATGGACCGCGTTATGCCGTGGTGTAATGCACTCCATTAACGCTGCTATTAACCCTGTGTGACCAACTTTTTTACTATTGATGCTGCCTATGCAGCCTCAATAGTAAAAAGATCTAATGTTAAAAATAATAAAAAAATAAAAAATCATCATATACTCACATTCCGGTGCCTTTCCCGCTCCTCGCGACGCTCCGGTAACCGATCCATGCGATCGTCAGGTTTCGGTGGAAAGGATGGTATGCGACAAGGACCTGCCATGACGTCACGGTCATATGACCATGACGTCATCACTGGTCCAGCGAGAAAGACCTGCCATGACGTCACGGTCATGTGACTGCGACGTCATCACAGGTCCAGCGCCCATACCAACCCTGGGACCGGAAGCTGCCACGTGCACCGCACACAAGACCAGGACTTCAACGGAGGGTGAGTATATGTTTATTTTTTATTTTAAGTCTGTGTATTACATGGCTCTGTGCTGTATACTCCGTCTCTGTGCAATATACTACGTGGCTGGGCAATATACTATGAGACTGGGCAATATACTACGTGGCTGGGCAATAAACTACATGGCTGGGCAATATACTACGTGAATGGGCAATATACTACGTGACTGGGCAATATACTACGTGGCTGGGCAATATACTATGTGGCTGGGCAATATACTACGTGGCTGGGCAATATACTACGTAGCTGGGCAATATGCTACGTGACTGGGCAATATACTATGTGGCTGGGCAATATACTACGTGGCTGGGCAATATACTACGTCGCTGTGCAATATACTACGTAGCTGGGCAATATGCTACGTGACTGGGCAATATACTATGTGGCTGGGCAATATACTACGTGGCTGGGCAATATACTACGTGGGCTGTGCAATATACTACGTGGACATGCATATTCTAGAATACCCGATGCGTTAGAATCGGGCCACCATCTAGTATAGTATATTTAATATAATAGGTGCTGTAAGTTTGTGTATATTTCATTTTACATTGCCGTCACAATAGATTATCACCACCCTATTTATTTCACTTTGCTAACTAACTTTGTATTTTGCTTAATAAATTATATTACAATTAAGAAGAGATAATTAGTTCACATATTATATGATGATCTTCAGTTAAGTTGTTAAATAATAATTCTTGTACAAGAGTTTTTGCTTATATAAAGGCTAGTAGAAAGAATTTGTGCACAACTTCATATTATTTTGGATTTAGAAAGCGTACAAGAAAGAATGATTCCTTCATCAGGCATAATGTGTTTGTATATTTGGTGAAAATCCAGCAATTTGTCACTGTAAGATATCAGGTCATTAGGCTGCATTATCTAAGGTATAACATAAAGTGACTGGATGACAAATTGTTGCTGTTATGTATGCTGTATAGTCAGACCCAGGCTGTCTCCTGACATAACACTCTGAAGTTAGATTATATTGGATTTGCAATACTTTTACATTAAGCCAAATGAAAGTAAAAGAATGTTGAAAAGAGAAGAACCATTAAATATTACTCTGCACTATCGCCTAAAAATGAAAATTAGCTGCACTTCAATGGATCAGATAGTTTGTGGTACAAGTAATTTCATTTTCCATAATGGCATTTTCTGTTCCATGGAATGAGTGTTTTAAAGACGCTAATTAAATCTGTTAATGCTGGCTATTTCTGCATTGGATCAAGCAAGGAAAACACATTTACTTAGAAAAGTAAGGTAAATAAATATTTCATAGATAGACACATAGAAAGACATACAGACAGATAGTAGACATGAGCGAATCTCATGAAATCTGAAATCTTTTCACCAGATTTGCTTGTAATGGGCCCTTGAATTCCATTTGCATAAACATTGCTGGTAATAGCAAGTCATTATGCTTCGAGAGCAAGAGATAAATAACAAATGGGTTAAAAGTGATCATACTCACATTACCCCTCACCTATCTAGGTGGTCCCCTGCTAAGTCCTTCAATGGCTCTCTGCCTCCCTCCAGTTCCAGTCTTATCTTCCATTTCCAGTCCGCTTCACTCTTCAGCTCCGCTGTTGTTGACTAGGCCCCTTTCAATGTCTTGAAGTCGTCCCCCAATTTCATGACATCACTTAGGGACCAGTAAATAAAAGTACTGTAGTGAAGACAGAAGACAAAGCTGAAGGAGTCCGTGCCCTGCTGCTGCACCAGGATAGGTGAGGTGCAAAATTAGTATAATTCTTTCTATTTTTTTACACACTTCTTGGCCCCCCAAAAAATCAAGAAAAGTGGTGAACAGATGGCAGCCATTTTGATTAGGTAAAAAAATGTCAAAACATTGCGTTCTGCCAAATTTTATTTCAATTGATTCAATATTCTTAAATAGATAGATAGATAGATAGACATTAAGATAAATAGTAAGATATATAATAAGATAAATTTGAATCAAAAGATACATAGATAAATAGATTTAGATTTGGCTAAAAAATGGCACCATAGTTTTGAACAAGTTTTGGATGAGCCAGATGTACTGTATATCTTAATTGCATGTTTCGTGAGCCAGATGGTACAGAGAAAGCAAATCAATTTAAAAATGAATGGGATAAATATGGGTCTATTCTGGGAATAAATCATAAGCACATTGAAATGACAGATGGTCTGACATATTACATACAAATGACAGCCAGGTACTGTGCATGAAGTGGTGTCCTCCGAATTATACCTTTAATTGATGACTTCTATATTTTATAAAAATCTTCTACAGTACAGTGTATAGCATAAAAGATGTAACCATGTTTTTTTATTTCTAACTATTAAATGATATAGACTTTTTTCTACTTATATAATCAGTTAGAACAAGCTGATTAAGTATCAGCTAACTAATTCTTTAGCCAGCAACATGCTGTGCAAAAAAGAGGCTGCAAAAAGTAAATTTATATACATATATTATTAGCACTGCTATACTGGAGACAAACATGTTAACACTAATATACACGTTATTGTTCATAACAACCCATAAATAAATTGTTCATACACATAATTACATACACTACACAAACATACAAGTGCTTCTCACTAAATTAAAATATAATCAAAAAGTTAATTTATTTCAGTTCTTCAATTCAAAAAGTGACACTCATATATTATATAGTTATTGCAAGCAGAGTGATCTATTTCAAGTGTTTATTTCTGTTAATCTTGATGATTATGGCTTACAGTCAATGAAAACTCAAAAGTCACCAGCTCAGTAAATTAAAAAAAAAATAACAAAAAAACACCTTCAAAGGCTTCCTAAGCATTTTAAAAGGTCCATTAGTCTGTTTCAGTAGGCTCTACAATCATGGGGAAGACTGCTGAATTGACAGATGTCCAGAAGGCAGTCATTGACACACTCAACAAGGAGGGTAAGCCACAAAAGGTCATTGCTAAAGAAGCTGGCTGTTCACAGAGTGCTGTATCCAAGCATATTAATGGAAAGTTGAGTGTAAGGAAAAAGTGTGCACAAGCAACCAGGATAACCGCGGCCTTGAAAGGATTCTTAAGAAAAGGTCATTCAAAAATTTGTGGGAGATACACAATGAGTTGACTGCTGCTGGAGTTATTGCTTCAAGAGCCACCGCACACAGACATATCCAGGACATGGGCTACAAGTGCAAGTGTCGTATTCCTTGGGTCAAGTCACTCATAAACACTCATGCCACCAATTGACAATGCCAGAAGCATCATTCCTGGGCCAATGAGAAAAAGAACTGGACTGTTGCTCAGTGGTCCAAGGTGTTGTTTTCAGATTAAAGTAAATTTTGCATTTATTTGGAAATCAAGGTCCCAGAGTCTGGAGGAAGAGTGGAGATGCACACAATCCAAGCTGCATGATGTCTAGTGTGAAATTTTCACAGTCCGTGATGGTTTGGGGAGCCATGTCATCTGCTGGTGTAGGTCCACTGTGTTTTATCAAGACCAAAGTCAGCACAGCCGTCTACCAAGAAATTTTAGAGCACTTCATGCTTCCCTCTGCCAACAAGCTTTTTGGAGATGGAAATTTCATTCTCTACCAGGACTTGGAACCTTTCCACACTGCCAAAAGTACCAATACCTGGTTTAAAAATAATAGTATCACTGTGCTTGATTGGCCAACAAACTCGTCTGACCTTAACCCCATAGAGAATCTATGGGGTATTGTCAAGAGGAAAATGAGACACCAGACCCAACAATGCAGACAAGCTGAAGGCTGCTATCAAAGCAACCTGGGCTTCCATAACACCTCAGCAGTGCCACAGGCTGATTGCCTCCATGTCATGCCACATTGATGCAGTAATTGATGCAAAAGGAGCCCCGACCAAATATTGAGTGAAATTACTGAATATACATTTCAGTAGGCCAACATTTTGGATTTTAAAATAATTTTTTCAAGCTGGTGTTATAAAGTATTCTAATTTACTGAGATAATGACTTTTGGATTTTCATTGGCTGTAAGCCATAATCATCAACATTAACAGAAATAAACACTTGAAATACATCACTCTGTTTGTAATGACTCTCTAATATATGAGTTTCACTTTTTGTACTGTATTGAAGAACTTAAATAAATTTTTCTTTTTGATGATATTCTAATTTTGTGAGATGCACCTGTATCATCTCCATTGCAAAACTATTTACTTAAGTACTTTACGAATTAACATGTTATACATGTTCAAGTCAAACATACATGGACATACTATAACAAAGTTTATCAGCAAACCAAGTTTTTTTCCCACATTTTTATACTGTAATGTTCCTTTTCATCTACTTCTTCCTGAATTATTCTTAGCTAAAAATAAATTCCATCCCAGAAAATAATGTTGTAATAGAAATGCTGTGATTTGACTAATAGGAGGCTTTTTTTCTGAGCATCCTGTAAATGTGTAATGTGTTGTAAACAGCAAAATGAATAAATTAGCTTTTTAAGTCTAAATCAGGATCTCAACGCCTTCAGAAAATATAATTGTTTACTTAACTGTATTAAAAAGCATACTTTTCTATTTCAGGTCTAAATGTTAAACACACCGTGATATTGTCAAAGCTTTTAAATAAAAATTGTTGTTTTATTTCTTTTCCTTTAATTGCACGTATGAATGTAAAACACTTTATTTCCGCTGCTACCTTGGAGAACTTCAATATAAACAATTTACTATGGTTTTTCACCAAAAGACATATTTGTCTTTTAAATCCAGTTTAAAACAGTTATGATGACTACAACACTGTACACATAAGAAAGCTTCTGATCATTGCACTGACTAGAAGAGTCCTTTTGTCAGGTCACGAACCCAGAAGCTCTTCTGCACCAGGCAGCAGATTTTCCCTCTGAGCTATTCAGCTCACTAGAGAGTTTCTTGCTTAACAGATCCTAGTATCTGTGTTATTCCTGATTATCTCCTCCCTGAGTTATTGATTGTCTCCACCCAGAGTTTCTGATTGGCTCATCCCTGTAATCTCCTGAGTGAACACCCTACTTAAACATGGCACTGCACTTCTTCCTTGCAATTTTGTTGAGCTCCAAGCCTTTAGTCTAGCTTCTTTCCACCTACTGCTTATCCTCAAGATTCTACTGCCGCTACATGCAGGATAAAGAGCAATCAACCTAGTCTCATTGTGTTGTACCCAATTAGAGATGGGTGAATACCTGGATGTTCAGGTCCAGCGGGTTTGGCTGAACAGTAACAAAATGTTGGGGTTCGGGTACCAGAAAGTACTTGGACCCGAACGTGAACCTGGACCCTATTCACTTGAATGGGGGGAACGAACATCCAGTGTTTGCTATGCAGTCAAAAGACAGTTTGAGTGCTCAGCTGTGATCGGAGGTATAAAGTTTGCCTGTGGTCACTGGTGTCAGCTGATAAGACTACAGCTCTCATCATCCACTTTTGCTGCCTATAATAACAGCAAGAGCAAGAGAGGCTGATACATTAGCTGGCTTCTGCGCTCACATCAGCTCATTCACCAGTGGTTCTCAGCCTGGTTAGTCGCATCTTGGCACTGTCCAGGTTGAAAATTGTTTATCCCCAGACATGGATTACGGTGTGGGACAGAATGCCAGACAGGTATGGTATATTATAGCTTATACATTCTGGTACACGATACCAAGGCTTATGTCCAACAGTGAAGAAGCCAGCAGCAAAGCATGCGTCAGGGTGTGGGGAGGCCACTATACTGCATTTGAGGTATATTGCAATGAGTTTTTTCATTTTATGGATAATATACAGTGTGTTGGTTTTTGTCTTCCCTCACTGTTGGGCATAAGCCATTAGGCTGTGGAGACACTTATACCTTGATGTATATACCGGCATCAATATAGTTTATTCAATCATTTAGAGGCATTGTACTGGATATTGGAACTATTTACATATTATATTGCATAATACCTACTACTCTATGTCCATATAATATCCTATGCTTAGCTCTTTGATTTATACCATCTAATTTGCCCTGCCAAGTACAGGGTGGGCCATTTATATTGATACACCCAAATAAAATGGGAATGATTGGTGATATCAACTTCTTGCTTGTGGCATGTTAGTATATTGGAGGGGGAAAACTTTTCAAGATGGATGGCGACCATGTCGGCCATTTTGAAGTCTGCCATTTTGGATCTAACTTTATTTTTTTTGAATGGGTAATGTGAAGAGGGTCATGTCACACATCAAAATTATTAATAATAATAATAATAATAATCTTTATATAGCGCTAACATATTCCGCAGCACTTTACAGGTTGCACATATTATCATCGCTGTCCCCGATGGGGCTCATAATCTAAATTCCTTATCAGTATGTCTTTGGAATGTGGGAGGAAACTGGAGTACCTGGAGGAAACCCACACAAACACGGAGAGAGCATACAAACTCTTTGCAGATGTTGTACAAGGTGGGATTAGAACCCAGGACTCCAGCGCTGCAGTGCTAACCACTGCGCCACCGTGCTTACATCCTTACTACAGCTAGAAAAGTAAATGTAAAGCACAACTTCAGCATTTTATTTTATTGCAGCACTTTAGTAGGTTAGTAATCTCAGTTCTTTGCCCTCCAGTCGCCTTCTTCATCTTTTATCAGTACCGCTGTGGTCAGTCTCCAGCAGTTTTCGACCTGCTAGATCGCTCCAGTGTTTCAGAAGACACAACCCAATGTAAGTCTATGAAACCTTGAACGCCTCATTCTGGCTCTCACAAATATTGAGAGCTTTTGACTGTTGCTGATGACTTTCTGTCAGTCAGAAGTTGCAGTCACAAGATGGCAGTGGGATCAAAGAGGGTTGGGAAGAGCTGAAGATGGTAGGTTCTGGGACATCACATTAACCCCTTTCCGACATCTATTATTGAGAATTTCACAAGAAAAACAACAGTGTGCTTGGTTTTAATGTAACTTTATTCTTTCATGAATTATTTACAAGTTTATTACCACTTATTAAATGTATTCAAAGTGCTGCCCATTGTGCTGGATTGTCAATGCAACCCTCTTCTTCCACTCTTGACACACTGATAGCAACACCACAGAAGAAATGCTAGCACAGGCTTCCAGTATCTGTTGTTTCAGATGCTGCACATCTCATATCTTCACAGCATAGACAATTGCCTTCAGATGACTCCAAAGATAAAAGTCTAAGGGGGCCAGATTGGGAGACCTTGGTGGCCATTCAACTGGACAACGACGACCAATCCACTTTTCAGGAAACTGTTCATGTAGGAATGCTCGGACCTGACTCCCATAATGAGGACAATAGGGCCCTGGTCGTTAGTCTAGATTGCCCTTATAATAATCTACTTATGACTGCAAAATGAAAGGAAGAACTTGTTAGTTACTCTTTTAGTTGTCTGTATGTAGTTTCAGTTTACAATCATCAAGAGGTCTCCTGGCTGACTGTGGTTTCTTGTCCATGAGTTAATTGTTTGCAGTTTCCAGTAACTTAGCTACCTGACAGTGGAGTACCTCACTTAGGCTATGCTCACACTTGCATATCAGGGTTTTGCAGATGGCTGTGGTCTTCCTCCGCTTTTCTTCTGTTTAGGTCCACCTACTTCTGCATTCATCCTGTGTACCTATCTTTAACATTGGGTATGCAGGACATGCAGATGTAGGCGGAGCTAAACGTAAGAAGTGCAGAAGTAGGCTAGTTACTAGACTTGCTAGTTACTCTTTTAGTTGTCTTTACGCAGTTTCAGTCTACAATCAAGAGGTCTCCTGGCTGACTGTGGTTTCCTATCCATGAGTTACTTGTCTGCAGTTTCCAGTAACCTAGCTTCCTGTCAGTGGAGTATCTCACTTACAGTAGAGTGTAAAAGTTTGGGCACCCCTGTTCAAAATTACTGTTATTATGACTAGTGAAACAAGTTGAAATGATCTCTAAAAGGCCTAAAGTTAAAGATAACACATTTCCATTGTATTTTAGGCAAAAAAATATATTTTCATGTTTTACATTTTAAGAATTACAAAAAGGAAAATGTGCCAATATGCAAAAGTTTGGACATCCTGCACAGTTAGTACTTAGCAGCACCCTCATTTTAAAGTATCACAGCTTGTAAACACTTTTTGGTAGCCAGTCAGGAGTCTTTCAATTCTTATTTTGAGGGATTTTCATCCATTTTTCCCTGGAAAATTCCTCCAGTTCTGTGAGATTCCTGGGTCGTCTTGCATGCATGGCTTTTTTGAGGTCTAGCCACAGATTTTCAGTGATGTTCAGATTAGTGTTGAGCGACTTTTAGTTTTATAGGATTGGGTCGGGTTTCACGAAACCCGACTTTTCAAAAGTCGGGTCGAGTGAAATCGGCCGATCCTATAAAAAAGTCGGGGTCGGGGTCGGCCGAAACCCGAAACCCAATGCAGTGCATTGGGTTTCCAATGGTTCCCAGGGTCTGAAGGAGAGGAAACTCTCCTTCAGGCCCTGCGATCCATATTTAAGTGTAAAATAAAGAATTAAAATAAAAAATATCGCTATACTTACCCTCGAACGTGCCCTGGTACTAACCGGGAACCTTCCTTCCTTTGAATCAGCGCTTCCAGGACCTTGCTGTGACATCGCGGTGACGTCGCGGCTTGTGATTGGTCGCGCGACCGCCCATGTGACCGCTCGCGCGACCAATCAGAAGCCGTGACATCACCGCAAGGTCCTGCAAGCGCTGATTCTTAGGAAGGAAGGCTGCCGGAAAGAAGCAGGGCGTGTCCGAGGGTGAGTATATTCCTATTAGGTATATACTAATAGGCCAAACAATCCTACTTCACCACCCTCATCACCTCACTATCCAACAACCCAAAACGACTTTTTGAAACCTTAAACTCCCTCCTGAAACCTAAAGTACAGGCCCCCATCTCCAATCTCAGTGGTGAGGATCTGGCCACTTATTTCCTAGAAAAAATCAACCACATCCATCAGGATATCTCAGCCCAATCTCCTCAGTGCCTGGATCCCCTTCCCTGCCGCACCTCAAGCTCACTAGACATCTTTGAGCCTGTTTCAGAAGAAGAAGTTTCCAAGCTCCTCGCTTCTGCTCGGCCTACAACCTGCAATAGTGACCCCATTCCTTCACCTCTCCTGCAGTCTCTCTCACCAGTGGTCACCACTCACCTGACTAAAATATTTAACCTCTCTCTTTCCTCAGGCATCTTTCCCTCCTCATTTAAACATGCCATCATTACCCCTTTACTTAAAAAGCCATCCCTGGACCAGAACTGCACGGCTAACTACAGACCTGTCTCTAACCTTTCCTTCATCTCTAAACTCCTGGAACGCTTGGTCCACTCCCGTCTTATCCGCTATCTCTCGGATAACACTCTTCTTGACCCCTTACAATCTGGTTTCCGCTCTTTACACTCCACTGAAACTGCCCTCACTAAAGTCTCTAATGATCTAATAACAGCTAAATCCAAAGGTCATTGCTCTCTGCTGATTCTCCTGGATCTCTCTGCCGCATTTGACACTGTGGATCATCAGCTCCTTCTCACCATGCTCCGCTCCATAGGCCTCAAGGACACAGCCCTCTCCTGGTTCTCCTCCTACCTCTCTGACCGCTCCTTCACTGTATCTTTCGCCGCCTCCTCTTCCTCTCCTTGTCCCCTTACTATCGGGGTTCCGCAGGGCTCAGTCCTGGGCCCCCTCCTCTTCTCTCTATACACTGCCCCTATTGGACAAACAATCAGCAGATTTGGGTTCCAGTACCATCTCTATGCTGACGACACCCAATTATACACTTCTTCCCCCGACATCACCCCTACCCTAATTCAAAATACCAAGGATTGTCTGTCTGCTGTCTCTAACATCATGTCCTCCCTCTATCTGAAACTAAATCTCTCCAAAACTGAACTACTTGTGTTTCTCCCTTCTACTAACCTCACTCTACCCAACATCGAAATTACCCTGGAGGGTTCAACCATAACTCCCAAGCAGCATGCCCGCTGTCTTGGGGTGATATTTGACACCGAACTTTCCTTTACTCCCTATATCCGATCACTCACTCGCTCCTGTCACCAGCATCTTAAAAACATCTCCAGAATCCGACCTTTTCTCACCTTGGAAACTGCTAAGACTCTTACTGTCGCTCTCATTCATTCCCGTCTGGACTACTGCAACTCTCTTCTGATCGGTCTCCCCTTTTCCAAACTTTCTCCTCTCCAATCCATCTTAAATGCGGCAGCCAGGGTCATATTTCTGTCCAGCCGCTTCACTGATGCCTCCATCTTGTGCCAGTCATTACACTGGCTACCCATTCGCTGCAGGGTCCAGTATAAACTCATCTCTCTCACCCACAAAGCTCTCCACAGTTCTGCACCGCCTTATATCTCCTCTCTCATCTCAGTCTATCGCCCTACACGTGCCCTCCGTTCTACAAATCACCTAAGACTAACATCCCCCATTATCCGAACCTCGCACCTCCGTCTTCAAGACTTCTCTCGTGCTGCGCCAACTCTCTGGAATGCACTTCCCCAGACGATCAGACTGATACCTAGCCCCGACCTATTCAAGCGCGCTTTAAAAACCCATCTCTTCAAACAAGCCTACCAAATCAACTACTCTGTAAACTAACTTTGTCCTGTTCCCTCCTTCCAAATATTATCTGCATGTGAATCTGCACCCTACTATTCATCTGTCTCCACACCCTCCATGCACATGATAACTGCACTTGATGCTTGACTATTGCACTTAAACACACGGGCTGATGATCGGATCATGCAGCTTTATATGAAAATCCCTATTTATTATAATTGCCAGACCTGAAATAACAAGCACTTTTCACCTATTGTGTCCCCCCATTTCCTTGTAGATTGTAAGCTTGCGAGCAGGGACCTCACCCCTAATGTCACTGTTTAAATTGTCTTAACTTGTACTGAATTTGTCTGTACATGCCCCCGCTTAATTGTAAAGTGCTGCGGAATTTGTTGGCGCTATATAAATAAAAAATTATTATTATTATTATAAATTATTATTATTATACTCACCCTCGGACGCGCCCTGCTTCTTTCCGGCTTCTGATTGGCCGCGCGAGCGGTCACATGGGCGGTCGCGCGACCAATCACAAGCCGCGACGTCACAGTGACGTCACCGCAAGGTCCTGGAAGCTCTGATTCGAAGGAAGGAAGGTTCCCGGTTAGTACCAGAGCGCGTCAGAGGGTAAGTATAGCGATATTTTTTATTTTTATTCTTTATTTTACACTTAAATCTGAATTCCGATACCAATTCTCGATATCTTAAACATATCGGGAATCGGTATCGGAATTCCGATTCCAGATTCAGAAGATCGCCGACTTCATGGCCGACCCCACACAGGGGTCGGGTCGGGTTTCATGAAACCCGACTTTGCCAAAAGTCGGCGACTTCTGAAAATTGCCGACCCGTTTCGCTCAACCCTAGTTCAGATCAAGGGACAATCAACTTGCACCTTTTGAGGTAGTCTGTTGTGCATTTTGGTGTGTATTTAGGATTATCATTATCCATATGTAGAAGCCATCCTCTTTTCAGTTTCAGCTTTTTACAGATGGTGTCATGCTTGCATCAGAAATTTGTTGAAATTTCATTCAATCCATTCTTCTCTCTACCTGTGAAATTTTCCCTGTTCCATTGGTTGCAACACACCCCCAAAGCATGATTGATTCACCCCTATTCTTAATGATTGGCAAGATGTTCTTTTCCTGAAATTCTGTGGCCTTTTTTCTCCAAACATACCTTTGATCATTGTGGCCAAATAGTTTTATTTTAACCTCATTGGTCCACTTGACTTGTTTCCAAAATGCAATGTTTAAAAAATGTTTAGATGTTTTTTGTATACTTCTGATGCTGAGTTTTATGGTGAGGACACAGGAGAGGTTTTCTTCTGATGTCTCTTCCTTGAAGGCCAAATTTGTGCAGGTGTCTCCGAACAGTAGAACAATGTTCCAAAACTCCAGAGCTTGTCAAATCTTTTTGAAGATCTTTTGTAGTCATGAAGGGTTTCTGATTTGCCTCTTTGGCAATCCTATGAGCAGCTTTCACTGAAATTTTGATTGGTCTTCCAGACCTTTTCTTGACCTCCACTGTTCCTGTTAACTGACATTTCTTAATTACATTTCGAACTGAAGAAAGTGCAATTTTAAAATGCTTTGCTATCTTCTTATATATTTTCCTGCTTTGTAGGCCTCCAGTATTTCATGGACAAGTCAATGAGCAAAATACAAGGCATAGAGTAAATGAACCACATTTAGCTGAAACTATGGCTTATCACTATCTGAGACTGCCAGCTCAGTTAAATAGCTGAGCAATTATGGGAATTGAGAGCACCTGATGAGAGCTCAGCACCTCTAGGTCTCAGATTGGATGGCCGAGCTATCAATCAAACCAAAGACAGCTCAAAGATAAATAGCAAAAAAAGGGACCTAAAACATAACATTTAATATACCTATTAAAATGACATGACACAACATACATAGACAAACATGTGCATTACCAACAGTTGGTCAAACAATATCCTAATAGTTAAAAGAAATCAGAATGATGGTACTCAAAGCAGAATAATTCTCTCTGATTCAAAACTGCTTATTCAGCTAACATGTCTTATCCAAACTCAGCAGAAGAGCTGAAAAAATATCAATGCTGCTGTCTGTGCCAATGTACTTTTGCTCAAATATGTGAAACAAATCAGTACCACTGATGATCACCCGTAATGTGCTTGCAAACGTAAAGATAAGGGGTGCATAAAATAATATTGAACAATCTCACCGGTTCATGGTGATGCCACATAGGGGATGCACCCTGCCATTCAGTCAGTCAAGGATCCAACAAATCGATGCATAACTCCATAGGTTAAGCAGTGCCCTATGTGGCATCTCCATGAACCGGTGAGATTGTTCCATATTATATTATGCATCCCTTATCATTACACCTAAGCATCCCTAATTATTACACCTATATTTTTCTCACTTCACCAACTTACACTATTTAATGTTGATGCATCACACACAAATCGGATCACAAAAATATTTAAAAACAGGTTGAAATGTAACAAAATAGTTAAAAATCCAAGGGGGTAGATACTTTTGCAAGTCATTGTACTTGATGGACGTGTCTTTTTTCAACAGTATGTAACTATATGTAGGAATTTATTTTGAATGACATCTTTAGTTATTTTTTTAACTCCCATAGTACCTCTATAAGGACTCATTCCCATTTGCGATGAAATTGGACGAATGCAATCATATAAAAAATTGGATTGCATTCGGACCAATGTTATTCTAGTATTGTGTGTTCATCTGTGCTTTTTCTTCTGCTGGGATCAGATCACGATCGGACTGGAAAAAAGTTGCAGCATGCTGCAATTGTAATCGGAAATCAGATCGCATCCCGCAATAGAAGTCAATGAGTGCGAGAAAAAAAATCATACAGCACTCGGACCATGTGAGTGCCGTCTGATTTTTACACACCGATCGCATTTGAAAAGCTGGCAATTCATGTGCAACGTACAGTAAAATCACAGAGTGACAGTTTATAATAGAATAGAGAGAATAGATATATACGCATAGGATACATAGATATATAGATGTCAGTGACACACACACATATACACACGTGGTCAAATTTGTTGGTACTCCTCGTTTAATGACAGAAAAACCCACAATGCTCACAGAAATAACTTGAATCTGACAAAAGTAATAATAAATTAAAATCTATGAAAATGAACAAATGAAAGTCAGACATTGCTTTTCAACCATGCTTCCACAGAATTTAAAAAAATAAAAAAAACCTCCTGAAATAGGACTGGACAGAAATGATGGTACCCTTAACTTAATATTTTGTTGCACAACCTTTTGAGGCAATCGCTGCAATCAAACGATTCCTGTAACTGTCAATGAGACTTCTGCACCTCTCGACAGGTATTTTGGCCTTTCCTTAAGAGCAAACTGCTCCAGTTGTCTTGTGTTGGAAGGTTGCCTTATCCAGACGGCATGTTTCAGTTCTTTCCAAAGATGCTCAATAGGATTAAGGTCAGGGCTCATAGGAGGCCATTTCAGAATAGTCCAATGTTTTCCTCTTAGCCATTCTCGGGCGCTTTTAGCTGTGAGTTTTGGGTCATTATCCTTTTGCAAGACTCATGACCTGCGAGTGAGACCAAGCTTTCTGACACTGGGCAGCACATTTCTCTCTAGAATCCTTTGATAGTCTTGAGATTTCATTGTACCCTGCACAGATTCTAGACACTCTGTGCCAGATGCAGCAAAGCAGCCCCAGAACATAACAGAGCCTCATCCATGTTGCACAGTAGGGACAGTGTTCTTTTCTTGATATGCTTCATTTTTCCGTCTGTGAACATAAAGCTGATGTGCCTTGCCAAAAAGTTTTATTTTTGTCTCATCTGTTCATAGGACATTCTCCCAGAAGCTTTGCGGCTCATCAACATGTAGTTTGACAAATTCCAGTCTGGCATTTTTATGATCTTTTTCAACAATGGTGTCCTCCTTGGTCGTCTCCCATGAAGTCCACTTTAGCTCATACAATGATGGATGGTGTGATCTGACACTGATTGTCCTTGAACTTGAAGTTCTCCTTTATGCTGCCATCACACTAGCAGTATTTGGTCAGTATTTTACCTCAGTATTTGTAAGCCAAAACCAGGAGAGGAACAAATAGAGGAAAGTATAAGGCTGGTTTCACATTTGCGGTTTTTTTTTTTGCGTTTTTGCGGTAAAAAACGCAAAAAAGCATGTGTTTTTTTCCCCTATACTTAACATTAAAAACGTATACTTTTTTTGCATGCGTTTTGCCGCATTTTTCCACCGTATGCGTCTTTTTTATGCATGCGTTGTGTTGCAGAAATGCAACATGTAGTAATTTTAGCGCCGTTTTTTTTTGCCGCAAAAAAACGCATGCCTTTTTTTTGCGGCAAAAAATGCATTGATGTCTATGTAAACGCATGCGTTTTTAACCACATGCGTTTGCATGCGTTAAAAACGTATGCGTTTTTATTAAAAAAAAACAAAAAACCACACCGATAAACCACTCCACACCATAATATTGATAAAGGGATCCTAACCCTAACCCTACCCCTAACCCTAACCCTAATCCCTTTAAGGGTAGGGTTAGGGTTAGGTGTAGGGTTAGGGTTAGGGGTAGGGGTAGGGTTAGGGTTAGGGGTAGGGTTAGGGTTAGGGTTAGGGGTAGGGTTAGGGTTAGGGGTAGGGTTAGGATCACTTTAGGGTTAGGGTTAGGGTTAAGATCCCTACCCCTAACCCTACCCCTAACCCTACCCCTACCCCTAACCCTAACCCTAGCTCTTTCTGGTTATAGTGGGGTTTTTACTTTATTTTGATGATTGGAAGCTGTCACACATTTATCTGCATGCGTTTAAAAAACGCAAACACATGAAAAAACGCATGTAAACACGTTAAAACGCCACGTTTTTTTCACCACATGCAAAAACGCATGCGTCAAAAAAACACGGCGTTTGCACGCGTTTACATGTGTTTTTTCACCATGCGTTTTTTTTTTAAAACGCATGCGTTTTAAAACGCAAGTGTGAAACCAGCCTAATACAGTACAAACATATGCACCACTTCTGCATTTATCACCAACTCCTGGTTTTGGCTTACAAATACTGATGTAAAATACTGACCAAATACTGCTAGTGTGACGGCAGCCTTAATCTGTTTAGAAGTTTTTCTGGGCTCTTTTGTTACAATTTGTAATATCCGTCTTTTTGATTTGTCATCAATTTTCCTCCTGCGGCCACATCCAGGTATGTTGGCTACAGTCCCATGGATCTTAAATTTCTGAGTAATATGTGCAACTGTAGTCACAGGAACATCAAGCTGCTTGGAGATGGTCTTACAACTTTTACATTTAACATGTTTTGTCTATAATTTTCTTTCTAATCTCCTAAGACAACGCTTTCCTTTGCTTCCTCTGGTCCATGTTGAGTGTGATACACACCATGTCACCAAACAGCACAGTGAGTATCTGTAGCCCTATATACAGATCCACTCACTGATTCCAAGACACCTGTGATGCTAGCTAGTGGACACACCTTGATTTAACATTTCCTTCTTGTCAAATTATTTTCAGGGGTACCATCATTTCTGTCCAGGCCTATTTCACGAGTTTTTTTTTTAATTCTGTGGAAGCATGGTTGAAAAGCAATGTCTGACTTTCATTTGTTCATTTTCATATTTCTTTTATTTATTATTACTTTTGTCAGATTCAAGTCATTTCTGTGACCATTGTGTTTTTTTTTCCTACAACCATGAAGCCTGCCATCTAGATGTAGCAGAGCAGGACCCGTCGTGGGACAAATGGATTGGCAGCATCTCTGCGGAAAGGTAAGGAATATTGTTGTTTTCTTTTTTAACTCTTTTGCAGATGGCGAGGTCATAAGTATGGTTTAATTAAGATTACTAAAGCAGTCTGTGTCATTATTTCAATTAAATGACTTTATTCTGGGTGTCTATGTTTTCATACAATCTGACATCTTATTGACACCTCTCCTTTACTATCCTCAGGACTTGATGTCACCTGACAATACAAAGGTGACATCAACCCCCACAACTTTCTCCCCACTTGCCACTGCTACAGGTCAAATGGGAAGAGCGAGGCTAAGTGCCAGAATTGGCACATCTTAGAAATGTGCCATTTCTGGGGTGGTGGATATTTTTAGCCTGGGTGGAGGCAGTATCCATGGCCCCTTCCTAGGCTACTAATATCAGCCCGCAGCTGTCTGCATAGCCTTTGCTGGTTATTAACTATTGGTGGACCCCACATCATTTTATTTTTTGGGTCTCCCATCTTAATAGCCAGTAAAAGCTAATTATACAGCTGTGAGCTGATATAAAAAACCTGGGAAGCTCCACGAGTATTACTGCCTTCCTTACATATATATATATATATATATATATATATATATATACAGTATATATGTGTGTGTGTATCCTATGCATTCTATATGCATATATCTATTCTGTCTATTCTATTCTAAACTGTCACGCTGTTATATTATTGTACGCAGCACATGAATTGCCAGCTTTTATTCTATCTATATCTGCTATATTTAAGAAAAAAATGGAACAGCACACTTTCCAAATAAGCAGGTGCTCAGGCCCCCTGGCAAATAATCTGTATACTTGCCAAATATTTAGAGACAAATAATGGGAAGCAGCACTCCAAAAATTATATTAAGGATAAGGTGGGCTTTACTAGGTCCACATGGCGTGGCGACGTTTCGGCTTTCAAGAGCCTTTATCAAGCAACAGCCAGCAGCATCTGATTGCTTCTACTCCAGTGCTGAGAAGGAGCACTTCCACTTCATTTTAGATGTGCTTATTTCTTTTGGCAGAACAGGGATTAGTCGGCCATAATGGAAATCCCTGTGCTCCCAGCTGAGCTCGGTTAGCTACTCCCTTCTCCTTTATAATCTGGGCTCTGTTACAAATCCTTGTCAGAGCAAGCATTTTCTGCATGGCTAACGGAGGGAAAGCAGTTCATATGAGGAGAGTTGGAGGAGTTATCTGTGACTGTTGTTTGGTTTGTATGTTTGGTAATTCCCTATCCTTCTCTATTTTGGTTTGTTCCGCTAACTCAACGCCCCGATGCATTCCTCTGTTATATGTGAGTGAATATTTTGTATGCCTGGAGTTTTCTGTAAACCCTTGTTTGTTTTACCTTGTTTGTCAGGTTGGAGTAAAATATGGTACATAGTAGCGCTCCCTCTTCCCGTACACTCCCTGACAGAAGTTATATCGCTTATCCATGTCATGTAAATAAAAGCTTATAACCTGACGTTAAATTCATCCATTGGTTGCATAAATTACTCTTTTGAAAGCTGAAACCCTCCAAAATGTGGATTTGGTTAAGAAAATAAATTGGCATCAATGCAGAAATATTGATCAGTTAATGGACGCAGAATGGTCAGATTATGGCAAGACAAAAGTTTTGTCGCCCACAGAAAGTAATGTGATATTCAAACAAGTAATTAACTTAAAATACAAATGTATGTTACATAACATTGGTGAATGAAGTTGTGGTGCTATTAGAGTCATATTTAATACTAGCTGAAGAGCCCGGCGTTGCCTGGGCATAGTAAATATCTGTGGTTAGTTATAGCACCTCACTTCTCTTATTTTCCCATCACGCCTCTCATTTTCCCAATCACATCTTTCATTTTTCCCCTCACATCTCTCATTTTCTCCCTCACACCTCTCATTTCCTCCCTCACTCCTCTCATTCCCCCCTAACACTTGTCATTTCAATCTCACATCTGTCATTTTCTGATCACTCCACTATTTTTCCTCACTCCTCTCATTTTGCACTCACACCTTTTCATTTTCACCTCACACCTCTCATTTTCACCTCATCACCTCAGTATATACATGTTTGTCATCTCCCTTATATATAGTATACATCTGTATGTCATCTCCTGTATATAGTATATACCTGTATGTCATCTCCCCTGTATATAGTATATACATTGGAGGCCATTTTGAGACAGAGTCCTACAAACTGTTCTAGTTAACACAGAGACTTGAGGTGACCAGGCCTGTTGGAGCTCTGCTGCAGTGCAAGAGGGGCTTGCTTTGGATTTTCTAACCAACAAATGTTCCTACTGAGCAGTTGTCTTGCGGAGTCTGCAGGACCTGGGCTAGTCAAACACATCTCCAGTCTCTTCAAATCTTTTTTTAATTCTTTGTACTTGACGCTGACACACATGAAAAGTGCCAGTCACCTCTGCAGTGGATCTGGTCTTCAGCCTCTTGATAATCCAGGCTTTGGTCGCAGGGTGGATTTTTGGCATGTTGTCAGAGCTCAAGTTGCAGTTAAAGTAAAGGTCTGGGGTGCTGGATTTCTTTTTATACACACACAATAATTAACTGATCATTTACTGAGCACTGAGCACAGGTGAGGATGTAAGCTAGGATTAGGTGCATTATATGACCAGGCGACAAAACTTTTGTCTTGACAAAATCTGACCATTCTGTGTCCATTAACTGATCAATATTTCTGCATTGATGGCAATTTATTTTCTTAACCTAAACCACATTTTGGAGGGTTTCAGCTTTCAAAAGAATAATTTATACAACTAATGGATGAATTTAACGTCAGTTTTTAAGCTGTTATTTACATGACATGGATAAGCGACATAACTTCTGTCAGGGAGTGAATGGGGGAGGTCTAACTCAGTAGATAAGGCAAGAGTGGAGGCACCGGCATCTTCGTCATTTTAAGTATCCCAGGGAGCAGGGCGAGCTAGGACGCTCCCTAGTGTTTGGGACAAGGAAGGAGCCCCTGGTCTCAGGTCACCAGGCAGTTGTGCCATCACATAATGCAGGCAAAATATTCCATTTGTTAAGCATTTAGATCATCTTTCTATCTTTTAACTAGGTAAGTGCATTCCTTTCGCCACATAGGTGCATGTCCCAAAAGTGGGATCATACCTATTAGACATTTAAGGTCTATTCATCAAAACTGGCATTGTTCACACCGGTCTTGATGAGGAAGTGTACTAAAGTTAGGCCTACATCTCTTCATGAATCAGGAGCGCTGGTGAGTGGCACTCTCCTCTGTGTGCCTGACCATGAACTTTACTCTAGTCCCTGCTCTATTACGGGATCACTGCTGCTCATCCTGAATTTGACATGAATATGTCACCTTGTTGGAGCTTGGGGAAAAAGGTGTCATAGCGCCAAAAATCACATGATGATTGCAGCCTCCAAGCTTTTCATGACAGAATATTGGTGTAATAGCTTCAATGACACAGGCCTTTACTGTAGATCATATTTCTGTGTATATACCAAAAACATCTATCATGCTTTAAAAATGTCAACTTATGGAGTTTTCTGTTTGTGAAATTTTTTTTGTACTGAAGATAACTATAGTGATCCTGCTATCATATGTAATTGGCAGAAGAACCTACGGTCACAGTCACTTCCTAACTTATATGCAGCACCACTTCAGGTGATATCATGCTTTACAGGGCTACTTATGAAATCAATGAAGCAATGAGCAATTTACAAACATGCAGACTCCTCCAAATCAAGAAATGCTCATTGTAGCTGCTCTATGCTCTTGCTAATACTTGATGTGCTAAAACACAATTTATAATCTCTAGTTTTAGTGTTATAGTTAATATGTTTTTTCCCTTTTAGAAAGCTTATCCCACACTTCTCTTTGATTTCTTCAACAATAGACATGCAAAATTCATGTTTTATGACAAACAAAGCACATATTTAATACTTAATAATTGAGAATACAGAAAAATGGCACTATAAACAAAGATGTTTTCATATTTTCAGGACAATGTCCATTTCTCAACTTCCCTGCTTAAAAACCGAACAATGCATTTGTGTCTGTCATTTGCTATACACCATGAAATAATGAAGTCATCCATCAATGTTACAGTGTCCACATTCACAGAATGGAGGGAGCCAAGCATCATCATTTATGACAGAATCAAGGGAGATAAAGTATGGGGCTGGGAAATAGGATGTCAACACTTCTCAATATTTAAAACAGGCTGGTACTTCTTCAATGTGTGACCCTGTAGAGGAGAAAACACTTCAGGCTCACTCCAGCATATTGAAAGCATCAGTTTGGAAAACAAGTGTAGAAGAAGATACAAGCATGATATACAGTTACAGGTTAATTCAGACAAATGCCTGTTATGTATTTTAAAGAGAACTTGATATATAGTACTATATGTCACTCCGTTAGGGTTGCGGTGCCTGAATGTAACATATACAGAGAAAAACTCAGCACTCAGGGGTTGAACAAAAGAATTGTGACAATACGATTCAAATATATATTTGACTTTTCGGTCCCAAATTCCAGACCTTTAGAATGTAACATATTATATGGGATGAAGCTGTTCAAGAGAAAGAACATAAAGGAGACGCTTATGCACGTGTGACTATGGTGGCACCTCCTTTTGCCTCCTGAACAGCTTCATCCATGGAGATCTGTTGCATTCTGATGAAGGTCTGGAATTCAGGGCCAAAATGTCAAATGTATATTGTAATTGGATTGCCTAAATAAAATTGTCACAATTCTTCTGCTTAACCCCCGAATGCAGAGCTTTTATCTTCATATGTTTTAAAGAAAATCTGTCATCAGGATTTTCTCCGCAAAACCAATAGCATGTATTTAAATGTGCATTCATGCTGATTAGATCCATACCTTTCTTGAAGAAATCTGTTTACCGATTTTAAAGAAATCCATTGTTGAAACTGTTTGCTAATGAGCTGAAAGTGCAGTGGGAGGACACATAACTTACAGCTCTTCTGCTCCCCTATTTATTTCATCAACTGTCTCCTGTCTATGAGTGGACAGGTCAATCATGTTTTAGCGACCTGTCATTTAGAGACAGGTGGTAGGCAGCAGGTTGGGAATAGGAAGGAAGGCATGAGAGCTTTAAATGCAGTGTCTGCCCAACTGCACTTACAGCTAATTAGCATATATTTTCAACAATGTATTACTCTCAAACAGAGAAACTGAGTTCCACAAGAAAGGTAAGGATTTATTCAGTATGAAAGCACTTTTACATACATGCCATTAGTTTGGAGTATAAAATACTAATGTCAGGTTCCCTTAAAAGCCTTGTAGAAGCAAGTGGAAACTAAAGGTAAATATTTAGTTACTGTAATAGCAATGACAAAGATAGGTACACTTACTAAACAACATCCAAAGCCAGAATTGATATTATAACTTATTAACTTATGCCCTTCTGTGGAATCTAAGTACTAGTGGGCAACTGCCTTTAAGTTGACAGATACACAGCTTGCACTAATGGCATGTCTACCTTGGATGTAGAGCCAGTTTTTACTACTGATTGTTAAAGTTTAAATCATAAAAATAGGAGGCAACAAATATCCATTTTGGCTATTTGTATATTGATTATATGCAAAAAAAAGTCCCTTTAATCCTCACTTCCATCTGCTAGTATTCTTCTTTTATTATTGGGACTTTTAAGTCCACTTGGAAGATTAATGCTGGAAGCCAAAATATTACGGTAGCATCTACAGCTCAGCTCCTTAATGGACAGACAAATTCCAAATGATAGTTCTATTAATTAACAAAGTAATTATTCGGCAATTGGGCAATTTTCAGCTAATATTTACGTGCTGCACTATGTACAGTAATATTGCCAATATTATTACAAAATTTACAATTCAGCCAAAATATACGCTTGCTATAAGTATTTTTTAAGTCAGTTTTATGCATATCCAGAGTTTAATTATAGATTATGTAAATTTAATGGTATGTGTTAAATGTTTTATTTTATGTTTCTGCAAAGCATTAGAACAATACAATTACTCAATTTGTTTAATATAAAAAAGGAGGCAACAAAGTCATCTCAGGTGTTATATTAAGCTATTTTCTTTAACCCCCTTCCTGACATGGCTATTTTCTAGTGATGATTAGTGTTGAGCGATACCTTCCGATATCGGGAAATATCGGATTGGATTGTATCAGACCGATACCCCAAAAATGTCAGATATCGCCGATTCCGATACCGGAAACCAATGCAAGTCAATGGGGCAAAAATATTGGAATGAAAATAAACCCTTTCTTTCCTTGTAGGTTAATTCTATATGAAGGAAAACAACTAAGAATAATGTAGAATGTATTGGGGGAGATGGAGGAGACATTAAAGGCATAGAGGTTTAGCCCAATGAAATGGAATAGCAGAAATAACATTTTTTTTTAAGACGTTCGGAGTTACAAAGCTATTGACTATGTTAAGCTTTTTAATATTTTGTCAGATATTTATGTTTCACTACTTCCATGCACTTCACCTTCTTTTTTACTTCTCCCACACTTTCTCCATCATCATCCTCAGCAGCAGCATCTTTTTCATCAATTTCTTCTTCACCTTAATCATCTACTTCTTCTTCATCTTCTTCCTATTATTCTTTTTTTTAACATTCTTCATATTCTTCTTATTCAACTATTATTCTTCTTCATATTCTACTTCTTCATCTTTTTCATATTCTTCTTCTTCATCATATTCTTATTTGTGACTGGCATTCCTGCAGTTGCTATCTATAAAAGTTTGAAGATTACACCTTCCGTTCTGCCTGTCACAAAAAATTTACAACAGGATTTGTCCACATTCAGTTTTGCCTGCAGCAGCAGGTATTTTCCAGGGGCACCACGAGGAGGAACGGACTCACCCCCATACACTGATTAGTCTTCTTCTACTTATAATTTAGATAATATATTTTGCTCTGATTTTTAGTCTTATACTTAATGTTCTTCTGCTTTTTGTTCTGCAGCTACTTGTTCTTATGCTTCTTGGTCTTCTGTCTCTTGTTCTTCTGTATGTTGGTGGTAGTCTTCTTGTTCTTTGTCCTTTTGGTCATCTTCTTCAGGGTCATCTTCTTGGTCTTCTTCGGCGTGGTCTTCAGGGTCATCGTCTTCAGGGTCGTTGTCTTCATCGGGGTGGTCTTCAGGGTCATCATCTCTAGGGTCATCGTCTTGGGGGTCGTCGTCTTCTTCGAGGTGGTCTTCAGGGTCGTCATCTCCAGGATCATTATTTTCGGGGTCGTCGTCTTCTTCAGGGTGGTCTTCAGGGTCGTCGTCTCCAGGGTCGTTGTTTTTGGGGTCGTCGTCTTCTTCAGGGTGGTCTTCAGGGTCATTGTCTCCAAGGTGGTCGTTTTCGGGGTCGTAGTCTTCTTCGGGGTGGTCTTCAGGGTCGTCGTCTTTAGGGTCGTCATCAGGGAGATCCAGAGTGATTACCAAAAACCATTTAAAAAAGCTTGAACTTGGAAATGTAGCTGAAGGTACATGAAGGCTGAGGAACAGCCGAGAACCAGCTGACAGTACTGGAACCCGGTTACTAAGCAGGAGGTACCTGTGCCAGAAAGCACTACCAAGGACCAGCAGACGTTGTTGGAACTCAGATACCGAGAAGGAGGCACCTAAGCTAAAGGCTCTGCCTGGAACCAGCTGATGTTACTGGAACCCAGGGGGACATATTCAAGATTGACTTCCAAAGAACCAGCTAATGGTACTGGAAGTCAGATAGGCAGCAGAAGATACCCATGAAAAAAAAAGTGGCAAGGCCGCGAGCCAGCCGGAGTTACCAAAACCCACAGTCCTACAGGGGGGAGCTTGTCCTATTGGCACTACGGAACCAGCCTTCATTGCCAGATCCCGCAGCCCACATAGGAAGCACCTAAACTGCAGGCACCATAGAGTCGGCTAACCCGACCGCAACCCGACGAGACAATGTATTGGAGGCAAAGTGATGTTGACACTACCCGGAAACAGCTGGTGTGCTGGAACCAGGCTGGGCAGGAGGGAGTAACCATACCAAAGACACTGCCAGGAAACAGCTGGCGGTGCTGGAACCCAGGGTAAATACTAGAAACAGAGTGGAGGCAGAGGCCTAATTGGAGCAAGTTTAAAATCAGTAGTAGTGTGAATGTGGACAAAGCAGGACAAATTGCCAGACACACAGCAGGGGATCAGCTGAATCCCAATAACACAGGAGCAAGTGTTGACTGTGCAGACGGCACTTCCTTCTGAGCAGCGACTGGCAGTGTTGGAGTCCAGGGTCAATGCTAGAAACAGAGTGTGGCCAGAGGCCTAATTGGAGCAAGTGTAATATCTGTAGTAGTGTGAGTGTGGATGGATCAGGAGAAATTGCCGGACACACAGCAGGGGATCAGCTGATGTTACTGAAACCCAATAACACTGGAGCAAGTGTTGACTGTGCAGACGGCACTTCTGAGCAGCAACTGGCAGTGTTGGAGCCCAGGGTCAATGCTAGAAACTGAGTGTAGCCAGAGGCCTAATTGGAGCAAGTTTAAAATCTTAATAGTGTGAATGTGGACGGAGCAGGCGACATTGCCGGACACACAGCAGGGGATCAGCAGACGTTACTGAACCCCAAGAACACTGGAGCATGTGTTGACTGAGCAGATGGCACTTCTGAGCAGCAACTGGCAGTGTTGGAGCCCAGGATCAATGCTAGAAACAGAGTGTAGCCAAAGGGCTAATTGGAGCAAGTTTAATATCTGTACTAGTGTGAGTCTGGACAGAGCAGGAGAAATTGCCGGACACACAGCAGGGGATCAGCAGACATTACTGTACTCAAATAACACAGGAGCAAGTGTTGACTGTGCAGATGGCACTTCTGAACAGCAACTGGCAGTGTTGGAGCCCAGGGTCAATGCTGGAAACAGAGTGTAGCCAGAGGCCTAATTGGAGCAAGTTTAATATCTGTAGTAGTGTGAGTGTGCACTGAGAAGGAGAAATTGCCGGACACACAGCAGGGGATCAGCTGACATTAAAAGTGAACCTGGAAATTATAGGCCAGTAAGTCTAACCTCTATTGTTGGTAAAATATTTGAAGGGTTTCTGAGGGATGTTATTCTGGATTATCTCAATGAGAATAACTGTTTAACTCCATATCAGCATGGGTTTATGAGAAATCGCTCCTGTCAAACCAATCTAATCAGTTTTTATGAAGAGGTAAGCTATAGACTGGACCACGGTGAGTCATTGGACGTGGTATATCTCGATTTTTCCAAAGCGTTTGATACCGTGCCGCACAAGAGGTTGGTACACAAAATGAGAATGCTTGGTCTGGGGGAAAATGTGTGTAAATGGGTTAGTAACTGGCTTAGTGATAGAAAGCAGAGGGTGGTTATAAATGGTATAGTCTCTAACTGGGTCGCTGTGACCAGTGGGGTACCGCAGGGGTCAGTATTGGGACCTGTTCTCTTCAACATATTAATTAATGATCTGGTAGAAGGTTTACACAGTAAAATATCGATATTTGCAGATGATACAAAACTATGTAAAGCAGTTAATACAAGAGAAGATAGTATTCTGCTACAGATGGATCTGGATAAGTTGGAAGCTTGGGCTGAAAGGTGGCAGATGAGGTTTAACAATGATAAATGTAAGGTTATACACATGGGAAGAGGGAATCAATATCACCATTACACACTGAACGGGAAACCACTGGGTAAATCTGACAGGGAAAAGGACTTGGGGATCCTAGTTAATGATAAACTTACCTGGAGCAGCCAGTGCCAGGCAGCAGCTGCCAAGGCAAACAGGATCATGGGGTGCATTAAAAGAGGTCTGGATACACATGATGAGAGCATTATACTGCCTCTGTACAAATCCCTAGTTAGACCGCACATGGAGTACTGTGTCCAGTTTTGGGCACCGGTGCTCAGGAAGGATATAATGGAACTAGAGAGAGTACAAAGGAGGGCAACAAAATTAATAAAGGGGATGGGAGAACTACAATACCCAGATAGATTAGCGAAATTAGGATTATTTAGTCTAGAAAAAAGACGACTGAGGGGCGATCTAATAACCATGTATAAGTATATAAGGGGACAATACAAATATCTCGCTGAGGATCTGTTTATACCAAGGAAGGTGACGGGCACAAGGGGGCATTCTTTGCGTCTGGAGGAGAGAAGGTTTTTCCACCAACATAGAAGAGGATTCTTTACTGTTAGGGCAGTGAGAATCTGGAATTGCTTGCCTGAGGAGGTGGTGATGGCGAACTCAGTCGAGGGGTTCAAGAGAGGCCTGGATGTCTTCCTGGAGCAGAACAATATTGTATCATACAATTATTAGGTTCTGTAGAAGGACGTAGATCTGGGTATTTATTATGATGGAATTAGGCTGAACTGGATGGACAAATGTCTTTTTTCGGCCTTACTAACTATGTTATGTTACTATGTTATTAATGAACCCCAATAACACTGGAGCAAGTGTTAACTGTGCAGACAGCACTTCAGAGCAGCAACTGGCAGTGTTGGAGCCCAGGGTCAATGCTAGAAACAGAGTATAGCCAGAGGCCTAATTGAAGCAAGTTTAAAATCTGTAGTAGTGTGAATGTGGACGAAGCAGGCGACATTGCCGGACACACAGCAGGGGATCAGCAGACATTACTGTACTCAAATAATATATCTGTAGTAGTGTGAGTGTGGACGGAGCAGGAGAAGTTGCCGGACACACAGCAGGGGGATCAGCTGATGGTACTGAACCCCAATAACACTGGAGCATGTGTTGACTATGTAGACGGCACTTCTAAGCAGCAACTGGCAGTGTTGGAGTACAGGGTCAATGTTTGAAACAGAGTGTAGCCAGAGGCCTAATTGGAGCAAGTTTAAAATCTGTAGTAGTGTGAATGTGGATGGAGCAGGCGACACTGCTGGACACAGCAGGTGATCAGCTGATGTTACTGAACCCCAATAACACTGGAGCATGTGTTGACTGTGCAGATGGCACTTCTGAGCAGCAACTGGTGGTGTGGGAGCCCAGGGATTACAGTTCAGGTGGTAGAAACATGAACACAACAGGAGACCTGGATATTGTTGCCAACCAATTATTTATTCTGGAAGAGGACTGGCATATTCCTGCGAGATCCCGGCCTTGATCATTTTCAGAAAAGTAAGCCAGTCAACGTTATCGGAGGATAGTCGAATGCGACGGTCTGTTAGTACACCACCTGAGGTACTAAAGACGCGTTCTGAATATACACTAGCAGCAGGGCAAGCCAGCACCTCCAATGTATACTGGCTAAGCTCTGGCCATGTATCCAGCTTAGAGACCCAAAACTTGAAGGGGGAACAGCCGTGTGGGAGAACACTGAGAGGGCAAGACATGTAGTTTGTCACCATCTGATGGAAACGCTGCCTCCTGCTGACTGGAGCCATCTGTCATGGTGTAGACATTTGTGGCGGGGATACAAAACTTTGCCACATTTGGGCCATACTGGTCTTGCCTCGATGCACTGAGCTGCTTTGCAAAGCACTAGCAACACTGCTCTAGGGTGGAATGGAGAACATGATGGAATGCACCAGTGTTTCTTGGTAGTCCCACATTTTACGCTCCCGGTTGAACGGTGTTATGAGGCTTTGTAAGTTGTCCCGGTAGCAAGGATCTAGGAGGGTGTACACCCAATTATTAGCCGTTTTGAGAATGTGGGCGATGCGGCGGTCGTTTCTCAGGCACTGCAGCATGAAATCAACCATGTGCTGCAGACTGCCATCTGGCCAAGAAACGCTTTCCCCTGCTTGAGGCGTCATGTCTGCCTGCTTTGCATCACCCCACCCTTGCTCTACATACTGACTACTAGAGCATTGTGTACCTCCCTCCTCTGGACAGATGTCTTCCTCCTCCATTGACTCCTCCTCATACTCCTCACAAAGTTTCCCCTGCCTAGGCCTTTGTGAGGAACCACGTTGTGCAGACTGTCCAGAAGCAGATGGCATTTGTGACTCCTCATCCGCCACCTCTTCCACAAACTCCTCCCTGAGTGCTTGCAGTGTTTTTCAAGCAGGCAGATAAGGGGGATAGTCATGCTGACTAGTGCATCATCTGCACTCGCCATCTGGGTGGAATCATCGAAGGCATGCAAAACGTGGCAGATGTACTTCATAGAGTCCCACTCAGTGGTGGTGAAGTGTGAACGGCGCACAGTGTGACTTGTTTGCGCCTGATGCAGCTGGTACTCCATTGCTGCTGCCTGCTGCCCACACAACCTCTCCAACATATGTAATGTTGAATTCCACCTGGTGGGTAGGTCACATATGATGTGATGTTCCGGAAGGCGGAATCGGTGCTGCAGAGCTGCAATGCGCAATTTTGCCATGCTGGATTGCTGCAAGTGAGCGCACTTTGTGCCAATCCTTGTGCAGCAGTGCATCATGATCCGGATAGTCCCTCAAAAAACTCTGCATGACCATGTTGAGCACATGTGCCAGAAATGGGATGTGAGTGAGGTTGCCTAGGCCCAGAGCTGCCACCAGATTTCGGCCATTGTCACACACTACCATGCTTGGCTGGAGATTTGCAGGCACAAACCACACGTCGCTCTCCTGCTTGATGGCATTCCAGAACTCCTACGCTGTGTGGCTTTGATTCCCCAAAGAAATTAATTTCAATATGGCCTGTTGATGTTTGGCCACGGCTGTGATCATATCGGTCGCAACAGGTAAGCGTTCACGGGTCCATGTGGAGGTAGACTGTGACGGCTCCTGCAGCGCTGATTCAGAGGAACTGGAGTATGAGGAGGTGTCAATGTATACAGACTGGATTCCTGCAATCCTTGGAGTTGGCAGAACACGTACAGTGCTACTTTCAAGATCTGTACCCGGCTCCACAACATTTACCCAATGGGCAGTGAGGGAAAGATATCATACCTGTCCATGGTTAATGGTCCACGCATCGGTGGTCAGGTGGACCATGCTACTGATGGCGTTTAGAAGCGCATGTTTAATGTTTCCCTCCACATGCTTTTGCAGGACAGGGACTCTTTGCCTGCTGAAATAAAAGTGGCTGGGCACGTTGTATTGTGGGACTGCCAATGCCATGAAGTTACGGAAGGTGTCAGTCTCCACCAACCTGAATGAGAGCATTTCAAGGGACAGTAGTTTTGCAATGCCAGCATTCAGAGCCTGTGCTTGGGGGTGGTTGGCCGAGTATGGGTGCCTTTTCTCCCATGCCTGTGCTACCGATGGCTGTAGACTGGCCTGGGAGTGTGAGGATGACAGGGAACGTGGTGCTGTGGGTGGAGTGACACTGTGTGTCTGTACAACAGTGCCAGAGGTTCTTCCATAGCGATCCTGTGAGAAAGCCGAACCAGCTGTGTGTGAGCTGGAGGAAGAGGCTACAACACGAGCTGAACAGGTGGTAGGTGGCGCTGTTGGTTGGCCTAGGTCTTCAGTGTGTTTTTGTAACTCCACCACGTGCTTGGTCCGCACATGTTTCCACATATTTGTGGTATTGAGGTTGCTGACACTTTTCCCTCTTTTCACTTTCTGATTACACAGCTTGCATTTGACAAAGCAAATGTCATCTACAACTGTGTCAAAAAAGGACCAGGCACAGCAAGTCTTGGGAGCACCTGTTTTGGGTTTTGGAAGAGGCATGCTCCTAAAGGGTGCCGAAGTGGAGGCCACAGGCAACAGAATCTGCCTCCTTCCTCTCCCTCCATTTTTGGCCATTCGGGGAATCTCTTCTTTAGAGCTGCTCCCACCACCTTCCTGTACCTCCCGCCATGATGGGTCAAGGACCTCATCATCTACACTACACTCTTCAAACGACTGCTTCTCCTGGGTAGTCTCAACAGCACAGTACGCACCAGAAAGTGACACCTGAGTCTCATCGTCAGATGTGTACTGAGGTGTGCTGACCATAGGCACTGGCCAACCCGCCTCTTCAGATGCAGAGAGACAAAGCTGTTGTGCATCACTGCATACTACCTCTTCTCCAAATTCTCTAATGCTGCTTGGCTGGTCCCCTCTTTCCAAGCCAACAGATTCAGAGAACAGAAGTAGAGATGGCTCCTGTCCAGGGCTCCCTGACTGCCTGGGCAATTTGGCAGGTGGTGAAGAGACATATGGGTGCTCTTCAGTGCTCTGGAGCTCTTGACCTGAGAGGATCTGGAACTAATTGAAGTCGATACATTAGCTGCCATCCATCTGACAACTGCTTCAATTTGTTCATCCCACAGCAGTGGGGTACCGCGAGCTCCTACAAAGCAGCGCATAAAGGATTGTTCCCTGGTAAAACTGGGGGGGCTGAGTCACTGGTGCCCACAGCCGGCACAGAATCCCCACGTCCTCTCCCTGCAGAAACTCCACGCCCACGACCACTTGCCTTACTCCTTGCCTTCTTCATCTTGGTAGACTGATAAAGATAGGCAGAAAAGTACTAAGGGCTTATTGTCCTTATTCCTGAACAGCTGCTAACAGGTATAAGAAACACTAATTTTATAAAGTGTGGACTAGACTTTAATATGAGCTAATGTGGCCTACACAACTGTAAAGTGGAGTGTTTGGTGAACTTTATTAACTTTTTGTTTCACAAAAAGACACTGGAAGTGCCCAAAGATGTAAAACCGATAGTATCACAAACTTTTTGTAGATATTACAATGCAGGAAGGTAACCTACAATGCAATAGATGAGGCTCCAAAAAACAGGCTAATACTTATCTGGCTGGGGCTGCAGGGCACAAGCCAGCAGAAAGGCTCCTCTAGTTACTCCTATATAGTGTTTTCAAGCAATCTAGCTGGATACGGATGGAACCACACTAATAGGAGAAATCAGGAAAAATCAGCTGCACTAATGCAAAAAAGGACAATGTATGAGGCAGTGACGCACGCTGAGCGGACTACAACCGGAGGTGGCTGCAGAACACACTACAGCGTGAGCTGCACTCACACACAGAGACCTCGCAGACAGCCGTGAACAGCGCTGCAAGGCTGCAGAAAAGCTCCTCTATCTACTCCTATATAGTGTTTTCAAGCAATCTAGCTGGATACGGATGAACCACACTGATAGGAGAACTCAGGAAAAATGAGCTGCACTAATGCAAAAAAAGCACAATTAATGAGGCTGTGACGCACATGATGTGCCCAAACTTCTTAGGATTCCTCATTGGCTGAATAAAATCAAACTGGCTCATTGCATTATGGGAACTTCCAATTCCGGTATTCGATATTCTAAAAGAATTGGAACTCAGTATCGTAACTCCGGTATTCGATATTCTAAAAGAATCGGAACTCAGTATCGTAACTCCGATACCGTGAATATCGGCCGATACCCGCTATTGCAGTATCGGAATGCTCAACACTAGTGATGATTGAATAATGAAATATTTGTATTTGGGAACATTGGCGCAAATCATTTCTAATAGTCATGTATTCAAACCGAATAACGAATCCAATGAAAGTCAATGGGAAAGAGGAATATTTTTCTGCTTGACCCAACAAACAGGTCTGGGGGCCTGAGAAAAAAGCTAAAATGGATGGGAAAGAGCTAAAACTAAATGAGAACAGCATGGAGAAAATGCCTACATGCCTTTCTGACTCACATATGTTATCTGGGAATAATATTGTCAGACAATTGTGCCGGTTTTACTGATTTATAAGGAGACCTACCAAACGAAACCAATTTTCTTAAAGGGAAAAACGTTAAGAAACATTTTCTCCTTCATAATTACATTTCTGTTTAACGCTAAATATTTATTTATTTTTTTAAATTACATCTCCCCTTAGCATACATTCACACAGAACGTTTTGGCTTTAGTTTTTCCTTTTACATTTACGAGTGATCTCACTGCTACATTTGGGAGGTCCCTCCCTCATGCCAAATAGTTACGAGATAGTGGAATAAATATTCTCCATCCCTTTACAATGTCATTTCAAACATGCAAATTTGATTTTTGGGCTTCGTCTGCCACCACCACCATGCCCACTGCCATGTCATTATGAAGCCCTCGCTTACAATTTGCATAGTGCAAGCAGGTGCCGTGATACCTGAGCTTGGAAAGGGCCCTCAGGTGGCCCTGTAGCATACATTTGGGAGAACTCTCTCTCCTACAATTGGAGGTCCCTCCCCCATACCAAATAGTTTGCAAGATAGTGAATACATATTCCCTACCCATTTACAATGCCAATTCAAACATGCCCATTTGAGTGTTGGGCTTTTGCCTGCCACCACCACATCCACTGTCAAGTCATTATGCAGTCCTCACTTACAATTTGCATAGTGCCAGCAAGTGCCGTGAAACCTGAGTTTGGTAAGGCCCCTCAGGTGGCTCTGCATCATTGGGACTAGGTCTCTCCCTCATGCAAAATAGTTAGCAAGATACTGGCATACATATTCCCCATTCCTTTACAATGCCATTTCACACATGCCCATTTGAATTTTGGGCTTTGCCCGCCACCACTACGATGTCCACCGCCATGACATTATGCGGCCCTCGCTTTTACTTTTCAGAGGGCCACCAGATGCTGAGAAATCTGTGTTTTGTAAGGTCCACAGTTCATTTTTGCCACTGGATCCCAATGGAACCACTGTCATAGCGGGTGAAGCTGCTGTAAGGGGAATATAATACAGGAGCTGAGTAAGCTGTATGTTCAATGTCAGTAAATTGGACTCTACCAAACACCAAAAGCATTAGAATTAAATTTGGAACAGTGTATGCAAGAGAGGACCTGCATTGTGGTCAGTCTGGCAGGCCTGAAACCCATGTCATGAACATGTACAAGCATCATTTTACTTGGAAGCAGCCTCCTCAAGGGAAAGAAGCAGGAGTGCCATTGACCAAAGCCTAAACACTTCTTCTGGAAACTTCCCAATCAGGCAGAATATATCTTTTGCATGGTTTTGAGCAACAATGGAGTAAATACAGGATATGTCCCAGAGAGTTTCGACGTCTGTGGAGTGTATTACTCAGGTTACAGGCAGTACTAGATAGCTCAGGTAAAGGCCTTAGCATTGTAATGACTATGTTCCAATAAGTGTAAGGCTGTGGCCTGAATAGATCTGTGGAGCGTATTAACCCACTCTATTAACCCCTTCACGACATGCGCCTTACTAGTACGGCGCATGCCGTGTCACCCCCTTTGATGTGGGCTCCGGCGGTGAGCCCACATCAAAGTCGCGACATGTCAGCTGTTTTGTACAGCTGACATGTGCACGCAATAGCGGCGGGTGAAATCGCTATTCACCCGCCGCTATTAACCTGTTAAATGCCGCTGCCAAACGCAGACAGCGGCATTTAACCGGCGCTTTCGGCTGGGCGGCCGGAAATGATGTCATTGCCGACCCCCTTCACATGATCGGGGGTCAGCGATGCATCAGGAAGGTAACCATAGAGGTCCTTGAGACCTCTATGGTTACCGATGCCGGCCTGCTGTGAGCGCCCCCCTGTGGTCGGCGCTCACAGCACACCTGCATTTCAGCTACATAGCAGCGATCTGATGATCGCTGCTATGTAGCAGAGCCGATCAGGCTATGCCAGCTTCTAGCCTCCCATGTGCTTTTAGCCTCCCGCTGTGCTTCTCTGCACTGGCTGTGAGCGCCGGCCAGCCGGAAAGCAGAGCGTTGACGTCACCGCTCTGCTTTACGGCTGACCGGCACTGAAAGTGCAGAGGAAAGCACAGCGCCGGAGGACAGACACGGAATGTAAGTATGTACTGTTTGTTTTTTTTTTACATTTACGCTGGTAACCAGGGTAAACATCGGGTTACTAAGCGCGGCCCTGCGCTTAGTAACCCGATGTTTACCCTGGTTACCAGGGGACTTCGGGATCGTTGGTTGCTGGAGAGCGGTCTGTGTGACAGCTCTCCAGCGACCACACAGCGACGCTGCAGCGATCGACATCATTGTCATATCGCTGCAGCGTCGTTTCAGTGTGACGGTACCCTTAGACCAGCTGAAAGACGCCGTGATTGGGACATCATACACTTTGCACTTATTACAAGAGTCAAAAGAAGAACCCAAGTATGGAAGTCAATCTACCAATAGAAAGGCCCATAGAAAGTAATAATAATAAAATTAATAACAGAGAGTAATAATAGTAGTGTAGATGTACCATCTAAAAAATAAAAGGACGAAGTCAAAAGATGACAGAAAAATAAAATGCCTTTATTGGAAAATAGTATAAATATACATATTTGTATGGGCAATAATTGGCAACAACAATCTGTGCCTGTAACTGGAGGGAACAAAATACAAAAGTGTATATACAAAAATAATATTAGATTATAATAGTGGTAACGGACTAACAGGAGGTAGGGTAAGTATATAAGAAATATAAAATAATACTAGTAGAAAATATATATATATTCTGACACTCTAAAAGTCTGGCTCTGCATAGATAGTATGAGGTAGCATATGTATGTACAAAGGAATATATATAAGTATTATATACACAAAAGTGTATGTATATGTACATAAAAAGTATAACCGTTGTGCAAAAACTAAAAAAAGGAGAATGGAAAAATGGTATATGAAAAATATATATATATATATAATAAAACGGTGAAAAAATGAAAAATTGTATATATATGAGTAAAATATATATAAATAATCAAAATACAACCAATATGTGCAAAATAAAAAACCAGGATAAAAATTATAATATAAACAATGTGTGAAAAAATAAATAAATAAAAATAAACAAGTGTATGTGAAAATATATATATATATATATATATATATATATATATATATATATATATATAAAACTAGGGGACTATGAATGAATAAGGGGAAACAGTGTGTGTATATGGAAGAGTGTATGAATCCTATATGCTGGTGCACTACAAAGAAAGGCCAACAAAAAGAGTGCCAAATGACCGAAGAATGTAAGGTCAGAGAGACCAATAGAGGCTGACACCTGTGATAAATATGTCAGTATATACTAAAAGAATAAAGTGTTTTAATTTAGTTTATATATTTTGCCCGCTTGATTTTCTACTGTCCACTGCTATATTTTTATACTAATTTTCTGTGTTTTGCACAGGCCCTCTCTTGTTCCTCAGTATGGATTTCAAATCTAGGGAGATGTCTTGGAAAGGCCAAATTAACGAAGTCTTTGGTAACAGCAGTACTAATATGTCTACACCGAATGGTTCACAGTTTGATAATTTTTTTAAAACCATTAAAAATTTGACGTATAGAAGAACCCGCACATGGTGGAATCAGGCCTTCTTAGACAATTATATTCAGAAACAACTGATTCCTAGGGGCCTTAGGATCCATGTTACACCCGCATTTCAGGTTAATGATGATGATTTCATTAAAGACTGGGAGAAAATTTGTAATGACACTTCCAAAAAATTGATGGAGCTTTTGATCAAATTTCACCTTAACACCATATCGGAGATTGATAACTCCTTGGATGCCACATATGTGGACGCTAAGACTACATTGTCATTGGAACAATTGAATTCAATCGATACTCAACTGGACAAACTCATCACTCAGTGGGCCAAAGAAATACAGACAAACCATGCTAATAAACTTGCTCGTGATCTAAAAGACTTTAATCAGGGTAGAATATATAAATGGCGTAAACAACCACCTAGAGAAGATACACGTAATCCTGGTGGAAGCCGGACTCCCTCTATATCATCTAATCTCTCGATGAGCGATATGTCTGACACTCCATCTTCTGTTTCACGGGTTAATTCCACGAGTTTCACTCCCAAACGAAAACGTAATTTACGTTTTCTACCGGCTAAGAGATCCTTCAGATATTCTCCGGAAAATCATAGGAGTAACCTTAAGGTAATTAATCTGAGCACACACGATATTTCATCAGTAGAAAATGATTTATTATGTAAGGGCCTTATGTTCTGTCCAACCGCATGCTTTGACCAGTTTCAGGCCATTAAGGATTTACATCTTTTTGCCCGGAAACTGATTTTTAAGCGTCATTTTCATGATGAAACTCTCCTCAAATTATTCCCAACAGAAGCTGAACAAGAGACGTTAGCGATCCTGGAGGAATTGAAACGTGACCATGATACCCCTTTAGGAGGTAAGATTCCTCCATCCATTAAGCCCAAATCCAAGAAATTTCCTCCACTATCGTCATGCCCCACTGTTGAAGTATTTGTCAGGACTGTCAGTAGGGATTTCGAGAGTATTCCTCGTTATCCGGAGGTCACTAATCTAACAAAAGATGAGAACCTTGCCCTCAAGAGACTCCAGGGATTGCAGGACGTGGTTTACAAACCAGCAGATAAGGGTGGAAATGTGGTAATTTGGCCAAAATCTTTGTATGAGACCGAAGCCTTTCGCCAATTACACGATACCTCATGTTATAGAAGATTGACATACAATCCCCTCATCAAGTTTCAAACTGAATTACTCACCATCCTGAAGAAGGCTAAGGATGATGAATTCATTACTAACGAGGTATTCAATGTTTTACAAGTACATGAACCTTCCATTCCCACCCTTTACTTGCTGCCCAAAGTCCATAAAAATCGGACAACCCCTCCTGGCAGACCGATTATTTCCGGTTGTGGAAATTATTTAGAGAACATCAATAAGTTTGTTGAATCTGAACTTCAGCCGCTAGTGGAAACACTACCTTCATTTATTAAGGATACTAACGATTTCCTTAAGAAAATTGACGGTTTGCATATCGGCACTGACACCCTCTTGGTTACATGTGATATAGAATCCTTGTATACCAATATTCGACATGATGATGGTCTAAGGGCAGCCCATTTTTTCTTGCAATCTTCTACAGTATCTACTCACACTAGTACCTTGGTTGAACAGTTACTGGCCTTTACCTTAACACATAATTTTTTTCTTTTTAAGGGGTCCCTCTACCTACAGCTCCAGGGGACGGCAATGGGTGCTTCTTTTGCACCTTCATATGCTAATCTCTTCCTGGGGCTGTGGGAGAGGGACCTTTTCCTGTCGGATCAGCCGCCGTCAATGGACCGTGTCCTCTTTTGGGCACGGTACATTGACGACATTTTTTTGATCTGGCAGGGGTCCATGGAAGCTCTCAATGATTTTTTACTTTCTTTGAATCAAAATCCATATAATATTCGCCTGACTCACCAATGCAATAGGGACCATATCGATTTCTTGGATGTGAGGGTATATAGGGGAATGGATGATTGTCTCCAGACTGATTTATATCGCAAGACCACATCAGTAAATTCTTTTCTACATGCGTCCTCCTCACATCCACCAGCAATGATACGCTCGATTCCCATAGGTCAATTTTTAAGACTTCGCAGGATATGCTCTACCAATGAAGATTTTAATAAACAAGCTGCTGATCTTAAATTGAGGTTCTTAGAAAGAGGTTACAGCCATCGCTCAATCAAGAGAGCATATAATCGTGCTAGGCATACTACACGACATCAGGCGCTCTATTCCTCTAGACCCAGTACATCAAATCAAACTGTTAGGTTTATCACACAGTATAACGGACATTCTGATCTGATGTTGAAATACTTGAAGAAATCTTGGCCTATTTTACAAGCGGATCCTGTACTATCCCAGTATATTGGGTCTAAACCCAGCATGACCTTCAAAAGGGCAATTAATCTTGGCGATAGATTAGTAAAAAGCCATTATGTGAACGAACCACGTTCTTTCCTGTCCGATTTTAAACCACCGGTGGGTTGTCGCCCCTGTGGTAAGTGCGTAGCGTGCCCGAATGTGGAGAGAGCTCAGAGCTTTACCAGTTCTAATGGCCTTAATACTTACCAAATTATGTCTTCTATCACTTGCACCACTAAGGCGGTGATCTATTACGCTACTTGCCCGTGTTCTCTGATATATATCGGCCTAACCACTCGCCAACTTAAAATTAGAATTCGCGAACATGTCCTGGGCATCATTGCCGCTAAGGACACTGAAGATTTATCTATGCTTAAGACCCTTCCTAAACATTTTAGGATACATCATGGATCGGATGCTTCTTTATTATGGGTCATCGGTATTGATGTGATTAAACCATCCCCTAGGGGTGGGAAGGTAAGTATACCATTGGCGAGATTGGAATCAAAATGGATCTGGACGCTAAAAACAGTCTCTCCATTAGGTCTCAATGAGAATTTTAACTTTGCTGCGTTTCTGTGAACCTTTTCGTGTTTTTATTCCATCTTTTATTTTTATTATTTATTTTTTATTTTTGTGTAGTTGAACCGGTTTTTTATATATATTTTTACACTTTTTTTATTATTATAAAAATATATTATTCTTATATATACCTTGTTATATATTTTTCCTACTTTTTATTTTTTATTATTGATTTTTATTTATTAGTTATTATTTATTTCTATTATTTTTTATTTTTACATTTTCATCATATGCTTTTTTATGGAGTATGAGCGTATATTCTGTTCTACATGTGTTTTTTGTTTTTTATGTGCAACTCATTCTTGTGATTCTGGATATGCATTTATTTTGACAGTGTTATTTTATTTTATTTCTCTTGCCTAGTTGATTCCTGTGATGACTTGATATTTTAATCACCGTATTGTCAAGTTGTTCATCCTGGACTTCCTGGTGCATTTTCTACCGACTCTCCGGATATCCCTTCTGATATACTCGTGCAACATTTCACCATTATTTTGAATGCCATTTTATGTACATATCTTATCATCCTTATGTCATTTGTATGTGCTGTTTTCTTTCTTTTTTCTTGATACATTATATATTTAATATTATTGTCCTATATATTTTCTGTCTTTATTGGAGAATTGTTGATGTTATATCAATATCCTAGGCGTTCCTTTCTTTCTTGGTATTACAGTTTTGAGAGGATATGTTATGTTATTTATTTATACTTGCTATAATTTGACACTGACAATTTGTATGTATATATTTATTTAATTTTATTATTTTTTATTTACAATTTCTTGATGTTTCGTTATCATGCACATCTTATTCTGTCCCATGATCGGTTGCATTTGCTGTGCGCGTGCGCCTGCCTGTGGCCCGCTGATATTGCGTCCTGTGTGTGTCATCATTGTAGTTTTCTGCATGATGTCATTGCACGGGTTGGCATGCCGCTGTGTCCTTCTGGCGGCGCATGCGCCATTATGCATTTGCTTCTTTCATCGGCATTTTCTGATACTTACGCTATGGATGACTGGTGCCGTTGCTGTGCGCGTGCGTGGGCCGGGTCCCTTTGGTGACGCTTCGGCGTCATGGTTGTCTTGGCAGTTGCCGGGCTGCATGGCGCCGTCGTGCACTTCTGTGTCTCTGGGTCGCGCATGCGCCGCTAAGCTTCAGCTCCTTTCATCAGCGGTATCCATTATTATATGTTGTGCGCGTGCGCGGGCCGGGTCCCCTTGGTGACGCGTCCGGCTTCATGGGTGTCCTGGCGGTTGCCGGGCTGCATGGTGCCCTCGTGCACTTCCGGGTCTTTTGGTCGCGCATGCGCCGCCATGCTTCTGCTCTGTCCATTAGCGTTATCCCCCATGATATAAATAGACCTCCGGTTCCTCCAGTGCATCACCCCCTGACGAAGGACTGAGTCCGAAACGCGCGTCGGGGTGCACTGTATCTGGAGGCTCGGGCGGCATCAGGAGGAGGTAATCCAATATATTGCGTTTATTAGTACCTTGTTCTCTTATACTAATTACTCTTATACTAATTGTTCTGGGCTTTGCTGCTGTCTTTAGTATATGGCTCTGGAGTATATGGTTCTGGCGTTTTTGGATTTACCCTGCACATATGCACTCTGCACTTTATTCTTTTAGTATATACTGACATATTTATCACAGGTGTCAGCCTCTATTGGTCTCTCTGACCTTACATTCTTCGGTCATTTGGCACTCTTTTTGTTGGCCTTTCTTTGTAGTGCACCAGCATATAGGATTCATACACTCTTCCATATACACACACTGTTTCCCCTTATTCATTCATAGTCCCCTAGTTTTATATATATATATATATATATATATATATATATATATATATTTTCACATACACTTGTTTATTTTTATTTATTTATTTTTTCACACATTGTTTATATTATAATTTTTGTCCTGGTTTTTTATTTTGCACATATTGGTTGTATTTTGATTATTTATATATATTTTACTCATATATATACAATTTTTCATTTTTTCACCGTTTTATTATATATATATATATATTTTTCATATACCATTTTTCCATTCTCCTTTTTTTAGTTTTTGCACAACGGTTATACTTTTTATGTACATATACATACACTTTTGTGTATATAATACTTATATATATTCCTTTGTACATACATATGCTACCTCATACTATCTATGCAGAGCCAGACTTTTAGAGTGTCAGAATATATATATATTTTCTACTAGTATTATTTTATATTTCTTATATACTTACCCTACCTCCTGTTAGTCCGTTACCACTATTATAATCTAATATTATTTTTGTATATACACTTTTGTATTTTGTTCCCTCCAGTTACAGGCACAGATTGTTGTTGCCAATTATTGCCCATACAAATATGTATATTTATACTATTTTCCAATAAAGGCATTTTATTTTTCTGTCATCTTTTGACTTCGTCCTTTTATTTTTTAGATGGTACATCTACACTACTATTATTACTCTCTGTTATTAATTTTATTATTATTACTTTCTATGGGCCTTTCTATTGGTAGATTGACTTCCATACTTGGGTTCTTCTTTTGACTCTATAACCGAATGGTATGCCATTCATTCATTTAGTGTGGATAGTGTTTTATGTGCATTCTATTCGGCACCGTGGGCACTTTGTGTGTTTTAATTTAGTTTATATATTTTGCCCGCTTGATTTTCTACTGTCCACTGCTATATTTTTATACTAATTTTCTGTGTTTTGCACAGGCCCTCTCTTGTTCCTCAGTATGGATTTCAAATCTAGGGAGATGTCTTGGAAAGGCCAAATTAACGAAGTCTTTGGTAACAGCAGTACTAATATGTCTACACCGAATGGTTCACAGTTTGATAATTTTTTTAAAACCATTAAAAATTTGACGTATAGAAGAACCCGCACATGGTGGAATCAGGCCTTCTTAGACAATTATATTCAGAAACAACTGATTCCTAGGGGCCTTAGGATCCATGTTACACCCGCATTTCAGGTTAATGATGATGATTTCATTAAAGACTGGGAGAAAATTTGTAATGACACTTCCAAAAAATTGATGGAGCTTTTGATCAAATTTCACCTTAACACCATATCGGAGATTGATAACTCCTTGGATGCCACATATGTGGACGCTAAGACTACATTGTCATTGGAACAATTGAATTCAATCGATACTCAACTGGACAAACTCATCACTCAGTGGGCCAAAGAAATACAGACAAACCATGCTAATAAACTTGCTCGTGATCTAAAAGACTTTAATCAGGGTAGAATATATAAATGGCGTAAACAACCACCTAGAGAAGATACACGTAATCCTGGTGGAAGCCGGACTCCCTCTATATCATCTAATCTCTCGATGAGCGATATGTCTGACACTCCATCTTCTGTTTCACGGGTTAATTCCACGAGTTTCACTCCCAAACGAAAACGTAATTTACGTTTTCTACCGGCTAAGAGATCCTTCAGATATTCTCCGGAAAATCATAGGAGTAACCTTAAGGTAATTAATCTGAGCACACACGATATTTCATCAGTAGAAAATGATTTATTATGTAAGGGCCTTATGTTCTGTCCAACCGCATGCTTTGACCAGTTTCAGGCCATTAAGGATTTACATCTTTTTGCCCGGAAACTGATTTTTAAGCGTCATTTTCATGATGAAACTCTCCTCAAATTATTCCCAACAGAAGCTGAACAAGAGACGTTAGCGATCCTGGAGGAATTGAAACGTGACCATGATACCCCTTTAGGAGGTAAGATTCCTCCATCCATTAAGCCCAAATCCAAGAAATTTCCTCCACTATCGTCATGCCCCACTGTTGAAGTATTTGTCAGGACTGTCAGTAGGGATTTCGAGAGTATTCCTCATTATCCGGAGGTCACTAATCTAACAAAAGATGAGAACCTTGCCCTCAAGAGACTCCAGGGATTGCAGGACGTGGTTTACAAACCAGCAGATAAGGGTGGAAATGTGGTAATTTGGCCGAAATCTTTGTATGAGACCGAAGCCTTTCGCCAATTACACGATACCTCATGTTATAGAAGATTGACATACAATCCCCTCATCAAGTTTCAAACTGAATTACTCACCATCCTGAAGAAGGCTAAGGATGATGAATTCATTACTAACGAGGTATTCAATGTTTTACAAGTACATGAACCTTCCATTCCCACCCTTTACTTGCTGCCCAAAGTCCATAAAAATCGGACAACCCCTCCTGGCAGACCGATTATTTCCGGTTGTGGAAATTATTTAGAGAACATCAATAAGTTTGTTGAATCTGAACTTCAGCCGCTAGTGGAAACACTACCTTCATTTATTAAGGATACTAACGATTTCCTTAAGAAAATTGACGGTTTGCATATCGGCACTGACACCCTCTTGGTTACATGTGATATAGAATCCTTGTATACCAATATTCGACATGATGATGGTCTAAGGGCAGCCCATTTTTTCTTGCAATCTTCTACAGTATCTACTCACACTAGTACCTTGGTTGAACAGTTACTGGCCTTTACCTTAACACATAATTTTTTTCTTTTTAAGGGGTCCCTCTACCTACAGCTCCAGGGGACGGCAATGGGTGCTTCTTTTGCACCTTCATATGCTAATCTCTTCCTGGGGCTGTGGGAGAGGGACCTTTTCCTGTCGGATCAGCCGCCGTCAATGGACCGTGTCCTCTTTTGGGCACGGTACATTGACGACATTTTTTTGATCTGGCAGGGGTCCATGGAAGCTCTCAATGATTTTTTACTTTCTTTGAATCAAAATCCATATAATATTCGCCTGACTCACCAATGCAATAGGGACCATATCGATTTCTTGGATGTGAGGGTATATAGGGGAATGGATGATTGTCTCCAGACTGATTTATATCGCAAGACCACATCAGTAAATTCTTTTCTACATGCGTCCTCCTCACATCCACCAGCAATGATACGCTCGATTCCCATAGGTCAATTTTTAAGACTTCGCAGGATATGCTCTACCAATGAAGATTTTAATAAACAAGCTGCTGATCTTAAATTGAGGTTCTTAGAAAGAGGTTACAGCCATCGCTCAATCAAGAGAGCATATAATCGTGCTAGGCATACTACACGACATCAGGCGCTCTATTCCTCTAGACCCAGTACATCAAATCAAACTGTTAGGTTTATCACACAGTATAACGGACATTCTGATCTGATGTTGAAATACTTGAAGAAATCTTGGCCTATTTTACAAGCGGATCCTGTACTATCCCAGTATATTGGGTCTAAACCCAGCATGACCTTCAAAAGGGCAATTAATCTTGGCGATAGATTAGTAAAAAGCCATTATGTGAACGAACCACGTTCTTTCCTGTCCGATTTTAAACCACCGGTGGGTTGTCGCCCCTGTGGTAAGTGCGTAGCGTGCCCGAATGTGGAGAGAGCTCAGAGCTTTACCAGTTCTAATGGCCTTAATACTTACCAAATTATGTCTTCTATCACTTGCACCACTAAGGCGGTGATCTATTACGCTACTTGCCCGTGTTCTCTGATATATATCGGCCTAACCACTCGCCAACTTAAAATTAGAATTCGCGAACATGTCCTGGGCATCATTGCCGCTAAGGACACTGAAGATTTATCTATGCTTAAGACCCTTCCTAAACATTTTAGGATACATCATGGATCGGATACTTCTTTATTACGGGTCATCGGTATTGATGTGATTAAACCATCCCCTAGGGGTGGGAAGGTAAGTATACCATTGGCGAGATTGGAATCAAAATGGATCTGGACGCTAAAAACAGTCTCTCCATTAGGTCTCAATGAGAATTTTAACTTTGCTGCGTTTCTGTGAACCTTTTCGTGTTTTTATTCCATCTTTTATTTTTATTATTTATTTTTTATTTTTGTGTAGTTGAACCGGTTTTTTATATATATTTTTACACTTTTTTTATTATTATAAAAATATATTATTCTTATATATACCTTGTTATATATTTTTCCTACTTTTTATTTTTTATTATTGATTTTTATTTATTAGTTATTATTTATTTCTATTATTTTTTATTTTTACATTTTCATCATATGCTTTTTTATGGAGTATGAGCGTATATTCTGTTCTACATGTGTTTTTTGTTTTTTATGTGCAACTCATTCTTGTGATTCTGGATATGCATTTATTTTGACAGTGTTATTTTATTTTATTTCTCTTGCCTAGTTGATTCCTGTGATGACTTGATATTTTAATCACCGTATTGTCAAGTTGTTCATCCTGGACTTCCTGGTGCATTTTCTACCGACTCTCCGGATATCCCTTCTGATATACTCGTGCAACATTTCACCATTATTTTGAATGCCATTTTATGTACATATCTTATCATCCTTATGTCATTTGTATGTGCTGTTTTCTTTCTTTTTTCTTGATACATTATATATTTAATATTATTGTCCTATATATTTTCTGTCTTTATTGGAGAATTGTTGATGTTATATCAATATCCTAGGCGTTCCTTTCTTTCTTGGTATTACAGTTTTGAGAGGATATGTTATGTTATTTATTTATACTTGTTATAATTTGACACTGACAATTTGTATGTATATATTTATTTAATTTTATTATTTTTTATTTACAATTTCTTGATGTTTCGTTATCATGCACATCTTATTCTGTCCCATGATCGGTTGCATTTGCTGTGCGCGTGCGCCTGCCTGTGGCCCGCTGATATTGCGTCCTGTGTGTGTCATCATTGTAGTTTTCTGCATGATGTCATTGCACGGGTTGGCATGCCGCTGTGTCCTTCTGGCGGCGCATGCGCCATTATGCATTTGCTTCTTTCATCGGCATTTTCTGATACTTACGCTATGGATGACTGGTGCCGTTGCTGTGCGCGTGCGTGGGCCGGGTCCCTTTGGTGACGCTTCGGCGTCATGGTTGTCTTGGCAGTTGCCGGGCTGCATGGCGCCGTCGTGCACTTCTGTGTCTCTGGGTCGCGCATGCGCCGCTAAGCTTCAGCTCCTTTCATCAGCGGTATCCTTTATTATATGTTGTGCGCGTGCGCGGGCCGGGTCCCCTTGGTGACGCGTCCGGCTTCATGGGTGTCCTGGCGGTTGCCGGGCTGCATGGTGCCCTCGTGCACTTCCGGGTCTTTTGGTCGCGCATGCGCCGCCATGCTTCTGCTCTGTCCATTAGCGTTATCCCCCATGATATAAATAGACCTCCGGTTCCTCCAGTGCATCACCCCCTGACGAAGGACTGAGTCCGAAACGCGCGTCGGGGTGCACTGTATCTGGAGGCTCGGGCGGCATCAGGAGGAGGTAATCCAATATATTGCGTTTATTAGTACCTTGTTCTCTTATACTAATTACTCTTATACTAATTGTTCTGGGCTTTGCTGCTGTCTTTAGTATATGGCTCTGGAGTATATGGTTCTGGCGTTTTTGGATTTACCCTGCACATATGCACTCTGCACTTTATTCTTTTAGTATATACTGACATATTTATCACAGGTGTCAGCCTCTATTGGTCTCTCTGACCTTACATTCTTCGGTCATTTGGCACTCTTTTTGTTGGCCTTTCTTTGTAGTGCACCAGCATATAGGATTCATACACTCTTCCATATACACACACTGTTTCCCCTTATTCATTCATAGTCCCCTAGTTTTATATATATATATATATATATATATATATATATATTTTCACATACACTTGTTTATTTTTATTTATTTATTTTTTCACACATTGTTTATATTATAATTTTTGTCCTGGTTTTTTATTTTGCACATATTGGTTGTATTTTGATTATTTATATATATTTTACTCATATATATACAATTTTTCATTTTTTCACCGTTTTATTATATATATATATATATTTTTCATATACCATTTTTCCATTCTCCTTTTTTTAGTTTTTGCACAACGGTTATACTTTTTATGTACATATACATACACTTTTGTGTATATAATACTTATATATATTCCTTTGTACATACATATGCTACCTCATACTATCTATGCAGAGCCAGACTTTTAGAGTGTCAGAATATATATATATTTTCTACTAGTATTATTTTATATTTCTTATATACTTACCCTACCTCCTGTTAGTCCGTTACCACTATTATAATCTAATATTATTTTTGTATATACACTTTTGTATTTTGTTCCCTCCAGTTACAGGCACAGATTGTTGTTGCCAATTATTGCCCATACAAATATGTATATTTATACTATTTTCCAATAAAGGCATTTTATTTTTCTGTCATCTTTTGACTTCGTCCTTTTATTTTTTAGATGGTACATCTACACTACTATTATTACTCTCTGTTATTAATTTTATTATTATTACTTTCTATGGGCCTTTCTATTGGTAGATTGACTTCCATACTTGGGTTCTTCTTTTGACTCTATAACCGAATGGTATGCCATTCATTCATTTAGTGTGGATAGTGTTTTATGTGCATTCTATTCGGCACCGTGGGCACTTTGTGTGTTTTAATTTAGTTTATATATTTTGCCCGCTTGATTTTCTACTGTCCACTGCTATATTTTTATACTTATTACAAGAGGTAGAGATAGATAGTACAAGTTTAACTATTGAACAATGTGCAAAGGTTTCAAAAAGTTCAAAACAATAACCACATGGAGCGTGCATAGATGAACACTAAGTACTTACTAAGGAAGCAGGAGGAGTTGATTTCCTAAACAAAATGGTTTTGGATGGTAAGAGATGGACCTTCAGACAACTTCCCCCAAAAAAGTTTGGCCTGCATTTACATAATGTTGCTGTCATCTGTAGGACTTGCAAAGTTGGAGGAAATCCAGCCCTTGTCCAATTTTAGAAAAGTCAGCCACTCTGCATTTTCCGTTGACAGCCATGTGCACCTATCCATTATGATTGCACCTGCAACTACAAACCTGCTTAGACAACACACTCGCAGCAGGGCATGGCATCACCTCCAAGGCATACAAGGAGAGATCGGGCCAAATGTGCAGATTTTACAACAAATAGTTAAAGCGCTCTGAAAAATCTCAAGAATGACACTGGTATGGTCAATTAAGTAGTCCTTCACCATCTTGGTCAATTTCTCCCTCCTTGTCATAGTTAAACCCACAGATAGCCTTGCAGATGAGAAAGTCTAATGAAAATGGCCCAATTGATGGATATTCCGTCCCCTCAGTGTATTTGGTGTTTGTGGCCCTCACATGTAAACCTCGTGGGAAAAATGAGTCGTTACCTCTGCCACCAACCTTGTCTGAGGGTAATCTTTTGAGCAAGTCTTACACTATGGCTCTCTGGCATGCATGCACTGAAAATGGCACGTCTGTCTCCGACATTAGAGAAGCAAATTTCTCTTTGTACCATGGGTCAAGAAAAGAGCACAGCCAGTATTTCTTAGTGGACAAAATGTATTTCATGCGTGGGTCTTGGGAAAGGCATCTGGGCATGAACTCTGCCATGTGTGGCAAACTACAAAGTGTCAAATGTTCAATGTCCTCACCAGGAAGAACACTAACCATCCTCCCCTTCTCACGATGCATTGCCTCCTCCTCCTCTTCGGGCCATCCATGCTGGGTAGGCATGAGACTGGGAATGGGAGTCCCTTCTGAAGCACACAGCAAAAAATCCTGTTCCGCCTCTTCCTCATCCTCCTCCTGCTGTTCCTGAGAATAATGTGTGAGGCTGGGCTGTGTGGTATCAGCCACTGTACAATCTTGCTCCATATCCACCTGATTGGCACTCAAAGCTTCGTCTTTCAGATTCGGCAGCAAATGTTTTAATAGACAGAGTAGTGGGATAGTTACGTTCATAATAGCGTCATCAGTGCTCACCATCTTAGTGCAGTACTCAAAGTTTTAAAGAATCTCACATAGGTCAGCAATCCCCACCCACTCGACAGTTGTTATATGTGGGGGCTGAGTGTTACTCTGATTAGAATTGTGAAGCTGGAATTCAGAGACTGCCCTCTGCTGCTCACTAATACTTGCCAACATATGGAAGGTCAAATTCCATCATGTGGGCAGGTCATAATTCAGTCGTGACGAGGCAAATTAAAGAGCTGCTGCTGCAAAGCTAGACCGGCGAAGGCCTGAAATGACTTTCAGAAATGTGAGCTGACATGGCGTACCTTGGCAAGTAGGTCAGGCAAGTCAAAGTATGTTTTAAAAACGACTATACATCCAAGTTTAGCACGTGGGCCATGCATAGAATGTGTACCAGCTTGCCGAGCTTTACAGCAGCCACAAAATTACGCCCATTATCTCACACAACCAGACCTGGTTGGAGGTTCAGCTTTTCCTTTATACCTTTCAAAAGCTAAGTTGCGTTGTGAGTTTATCACCTAAACAGATGAGCTTCAGTAGAAAGTGCTGCAGCTTCGCCAAGGCAGTGCTGCAGATTTCCCAGCTGGGGAGTAATGGGGAGGCTAGATCTGCTGAGGATGAGGAGGAGAGACAGGAAGTGGAATACAAGAAGACTGAAACCCTGATGGAATTTGGGCCCGCTATTCTTGGTGAGGGTAAGATGTGTGATGTTCCAGCCTCTGATTCTGTCTCAGACTCCACCACATTAACCCAGTGTGCTGTCACGGAAATGTATTGCCCCTGTCCACAAGTACTTGTGGTTAGGTGGACCTTCTCTGTGACTGCGTTGGCCAGAGCATGGCTGACAGTGTGTAACACGTGCTTATGTAATGCGGGGACAGCACATCGGGAAAAATAGTGTCAGCTTGGAATCGAGTACCGGGGGCTGCCACCATCAATAGGATGCAGAAAGACTCAGTTCCCACAAATCAATATGGAATATTTCCAGGGCTAGCAATCTGACAATGTGGGTGTTTAGCGTTTGGGCCTGTGTGTGGGTGGCTGGATATTTCTGCCTTCTAGTAAATGTTTGGGGCAGGGAAAACTGAATGCTGCACTGGGACAATAAAGTGAATGTGGTTGCTGACTGTTGTGTGTGCAGCCGCTAGTTGTGGGCAGGAGGCATCAGCGCCTGCTTCATGGTCAGCAGATTGGGAAGGCTGTAACAAAGGGGAAGGGGAGGTGGTTTGACCCGCAGACACAGATTTGGTACCCAGGTGTTCCACCCACTCACTGGGATGCTTGGCTGCCATGTGCTTTTGCATGCTGATGGTGCTCAGGTTGGCAGTGTTCTTGTCTCTTCTTAGCTAGGTTTGACAATTGCTGTAAATTGCACCTGTTTTATCTGAAGGACTTTCAGAAAAACAACTGCCTTACAATGCACCGCTGGCCTGTTATCTAGCCGAGTGGGTGGGCTCCGTGGAACAGATGACAGAGTTTTACCTCTGGGCAAACCACTACCTCTTCTTGCCTGATTACTTGCTACGGATCCATCCCTCTCTGCAGTGCTGTACTTGCTAGACATGCCACCATGCCAGGTTAGATGGATCAGTGGCCTCATCATCAACCTCAATCTGATTCTCCTTCTGAGCTGCGATTTAAGGCTGACCTGATGGCAACTTAGCCATCATGAATATTCTCCACCTCTTCAGACATCAATTGAGCCTTCCCAACATGCCTTTCTTCAGGCCGTGGGTGCTCAAAAGTTTGGGCATCACTTCACTCCACCTCCTCATGACCATCTTTAATGGTGTACGTTGAGAGTACTGACAAATTACAAGTAAACGTAAACAGTTCCTCAGAGTGGCCACCGTTGGGGTCATATGTCTCCTGGGACTCTTGATGACAGGAGGAAGAAGGACTAGGTTGAGGATTCAGAGGCCCAGCCTCTTGGCTATTAAGACTGGACCATGTGGAAGACTTCGAGGTGCTACTTGTCAACACACTGGAGCCTTTGTCTGCCATCCAACCTACAATATCCTCGCACTTGTCTGGGTTCGTTAGTGGTGTAGAGTAGGGTTGAGTGAAATGGATCGGTCATTTTCATAAGTCGCCGACTTTTGGCAAAGTCGGGTTTCATGAAACCCGACCCCATCCCAGCGTGGGATCGGCCACGCGGTCGGCGATCTTCGCGCCAAAGTCGCGTTTCATATGACGCGTTCAGCGCCATTTCTCAGCCAATGAAGGTGTACGCAGAGTGTGGGCAGCGTGATGACATAGGTCCTGGTCCCCACCATCTTAGAGAAGGGCATGGCAGTGATTGGCTTGCTTTCTGCGGCGTCTCAGGAGCTATAAAGGGGCGTGCACGCCGACCGCCATCTTACTGCTGCTGATCTGAGCATAGGGAGAGGTTGCTGCCGCATCGTCAGAAGCAGGGATAGCGTTAGGCAGGGTACATTAACCCCCAAACCACTTGTGCTGTAGCGATTTCCATTGTCCAACACCACCTTTTCTTTGCAGTGATGGTGGAGGCTAGATTTTTCTTCATCAGCTCTGTAGCTTATTGGGCTGCCCTAGAAGGCTCCCTGATAGCTGCATTGCTGTTTGTACGCCGCAGTGCAAACCAACTGCTTTTTTCAAAGCACAAATCCTGTTGCTCCTTCCTTTCTGCACAGCTATCTTGTTTGTTTGTCCACACTTTTGTGTGCAGCAGTCCTTTTTATTGCTGCCTGCCATAATTTTCTGAGATTATTGTAGGGAGATAGTAATTGTAGTACAGTCCCTTTTTTTTTTTATATATCTTCAAGCCACTTTCTGCCCCTGAAACTGTGTAGTGTAAACCAGTGGGCCTGTATTTTTCTGCACTGTCCCACACCTAAAAAGGGAGATTTATATTGCCAATCAGTGCATCTGCGCCAATCCTGTCTGCGATACCTCTGTCAGTCATTTTATGACACAGAAACTATACTGTAATACAGTGGGCCTGATTTATTCACTAGTCTCCCATATAAAAAAAGGGGAGATTAATATTGACAAATCTGTGCATCTGTGCCAGTCCAGTCTGTGGTATCTGTCAGTCATTTTCTGCCACAGAAACTATACTGTAATACAGTGGGCCTTATTTATTCACTAGTCTCTCCCATATAAAAAAGGGGAGATTAATATTGGCAAATCTGTGCATCTGTGCCAGTCCAGTCTCTGGTATCTGTCAGTCATTTTCTGCCACATAAACTATACTGCAATACAGTAGGCCTTATTTATTCACTAGTCTCTCCCATATAAAAAAGGGGAGATTAATATTGGCAAATCTGTGCATCTGTGCCAGTCCAGTCTCTGGTATCTGTCAGTCATTTTCTGCGACAGAAACTATTCTGTAATACAGTGGGCCTGATTTATTCACTAGTCTCCCATATAAAAAAAGGGAGATTAATATTGGCAAATCTGTGCATCTGTGCCAGTCCAGTCTGTGGTATCTGTCAGTCATTTTCTGCCACAGAAACTATACTGTAATACAGTGGGCCTGATTTATTCACTAGTCTCTCCCATTGAAAAAAGGGGAGATTAATATTGGCAAATCTGTGCATCTGTGCCAGTCCAGTCTGTTGTATCTGTCAGTCATTTTCTGCCACAGAAACTAAACAGTAATACAGTGGCCTGATTTTTCTGCTGTCTCCCACACCTAAAAAAGGGAGATTTATATTGCCACTAAGTGCATCTGCGTCAGTCCTGTTTGTGGCATATCTGTCATCCACTTTCTGCCACTCAAACTGTGTAGTGTAATACAGTGGGCCTGATTTTTTTCCTGCATCTCCCACACATAAAAAAGGAGATTTATATTGCCACTAAGTGCATTTGCGTGAGTCCTGTTTGTGGCATATCTGTCAGCCACTTTCTGACACAGAAACTGTGTAGTGTAATACAGTGGGCCTGATTTTCCCAGCAGTCTCACCTATAAAGGGAGATTTAAACTCACAACAAGTTTACGTACACCTTCTAACTGGTTTTACAGTACCATATAACGTTTGTCTGACCCTTATGAGACTATGGTGCCCCGTCACGAACGCTATAGCACCGGCTTACATGGTGACACAGAGGAAGGTGCACAGGAAATAGAAGAGGAGGTCATAGATGACCCAGTTGTTGACCCCGATTGGCAGCCATTGGGGGAACAGGGTGCAGCCGGCAGTAGCTCTGAAGCAGAGGAGGAGGAGCCGCAGCAGGCATCAACATCACAACAGCTTCCATCTGGCAGGCCCGTATCTGGCCAAAAACGTGTGTCAAAACATAAAACAGATGTAGGACAGCGTGGCCATCCGGTTAAAGTAGCTCAGTGTACAATGCCTGAAAAGGTATCCGATAGTAGGAAGAGTGCAGTCTGGCACTATTTTAAGCAAGATCCAAATGATCAGTGCAAAATCATCTGTAAGAAATGCTCAAGGACCTTCAGCAGAGGTCAGAATGTTAAAAATCTAAATACAAGTTGCATGTGTAGACATTTAACCACCATGCACTTGCAAGCCTGGACTAACTACCAAACGTCCCTTAACGTTGTTGCACCCTCTCACAATGAAGCTAGTCAGCAACGCTACATTCCTTCCCTCACTCTAAGCCCACCATTTACCACACCACCTGCAGCAAATGTGGAGCTTTCGTCGCAGGGCCAAAGCTGTAAGGGAATCACCAGGTTCGCGTTAGGAAACACTGTATGTAGGCCAACTGCAAGAATAACATCATCACCAACTCTCTCTCAGTCTGCCATGTGCACCGGCACCCCCGCTAGTTCCACCATATGCATCTCTCCAGTCCAGCTCACCCTACAAGAGACTTTCATTAGGAAAAGGAAGTACTCATCCTCTCATCCGCGTACACAAGGTTTGAACGCCCACATTGCTACACTAATCTCGTTGAAGATGATGCCCTACCGGTTAGTTGAAAGCGAAGCTTTCAAAGCCCTGATGGACTACGCTGTACCATGCTACGAGCTACCCAGTCGACACTTCTTTTCGAGAAAAGCCATCCCAGCCCTCCACCAGCATGTAAAAGACTGCATTGTTCATGCACTCAGGCAATCTGTGAGTAGAAAGGTGCACCTGACAACAGATGCATGGACCAGTAGGCATGGCCAGGGGCGTTACGTGTCCATCACGGCACACTGGGTTAATGTGGTGGATGCAGGGTCCACAGGGGACAGCCCTATTGGGACAGTTCTGCCTAGCCCACGGTCTAGGAAACAGTTGGCTGTAGGCGTTCGCCCCCCCTCCTCCTCCTCATCCTCCAGCAGAAGCGAGAGCTCGTCCACAGACCGCAGTCGCAAGACCACTCCATCCGCAGCTGCCACTGTTGCACACGAGGTGTCCCATTATGGAACAGCTAGTGGCAAGCGTCAGCAGGCTGTGTTGGCAATGAAGTGTTTGGGTGACAACAGACACACCGCGGAAGTTCTGTTCGAGTTCTTGCAGCTAGAAATTCTGTCATGGCTGGGCAGTGTACATCTTGAGGCAGGCAAGGTAGTGAGTGATAACGGAAGGAATTTTATGGCTGCCATAGCCCTTTCACAACTGAAAAACATTCCTTGCTTGGCTCACACCTTAAACCTGGTGGTGCAGTGCTTCCTGAAAAGTTATCCGGGGTTACCCGACCTGCTCCTGAAGGTGCGAAGACTTTGCTGGCACATCCGCCGTTCGCCCGTACACTCCAGTCGTATGCAGAACCATCAGTGATCTTTGAAGCTTCCCCAGCATCACCTAATCATTGACGTTGCAACAAGGTGGAACTCCACACTGTATATGCTTCAGAGGCTGTGCGAACAGAGGCGTGCTGTTATGTTTTTGTGGGAGGATACACATACATGGGCAGGCAGTTGGATGGCAGACATGGAGTTGTCAGGTGTGCAGTGGTCGAAGCTACAAAACCTGTGTCAAGTCCTTCAGTGTTTTGAGGAATGCACAAGGCTGGTTAGTGCAGGCAATGCCATAATAAGCATGAGCATCCCCCTAATGCGTCTGCTGATGAAAAGTTTGACGCACTTAAAGGAGCAGGCGTCTGCAGCCGAGGACAAGGGAAGCCTTGATGACAGTCAGCCATTGTCTGGTCAGGGAAGTCTACTGGACGAGGTGGCGGGCGAAGAGGAGGAGGACGAGGAGGATGATGGGGATGAATATTTTTTGGATGAGGAAGCTTCTCAGGGGGCAATACAAACTGGTGGCGTTGCAAGGCCAGATTCAGGGTTTTTGAGGGAGACAAATGATGTTGATTTGCCCGAAAGTGCTCCTCAACCCAGCACAAGCAGTGAATTTACAACTGGAACATTGGCCCACATGGCGGATTATGCCTTGCGTATCCTCAAAAGGGACCCCCGCATTATAAAAATGATGACCGATGATGATTACTGGTTGGCCTGCTTCCTGGATCCACGCTATAAAGGGAAATTGCAAAATATCATGCCACATGAGAACCTTGAACAAATATTGGCAACCAAACAAGTAACTCTTGTAGACCGTTTGATTCAGGCATTCCCAGCACACAGCGCCGGTGATGGTTCTCACACGAGCTGCAGGGGGCAACAGGGCAGAGGTGTTAGAGTTGCACAAATCAGAAGTGGCGTTGGACAGAGGGGTTTTCTGAACAGGTTGTGGAGTGATTTCGCAATGACCGCAGACAGGACAGGAACTGCAGCATCAATTCAAAGTGACAGGAGACAACATTTTTCCAGTATGGTTACTAACTATTTTTCCTCCCTTATCGATGTTCTCCCTCACCCATCATTTCCATTTGATTACTGGGCATCCAAAATAGACACCTGGCCTGAATTGGCCGAATATGCATTGCAGGAGCTCGCTTGCCCAGCAGCTAGTGTGCTATCAGAAAGAGTATTCAGTGCTGCTGGTTCAATATTGACCAAAAAAAGGACTCGTCTGGCTACCCAAAATGTTGATGATTTAACCTTCATCAAAATGAACCACTCATGGATTTCTAATTATTTTGTGCCACCTTTCCCGGCTGACACCTAGCTTTCCTGTAAAAAAGGTCTTGCTTTTGGACTGGTCTTGCTGACTGTTCCAATTTCTCAATTTGCAGCTGCTGTATGTCCAGCATAAGACTTGTTTACACCTCCCTAAATGGGCTGTCTCCCCCCACGGGGCCATGGTCACCACTTGGTGCAAGCACCCGTGAGAGTGCCGCTTGTCTGAAGAGGAGGGTGTGCCCACTTTTGGGCGACGGCACTGGCACTGGGTCCCTCATAGTACAATGAAGTGTCTCTGGCTGTGGTGGTGTGCACCCAACGTCAGACACACCGTTGTAACATGAGGGGCCCTGGGCCAGTACCGCCGGCCACGAGAGAGTGTCCCCCCAGCTCAAACAGTGCTCTACCACTTGCAAAATTATCTCTCACTGCTCCACCACTGTTTAGTCTATGCCGTGAAATCTTTCAATGCCTGGCACTGACAATACCAATTTGTTGACATGTATGATGCTAGTTAAAATATTCAGGGGCCCTGTACTACATTTACACCAGTAAATAATTGGCGCCAAATAACAATGTCTGAAAGTCAGCAGAGGAGCCCACCCCTGTACCTAAGTATGCCACCTTTCTTTTTTTTTGCGAGACATTAACATCTATTTATTATTTTGGAGTACTAACTGTGTCATACACTCCTTCCTATTGTCCTCCGCTGACCACACCAATGCTGCCTGTGCACCCCTGCAACATAATTAAACCTGCATTGAGCCTAATTTTTTTTATTTTAGGCCTACTAAGTCTGTCTGCGGTCACTCCTTCCAATTGTCCTCCGTTGACCACAGCAATGCTGCATGTGTATCCCTGTAACCTAATAAAACCTGCATCGAGCCAACTTTTTAAATTTAAGGCCTAGTAAGTCTGTCTGCGGTCCCTCCTTCCAATTGTCCTCCGCTGACCACACCAATGCTGCCTGTGCACCTCTGCAACATAATTAAACCTGCATTGAGCCTAATTTTTAAATTTTAGGCCTACTAAGTCTGTCTGCGGTCACTCCTTCCAATTGTCCTCCGCTGACCACAGCAATGTTGCCTGTGTACCCCTGTAACCTAATAAAACCTGTCTCGAGCCAACTTTTTAAATTTAAGGCCTAGTAAGTCTGTCTGCGGTCCCTCCTGCCAATTGTCCTCTGCTGACCACACCAATGCTGCCCGTGTACCCCTGTAATCTTTTTTAAACCTGCATCGAGCCAACTTTGTGGTGTAAGGCCTACTACCAGTGTCTGTCTGCACCACTCAATACAGCTGTCCTCCTCTTAAAAAAGCTGAGCTGAAATTGTCAGGTTTTCAGCCTATCGGAATTTGAAAACTGCATTGGGGCCACAAGTTTGGTTGGGGCCTACTAACAGTGTCTGCCGCTCCAAGGTGTTCTCCTGGTTTCCTGTCCTGAGCTTCGATCTTCAGGCTCTCATTAAGTAGTTGTTAATATAACACTGCAGTTGGCCTACTAGCTTGGTTGGGGCCTACTAACGGTGTCTGCCGCTCCAAGGTGTTCTCCTGGTTTTCTGTCCTGAGCTTCTATCTTCAGGCTCTCATTAAGTAGTTGTTAATGTAACACTGCAGTTGGCCTACTAGTTTGGTTGGGTGTCATGATCCCAATGGCAGGGGATCACTAAAGGACAAGCACAGATACAAACAAGCTCTAGGGCGATGGAACCTGAGCTGACCGCGACCCTGAACCTAACACACAAATAAAAGTAGCCGGGGAACGTGCCTACGATGATCCTAGACGTCTCGCTCCAGCCGAAGATCTAACTTCCCCTATTAGAAGAAACACAGACCTCTCTTGCCTCCAGAGAAATCCCCCACAGAAATAGCAGCCCCCCACATATAATGACGGTGAAATGAGAGGAAAGCACATACGCAGTATGAAAACAGTTTCAGCAAAATGAGGCCCGCTAAAGCTAGATAGCAGAGGATACAAAAGTGAACTGCGCGGTCAGCGAAAAACCTTCAAAAAACCATCCTGAAATTACTTGAACTCATGTGCCAACTCATGGTACATGAGGAGCAATTTCAGCCCACTAGAGCAACCAGCAGCAAGAATCACATATCTGCAGGCTGGACTAAAAACCAAATAAAGCAAAACACCAAAACAGGAAAATCCAAACTTAGCTTGACCAGAAGGTTCTAGGAGCAGGGAGCAGAGGTAACAAGACACACTGGATACATTGATAACCGGCGAGGAACTGCCAGCAAAGCCAGGTTAAATAGGAAACTCCCATATGCTGATGGAACAGGTGGAACCCAGAAACCCAGGAAAGACAAGTCACCCAGTACCATCAGTAACCACCAGAGGGAGCCCAAAAACAGAACTCACAACAGTACCCCCCCCTTGAGGAGGGGTCACCGAACCCTCACGAGAACCACCAGGGCGACCAGGATGAGCCCTATGAAAAGCGCGAACCAAATCATCAGCATGAACATCCGAGGCAACCACCCAAGAATTATCCTCCTGACCATAACCCTTCCACTTGACCAAATACTGGAGTTTCCGTCTGGAAACACGAGAATCCAAGATCTTCTCCACAACATACTCCAATTCTCCCTCCACCAGCACTGGAGCAGGAGGCTCAAGCGAAGGAACAACAGGTACCTCATACTTCCGCAACAACGACCGATGGAACACATTATGAATAGCAAACGATGCCGGGAGATCCAAACGAAACGACACAGGGTTAAGAATTTCCAAGATCCTATAGGGACCGATGAACTGAGGCTTGAACTTAGGAGAAGAGACCTTCATAGGAACAAAACGAGAAGACAACCACACCAAGTCACCAACAAGAAGTCGAGGACCCACGCGGCGACGGCGATTAGCAAACTGCTGAGCCTTCTCCTGGGACAACTTCAAATTGTCCACCACATGACTCCAAATCCGATGCAACCTATCCACCACCATGTCCACTCCAGGACAATCAGAAGGTTCCACCTGACCAGAGGAAAAACGAGGATGAAACCCCGAATTACAAAAGAAAGGAGAAACCAAGGTAGCAGAACTAGCCCGATTATTAAGGGCAAACTCGGCCAGCGGCAAAAAGGTAACCCAGTTATCCTGATCAGCAGAAACAAAACACCTTAAATAAGTTTCCAAGGTCTGATTAGTTCGTTCAGTCTGGCCATTCGTCTGAGGATGGAATGCAGACGAAAAGGACAAATCAATGCCCATCTTAGCACAGAACGTCCGCCAAAATCTAGACACAAACTGGGATCCCCTGTCAGAAACGATGTTCTCAGGAATCCCATGCAAACGAACCACATTCTGAAAAAACAGAGGGACCAACTCAGAGGAGGAAGGCAACTTAGGCAAGGGTACCAGATGAACCATTTTAGAAAAGCGATCACACACAACCCAGATGACGGACATCTTTTGAGAGACAGGGAGATCCGAAATAAAGTCCATGGAAATGTGCGTCCAAGGCCTCTTCGGGATAGGCAAAGGTAACAACAATCCACTGGCCCGAGAACAGCAAGGCTTAGCCCGAGCACAAACCTCACAAGACTGCACAAAAGAACGCACATCCCTCGACAAGGAAGGCCACCAAAAAGACCTGGCCACCAAGTCTCTAGTACCAAATATTCCAGGATGACCTGCCAACGCAGAAGAATGGACCTCGGAGATGACTCTACTGGTCCAATTATCCGGAACAAACAGTCTCTCAGGCGGACAACGATCAGGTTTACCCGCCTGAAACTCCTGCAAAGCACGTTGCAAGTCAGGGGAGACAGCAGACAAAATCACCCCATCCCTAAGGATACCAGAGGGCTCAGAATTTCCAAGGGAGTCAGGCACAAAACTCCTAGAAAGAGCATCCGCCTTCACATTCTTTGAACCTGGCAGGTACGAAACCACAAAATTGAAACGAGAGAAAAACAGTGACCAACGAGCCTGTCTAGGATTCAGACGCCTGGCAGACTCAAGGTAAATCAAATTTTTGTGATCAGTCAAGACCACCACACGATGTCTAGCACCCTCTAGCCAATGACGCCACTCCTCAAATGCCCACTTCATGGCCAAAAGTTCCCGATTACCAACATCATAATTCCGCTCAGCCGGCGAAAACTTTCTAGAAAAAAACGCGCATGGCTTCATCACTGAACCATCAGAGCTTCTCTGTGACAAAACCGCCCCCGCTCCAATCTCGGAAGCATCAACCTTAACCTGAAAAGGGAGCGAAACATCTGGCTGACACAACACAGGAGCAGAAGAAAACCGGCGCTTAAGTTCCTGAAAGGCCTCCACAGCCGCAGGAGACCAATTAGCAACATCAGCACCCTTCTTAGTCAAATCCGTCAAAGGCTTAACAACACTAGAAAAATTAGTTATAAAACGACGATAGAAATTAGCAAAGCCCAAGAACTTCTGTAGACTCTTAAGAGATGTAGGCTGCGTCCAGTCACAAATAGCCTGAACCTTGACGGGATCCATCTCAATAGTAGAAGGGGAAAAAATATACCCCAAGAAAGAAATCTTCTGGACTCCAAAGAGACACTTTGAGCCTTTTACAAACAAGGAATTGGCCCGCAGAACCTGAAACACCTTCCTGACCTGCTGAACATGAGACTCCCAGTCATCAGAAAAAACCAAAATATCATCCAAATACACAATCATAAATTTATCCAGATATTCACGGAAAATATCGTGCATAAAGGACTGGAAGACTGAAGGAGCATTAGAAAGTCCAAAAGGCATTACCAAATACTCAAAATGGCCCTCAGGCGTATTAAATGCGGTTTTCCACTCATCACCTTGCTTTATTCGTATAAGATTATACGCACCCCGAAGATCAATCTTAGTGAACCATTTAGCCCCCTTAATGCGAGCAAACAAATCAGTCAACAATGGCAAAGGATACTGATATTTTACGGTAATCTTATTCAAAAGACGATAATCTATACAAGGCCTCAAGGAACCATCTTTTTTGGCCACGAAAAAAAAACCTGCTCCCAAAGGGGACAAAGATGGACGGATATGTCCCTTTTCCAAGGACTCCTTAACATAATCCCGCATAGCAGTATGCTCTGGCACTGACAGATTGAACAAACGACCTTTAGGAAATTTACTGCCTGGAATTAAATTTATAGCACAATCGCAATCCCTGTGAGGAGGAAGCGAACTGAGCTTAGGCTCCTCAAAAACATCCCGATAGTCAGACAAAAACACAGGAATCTCAGAAGGAGTAGATGAAGCGATAGAAATCGGAGGTGCATCATCATGAACCCCCTGACAACCCCAGCTTAACACAGACATTGATTTCCAGTCAAGGACTGGATTATGAGTTTGTAACCATGGCAGACCAAGTACTAGAACATCATGCAAATTATACAGTACCAGGAAGCGAATCACCTCCTGATGAACGGGAGTCATACGCATGGTCACTTGTGTCCAGTACTGAGGTTTATTCATAGCCAAAGGTGTAGAGTCAATTCCCTTCAAAGGAATAGGGACTTCCAGAGGCTCCAGACTAAACCCACAGCGATTGGCAAATGACCAATCCATAAGACTCAGGGCAGCGCCTGAATCCACATAGGCATCGACGGAAATGGATGATAATGAACAAATCAGAGTCACAGACAGAATGAACTTAGACTGTAAAGTACTAATGGCAACAGACTTATCAACCTTTTTTGTGCGTTTAGAGCATGCTGATATAACATGAGCTGAATCACCACAATAAAAGCACAACCCTTTTTTCCGCCTATACTTTTGCCGTTCACTTCTGGACTGAATTCTATCACATTGCATTATCTCAGGTGACGGTTCAGACGACACCGCCAAATGATGCACAGGTTTGCGCTCCCGTAAACGCCGATCAATCTGAACAGCCATAGTCATAGACTCATTCAGACCAGCAGGCGCAGGGAACCCCACCATAACATCTTTAATGGCCTCAGAAAGGCCATCTCTGAACTTTGCAGCCAGAGCGCACTCATTCCACTGAGTAAGTACCGACCACTTTCGAAATTTTTGACAATAAATTTCTGCTTCATCTTGCCCCTGAGAGAGGGCCAACAAAGCTTTTTCAGCCTGAATCTCTTGGTTAGGTTCCTCATAGAGCAAATCCAATGCCAGAAAAAACGCATCCGCATTAAGCAACGCAGGGTCCCCTGGTGCCAATGCAAATGCCCAATCCTGAGAGTCACCCCGCAGGAAAGATATAATTATCTTGACTTGCTGAGCAGGGTCTCCAGAGGAGCGAGATTTCAAAGAAAGAAACAACTTGCAATTGTTCCTAAAATTCAGAAAACGAGATCTATCTCCAGAAAAAAACTCTGGGACAGGAATTCTAGGTTCAGACATAGGAGCATGTACAACAAAATCCTGTATATTTTGAACCTTAGTGGCAAGATTATTCAGGCTGGAAGCCAAACTCTGGACGTCCATGATAAACAGCTGGGATCAGAGCCATTCAAAGATTAAGAGGAGGAGGAAGTAGCCAGGCTGCAATAAGGCTAGGCAGCAAACTCTGAGGGAAAAAAAAAAAAAAAAAAAAAAAAAACTTCCTCAGACTACTTATCCTCCTACTTCAGCCAATACAATTAACACTTTGTGGGCCGGTATACTGTCATGATCCCAATGGCAGGGGATCACTAAAGGACTAGCACAGATACAAACAAGCTCTAGGGCGATGGAACCTGAGCTGACCGCGACCCTGAACCTAACACACAAATAAAAGTAGCCGGGGAACGTGCCTACGATGATCCTAGACGTCTCGCTCCAGCCGAAGATCTAACTTCCCCTATTAGAAGAAACACTGACCTCTCTTGCCTCCAGAGAAATCCCCCACAGAAATAGCAGCCCCCCACATATAATGACGGTGAAATGAGAGGAAAGCACATACGCAGTATGAAAACAGTTTCAGCAAAATGAGGCCCGCTAAAGCTAGATAGCAGAGGATACAAAAGTGAACTGCGCGGTCAGCGAAAAACCCTTCAAAAAACCATCCTGAAATTACTTGAACTCATGTGCCAACTCATGGTACATGAGGAGCAATTTCAGCCCACTAGAGCAACCAGCAGCAAGAATCACATATCTGCAGGCTGGACTAAAAACCAAATAAAGCAAAACACCAAAACAGGAAAATCCAAACTTAGCTTGACCAGAAGGTTCTAGGAGCAGGGAGCAGAGGTAACAAGACACACTGGATACATTGATAACCGGCGAGGAACTGCCAGCAAAGCCAGGTTAAATAGGAAACTCCCATATGCTGATGGAACAGGTGGAACCCAGAAACCCAGGAAAGACAAGTCACCCAGTACCATCAGTAACCACCAGAGGGAGCCCAAAAACAGAACTCACAACAGTTGGGGCCTACTAACGGTGTCTGCCACTTTAAGGTGTTCTCCTGGTTTCCTGTCCTGAGCCTCTAACTTCAGGCTCTCATTAAGTAGTTGTTAATAGAACACTGCAGTTGGCCTACTAGTTTGGTTGGGGCCTACTAACGGTGTCTGCCGCTCCAAGGTATTCTCCTGGTTTCCTGTCCTGAGCTTCCATCTTCAGGCTCTCATTAAGTAGTTGTTAATGTAACACTGCAGTTGGCCTACTAGTTTGGTTGGGGCCTACTAACGGTGTCTGCCACTCCAAGGTGTTCTCCTGGATTCCTGTCCTGAGCTTCCATCTTCAGGCTCTCATTAAGTAGTTGTTAATATAACACTGCAGTTGGCCTACTAGTTTGGTTGGGGCCTACTAACGGTGTCTGCTGCTCCAAGGTGTTCTCCTGGTTTCCTGTCCTGAGCTTCTATCTTCAGGCTCTCATTAAGTAGTTGTTAATATAACACTGCAGTTGGCCTACTAGTTTGGTTGGGGCCTACTAACGGTGTCTGCTGCTCCAAGGTGTTCTCCTGGTTTCCTGTCCTGAGCTTCTATCTTCAGGCTCTCATTAAGTAGTTGTTAATATAACACTGCAGTTGGTCTACTAGTTTGGTTGGGGCCTACTAACGGTGCCTGCTGCTCCAAGATGTTCTCCTGGTTTCCTGTCCTGAGCTTCCATTTTCAGGCTCTCATTAAATAGTTGTTAATATAACACTGCAGTTGGCCTACTAGTTTGGTTGGGGCCTGCTAACAGTGTCTGCCGCTCCAAGGTGTTCTCCTGGTTTCCTGTCCTGAGCTTCCATCTTCAGGCTCTCATTAAGTAGTTGTTAATATAACACTGCAGTTGGCCTACTAGTTTGGTGGGGCCTACTAACAGTGTCTGCCGCTCCAAGGTGTTCTCCTGGTTTCCTATCCTGATCTTCTCTCTTCAGGCTCTCATTAAATAGTTGTTAATATAACACTGCAGTTGGCCTGCTAGTTTGGTTGGGGCCTACTAACGGTGTCTGCCGCTCCAAGGTGTTCTCCTGGTTTCCTGTCCTGAGCTTCTATCTTCAGGCTCTCATTAAGTAGTTGTTAATATAACACTGCAGTTGGCCTACTAGTTTGGTTGGGGCCTACTAACGGTGTCTGCTGCTCCAAGGTGTTCTCCTGGTTTCCTGTCCTGAGCTTCTATCTTCAGGCTCTCATTAAGTAGTTGTTAATAAAACACTGCAGTTGGCCTACTAGTTTGGTTGGGGCCTACTAACGGTGTCTGCTGCTCCAAGGTGTTCTCCTGGTTTCCTATCCTGAGCTTCCATTTTCAGGCTCTCATTAAGTAGTTGTTAATATAACACTGCAGTTGGCCTACTAGTTTGGTTGGGGCCTGCTAACGGTGTCTGCCGCTCCAAGGTGTTCTCCTGGTTTCCTGTCCTGAGCTTCTATCTTCAGGCTCTCATTAAGTAGTTGTTAATGTAACACTGCAGTTGGCCTACTAGTTTGGTTGGGGCCTACTAACGGTGTCTGCCACTTTAAGGTGTTCTCCTGGTTTCCTGTCCTGAGCCTCTAACTTCAGGCTCTCATTAAGTAGTTGTTAATAGAACACTGCAGTTGGCCTACTAGTTTGGTTGGGGCCTACTAACGGTGTCTGCCGCTCCAAGGTATTCTCCTGGTTTCCTGTCCTGAGCTTCCATCTTCAGGCTCTCATTAAGTAGTTGTTAATGTAACACTGCAGTTGGCCTACTAGTTTGGTTGGGGCCTACTAACGGTGTCTGCCACTCCAAGGTGTTCTCCTGGATTCCTGTCCTGAGCTTCCATCTTCAGGCTCTCATTAAGTAGTTGTTAATAGGGTTGAGCGAAACGGGTCGTTCATTTTCAAAAGTCGCCGACTTTTGGCAAAGTCGGGTTTCATGAAACCCGATCCGACCCCTGTGCGGGGTCGGCCATGCGGTACGCGACTTTCGCGCCAAAGTCGCGTTTCAATGACGCGAAAAGCGCCATTTCTCAGCCAATGAAGGTAAACGCAGAGTGTGGGCAGCGTGATGACATAGGTCCTGGTCCCCACCATCTTAGAGAAGGGCATTGCAGTGATTGGCTTGCTGTCTGCGGCGTCACAGGGGCTAAAAAGGGGAGTTCCCGCCGACCGCCATGTTACTGCTGCTGATCTGAGCTTAGGGAGAGGTTGCTGCCGCTTCGTCAGAAGCAGGGATAGCGTTAGGCAGGGTCCATTAACCACCAAACCGCTTGTGCTGTAGCGATTTCCACTGCCCAACACCACCTTCAGTGTGCAGGGACAGTGGAAGCTACATTTTTTTTTTTTTCCCCCTCAGCGCTGTAGCTCATTGGGCTGCCCTAGAAGGCTCCCTGATAGCTGCATTGCTGTGTGTACGCCACTGTGCAAACCAACTGCTTTTTTCAAAGCACAAATCCTCTTGTTCCTTCCTTTCTGCACAGCTATCTTTTTGGTTTGTACACACTTTTTATTTAATTTGTGCATCAGTCCACTCCTTATTGCTGCCTGCCTTACCTGGCTGAGATTACTGCAGGGAGATAGTAATTGAAGGACACTCCCTGTTTTTTTTTTTTTGTGGGAGATTAAGATTGACATTTCTGCTAGAGTGCCATCCCTGTCTGTGTCATCTCCCACTCAGTGGGCCATAGAAAGCCTATTTATTTTTTTGCTTGATTTGGGTTCTAAAATCTACCTGAAAAAATCACTACATCAATCAGTGGGAGAAAAATATTGGCCTCAGGGCTTGTGTGCCACTCCTGACTCCTGTGTGCATCATCACTCACTCAGTGGGCCATAGAAAGGCCATTTTTTTTTTTTTTTGCTTTATTTGGGTTCTAAATTCTACCTGAAAAAATCAATAAATCAATCAGTGGGAGATTAATATTGGCCTTTGGGCTTGTGTGCCAGTCCTAAGCGTGCCATCTCTCTCTCTCAGATAGTGGGCCATAGAAAGCCTATTTATTTTTATTTTTTTTTATTGAGTTTATAAATTTTCCCTGGAAAAAAAAAAAAAAGTGGGAGATTAATATTGGCCTCTGGGCTTGTGTGCCAGTCCTGAGCGTGCCATCTCTCTCACAAATAGTGGGCCATAGAAAGCCTATTTATTTATTTTTTTTTGGTTTTATAAATTCTCCCTTAAAAAAAAAGGGAGATTAATATTGGCCTTTGGGCTTGTGTGCCAGTCCTAAGCGTGCCATCTCTCTCTGTCTCTCAGATAGTGGGCCATAGAAAGCCTATTTATTATTTTTTTTATTGGGTTTATAAATTTTCCCTGGAACAAAAAAAAAAAAGTGGGAGATAAATATTGGCCTCTGGGCTTGTGTGCCACTCCTGACTCCTGTGTGCGTCATCTCTCACTCAGTGGGCCATAGAAAGCCTTTTTTTGTTTTATTTGTTTTCTAAATTCTCCCTGAAAAAATCATTTTATTTTATTTGGTTTCTAAATTCTTCCTGAAAAAATCATTTTATTCTATTTTTTTTTCCTAAAGTCTCCCTGAAAAAAAAAAACAAAAACAAATCAGTGGGAGATTAATATTGCCCTTTCTGCTTGTGTGCCAGTCTTGACTCCTGGGTGTGCCATCTCTCTCTCTCTCTCTCCAATTGTGGGCCATAGAAAGCCTATTATTTTTTTAGCTTGATTTGGGTTCCAAAATCTACCTGAAAAAATCACTACATCAATCAGTGGGAGATAAATATTGGCCTCTGGGCTTGTGTGCCACTCCTGACTCCTGTGTGCGTCATCTCTCACTCAGTGGGCCATAGAAAGCCTTTTTTTGTTTTATTTGTTTTCTAAATTCTCCCTGAAAAAATCATTTTATTTTATTTGGTTTCTAAATTCTTCCTGAAAAAATCATTTTATTCTATTTTTTTCCTAAAGTCTCCCTGAAAAAAAAAAACAAAAAAACAAATCAGTGGGAGATTAATATTGCCCTTTCTGCTTGTGTGCCAGTCTTGACTCCTGGGTGTGCCATCTCTCTCTCTCTCTCCAATTGTGGGCCATAGAAAGCCTATTATTTTTTTTAGCTTGATTTGGGTTCCAAAATCTACCTGAAAAAATCAATACATCAATCAGTGGGAGATAAATATTGGCCTCTGGGCTTGTGTGCCACTCCTGACTCCTGTGTGCGTCATCTCTCACTCAGTGGGCCATAGAAAGCCTTTTTTTGTTTTGTTTGTTTTCTAAATTCTCCCTGAAAAAATCATTTTATTTTATTTGGTTTCTAAATTCTTCCTGAAAAAATCATTTTATTCTATTTTTTTTTTCCTAAAGTCTCCCTGAAAAAAAAAAAAAAAAAACAAATCAGTGGGAGATTAATATTGCCCTTTCTGCTTGTGTGCCAGTCTTGACTCCTGGGTGTGCCATCTCTCTCTCTCTCTCTCCAATTGTGGGCCATAGAAAGCCTATTATTTTTTTAGCTTGATTTGGGTTCCAAAATCTACCTGAAAAAATCACTACATCAATCAGTGGGAGATAAATATTGGCCTCTGGGCTTGTGTGCCACTCCTGACTCCTGTGTGCGTCATCTCTCACTCAGTGGGCCATAGAAAGCCTTTTTTTGTTTTATTTGTTTTCTAAATTCTCCCTGAAAAAATCATTTTATTTTATTTGGTTTCTAAATTCTTCCTGAAAAAATCATTTTATTCTATTTTTTTTTCCTAAAGTCTCCCTGAAAAAAAAAAAAAAAAAACAAATGAGTGGGAGATTAATATTGCCCTTTCTGCTTGTGTGCCAGTCTTGACTCCTGGGTGTGCCATCTCTCTCTCTCTCTCCAATTGTGGGCCATAGAAAGCCTATTATTTTTTTAGCTTGATTTGGGTTCCAAAATCTACCTGAAAAAATCACTACATCAATCAGTGGGAGATAAATATTGGCCTCTGGGCTTGTGTGCCACTCCTGACTCCTGTGTGCGTCATCTCTCACTCAGTGGGCCATAGAAAGCCTTTTTTTGTTTTATTTGTTTTCTAAATTCTCCCTGAAAAAATCATTTTATTTTATTTGGTTTCTAAATTCTTCCTGAAAAAATCATTTTATTCTATTTTTTTTTTCCTAAAGTCTCCCTGAAAAAAAAAAAAAAAAAAAAATCAGTGGGAGATTAATATTGCCCTTTCTGCTTGTGTGCCAGTCTTGACTCCTGGGTGTGCCATCTCTCTCTCTCTCTCCAATTGTGGGCCATAGAAAGCATATTATTTTTTTTAGCTTGATTTGGGTTCCAAAATCTACCTGAAAAAATCACTACATCAATCAGTGGGAGATAAATATTGGCCTCTGGGCTTGTGTGCCACTCCTGACTCCTGTGTGCGTCATCTCTCACTCAGTGGGCCATAGAAAGTCTTTTTTTGTTTTATTTGTTTTCTAAATTCTCCCTGAAAAAATCATTTTATTTTATTTGGTTTCTAAATTCTTCCTGAAAAAATCATTTTATTCTATTTTTTTTTTCCTAAAGTCTCCCTGAAAAAAACAAAAACAAAACAAATCAGTGGGAGATTATTATTGCCCTTTCTGCTTGTGTGCCAGTCTTGACTCCTGGGTGTGCCATCTCTCTCTCTCTCTCCAATTGTGGGCCATAGAAAGCCTATTATTTTTTTTAGCTTGATTTGGGTTCCAAAATCTACCTGAAAAAATCACTACATCAATCAGTGGGAGATAAATATTGGCCTCTGGACTTGTGTGCCACTCCTGACTCCTGTGTGCGTCATCTCTCACTCAGTGGGCCATAGAAAGCCTTTTTTTGTTTTATTTGTTTTCTAAATTCTCCCTGAAAAAATCATTTTATTTTATTTGGTTTCTAAATTCTTCCTGAAAAAATCATTTTATTCTATTTTTTTTTTCCTAAAGTCTCCCTGAAAAAAAAAAAAAAAAAATCAGTGGGAGATTAATATTGCCCTTTCTGCTTGTGTGCCAGTCTTGACTCCTGGGTGTGCCATCTCTCTCTCTCTCTCCAACTGTGGGCCATAGAAAGCCTATTATTTTTTTAGCTTGATTTGGGTTCCAAAATCTAGCTGAAAAAATCACTACATCAATCAGTGGGAGATAAATATTGGCCTCTGGGCTTGTGTGCCACTCCTGACTCCTGTATGCGTCATCTCTCACTCAGTGGGCCATAGAAAGCCTTTTTTTGTTTTATTTGTTTTCTAAATTCTCCCTGAAAAAATCATTTTCTTTTATTTGGTTTCTAAATTCTTCCTGAAAAAATCATTTTATTCTATTTTTTTTTTCCTAAAGTCTCCCTGAAAAAAAAACAAAAAAAAACAAATCAGTGGGAGATTAATATTGCCCTTTCTGCTTGTGTGCCAGTCTTGACTCCTGGGTGTGCCATCTCTCTCTCTCTCTCCAATTGTGGGCCATAGAAAGCCTATTATTTTTTTTAGCTTGATTTGGGTTCCAAAATCTACCTGAAAAAATCACTACATCAATCAGTGGGAGATAAATATTGGCCTCTGGGCTTGTGTGCCACTCTTGACTCCTGTGTGCGTCATCTCTCACTCAGTGGGCCATAGAAAGCCTTTTTTTGTTTTATTTGTTTTCTAAATTCTCCCTGAAAAAATCATTTTACTTTCTTTGGTTTCTAAATTCTTCCTGAAAAAATCATTTTATTCTATTTTTTTTTTTCCTAAAGTCTCCCTGAAAAAAAAAAAAAAAATCAAATCAGTGGGAGATTAATATTTACATTTGTACTTCAGTGACAGTCCTGCGTGTGTGGCATCTCTCTCATTTGTTGCCACCAACAACAGAGTGTGTAACATTGTGCCTGATTTTCGTTTTGGTTTAACTCACCTGTAAAGGGGTAGCTAAATCATACTGAAGTTATAGCTCACCGTGTAATTTGTGTGACAGCAACAAATACCGTTAGTTTGTTTACGTTTTTAAAACAATGAGGAAGTATGGTGGAAGAGGTCGTGGCCGGGGGCGTTCATTGTCAGCTGGTAATGAGGGTAGTGGTAGTGGTGGAGCATCAGCTGGTCGTGGGAAAAAAAATATTGCACCTAAGTCTGGAGCTGTGGAGCCAGGTTCGTCGTCTGGCTACACAAGGCCTCGAACGCTCCCTTTTCTGGGAGTAGGAAAACCGCTTTTAAAGCCGGAGCAGCAAGAGCAAGTTTTGGCTTATCTTGCTGACTCAGCCTCTAGCTCTTTTGCCTCCTCTCGTGAAACTGGTAAATGTCAAAGCAGCGCGTCGTTAGTGGATGTTCACGGTCAGGGACAAGTCGCTTCCTTGTCCTCTTCAGCAAAAACAACAACAGAGAAGAATGCAGCAGGCGACACAACGGGTTACTCCATGGAGCTCTTTACACATACCGTCCCTGGCTTAGAAAGTGAAGCAGTTAACAGTCCATGCCCATTACAAGTTGAATCTGACATGGAGTGCACTGATGCACAGCCACAGCCAGACTACTATGCTGGTCCTTTGACTCAGACCACAACATTGCCCTTGCAGGGTGCTGATCAAGAATCAGACCCTGATGAGACTATGTTGCCCCATCACGAACGCTATACCACCGACAGACACGGTGACACAGACGAAGTTGCACACGAGCTACAAGAAGAGGTAATAGATGACCCAGTTCTTGACCCCGATTGGCAGCCATTGGGGGAACAGGGTGCAGGCGGCAGCAGTTCTGAAGCGGAGGAGGAGGGGCCGCAGCAGGCATCAACATCGCAACAGGTTCCATCTGCCGGGCCCGTATCTTGCCCAAAACGCGTGGCAAAGCTAAAACCTGTTGGAGGACAGCGTGGCCATCCGGTTAAAGCTCAGTCTGCAATGCCTGAAAAGGTATCCGATGCTAGAAAGAGTGCAGTCTGGCATTTTTTTAAACAACATCCAATTGATCAGCGCAAAGTCATCTGTCAAAAATGTTCAACTACCTTAAGCAGAGGTCAGAATCTGAAAAGTCTCAATACAAGTTGCATGCATAGACATTTAACCACCATGCATTTGCAAGCCTGGACTAACTACCAAACGTCCCTTAAGGTTGTAGCACCCTCGGCCAATGAAGCTAGTCAGCAACGCAACATCCCTTCCGGCAGTGTAGGGCCACCATTTTCCGCACCACCTGCAGTATCTGTGCAGGTTTCTTTGCCAGGCCAAAGCCGTCAGGGTCAGGGAATCACCAGTTTCGTAGTAGGAAACACTGCATCTAGGGCACCGGTGGCAACAATACCATCTCCCACCGTCTCTCAGTCTGCCATGTCCACCGGCACCCCCGCTAGTTCCACGATCTCCAGCTCTCCAGTCCAGCTCACCCTACATGAGACTATGGTTAGAAAAAGGAAGTACTTAGCCTCGCATCCGCGTACACAGGGTTTGAACGCACACATAGCTAGACTAATCTCGTTAGAGATGATGCCCTACCGGTTAGTTGAAAGCGAAGCTTTCAAAGCCCTGATGGACTACGCTGTACCACGCTACGAGCTACCCAGTCGACACTTTTTTTTCCAGAAAAGCCATCCCAGCCCTCCACCAGCATGTTAAAGAGCGCATCGTCCATGCACTCAGGCAATCTGTGAGCACAAAGGTGCACCTGACAACAGATGCATGGACCAGTAGGCATGGCCAGGGATGTTACGTGTCCATCACGGCACACTGGGTAAATGTGGTGGATGCAGGGTCCACAGGGGACAGCAAGTTTGGGACAGTTCTGCCTAGCCCACGGTCTAGGAAACAATTGGCTGTAGCCGTTCGCACCCCCTCCTCCTCCTCTTCGTCCTCCTGCAGAAGCGAGAGCTCGTCCACAGACCGCAGTCGCACAACCACTCCATCCGCAGCTGCCACTGTGGCACACCAGGTCTCCCATTATGGGGCAGCTACTGGCAAACGTCAGCAGGCTGTATTGGCTATGAAGTGCTTGGGCGACAACAGACACACCGCGGAAGTTCTGTCCGAGTTCTTGCAGAAAGAAACGCAGTCGTGGCTGGGCACTGTAGATCTTGAGGCAGGCAAGGTAGTGAGTGATAACGGAAGGAATTTCATGGCTGCCATCTCCCTTTCCCAACTGAAACACATTCCTTGCCTGGCTCACACCTTAAACCTGGTGGTGCAGTGCTTCCTGAAAAGTTATCCGGGGTTATCCGACCTGCTCCTCAAAGTGCGTGGACTTTGCTCACATATCCGCCGTTCGCCCGTACACTCCAGCCGTATGCAGACCTATCAGCGTTCTTTGAACCTTCCCCAGCATCGCCTAATCATAGACGTTGCAACAAGGTGGAACTCAACACTGCACATGCTTCAGAGACTGTGTGAACAGAGGCGGGCTGTTATGTTTTTGTGGGAGGATACACATACACGGGCAGGCAGTAGGATGGCAGACATGGAGTTGTCAGGTGTGCAGTTGTCGAAGATTCAAGACATGTGTCAAGTCCTTCAGTGTTTTGAGGAATGCACACGGCTGGTTAGTGCAGACAACGCCATAATAAGCATGAGCATCCCCCTAATGTGTCTGCTGATGCAAAGTTTGACGCACATAAAGGATCAGGCGTCTGCAGCTGAGGAAGAGGAAAGCCTTGATGACAGTCAGCCATTGTCTGGCCAGGGCAGTGTACAGGACGAGGTAGCGGGCGAAGAGGAGGAGGAGGACGAGGAGGATGATGGGGATGATTATATTTTTAATGAGGAAGCTTTTCCGGGGCCACTGGAAATTGGTGGCGCGGCAAGGCCGGGTTCTGGTTTTTTGAGGGACACAAGTGACGTGGATTTGCCTGAAACTGTCCCTCAACTAAGCACAACCGCAGATTTGAGAACTGGAACTTTGGCCCACATGGCGGATTATGCCTTACGTATCCTCAAAAGGGACACACGCATAACTAAAATGATGAATGATGACGATTACTGGTTGGCCTGCCTCCTTGATCCTCGCTATAAAGGCAAATTGCAAAATATAATGCCACATGAGAACTTGGAACTAATATTAGCAACCAAACAATCAACTCTTGTTGACCGTTTGCTTCTGGCATTCCCTGCACACAGCGCCCGTGATCGTTCTCACACGAGCTGCAGGGGCCAGCAGACCAGAGGAGTTAGAGGGGCAGAAATCAGAAGTGGCGTTGGCCAGAGGGGTTTTCTGACCAGGTTGTGGAGTGATTTTGCTATGACCGCAGACAGGACAGGTACTGCAGCATCAATTCAAAGTGACAGGAGACAACATTTGTCCAGTATGGTTACAAACTATTTTTCATCCCTTATCGATGTTCTCCCTCAACCGTCATTCCCATTTGATTACTGGGCATCAAAATTAGACACCTGGCCAGAATTGGCAGAATATGCATTGCAGGAGCTTGCTTGCCCGGCAGCTAGTGTCCTATCAGAAAGAGTATTCAGTGCTGCAGGTTCAATACTAACAGAAAAAAGGACTCGTCTGGCAACCCAAAATGTAGATGATCTAACCTTCATTAAAATGAACCACAATTGGATTTCGAAATCTTTTGCCCCACCTTGCCCGGCTGACACCTAGCTTTCCTATGAAAAGGTCTTGCCTGTGGACTATTCTGAATGCCTTTTCCAATCTCGTAATTTTCTGCACCTGATTGTCCAGCATACGACATGTTTACACCTCACTAAATGGCCAAACTCCCCACACGGGGCCGTGGTATCGACACTTGGCGACAGCACCCGTGAGAGTGCAGTTTGTCTGAAGAGGTGGGTGAGCCCGCTTTTGGTCGACGGCACTGCCACTGGGTCCCTCCTAGTACAATAAAGTGTCTCTGGCGGTGGTGGTGCGCACCTAACGTCAGACACACCGTTGTAATATGAGGGGCCCTGGGCCTGTACCGCCGGCCACAAGACAGTTTCCCCCCACCCCAGCTCAAACAGTGCTCTACCACTTGCAAAATTATCTCACAGCTCCACCAATGTTTAGTCTATGCGCTGACATCCTTCAATGCCTGCCACTGACAATACCATTGTATTGACATTTTTGTTATGTTAGGCCTTCGATGCCTGTCTGTGGTCACTCCTTCCACTAGGCCTCCACTGACCACACCACTGCTGCCCGTGTACCCCTGTAACCAATTTAAAATTGCCTACAGCCATGTGTTATTATTTTAGGCCTTCGATGCCTGTCTGCGGTTACTCCTTCCACTAGGCCTCCACTGACCACACCACTGCTGCCCGTGTACCCCTGTAACCAATTTAAAATTGCCTACAGCCATGTGTTATTATTTTAGGCCTTCGATGCCTGTCTGCGGTTACTCCTTCCACTAGGCCTCCACTGACCACACCACTGCTGCCCGTGTACCCCTGGAACCAATTTAAAATTGCCTACAGCCATGTGTTATTATTTTAGGCCTTCGATGCCTGTCTGCGGTGACTCCTTCCACTAGGCCTCCACTGACCACACCACTGCTGCCCGTGTACCCCTGGAACCAATTTAAAATTGCCTACAGCCATGTGTTATTATTTTAGGCCTTCGATGCCTGTCTGCGGTCACTCCTTCCACTAGGCCTCCACTGACCACACCACTGCTGCCCGTGTACCCCTGTAACCAATTTAAAATTGCCTACAGCCATGTGTTATTATTTTAGGCCTTTGATGCCTGTCTGCGGTGACTCCTTCCACTAGGCCTCCACTGACCACACCACTGCTGCCCGTGTACCCCTGGAACCAATTTAAAATTGCCTACAGCCATGTGTTATTATTTTAGGCCTTCGATGCCTGTCTGCGGTGACTCCTTCCACTAGGCCTCCACTGACCACACCACTGCTGCCCGTGTACCCCTGGAACCAATTTAAAATTGCCTACAGCCATGTGTTATTATTTTAGGCCTTCGATGCCTGTCTGCGGTCACTCCTTCCACTAAGCCTCCACTGACCACACCACTGCTGCCCGTGTACCCCTGGAACCAATTTAAAATTGCCTACAGCCATGTGTTATTATTTTAGGCCTTCGATGCCTGTCTGTGGTCACTCCTTCCACTAGGCCTCCACTGACCACACCACTGCTGCCCGTGTACCCCTGTAACCAATTTAAAATTGCCTACAGCCATGTGTTATTATTTTAGGCCTTCGATGCCTGTCTGCGGTGACTCCTTCCACTAGGCCTCCACTGACCACACCACTGCTGCCCGTGTACCCCTGGAACCAATTTAAAATTGCCTACAGCCATGTGTTATTATTTTAGGCCTTCGATGCCTGTCTGTGGTCACTCCTTCCACTAGGCCTCCACTGACCACACCACTGCTGCCCGTGTACCCCTGGAACCAATTTAAAATTGCCTACAGCCATGTGTTATTATTTTAGGCCTTCGATGCCTGTCTGCGGTCACTCCTTCCACTAGGCCTCCACTGACCACACCACTGCTGCCCGTGTACCCCTGGAACCAATTTAAAATTGCCTACAGCCATGTGTTATTATTTTAGGCCTTCGATGCCTGTCTGTGGTCACTCCTTCCACTAGGCCTCCACTGACCACACCACTGCTGCCCGTGTACCCCTGGAACCAATTTAAAATTGCCTACAGCCATGTGTTATTATTTTAGGCCTTCGATGCCTGTCTGTGGTCACTCCTTCCACTAGGCCTCCACTGACCACACCACTGCTGCCCGTGTACCCCTGGAACCAATTTAAAATTGCCTACAGCTATGTGTTATTATTTTAGGCCTTCGATGCCTGTCTGCGGTCACTCCTTCCACTAGGCCTCCACTGACCACACCACTGCTGCCCGTGTACCCCTGGAACCAACATCAGAAAATATAAAAATAAGTATTTTGCTTATAAAAAAGAAAATACTGGAGAGATATCAAATGCAGACATTTTAACATTAAAAACAAACACATACAACAAAAATCTGGTACAGTACTAAAAATGGCCACCAGCTACAATAACTTTCTCCTGCAAGTAGTTAACTGAAAGGTTTTTTCAATTTTAAACACAGATATGGCATCCACCGAGTGTTGTCCTGTCGCGTCTTCTTTATATTATTGCCAAGAAGATGCAAAACAATGAAAATAATAAAATCATTATTTACCAAAAAAATAGAGTAAGTCAAAACCACATTGCAAATAAACATTCATTACAAATAAAGAAGCAGGGCGCGTCCGAGGGTGAGTATATACTGTAAGGATTTCACTCACTCAGCTGCGACGGCTGACACTCAGGAGACGTGTTCCTTTAAAGTTCACTGGGTTTATTGCTTCATAAACCATGTGGCAAATAACAGAAAGCAAAATGGGCCTTTGGTTCAGGCAAAGAAAAGCAAGTGTCCAGTTCATCCGGCTCAGTCCTGAAGCCGTAACACACTCAGGAGGATTTCACCTCCACACATATCTGCTGTGTAAAGGATTAGCCAGTCTTATAAAGAGCTAACCCCACCCAGTAACCCATCACATGATTAGCCATGTGGTCTGACATTACCACAGGTCCTGAAACACATATACAAGACTATGTGCAAGAAAGGAATACTCCGGGCTACATTACAGCAACCAGGCACTTATGTGGCACATACCTCCCATCGACTACAAACCCTTTAGCCATGCTACATACCTCCCCCCTCTGCCTAAAGCCGTGGGGCTTGGCACTTTCCCCCACTAAACAAGGGATTCTCGATAGGGCATCCGCATTACCGTGCAGCTTTCCGGCCCTATGTTCCACATGGAAACTGAAGTCCTGCAGGGCTAAGAACCAACGGGTGACTCTAGCATTTCTTCCTTTCGTTTCTCTCATCCACCTAAGCGGGGCATGGTCAGATACCAGTCTAAATTTACGTCCCAGCAGATAGTACCGCAATGTGTCCACTGCCCATTTTATGGCCAAGCACTCCTTCTCAACGACTGAGTAGTTCTTTTCAGATGAGGACAGCTTCCTACTCAGATAGAGAACAGGATGCTCCTCCCCATGTAGTTCTTGGGAAAGGACTGCTCCCACCACAACATCTGAGGCATCTGTCTGAAGAATAAACTCTTTCTTGAAGTTTGGGGCCATCAGAACGGGTTGCTTACACAAAGCGTTTTTCATTTCTTGGAAGGCTGACTCTGTTTCTTCGGACCACTTAACCATTACTGATTTTGTCCCTTTTAGCAGGTCAGTCAGAGGCGCAGCCATCGTGGCGAAGTTTGGGATGAACCTCCTGTAATATCCCACGATTCCCAGGAAGGCTTTAACTTGTTTCTTGGAAACTGGTTTTGGCCATGTTTGGATTGCCTCCACTTTATTGATTTGGGGTTTTATTTCTCCATGACCCACTATGTATCCAAGGTACTTAGCTTCTTCTTTACCCAAGGCGCACTTCTTCGGGTTTATAGTAAATCCGGCCTCTCTTATAGCATCCAACACCGCTTGGACTTTCTCCAGATGACTCTCCCAGTCCGGGCTAAAGATGACGATATCATCTAGGTACGCAGCAGCGTAGGCCTTATGGGGTGCAAGGACTCTATCCATAGCCCTCTGGAAGGTCGCCGGAGCTCCCTGTAGGCCAAACGGCATCCGGGCATATTGGAAGCATCCATCAGGTGTCGAAAAGGCCGTCTTCTCCTTGGCTTCCTGTGCCATGGGGATCTGCCAATACCCCTTTGTCAAATCCAAGGTGGATATATATCTGGCGTGCCCAAGCCTTTCGATGAGCTCATCAATACGGGGCATGGGATAAGCGTCGAACTTGGAGACTTCATTCAACTTCCGATAGTCGTTGCAAAACCTCCACTCTCCATCAGGTTTTGGGACCAGGACAATTGGGCTCGACCAACCGCTCTTGGATTCCTCAATGACCCCAAGCCTCAACATACGCTCCACTTTCTTGGAGATAACTTCTCGACGAGCCTCAGGAATACGATAAGGTTTCACATTCACCCGCACATGTGGCTCTGTTAGGACCTCGTGCTCTATGACCTTCGTGTATCCTGGCAATTCTGAAAACAGGTCCCTGTTTTTCTGGAGTAACTCCCGGCACTGCTGTTTCTGGGTCTTTGATAGCGTCTCTGCTATAGTAACCGCTCCAACCTCACCTTCTGGGTTGCTTAACAATGATGGAGTTGCTGTCGGCTCTCTATCTTGCCATGGCTTGATGAGGTTGACATGGTAAACTTGGAATGGTTTCCGTCTTCCTGGTTGGTGAATTTTATAATTTACCTCACCAAGTTTCTCGACAACCTCATATGGCCCTTGCCATTTGGCCAAGAACTTGCTTTCCACCGTTGGAACTAACACAAGAACTCGGTCTCCCGGATTGAACTGCCTCACTCTTGCAGACCGGTTGTAGACCCTGGCTTGAGCTTCTTGTGCTTGGAGAAGGTGTTCTTTCACGATAGGCATCACCTTTGCAATCCTTTGCTGCATCAGGGCCACATGCTCAATGCCGCTTCTGTGGGGTGTGACTTCGGCCTCCCAGGTTTCCTTGGCTATATCCAGGAGTCCTCGTGGATGTCGGCCATATAGAAGCTCAAACGGTGAGAACCCTGTGGAGGCCTGTGGAACTTCACGAATGGAAAACATCAGATAGGGTAAGAGACAATCCCAGTCTCTACCGTCTTTCTCTATAGCTTTTCTCAGCATGCTCTTTAGTGTCTTGTTAAACCTCTCAACAAGGCCATCTGACTGGGGATGGTACACCGAGGTCCTCAACTGGGAGATCTTCAGGGCTTTGCATAACTCCCTCATCACCTTGCTCATGAAGTGTGTACCCTGGTCAGTCAGGATCTCCTTTGGCAGACCTGTCCGGGAAAAGACATGGACCAACTCGCGGGCTATGCTTTTTGAGGAAGAATTTCTCAAGGGAATTGCCTCAGGATAGCGTGTGGCATAGTCCAGGATGACTAATATATACTGATGGCCCCGAGCTGATTTAACTAAGGGACCGACCAAGTCCATGGCAATTCTCTCGAACGGTACCTCAATAATGGGCAGTGGCACAAGGGGGTTCCGGAAATGAGGAGTAGGAGCAGTTAGCTGACATGTAGGGCAGGACCTGCAATAGTTCACTATTTCCCGGTGACACCCAGGCCAATAGAACCTCTGCACAACCCGTTCCTGCGTTTTTTCCACCCCCAGGTGTCCACCCAAGATGTGTGAATGGGCCATGTCCAACACTTTCCGTCTATACGGACCCGGCACTATCAACTGCTCTACCAACTCCTCCCGTATTTTCGTGACACGGTACAACAACTCCCCCCTCAACAGAAAATGGGGAAATCTTGTGTCTGCCCCCGGCTCCTGTACCACCCCGTCAATAACTGTGACATTATTAAAGGCTTCCCTCAGAGTGGGGTCCCTATGTTGGGCAGTCCCAAAATTTTCACCGGTAACTTCTAACTCCAGAATGTCAGATGTAGGGGATACTTCCTCCTCATCCCCAACCAGAACACAAAAAGGAAAACTGTCTGCCTCTGGGTGTGGCGATACCCTTCCAGGGTTCACTGGTTCCCTGCCAGGGAGCTCAGAACCATTTCCCCACAAATCCCAAAACAAACAGAAATCCCGGCCAATAATTATAGGGTGCAACAAGTCCTGAACCACGCCGACTATGTGGGACTCAGTGCCACATGCCGTTTCAATGTCCACCCTGGCCATAGGGTAGTCCTTTGCATCACCATGTATGCACCGCACTCCGACCTTCTTTCCTGGGAGCAGGTGGAGAGGAAAAGTGGCCCTCACCAGGGTCACTAGGCTCCCCGAGTCTAACAGTGCCGTTACTGCTCGACCGTTCACCTTTACGGGACACGCTTGAGGTCCCTCGTTGGATGGAGAGTTCACGCTACAGGCTGGATACGCATAGTATGAACAACGGCGTCCCATGCTGCAGTCCATCTGCTCAGTGGTTTGGGAACAACGGGCAGCTATATGTCCTGGCTTGTGGCACCTCCAACAAATAATATCACCTGTGGGGACCTTGGGCACCACCTCCCCCGCCCTTTGTGACCTTGGACGCACCACCCCTTTTTGGGACTCAGCTGCCTTCTGGGACCCCCAGTACGGCATGGGCTGCCTCCCGAAGGAGCCTTCCAACCCTTGGTATCTCTCAACCAGTCCGATCAGCTCGTCGGCATTCTGGGGATCACCCTGGGCAACCCAAGACTGTATAGGCCTCGGGAGGGAATGGACAAACCGATCCATCATCACCCGTTCTACCATCTGTGCAGGCGCAGAGGATTCTGGCTGCAGCCATTTCTGGACCAGGTGCAACAGATCAAACATTTGGGAACGAGGTGGTTTGTCCCGGTGATAGCCCCAGGAGTGAACTCGCTGTGCCCTGACAGTCAGTGTCACCCCCAAACGTGCGAGAATCTCGGCTTTCAATTTGTGATACTCTTTGGCATTCTGCAAGGTCAAATCATAGTACGCCTTCTGGGGTTCTCCCGTCAGGTATGGCGCAAGTACCTCTGCCCACTGCTCTGGCGGAAGTTTTTCCCTCTCAGCGACCCTCTCAAACACCGTCAGGAAGGCCTCAACATCATCCCCGGGAGTCATTTTCTGCAATGCGCGTCTTACCGTCTTCCGGACGTGGGTGTCATCAGCCAAACCTGGGGTTGGGGCGCTCGCCTTGCCCTGGATGGCGGTTGCCAGAAGCTGCATCTGCTGCTGATGCTCCTGCTGGCTCTGCTGCATCTGCTGCCGTTGCTCCTGCTGACTCTGCCGTTGCTCCTGCTGACTCTGTTGTATCTGCTGCATCAACAGCCTGTTGGTCTCTTGCTGCCTTTTCTCCTGCTGTGACTGCATCTGGACCAAGTGTTTCAGCAGGTCCTCCATTTTCTCCGGCAATGCTTGCTGGCTTGCAACAGCCTTGACCCAGGACATTCAAAAATAAACTCACGTCTCCGCTGGGAACGCTGCTCGCACGTCTACCACCAATTGTAAGGATTTCACTCACTCAGCTGCGACGGCTGACACTCAGGAGACGTGTTCCTTTAAAGTTCACTGGGTTTATTGCTTCATAAACCATGTGGCAAATAACAGAAAGCAAAATGGGCCTTTGGTTCAGGCAAAGAAAAGCAAGTGTCCAGTTCATCCGGCTCAGTCCTGAAGCCGTAACACACTCAGGAGGGTTTCACCTCCACACATATCTGCTGTGTAAAGGATTAGCCAGTCTTATAAAGAGCTAACCCCACCCAGTAACCCATCACATGATTAGCCATGTGGTCTGACATTACCACAGGTCCTGAAACACATATACAAGACTATGTGCAAGAAAGGAATACTCCGGGCTACATTACAGCAACCAGGCACTTATGTGGCACATACCTCCCATCGACTACAAACCCTTTAGCCATGCTACAATACCTAATAAGAATATAATCACCCTCGGACGCGCCCTGCTTCTTTCCGACAGCCTTCCTTCCTAAGAATCAGCCCTTCCGTGGTGTAGAGAGAGGGTTTGTTACACTCCAAGGTGTTCCCCAGGTTGCCTTTCCTGAGCTTCGATCTTCCGGCTCTCGTTTAGTAGTTGTTGGAAACTACGCTGCATTAGGCCTACAAATTGGGTATGGGGTGTAGAGAGATGGTGTGTTCCACTGTAGAGAGATGGTGTGTTCCACTCCAAGGTGTTCCCCAGGTTTCCTCTCCATTGCTTCGATCTTCCGGCTCTCGTTTAGTAGTTGTTGGAAACTACGCTGCATTAGGCCTACAAATTGGGTATGGGGTGTAGAGAGATGGTGTGTTACACTCCAATGTGTTCCCCAGGTTTCCTCTCCATTGCTTCGATCTTCCGGCTCTCGTTTAGTAGTTGTTGGAAACTACGCTGCATTAGGCCTACAAATTGGGTATGGGGTGTAGAGAGATGGTGTGTTACACTCCAAGGTGTTCCCCAGGTTTCCTCTCCATTGCTTCGATCTTCCGGCTCTCGTTTAGTAGTTGTTGGAAACTACGCTGCATTAGGCCTACAAATTGGGTATGGGGTGTAGAGAGATGGTGTGTTCCACTGTAGAGAGATGGTGTGTTCCACTCCAAGGTGTTCCCCAGGTTTCCTCGCCAATGCTTCGATCATCATGCTCTCGTTTAGTAGTTGTTGGAAACTACGCTGCATTAGGCCTACAAATTGGGTATGGGGTGTAGAGAGATGGTGTGTTCCACTCCAAGGTGTTCTCCAGGTTGCCTTTCCTGAACTTCTATCTTCAGGCTCTCATTAAATTGTGGTTAAACGGAACAACTGCATTTGGCGTACTAGTTGGTTTGGGGCCTACTATCGGTGTCTGCCGCTCCTTGCTGTTCTCCTGGTTTCCTGTCCTGAAATTCCGTTTTCAGGCGCTCGTTAAGTAGTTGTTAATGTTAGACTGCATTTGGCCTACTGGTTGGGTTGGGGCCTACTATCGGTGTCTGCCACTCCTTGCTGTTCTCCTCCACTGAACAAAGCTGTGCCGCCTGTTTACTACTGTTGCCAATTTTGAACTGCATTTCGACTACTTACTGATTTGGGCCTACTCTCTGTGTCAGCCTCTCATTCCAGTTGTCCTCCACTGCAATGCCCCCTGATTAGTCCTCTGTTACCAATTTTGAACTGCATTTAGCCCACTTTATTCTTTGGGCCTATATCTGTGTTTCCTCCTCATCCTGCCCATTGCCCAGCCAGTGATAGATGAGTCTGCTGGTACATTGACCCATAACGCAACATTTCCCGTGCACGCTACACTGCAAGATTGTGACCCTGCTGAAAGTCAGGTCCCCCTTCCCGCATACCATACCACCTTACACGGGGACAAACAGGAAGGTGCAGATGAAAGTGCAGGTTCCTTCATCAGGTGGGGGGAGGAATACTAGTTGGCGACGTCACTGGCACAGGGCCTCTCATGGTACGCAAAAGTGTTGCTGCCGGTGGGAGGCGCCCCCGCCGTGCAAACACACCGCTGTACTTTGAGGGGCCCTGTGCCAGTGCCAATGCCAACGAGTGGGCCCCCCTGCTTGTTCAGGTTCACAGCACTTGCAAAGTTGAAATACTTACCTCTCCCTGCTCCACTGCCGTGACGTGGTCCAGATTTCCTGGGCCCACTAATTACTTGAACCAGCCCTACCCACCACAACTTTAGCCAAATGACCCCCAATTTCAAATGCCTTCCAATTATTATAAGGTAAATTACGCTTGACAAGCTTCATTAAGAAGAATGGATGGTTTTGACATTAAAATGGGCACTCTAGGTGTTTTCCTGGCCCCCACTCACTGCCGACTATGCTGCCCCATTGACTTGCATTGGGTTTCGTGTTTCGGTCGATCCCGACTTTACGTCATAATCGGCCGATTTCACTCGACCCGACTTTTGAGATAGTCGGGTTTCGCGAAACCCGGCTCGACTCTAAAAAGGTCAAGGTCGCTCAACTCTAGTTGTTAATATAACACTGCAGTTGGCCTACTAGTTTGGTTGGGGCCTACTAACGGTGTCTGCTGCTCCAAGGTGTTCTCCTGGTTTCCTGTCCTGAGCTTCTATCTTCAGGCTATCATTAAGTAGTTGTTAATATAACACTGCAGTTGGCCTACTAGTTTGGTTGGGGCCTACTAACGGTGTCTGCTGCTCCAAGGTGTTCTCCTGGTTTCCTGTCCTGAGCTTCTATCTTCAGGCTCTCATTAAGTAGTTGTTAATATAACACTGCAGTTGGTCTACTAGTTTGGTTGGGGCCTACTAACGGTGTCTGCTGCTCCAAGATGTTCTCCTGGTTTCCTGTCCTGAGCTTCCATTTTCAGGCTCTCATTAAATAGTTGTTAATATAACACTGCAGTTGGCCTACTAGTTTGGTTGGGGCCTGCTAACAGTGTCTGCCGCTCCAAGGTGTTCTCCTGGTTTCCTGTCCTGAGCTTCGATCTTCAGGCTCTCATTAAGTAGTTGTTAATATAACACTGCAGTTGGCCTACTAGTTTGGTGGGGCCTACTAACAGTGTCTGCCGCTCCAAGGTGTTCTCCTGGTTTCCTATCCTGATCTTCTCTCTTCAGGCTCTCATTAAATAGTTGTTAATATAACACTGCAGTTGGCCTGCTAGTTTGGTTGGGGCCTACTAACGGTGTCTGCCGCTCCAAGGTGTTCTCCTGGTTTCCTGTCCTGAGCTTCTATCTTCAGGCTCTCATTAAGTAGTTGTTAATATAACACTGCAGTTGGCCTACTAGTTTGGTTGGGGCCTACTAACGGTGTCTGCTGCTCCAAGGTGTTCTCCTGGTTTCCTGTCCTGAGCTTCTATCTTCAGGCTCTCATTAAGTAGTTGTTAATATAACACTGCAGTTGGCCTACTAGTTTGGTTGGGGCCTACTAACGGTGTCTGCTGCTCCAAGGTGTTCTCCTGGTTTCCTGTCCTGAGCTTCTATCTTCAGGCTCTCATTAAGTAGTTGTTAATATAACACTGCAGTTGGCCTACTAGTTTGGTTGGGGCCTACTAACGGTGTCTGCTGCTCCAAGGTGTTCTCCTGGTTTCCTGTCCTGAGCTTCCATTTTCAGGCTCTCATTAAGTAGTTGTTAATATAACACTGCAGTTGGCCTACTAGTTTGGTTGGGGCCTGCTAACGGTGTCTGCCGCTCCAAGGTGTTCTCCTGGTTTCCTGACCTGAGCTTCGATCTTCAGGCTCTCATTAAGTAGTTGTTAATGTAACACTGCAGTTGGCCTACTAGTTTGGTTGGGGCCTACTAACGGTGTCTGCTGCTCCAAGGTGTTCTCCTGGTTTCCTGTCCTGAGCTTCTATCTTCAGGCTCTCATTAAGTAGTTGTTAATATAACACTGCAGTTGGCCTGCTAGTTTTGTTGGGGCCTACTAACGGTGTCTGCCGCTCCAAGGTGTTCTCCTGGTTTCCTGTCCTGAGCTTCCATTTTCAGGCTCTCATTAAGTAGTTGTTAACATAACACTGCAGTTGGCCTACTAGTTTGGTTGGGGCCTACTAACGGTGTCTGCCTCTCCAAGGTGTTCTCCTGGTTTCCTGTCCTGAGCTTCCATTTTCAGGCTCTCATGAAGTAGTTGTTAATATAGCACTGCATTTGGCCTACTAGTTTGTTTGGGGCCTACTAACGTTGTCTGCCGCTCCTTGCTGTTCTCCTCCACTGAACTAAGCAGTGCCGCCTGTTTACTACTGTTACCAATTTTGAACTGCATTTAGCCTACTTACTGATTTGGGCCTACTCACTGTGTCAGCCTCTCATTACAGTTGTCCTCCACTGAACAAAGCAATGCCGCCTGGTTAGTCCTGTTACTAATTTTGAAATGCATTTAGCCCACTTTATTATTTGGGCCTATATCTGGGTTTCCCCCTCATCCTGCCCATTGTCCAGCCAGTGCTAGATGACTCTGCAGGTACATTGACCCAGACCGCTACATTCCACTTGCACGCTACACAGCCAGATTATGACCCTGCTGAAAGTGAGGTTCCCCTTCCCGCATACTATACCACCTTACACGGGGACAAAGAGGAAGGTGCAGATGAAAGTGCAGGTTCCTTCATCAGGTGGGGTGTTGTGAATTCTGTTGTCAAGCTCCCTCCTGTGGTCATGAATGGTACTTCGGCTGGTTCTGTCCATGGGCTTCCTCTGGTGGTTGTGAGTGGGGCTGCGGCTTCTGAGTTTCCTTCCACAGGTGACGAGGTTAATTCGTTAGCTTGCTGCTCTATTTATCTCCACTTAGATTATTGCTCCATGCCACCTGTCAATGTTCCAGTATTGGTCTAGTTCGCTCCTGGATCGTTCTTGTGACCTGTCTTCCCAGCAGAAGCTAAGTTCCTGCTTGTTTTTCTCTTGTTTGCTATTTTTCTGTCCAGCTTGCTATTTTGATTTTAGTCTTGCTTGCTGGAAGCTCTGGGACGCAGAGGGAGCGCCTCCGCACCGTGAGTCGGTGCGGAGGGTCTTTTTGCACCCTCTGCGTGGTATTTTTGTAGTTTTTGTCCTGACCGCAAAGTTACCTTTCCTATCCTCTGTCTGTTCAGTAAGTCGGGCCTCTCTTTGCTATATCTATTTCATCTCTGTGTTTGTAATTTTCATCTACTCACAGTCATTATATGTGGGGGCTGCATTTTCCTTTGGGGAATTTCTCTGAGGCAAGGTAGGCTTTATTTTTCTATCTTTAGGGCTAGCTAGTTTCTTAGGCTGTGACGAGTTGCATAGGGAGCGTTAGGAGCAATCCACGGCTATTTCTAGTGTGTGTGATAGGATTAGGGATTGCGGTCAGCAGAGTTCCCACGTCCCAGAGCTTGTCCTGTATTATTAGTAACTATCAGGTCATTCCGTGTGCTCTTAACCACCAGGTTCATTACTGTCCTAACCACCAGGTCATAACAGTGGGGGGGAATACTCGTTGGCGACATCACTGGCACAGGGCCCCTCATAGTACACAAAAGTGCCCCCACCGTGCAAACACACCGCCGTGCTTTGAGGGGCCCTGTGCCAGTGCCAATGCGAACGAGTGGGCCCCCTGCTTGCTCAGGATCACAGCACTTGCAAAGTTGAAATACTTACCTCTCCCTGCTCCACTGCCGTGACGTGGTCCATGTTTCCTGGGCTCACTAAATACTTGAACCTGCCATATCCCCCACAACTTTAGCCAAATGACCCCCAATGTCCAATGCCTAACTATTATTAGAAGGTAAAATAAGATTGACAAGCTTCAGTACCAAGAATGGATGTTTTTAAAATGGGCACTGTAGGTGTTTTCCTGGCCTCCACTCACTGCCGACTATGCTTCCCCATTGACTTGCATTGGGTTTCGTGTTTCGGTCGATCCCCGACTTTTCGCGATAATCGGCCGATTTCACTCGACTCGACTTTTGAGATAGTCGGGTTTCGCGAAACCTGACTCGACCCTAAAAAAGTAAAAGTCTCTCAACCCTAGTGTAGAGCACTAACCAAACTTTGACAGGAATCTAGGTCGAGATACAGTCTCCTTCAGATCTGTCACACAGCCTTGGCAGGCACCACTACATCCACGTGCCTTAACGTCACCCTTTCTCATCTTGAATGTGTTATGAAACAGAAAATACTGGCTTTATTTTTCATAAGTACCCTTACAATGGTCTTATGTACAAATTCCATGTATCTAGCAATGTGTGGGTATTTTTGGGAGATTGCAGCTTGATTATACATGACAACAGCAGACTGACATAAATTACAGGTAAATCGTCACGTTTGCATTTCTCTGCAGGCGTTGCGTAAGTTGCACATCTGCTAGAAAAAGAAACTCTATTTTTTAAACTAATAGAAAATTATGAAATTTTAGATCACCTTGCTGACACATGCCAAATGCGGAGTAAGGGCTGAGTTAGACTTCTGTGTAACTCGTGCAAGGATCGCATGGCACTGCACGCATTAGCTTGGCAACTCTCCTGACCTGAGCAAGACAGTATGATGGATTACTATGCAACTGTCAAGCTCAGGTCAGGAGAGCCAACAGCCAGTATGAGATTTACGATGCGATTGATTCTCGCACAAGAAATACGTCAGTTTGACTCTGCCCTAATGAAGATAATTGCCCCTACTAAATTGTCACGTATGTTTATCTCTACCCGGATTGCGCCAGTCACAAAACTGCTAGATACAGAAATGCTATTTTTTAAAACAATTGAAAATCATGATTTTTTTTAATTGTCTTGCTGACACACTCCAAATGTGTGGTAATGAAGGTTATTGCCCCTGCTAAATTGTCTCTTATGAAAATCTCTACCCGGATTGCGCCAGTTGCACAACTGCTAGACAAAAATTAGGTATGTTAAGCAATAGACGAGGAATATTATTTAGCAATTAGATTTAAAAATGGATGTTACCATATGCTGCCACCGAGGAATATATATTATTTTGCGTTAAAAAAAAATATATTGGCTACTACACAGGAATATTATGTAGCTCCTATAAGTGGTTTTATATATGCTGATATTATCTAATATTATTTCCCTCTACAAATAGCCAACTTTTACCTTTGGTAGAGGATGAAACCCTCCCTTTTTCACTTCTGTTCAAAATACTAAATACAACACAGTGGAAAATAGCAGAGATCTGCAGCACGTACTTGCAATGATGAGAACACCCAGGTGCCTGCCTTTCACCCTCCCTCATATTAAATCTCTCCCTACTTCAATCCCCACCTAACAAACAAGTAATCTCTTGACAATCTTCAGCTCTTAAAAGAGCTTGTTCGAATAAATAATGCTCACTATTATTATTATTATTTATTTATATAGCACCATTAATTCCATGGTGCTGTACATGAGACAGGGGTTACATGCAGAGTTATAGATATTGTTCACAGTAAACACATTTACAATGACAGACTGGTACAGAGGGGAGAGGACCCTGTTTCTGTGGACTTACAATCTATGGGATAATGGGGAAGAGACAGAAGGTCGGGGGTGCGCCAGCTTTGGTGGTGATGAGGCAGCAGCTCTGGTGGTGGTGAGGCAGTAGCTCTGGAGGTGGTGAGGCAGCATCTCTGGTGGTGGGGAGGCGAAGCTTGGGCGGTGGTGAGGCGGCAGCTCGGGAAGTGGAGAGGCGGCAGCTCAGGTGGTGGAGAGTGGAGAGATGGCAGAATGGTTATTGCAGGCTGTAGTCTTTCCTGAAGAGATGGGTTTTCAGGTTCAGTCTGAAGGATCCGAGGGTGGTGGATAATCGGACGTGTTGAGGCAGGGAATTCAAGAGGATGGGGATATTCGGGAGAAATCTTGGAGGCGGTTGTGTGAGAAACAAATAAGTGTGGAGGAGAGTAGGAGGTCTTGGGAGGATCGAAGATTACGTGAGGGAAGATATTGGAAGATAAGTTCAGAGATATAGGGGGAGACAGGTTGTGGATGGCTTTGTAGATCAGTGTTAGTGGTTTGAACTGGATTCATTGGGGAATTGGGAGCTGGTGTAGGGATTTGCATAAGGAAGAAGCAGGGGAGTAGCGAGGATAGAGGTGGATTAGCCAAGCAGCAGAGTTGAGAGCAGACTGGAGAGGTGCAAGAGAGTTAGCGGGGAGGCCACAGAGGAAGGTGTTGCAGTAATCGAGGGGGAGATAATAAGGGCATGCAAAAGAGTTTTAGTAGATTGTGGGCTGAGGAAGGGATGCATTCTGGCAATATATTTGAGTTGGAAACAACAGGAGGTGGGAAGAGTTTGGACATGCAGTTTGAAGGACAGGGCAGAGTCAAGATTTACCCTGATGCAGCAGATTTCAGGTGCGGGAGAGAGCGTGATGCCGTTTACCATAATAGATAGATCAGGTAGGGGGATACGCGAGATGGGGAAAGATGATGAGTTCAATTTTGTCTACATTGAGTTTTAGGAAGCGAGAGGTGAAGGAGGATATGGCTGATAGACACTCCGGGATTCTGGACAGCAGAGAGGTGACATCTGGGCCAGAGAGGTAGATCTGAGTGTCATACGCATACAACCAAGGGTATAGATGGAAAAAAGTAGGGGCCCTAGGACAAAGCCTTGAGGGACTCCAACAGAGAGAGTGTGGGAGTGGGAAACGCTAAATATGTGGTTGGAAATGTATGAGGCAATCCAGGACAGGGCAAGGTCTTTGATGCCAAGGGAAGAAAGAATCTGTAGCAGTAGGCAGTGGTCGACTGTGTCGAAGGCAGAGGACAGGAGGTCTAGAAGGAGGAGGATGGGGAACTGTCTGTTAGCTTTGGCTGTGAGTAAGTCATTAGTAATTTTGGTCAGGGCAGTTTCGGTGGAGTGGTGGGGGCAGAAGCCAGATTGGAGGTTGTCAAGGAGAGAGTTAGATGAGAGGTTGGAGGAAGGTTGAGCAGGGACATGCTGCTCAAGGAGTTTTGAAGCGAATGGGAGAAGTGATATGGGGTGATAGCTGGGCAAAGCAGTTGGGTCAAGGTTAGCTTTTTTAGGATGAGTGTGATGGTGGCATGTTTGAAGGAAGAGTGGAAGGTACCAGAAGATAGCAATAGGTTGAAGAGATGGGTTAGGGCTGGAATGAGTGTGTTACTGAGGTTGGGGAGCAGGAGGGAAGGGATGGGGTCAAGTGCACAGGTGGTGAGGTGTAATTTGGAAAGGTGGTGAGTAAGCTCTCTTTCAGTGATGTTGGAGAGGGAGGTTATTAGGGAAGGGCAGAGGTCTGGAATATGGAGTGGTTGGGGTGGTGGAATAGTAAAAGTTTGCCTTGTTTGGTCGATCTTGTTTTTGCAGTAGGTGGCAAAGTCCTCGGAAGAGATGAGGGGAGTTGGAGGTGGCAGTGGTGGGTGGAGGAGAGAGTTAAATGTGCTGAACAGTTGTTTTGGGTTGTAGGATAATGAAGATACAAGATGTGTGAAATAGGTCTGATTCGCAGAGATAAGGGCTAATTAGAAGGCAAGTGTAGCTTGTTTGAAAGCAGTGAAGTCATATGGCACACGTCTTTTCTTCCAATGCTCCATGACCCTGGATGCTTGTCGAAGTTGTTTGGTGAGATTGTGATGCCAGGGTTGCCTATTGATTTGTCGCACTTTGCCATGCATGAGAGGGGGGACTGAGTCTATGGCTCATGAGATGGTGGTGTTGTAGAAGAGTGAAGATATGGATGACAGGGGTAGAAGAGAGTCTGAGAGTCTGTGAATGTCTAGGTGTGCAAGGTTTCTGCGAGGATGTGGTAATGGCTGGACATGGAGGGCGGGTGAGAAAGGACAAAGATGAGAAGGTGAGTAGATGGTGGTCAGATAGAGGGAAGGGAGAGGTTGTGAGATTAGATAAGGAACAGAGGTGGGTGAAGATGAGGTCTAGTGTATGTCTGTGTGGGTGGCTGTGGAGTAACACTGAGTAAGTCGAAAGGATGAAGTAAGGACAAGAAGCTTGGAGGCTGCAGGCTGGCGGGTGTCAGTAGGGATATTAAAGTCACCCATTATGATGGTGGGGATATTAGCAGAGAGGAAGTGAAGAAGCCAGGTGGAGAATTAGTCAATGAAAGCAGTGGTTGAGCCCGGTGGTTGGTATATGACAGCCATATGGAGATTAGAGGGAGAGTAGATACGGACAGAGTGGACCTTGAAAGAAGGGAGGATAAGGGAGAGTGAGGGTTCTTCAGGCTTAACTATGCAATTCACTGCATAGTCAAACAGTATGGAAGTACCAACTTCGTAATAATGGGAACTTTGGTTTGATGCGGCCATCCAGGACATCTGTTCATTGGGTTGTTGGGGGTGCATGTAACTTTGGTGCAGGCAGGCCTTGCATGCAATGAATAGGCTAACAGCATGGCAGTACCAAATGAAAAAAATGGGAACTTTGGTTTCTTGTGGCTATCCGGTATTTTGGCTCAAAGGCTTATTTGGGTGTGGGTAACTTTGGGGCAGGGCAGACCTTGCTTACAATGCATAAGCAAACAGTATGGCAGTACCATATGAATAATGTGAACTTGCTTTTCCTGTTGCAATCCAGTACGTGGGCTCAAAGATTTATTGGGGTGCCTGTAACTTTGGGGCAGGGCAGGCCTTGCACTCAATGCATAGGTTAACACTATGGTAGACCCACTTTCTTATAATGCAACTTTATTTAGGAAGCCCCCCTGTACGTCTTGTGAAAGAGGTATGGGTTCGTCCTAATTTTTGGCAGCCCAGCGACTCACTGCATAGGCAATAACAGTATAGGAGACCCACTGTATAATAATGGCCCTTTAAAAATATTAATGCCGTCTGATGCCGCGATAAAAATCGGATTTGTGACTTTAAGAGTCCCTCCTTCATAATTGATGCAAGATGTGTCTGATGATGTGTCACACCACATGGCCAGCTAAGGTTGTTAAATGTTACAATGACATTTCCCAGTGAATGCATTTGTATTGGTTGAAAGCCACGCTAAAGTTGAAAAACACATTAAAAACGCTACCTGTGAACGTAGCTCAAGTGGTGGAGGAACTTTTTTGTTTTAGGTTAATTATTTTGCCTTAGATATAATTCATTACCCTGGAAAGGATGTTCATTGACATATTTCCCAGGAAAATCAATTTTAGTTTTATTTTTGTATGTTTTTGGGTGCACCTGTAAAAATGGCGTAAGACTTTGACAGCATTGCTCAAAGCTGTGACCTGGGAGTCAGAAATGTTTCCAGAGGCATTCCCCATGATGTCCCCATGCCATTTGACCACTGTTTCCATCATTGTCATACGTTTTTAGACCTTAAAAGGACCTCGGAGGTAAAAATGCTTGGGTTTCCCATAGACTTATATTGGGCTCATTGGTCTGACCGAGTACCTGAGTATTACAAATTGCTCAACCCAAGCAACGAGCACCAGAGCATTTTTGTGCTATATACTAAAGTGAATGATCAATGTACTTTATCGCAATATAACATTACAAAGGGAGCCACCTAAGTGTGACAACCTCAAAATGTCCAAGAAAGGTGTGAACAATTAACTTATAAATTGCACCAAAAATTATTTACATACAATCCACATTAATCTATAATGTGCTGCTATGCATGAAGATGTCGATAAATTTAAAAGTAGGTTACAGATATCTAATTCATAAGATTCATGACAATCCTACACGTATACAATAAAACATCAACACATGTGCTGGTGGCCCAAGGGTGGCATGCACGGTAGAGTAGGACCCATCAGAGGGAGATCACCTTGCTGTGGTTGATGGGCACACATGAATTGGCCAATTAATGCGCTAAGAATCTTCATTTCATCTATTACTGTAAGTTTTATGAAAAAAAAATTTGAAAACATTTCTGAAAAATATTTTTGAGAAGTATAATTCATTTTGAATATTTGTTTGTGTTTTCACATGGCCTAGATTCATGCACATGTGCTGCTGTGTTCTTTTTATCTATATGATGCAGTTTATCAGCGTGCACGTGTTCACATTAGGAGTGCTGATTGTTTTTTTTCTCTACACTAAAACATCCCAACATATCTTCAAAGCTGGATACAGGGCACATATAGACTCCTCTTAGGGACATCTTACAGGCAGGGCTAGCATTAGCAGAAGGCAGACTAGGCATCTGCCTAGGGCCCCTTCTCCCGTGAGTCAGATGGGCCCACCCAGTGCCAGCGCCGACCCCCCTACCTGCAAGCTGCATTCAACTATATTGGCATTATAGAAGTTGATACAGTTTTTTAGCAATGATGGAGGTGAGGCTCTGTTCCCCATCATTCTCCTCTCCCTCGTTCTAACACAGTGGGTGCGCGATGACATCACGTCATCATGCACTCGCTGAGTGTTGGGCAGTGCAGCTGGTGATACCGGAGCAGAGCCTGGAGCAGACTGGGAATGAGTAGGAGAGGTGAGTATTGTTTTTTTTTTGAGTTTGCAGGTAGTTAAGCCAACGTATAGTTCCCTACATATACCTTCTGGTAGATTACATTTCTAGAGGAGCATATGAGATGCTGATGTATTTCATATTCTTTCAGTTGCTAAGTTACTTTGAATGTTTTTGCTATGTTAAGTTATAGCAACCTTTCCATAGCCCACAAAGAAAACAGCCAGGAGTTGTGTTTTGTTTTCTAACTCTTTTACCATCCATATAGTGACTGTGAATCAAAATATCTTTAATGTTTCTTTATCTTCTCGCAGTCACAAGTGGTCTTTGAGAAAGATATTGTTAAAAAATGGGATCCACAAAAAAGTACATTTGCAATATCTATTTTATATTGCCATCAAGTCCTTCCACTGGTTGCTGTATGTTGTGATCAGTCTTACCTCCTCAGCCTTTTTTTTAGCTTTTATCAACTTTTGCAAAGTTGGCAGATTATGTGAGTTGGCTCATCCTTTGTAGTGTCAAAAAAGGCCAAGGCTAGGCAACCCTTGCCACTCCTGTGAGCTGCAGACCCACAGATGCTTCTGGCCACATCCACAGGTATTGCTGAGGATGGATTGCTTGTCATGGCTGCATCACTACGTGTCTGTGACGTATGGCACAACATAACCTCCTAGTCTTCCTCCACAGAAGACCTACTCAGCTGTGTGCCTCGGTGTTCACGCCAACTGGGATCTAACACCTAATCATCAACATCCTCTGTGTTATTACATTGCTTGCCCTCCTCCTCTTCCTGCCCTGAGATGCTGGTGTAGCGCCGCCACATCTTACTTAGAAAAATAATGGCTACTGGGCAGCTGGTACTGGGGGACTGCGACAACCATCAGCTTTCGGAAAGCATCTGCATATACAAGCAGTAAGCTTAAGCTCTTAGCTTTGCCATGTGTAAGGAGAAACAATCTTTTACGTGACCACAACAGCAGGACCGAAGACTGGCTGCTGTGCTGACAGAAGGAGGAGTAGTGAAAACACGACAAACTGATGAACTTTGAATGAGGTGAAGACGGAGATGTTATGGTGGATTGAGAAAGATGTGATGTGCTTGGTGTTGAGATCAATCAAAACATCATGCATTTCCACTGACATGTCCACCCCGACTGTAGAGGGTAAACGAGTGGAGGTTCTTCTGCCGGAGACCTGTGTGAGAGCAGTTGCAACAGTGATCGAGGATGAAGAAGCAGCAGGTGTGGTTGATGAAGTTGGCCAATTGTTGCCAAGGCTCGCTAGGCCTCAATTTACTGCAGAAAGATTGCCACACTAGTGCATGTGCTGGTTCATGCACGTAATTGTCAAATTTTTGGAGTCTTCCCTCTACTGAACCTTTTTTTACAAATTTGGCAGAACATTAGTTGGGTCATCCTTTTTGGTCTCAAAAAGGCAAAGGCTAGGCAAACCTTTGCCGCCCATGTGAAGTGCAGACCTGCAACTACTGCTGGCCACAGCCAGAGTTGTGGCTGAGGGTGCAGTGTTTTTCGTGGTTGCATCACTCTGTGCCTGTGCAGTAATCCACAACGCAACCTCCTTGTCTTCTTCCTTCTTCACCTCCTCTGCTGAGCTACAACTTCATTCTCTTACTCCACACCCTAAGTGTTGCCCTCCTCCTCTTTCTTCCCTTACAGCATAGCACAGTCCGCGTGGGCCTCAGGTATCAGAGTCTCATCAGGATCTTCTCCACCCACAAGGGTTAATTTCTGGTGATGAGGGTCTGGATTCTGTGCGGACACTACTTTGTCGGGCCCCGGACGCAACTGTAAAAAATGTTGGACATCAGTGCAGATGCTTTCATCCTCTTGAGTTTGTGAATATTTTTAGCAGACCTCTGATGCCAATGGAATAGAATGTGTGAACCGCTCTGCAGACTCACCCATCTGTGGTCTCCAAACACCCAACAGTCAGCTGAGTGTTTGGAGAGTTGTGACTCAGGGTAATCGGGGTGCCACCTCTGATGACTGTACTGAGTTTGATGTTAAGGTGGAGGAAGAGGAGGGGGGCCACATGAAGCAGCGCCATCCACTGGAGCACATGCTCTTTCTGGCCTTCATTTACAAGTCATAAATGAGGGTAACCCACAAGTTCGATGCCTTTGAGTAACCCTGGACTTTGATCTCTTCTTCAAAACACATATCAATACCCTTTCCACTTGCTGCAGACTGCAACTCAAAAATATTTCCTGGATCTGTGCATATCTTAATCAAGAATCTGCAAAAACCCTAGTCCATGCACTCATCAGCTCTGGCCTCGACTACTTCAAACTCCTGCTTTGTGCCCTGCCTTCTAACAGTCTTGCACCCCTCCAATCTATACTAAACTCTACTGTCTGACTAATCCACCTATCCCCCTGATATTTACTGGCCTCTCCTCTCTGTCAATCCCTTCACTGGCTCCCCATTTCCCAGAGACTGCAGTTCAAAACCCTAACCATGGCATACAAAGCCATCAACAACCTGTCTCCTCCATACATCTGTGGCCATGCTTCCCAGTACTTACCTGCTCACAACTTCCAATCCTCACAAGATCTCTTCTAATCCCCTTTCATCTTCTCTTCTCAAAATCGCATAATAGATTTCTCCCATGCATCCCCTCTACTCTGGAACTCTCTACCCCAAAAGCAACTAACAGAATGGATTTTAATAGGGAAAAATGCAAAGTACTAAATCTGGGCAATAAAAATGAAAAAAGCATATACAGAATGGGAGGAATAGGGCTAAGCAACAGAACATGTGAAAAAAACTTTGGTATACTAATAGATCACAGACTGAGTCAACAGTGTGATGCAGCAGCAAAAAAAGGCAAATGCAATGCTGGGATGTATTAACATAAGCATACAATCTAGATCATGTGAAGTCATTATTGCCCTCTACTCCTCTTGGTCAGACCTCATCTCGAATACTGTGTCCAGTTTTGGGCACCACATTTTAAAAAAGATATTGAAAAACTGGAGCAAGTTCAGAGAAGAGCGACCAGAATGGTGACCAGTCTACAAACCAAGTCCTATGAGGAACGGTTACAGGATTTGGGAATGTTTAGCTTGCAAAAAAGAAGACTGAGAAGAGACTTATTAGCTGTCTACAAATATCTCAAGGGCTGTCACATTGTAGAAAGATCATCTTTATTCTCATTTGCACAAAGAAGACTAGAAGCAATGGGATGAAACTGAATGGGAGGAGATGCAGATTAGATATTAGAAAAAACTTTTTGACAGTTAGGGTGATCAATGAGTGGAACAGGCTGCCACGAGAGGTGATGAGTTCTCCTTCAATAGAAGTCTTCAAACAGAGGCTGGACAGACACGTGTCTGGAATGATTTAGTGAATCCTGCTTTGAGCAGTGTTGCACCAGATGACCCAGGAGGTCCCTTCCAACTCTATCATTCTATGATTCTTTGATTCTATAAATAATAATAATACTGCTGTGCAGCTGCCAAAGAAAAGGAATCGAGTAGCCCGTCCAGTAACATAAGTTGTCAAATTATACTATTTCTACTCTGGGAAAATTGATGCCACTTTAGTGGTGTGTGGCAAAAATTATTTGAAATGTGGATACAATTGAAATAGATCATTATGTTTGTAATGACTCTATATAATATATGAGTTTCACTTTCTGAATTGAAATAAATTAACTTTTTGATGATATTCTATTTTTGTGAGAAGCACCTGTAATACATAAACATTTACTTATGCTATATTCTCTACTCTGGTATATAAATCAACAAGAAGTGATTACAAAGTATTGACAAACTGGTTTTAGGCTGTTAAACTTCATAAATAAGTAAGAGAGCACAATTATTATCTTTTTGTGGTAGATATTACAATGTATTATTCACAATTCCCTGTGTAGCTCATGTCAAATCAACATCCCAATATAATAGATGAGAGGTTGTGTTTTGCAGCTCCTGAATTATAAAATAGTTTTGTTAGTTATACTTAAGGTACCGTCACACTTAGCGATGCTGCAGCGATACCGACAACGATCCGGATCGCTGCAGCGTCGCTGTTTGGTCGCTGGAGAGCTGTCACACAGACCACTCTCCAGCGACCAACGATGCCGGTAACCAGGGTAAACATCGGGTAACTAAGCGCAGGGCCGCGCTTAGTAACCCGATGTTTACCCTGGTTACCATCCTAAAAGTAAAAAAAAACAAACACTACATACTTACCTACAGCCGTCTGTCCTCCAGCGCTGTGCTCTGCTCTCCTCCTGTACTGTCTGTGTGAGCACAGCGGCCGGAAAGCAGAGCGGTGACGTCACCGCTCTGCTTTGCGGCTGACCGACGCTCACAGCCAGTGCAGGAGGAGTGCAGAGCACAGCGCTGGAGGACAGACGGCTGTAGGTAAGTATGTAGTGTTTGTTTTTTTTTACTTTTAGGATGGTAACCAGGGTAAACATCGGGTTACTAAGCGCGGCCCTGCGCTTAGTTACCCGATGTTTACCCTGGTTACCAGTGAAGACATCGCTGAATCGGTGTCACACACGCCGATTCAGCGATGTCAGCGGGAGATCCAGCGACCAAATAAAGTTCTGGACTTTCTTCCCCGACCAGCGACAGCACAGCAGGGGCCTGATCGCTGCTGCCTGTCACACTGGACGATATCGCTAGCGAGGACGCTGCAACGTCACGGATCGCTAGCGATATCGTCTAGTGTGACGGTACCTTTAAAAACTGACTACCCACAGTTGGCAACACAAAAGTACATGAGCAAACATTTTCCATGTAGGATTACTATGCACTACTTTTTCAATGTATTATAAAAGAAGCATTTACAGCATCAAACAAAACGATTTCAAAATGTTAAATGGTAGGGAAACCTTCAGGGGCATTTTTTACTTAAATCCATCCATTTTGGCTAAAAATAATTTTTGTAGTTGGGTTTCACTAAAAATGTAGCACTGTTTCACTTCTTGAGGCTATTTGTTTTCTGCAAATTGCTGACTGCAGAATGCGATAACTGCAAATGTATCAGTGAGTTGGTTTTGATAGTTTGTAACTCTACTTTCTGTCTTTTTCTGAGCTCCTCGTATCTAATTTAAGACCACATTAATGTTCAGCTCAACTTTGATGTGTTCGGTAGTCGTAAATTAGGCAGAAGAGTTCTGAAAAAAAAAGGTATATAAAGTCCCCACTAGAAATAGTTTAGTGACAGATACTGAGGTACCTTATTCTACAATCTGCAGCATACAGGGAGACAATGAGCTTGTTAAAGCCAACAATGCAATAATTTTTACCCTTTCACAACATATGTTTACAGAATATGATGACAAAAGCAAAAACATTTTTTTCATACAAATTTTCGAATTATTTTTAGCTGCTTAAATAAAAAAAGAGATTATCTGCATACTCGTACTGACCTGGAGAATCATATTGCCAAGTCAGTTTTATTATTTAGTGAACATGATAAAAAATTGTGGAATTTCACAAATTTTTGCCATTCACCACACTTGGATTTTTTCCATTTTTGAGTACACTAAATGGTGTCATTCAAAAATACAACAAGTCTTCATATGGCTATATCGACTGAAAAATAAAAAAGTTATTGATATTGGAAGAAGAGGATGGAAAAAATGGAAAAATGCCAGGGTGATGAAGGGTTAAAGAAACCAAATTGCAAAAAAAAATTTTATTCTAAAATATATGCATTTAAGAAAAGCAATGGCTCTGATGCGTCCACTTTCTTTAGGCCAATTATATGAGATATTAGATGGTGGCCCGATTCTAATGCATCGGGTATTCTAGAAAATGTATGTATGTATATAGCAGCCACGTAGTATATAGAAGCCACGTGGTATATAGCATCCACGCAGTATATACCACAGCCCCGTAGTATATAGCACAGCTGCATAGTATATATCAGCCACGTAGTATATAGCACAGCCACATAGTATATAACACAGCCCACGCAGTATATTGCAGCCACGTAGTATACAATACAGCCCACGCAGTATATAGCACAGGCCACGCAGTATATAGCAGCAACGCAGTATGTAACACAGACAGCCACGTAGGATATAGCACAGCCATGTTGTATATAGCAGCCACGTAGTATATAACACAGACAGCCACGTAGTTTATAACACAGCCCACGTAGTATATAGCAGCCACATAGTATATAGCAGCCAAGCAGTATATAACACAGACAGCCACATAGTATATGCATGTAGAAAAGCCATGGAGACACCATCACGTGTTTCTCAACGCAAGCAATGAATAGCCAGGTCTTTCACCGGGAAAGAAAAACCACGGGAAGGGCAGCATCCAAAAAGGAAAACCATCTATGCCAAAACAATGTATCCATCCACAGACAGCTTTTTCGGGGTATTTGGCCCTCATCAGAGTAGAGTAGGAAACTGGCTATTAGGAGCAGTGCCTAGTAAAAGGACTATAAACATAAGGATGAATGACCTCGAGGAGATCAAAACATCCAACACTGCGGAGACACTATCTGTTATGCTCAGGTGGCCTTGGAGCAGCATGAAAACCTTCACTGGAGTAGGTGGTAACTTATACTGACCGCAAACCCTGATCTTATCACTGCAACTAGAAGTAGCCATGGGGTGTGCCTAACAAAACCTAGACACCTCGACACAGCCGGAGGACTAAATACCCCTAAAGATGGAAATAGGAAAACTATCTTGCCTCAGAGTAGACCCCCAAAGGATAGGCAGACCCCCACAAATAATGACTGTGAGTTGGAGAGGAAAAGACACACGCAGGCAGAAAACAGGCTTAGCAAAGGAGGCCACTTCTAGCTAAATAGAAAAGGACAGGACAGGATACTAAGCGGTCAGCATAAAAATACTACAAAAATATCCACAGCAGAAAATACAAAACTCCACCACCTAACTAAAGATGTGGAGAGTATAACTGCAACTCCAGAGAATCCAACCAGACTGAGAAAAACAACTGACACAGTCTAAGCTGGACAAATAGAAACAAAAGACCAGCACTGAAAATAAGCACACAGCAAGTGTGCTTCAGAAAAAGAAACAGACACTTATCTTTGCTGAACTGGCAGTTAAGCAGGTGAGGCCAGGCAGAGATCCAATACTTCCAAAGAAACATTGACAACTGGCAAGGGCTAATGAATCCTGCACACTTAAATATCCCAGTCAGAACAGCAATTAGCAGATACACCTGGCCAGGACTGTGACTCAGAGACAACTGCATTCCCACCTACAACCACTGGAGGGAACCCAAGAGCAGAATTCATAACAGTACCCCCCCTTGAGGAGGGGTCACCGAACCCTCACCAGGACCTCCAGGACGATCAGGATGAGCCAGATGAAAGGCACGGACCAAATCAGCAGCATGGACATCAGAGGCAAAAACCCAAGAATTATCTTCCTGGCCATAACCCTTCCATTTGACAAGGTACTGAAGCTTCCGCCTCCAAAAACGGGAATCCAAAATCTTCTCAACAACATATTCCAACTCCCCATCAACCAACACAGGGGCCGGAGGATCAACAGAGGGAACAATGGGCTCCACATATTTCCGCAACAAAGATCTATGGAAGACATTATGGATAGCAAAAGAGGCCGGAAGCGCCAGTCGAAAAGACACCGGATTAATAATCTCAGAAATCCTATAAGGACCAATAAACCGAGGCTTAAATTTAGGAGAAGAAACCTTCATAGGAACATGACGGGAAGACAACCAGACAAGATCCCCAACCCGAAGCCGGGAACCAACACACCGACGACGGTTAGCAAAACGCTGAGCCTCCTCCTGAGACAACACCATATTGTCCACCACATGAGCCCAAATCTGCTGCAACCTATCAACCACAGAATCCACACCAGAACAGTCAGAAGGCTCAACCTGCCCAGAAGAAAAACGAGGATGAAAACCAAAATTACAAAAGAAAGGCGAAACCAAAGTAGCCGAACTAGCCCGATTATTAAGGGCAAACTCAGCCAATGGCAAGAAGGCCACCCAATCATCCTGATCAGCAGACACAAAGCATCTCAAATAAGTCTCCAAAGTCTGATTAGTTCGCTCGGTCTGACCATTTGTCTGAGGATGAAATGCAGAGGAAAAAGACAAATCAATGCCCAGCTTGGCACAAAAGGCCCGCCAAAACCTAGAACCAAACTGGGAACCTCTGTCGGACACAATATTCTCCGGAATACCATGCAAACGGACCACATGCTGAAAAAACAATGGAACCAAATCAGAAGAAGAAGGCAATTTAGGCAAAGGCACCAAATGAACCATCTTAGAGAATCGGTCACAAACAACCCAGATAACCGACATCCTCTGGGAAACAGGAAGATCGGAAATAAAATCCATAGAAATATGCGTCCAGGGCTCTCAGGAATCGGCAATGGCAAAAGCAACCCACTAGCACGGGAGCAACAAGGCTTGGACCGCGCACAAGTCCCACAGGACTGCACAAAAGAACGCACATCACGCGACAATGAAGGCCACCAAAAGGACCTACCAACCAATTCTCTGGTACCAAAAATGCCAGGATGACCAGCCAACACGGAACAGTGAACCTCAGAAATCACTCTACTAGTCCATCTGTCAGGAACAAACAGTTTCCCCACAGGACAGCAGTCAGGTTTGTCAGCCTGAAATTCCTGAAGAACCCGTCGTAAATCAGGGGAAATGGCAGAAAGGACCACCCCCTCTTTCAGAATACCGACTGGCTCTAAGACCTCAGGAGAATCAGGCAAAAAACTCCTAGAGAGGGCATCAGCCTTAATATTCTTAGAACCCGGAAGGTACAAGACCACGAAATCAAAACGAGAAAAAAACAAGGACCATCGAGCCTGTCTAGGATTCACCCGTTTGGCAGACTCGAGGTAAATCAGATTCTTATGATCGGTCAAGACCACAATACGGTGCTTAGCTCCCTCAAGCCAATGTCGCCACTCCTCAAAACCCACTTCATAGCCAACAACTCCCGATTGCCGACATCATTTTTGCATTAAGCAGGCGAAAACTTACGGGAAAAGAAGGCACACGGTTTCATTAAGGAACCAACAGGATCCCTCTGAGACAAAACAGCCCCTTCACCAATCTCAGAAGCGTCAACCTCAACCTGAAACGGAAGAGAAGCATCCGGTTGACCAGCCGCAGGGGACCAATTTGCCACATCTGCGCCCTTCTTCGTCAAATCAGTCAAGGGTTTAACCACGCTGGAAAAATTAGCATTGCCATCACGTGTTTCTCAATAGAAGCAATGAATAGCCAGGTCTTTCACCGGGAAGGAACAAACACGGGAAGGGCAGCATCCAAAAAGGAAAACCGCCTATGCCAAAACATGGTATCCATCCACAGACAGCTGTTTCGGGGTATTTGCCCCTCATCAGTGTAGAGTAGGAAACTGGCTATTAGGAGCAGTGCCTAGTAAAAGGACTATAAACAAAAGGATGAATGACCTCAGGGAGATCAAAACATCCAACACTGCGGAGACACCATCACATGTTTCTCAACGCAGTGATCCAGAACACTGCTCCCATCCCTTATGGGAAATATGCAAATGCATGTAGAAAAGCCGTGGAAACACCATCACGTGTTTCTCAACGCAAGCAATGAATAGCCAGGTCTTTCACCGAGAAGGAACAACCATGGGAAAGGCAGCATCCAAAAAGGAAAACCACCTATGCTAAAACATAGTATCCATCCACAGACAGCTGTTTCGGGATATTTGCCCCTCATCAGTGTGGAGTAGGAAACTGGCTATTAGGAGCAGTGCCTAGTAAAAGGACTATAAACATAAGGATGAATGACCTCGGGGAGATCAAAACATTCAACACCGTTGAGACACCATCACGTGTTTCTCAACGCAGTGACCCAGAACACTGCTCCCGTCCCTTATGGGAAATATGCAAATGCATGTAGAAAAGCCGTGGAGACACCATCACGTGTTTTTCAACACAAGCAATGAATAGCCAGGTCTTTCACCGGGAAGGAAAAACCATGGGAAGGGCAGCATCCAAAAAGGAAAACCACCTGTCACGAAGTGACTGTCCTGGTGTAACACGACCAGATGGGTCGGTCACAAAACGACAGATGAGAGTCCGGATACAGACCTTCCCCGGACAGGGGGTGTTCGCTACCACCAGGTGCCTTGCATCCTACCGTCGCAAGAATAAACCTCGAAACCCCGACAAACGTAAATAGTTAACTGTTTGTTTCCTGCTCTTTTGCTACTTGAACCCGTCTAGGGGTAATCCTTAAAGGGGTCCCTTTGTTTACCTGGGATCCCTATTGTTTTATTTTATTTTGCACAAGTTCATCACTGTTTTAAAGGACTGCCGAATCATGGACGGTGAATGGTTCAAAAACTGTTTTGTAAATAGTTCGCACTTTCTTAAAGGTGCCCTCTACTGGTTTTACAAAAGAAGGAAGACTTTGTGAAGAGACTGTTTTGAATACAGCACAGAAGGTCTTGCTTTCTAACGGACTTGCAGACAGAGAGAATCTGCACTACCTCGAAGAGACTTGGTTTCCTCTTAAAGGGAATGTTGCACTTGAGTATAATGTTGCCTTAGGAAAGTTAAAATTGTAATAATGTTGAGGTTTAGGAAAAGTTAATAATGTTGCTAAAGATTGACGACAGGAAAGGTTGGAAGCCGAATTTCAACACAGTGAACCCGTAGGGGTTACAGAGTCCTCCTGAGAACCATAGAAAGTTGGTTAGTTACGTTAACGGAAGAACAGATGACAGTAGGCCCAGACAAGGAGCTGGACGGCCCTGCATTTGTAGAGTTAGAAAAAGTAAAGAAAAAGTTAAGTTGCCTTATAGTATTTTATAGTAAGCCTTTAGTGGGTTCAGCCTATACGCCCTTAAAGGAGAAGTTAAATTATTGTTCAAGCATTTGCACTTAGTAAAATACCCAGCTGGGTAATAGGAATTATTTATAGTCTTTAAGAATAGAATGTTATTTAAAATATTTAAACTTGTTTTGTTTGTAACGTTCAAGTGTCCTCACCTCCCATAAAGGGAAGCATTGTTATATTTATTTGTTCCTGGCATTTCCAAAAATTTGCATGACTTTTACTAACATGTATTGTTGTTCTTCTTCCCAGTCCAGGAGTACTGGATTTAACCGGGGGGCGGGGGAGTGCAGCGCCCCAGAGACCTGGTCGTTGCAGTAGTATCGCTCTTCCACTAAGGGGAGTGATGGTACATCTGATGGCACTAAAGGAGTTCATCTGACCAGGTATCACCAGCACACATTACACGTTACACTCCGGCCACTAGGGGGAGCAAAGGGTTTTATTTATTAGGCCACTCCTCACACTCGTAAAACTAGGGGTTGGATAGGAAGTTAGTCAGAAGCTGACTGGGTTTTGTTCAGGCAACATCCCGTGGCAGGGGGTGTTGTGGGGGGAATATTCAGGGGGGTTCCTGTCAGGCGTGGGAACCTGGCAGGCACCTAGCTACAAGGATAGAACGTTACAGAGCTATCTGCGGCGGCATCCAAAGAAAGGACACGAAGCGAAGGATATTGTAGACAGTGAGAAACGAGATCAAAGCACAAAGGAGAGTCAGTAGGAGTCATGCCCGGAGAACGGCAACATCCTACTGAGGTGTGTAGCCGGAGCCCGGAACACTGAGGAAGTAACTGACTTTATGCCTTACTTCAAATACCGCAGGACAGTTAATTATAGGTTGGCTGTCTACCTTACATCACCTAAGCAGACATAGGGGGCAACATGTGGAGAGGGGCGTCTCTAGGGTCCCGGAAGAGCTCCGAGCCTTTCCATCAAATGGGTGCGTCCTAGCCATAACAAACCTGGGGGATGGAGAATAGAAAGAGCAAGAAAGAACGAGAAAGAACGAGAACAGAAGTTGTGAGGACTATCCCGAATGCTCAGCAGGGAAGCACTACAACACACAGGCGCTAGTGGTAGGCAACGATTTCCACCTGCAAAGGGAACTCTGGATGTGCCTTCGGACTGGCCGGTCTCAGACAGCCCTGTTAACAGTGCTCTGGATTGAGGATCCTGAAGTCACCAGTAAAGAGGTAAAGAGACTGCAACCCTGTGTCCTCATTATTGACTGCACCTCACACCATTGCCACCTACACCGCTGGGAAGCCCTGGGGACATTCTTCACCTGTGGGAAGGTATACCATCTAGCTGCCATCACATCGCCCCAGTGGACCCCGAGCAGCGTTGGTCGCCCTGGCTGAATACCACAGGTGGCGTCATGAAGCCTTGACAGACTTGTATCACCTTTCATTGGACGCCCCTTAACAGGGTCACGGACCGGGTCCAGCCACCGTGACAACCCCAGAACTGAGACAGAGAGGACCGGTACCGAGTAACCTGTGGCCCTGTGTCTGGGGGCGCTCCATACTCACCTCTCGTCGCTCAGGCCCCCGGCACTTGCAATATTCACCTTGCCTCGTTCCACCGCTGGGCGCCGCTGTGCCTTCCGCATCCTCTGCACTTACCTTAAGGCAGAGGGCACGTACTAACCAAGTCATCGCGCCCTCTGACCTGAGCATCACCGCAGAGGATGCGGAAGACGGAGCTCGGCGGTGGAACGAGGAGAGGTGAATATCGTGCAATGCTGCTCAGCCTCCCCATTATACTCACCTACTCCCGATGCGGTCCTTGGCAGTTTCCTTTATGGTCTTCTCTTGCGCCGGCAGCTTCTTCCAGCTCTTAGTGGTCACTGGTACCGCTCATTACAGTAATGAATATGCTGCTTCACCCCTATGGGAGTGGAGTTGCATTCATATTCATTACTATAATGAGCGGTACCACGTGACAGCTGGAAGCTGTCAGCACCTGGAGACCATCGGAGATGCAGGGACCGCACCAGGAGCAGGTGAGTATGTCACAGCCACCGCTCCCCCTCCCCCGCCAACCCCCCTGGGACAATTATTTGAGGATAAGCCGAGAGGGGCACTTTCAGCCTAAAAAAAAGGGTTGCAAATCTAGGCTTATACTCGAGTATATACGGTACTATGGGTGCTGTGTGACCTAAGCCATTTGCTTACTTTTTATTGTAAGTTTGATCTGACTGACTTCCTTTAAGAACAAGCCATTTGCTGAACAAATTTATGCTAAAACTACTTATATTAAGTATCTTATTAAAAATAACTATCTTTAACAGAAAAAATGCTAGTAAATATCACATTACTGTAGGAAACAAAATGACAAAGCATGGTAAAATGCTGCATATCATAAGAATAAGGATTTCAAAAACCATTTATAATGTCCTGTTCTCATTAGAAATCAGATCTCTCCAGTCAATTAAAATGCAGACTAATTGCTTGGCTAAGTGTTTTTTCTTCTTCTGCCTATTTAAACAAATGACTGAGAGGTGACAAGTGCCAGAATTTCCAACTCTGCAAAATCTCAATTAGAGGTTCTTTTGTAATTTCTAGGCCGACCATGACTGCTTATTATGGAGAAAGCTTTGAATTTTATTGAACAATTTAAATCTTGGATTACACTTTATTTCTAGTGCTTCTCAATAACTGCCTAAATGTCACAAAGATTTTTAGTGCATTCATTGTTAGGAATATCAAGGAAATAGAGCTTTCTGTTTGAGCAATTCTTAATACAGCACTAGTGTCATACAAATGTTACTGGGAGAATCAAGTTTCTGACTTTTTTATTTCTCAGAGTTGATAAAATAAAATATAGATAGTGTAATGTCAAAGCAAGGACAATTAAGTATGAATGATTACAACAACTAGTGGTATAGTAAAACTTATTGATTTTTGCATTGTGAATATGAAGAAGATTTTTATAGTTCCATATAATCAATGTTTTAATTTAATCAGTTTAGTTTACAATCTTATTTTCTTCTTACAGAAAAAGAACTTTGCTACTTTCAGATTGAAATCGTTGAGAAGTCTATCTACTTGTCCGATATCTCTTTATCTGAATATTTTTTTAAATTAGCATTTTGTGTTTAATTTACCATCTGTTTAATATCTTTCCATTTCAGTATGTGGTAGAACCATTACTCATGGGCAGAGTACTTGCTGTCTTAATGTTATGCTTAACTCATACCTTTGATTTAACTCCTGTAGTGCAGCAGGGTTGGTGCAGTGCAACAGATAGGCAGAGACCACAGAAACTTCAACATAAACAGTTTCTTTGTTCTTAGACACACATACAGGTGTGATATCCTGTTAGCCATGGGCAATGGCACCGCTCTGTCTCTTGGGTGCATCAGCTGCTTTGAAGTCCCTAGCTCAGTAGTAGCTCCTCACAGACCTGGGTTGTACAGAGTCTCCTGCTCTGCAGCTTGCAAACTCCAAACTGACACACCCAAGACAAAATTGACAGACTTTATATGGAATTGTGGCCATAGAGCCACTTCCAAAACCCACAGTGGAAAGAAGCATTCATAGCACTACCAAGCCTGCAAATACCTCTAAAAATAAAAGTCCTTGATGGGTTTTCCTAAAAATCTGACTGGGTCACTACTTGGATCAAATCCACTCTTTCTTGTATTTTGCTTTGTGATTCACGTTCTGCTGTACTTACAAGGCGCTCAAGTGGGTTTACTAAGACTCCATCCACATCCTGGGGGACACATATTGACCCTTGCATATGATCCCCCTCACTGCTTCAAACTCCTTACATTAAATCATTTACATGCTCGTGTCACCTGCACCTCAAAAATCACATTTTGTACATTCTTTATTTTTCTCACCATTACTAGTTGGCCCATGCAAAATTTTTGCACATTGGTTGTCGTGGGAGCAGGCAATTTCAGGAAAATCAAGCTTGTCAAATGTAAATGTATTTAACAAGATGATGAGCACAGAGAGGTATGTGTCTCCCTGACATATATAATTATATATATATATATATATACATATATATATATATATATATATAGACTGTTTATATGTTTTCACTAATATTTGAGCCCATGGATCCATTTTATGTCCATTTTGCAAGCCGGCGAGAAAATCTCACCATATGGATGTCACACGGATGTCACACGGATACTTACATGTGAGAAAATCGCATCCTCACACTGCACATGGATAGTGTTGAGCGATACCTTCCGATATCGGAAAGTATCGGTATCGGATAGGATCGGCCGATATTCAAAAAATATCGGATATCGCCGATACCGATACCCGATCCCAATGCAAGTCAATGGGACCAAAATATCGGAATTAAAATAAACCCTTTCTTGCCTTGTAGGTTCATTCTACATGAAGGAAAACAACTAAGAATAATGCCGGATGTATTTGGGGAGGTGGCGGAGACATTAAAGTCATAGTCATAGAGGTTTATCCCAATCAAATAGAATAGCATGTTTTTTGTTTTTTTTTAAGACGTTCGGAGTGACAAAGATATTGACTATGTAAATTTTTTTTTTTATTTTGTCAGATATTGATGTTTCACTATTCCACGCCCTTCCCCTTCTTTTTTTTCTTTTTTTTTTCTTTTCCCACACTTTCATCTTCATCATCATCAGCATCTTTGACATCAACTTCTTCTTCACCTTATTCATCTTCTTCTTCATCCTTTACCTTTTTTTTTTTTTGATTACATTCTTCATATTCATTTTATTCAACTATTATTATTCTTCCTATTCTACATATTCTTTTTATTCCACTGTTATTATTCTTCCTATTCTACTTCTTCATCATATTCTCATTTGTGACAGGCATTCCCGTAGTTGTTATCTATAAAAGTTTGAAGATTACACCTTCCGTTCTGCCAGTCACAAAAGTTACATTTGTCCGCGTTCAGTTTGGCCTGCAGCATCAGGCTTTATCCAGGGGCACCACGAGGAGGAACGGACTCACCCCCATACACTGCTTAGTCTTCTTCTGCATATAATTTAGATAATATCTTTTGCTCTGATATTAAGTCTTATGCTTAATGTTCTTCTGCTCTTTGTTCTGCAGCCTCTTGTTCTTCTGCTTCTCGGTCTTCCATGTCGTCGTCTCCAGGGTCGTCGTCTCCAGTGTCGTCATCTCCGCCGTCATCGTCTCAGCCGTCGTCGTCTCCGCCGTCGTCGTCTCCGCCGTCGTCGTCGTCATCGGTGTGGTCTTCCGGGTCGTCGTCGTCATCGGGGTGGTCTTCCGGGTCGTCGACTTTAGGGTCTTCAACTTGGAAATGTAGCAGAAGGTACAAGAAGGCTGAGAAAATGCCAAGAACCAGCTGATGGAACTGGAACTCGGATGGCTACCCGAAGGTTCAAGAGCCTATGGAACTACCGAGGACCAGCTGACGTTACTGGAACCCGGTTACTAAGCAGGAGGTACCCGTGCTAAAAAGCACTACCAAGGACCGCCTGACGTTGGCGGAACTCGGATACCCAGAAGGAGGCACCTAAGCCAAAGGCTCTGCCCGGAACCAGCTGACGTTACTGGAACCAGGATGGGGAGCAGAAGGTACAAGAGCAAAAGACACTGCCGAGAACCAGCTGACGGTACTGGAACCCGGATGGGTAGCCGAAGGTCCAAGAGCCAATGGAACTACCGAGGACCAGCTGACGTTACTGGAACCCGGTTACTAAGCAGGAGGTACCTGTGCCTGAAAGCACTACCAAGGACCACCTGACGTTGGTGGAACTTGGATACCCAGAAGGAGGCACCTAAGCCAAAGGCTGTGCCCGGAACCAGCTGACGGTACTGGAACCAGGATGGGGAGCAGAAGGTACAAGAGCAAAAGACACTGCCGAGAACCAGCTGACGGTGCTGGAACCAGGTGGTGGACCTGAAGGCCCACAGGAGAGGAGAGAACAGCTAGGCCGCGAGGCAGCCGCAGTTACCGAACCCCAACAGTCCTACAGGGGGAGCTGGGCCTACTGGCACTACAGAACCAGCCTTGACTACCAGTTCACGCAGCCCACATAGGAAGCTCCTAAACTGGAGGCACCCTGGAGTTGGCTAACCCGACCGCACCACGACGGGGCAAGCATAGGCGTCTCAGTGAACTTGACACAACCCGGAAACAGCTGACGGTGCTGAAACCAGGCTTGGCACGAGGGAGTACCTGTGACAAGAACACTGCCGAGAACCAGCTGGCGGTGCTGGAACCCGGATGCGTTGCCCCAGTGTGCAAGAGCCAATGGCACCGAGGACCAGCTAACGGTGCTGGAACCCGGTTACTAAGCTGTAGGTACCCACGCTTAAAAGCACTACCAAGGACCGCCTGACGTTGGCGGAACTCGGATACCCAGGAGGAGGCACCTAAGCCAAAGGCTCGGCCTGGAACCAGCTGACGGTGCTGGAACCAGGTGGTGGACCCGAAGGTCCACAGGAGAGGAGAGAACAGCTAGGCCGCGAGGCAGTCGCAGTTACCGAACCCCAACAGTCCTACAGGGGAGCTGGGCCTACTGGCACTACAGAACCAGCCTTGACTACCAGTTCACGCAGCCCACATAGGAAGCTCCTAAACTGGAGGCACCCTGGGGTTGGCTAACCCGACCGCACCACGACGGGGCAAGCATAGGCGTCTCAGTGAACTTGACACAACCCGGAAACAGCTGACAGTGCTGAAACCAGGCTTGGCATGAGGGAGTACCTGTGACAAGAACACTGCCGAGAACCAGCTGGCGGTGCTGGAACCCGGATGCGTTGCCCCAGTGTGCAAGAGCCAATGGCACCGAGGACCAGCTAACGGTGCTGGAACCCGGTTACTAAGCTGTAGGTGCCCGCGCTTAAAAGCACTACCAAGGACCGCCTGACATTGGCGGAACTCGGATACCCAGGAGGAGGCACCTAAGCCAAAGGCTCGGCCTGGAACCAGCTGGCGGTGCTGGAACCAGGAGGTGGACCCGAAGGCCCACAGGAGAGGAGAGAACAGCTAGGCCGCGAGGCAGCCGCAGTTACCGAACCCCAACAGTCCTACAGGGGGAGCTGGGCCTACTGGCACTACAGAACCAGCCTTGACTACCAGTTCACACAGCCCACATAGGAAGCTCCTAAACTGGAGGCACCCTGGAGTTGGCTAACCCGACCGCACCACGACGGGGCAAGCATAGGCGTCTCAGTGAGCTTGACACAACCCGGAAACAGCTGACGGTGCTGAAACCAGGCTTGGCACGAGGGAGTACCTGTGTCAAAAACACTGCCGAGAACCAGCTGGCGTTGCTGGAACCCAGATGCGTTGCCCCAGTGTGCAAGAGCCAATGGCACGACCGAGGACCAGCTGACGGTGCTGGAACCCGGTTACTAAGCTGTAGGTGCCCGCGCTTAAAAGCACTACCAAGGACGACCGCCTGACGTTGGCGGAACTCGGATACCCAGGAGGAGGCACCTAAGCCAAAGGCTCGGCCTGGAACCAGCTGACGGTGCTGGAACCAGGTGATGGACCCGAAGGTCCACAGGAGAGGAGAGAACAGCTAGGCCGCGAGGCAGCCGCAGTTACCGAACCCCAACAGTCCTACAGGGGGAGCTGGGCCTACTGGCACTACAGAACCAGCCTTGACTACCAGTTCACGCAGCCCACATAGGAAGCTCCTAAACTGGAGGCACCCTGGAGTTGGCTAACCCGACCGCACCACGACGGGGCAAGCATAGGCGTCTCAGTGAACTTGACACAACCTGGAAACAGCTGACGGTGCTGAAACCAGGCTTGGCACGAGGGAGTACCTGTGACAAGAACACTGCCGAGAACCAGCTGGCGGTGCTGGAACCCGGATGCGTTGCCCCAGTGTGCAAGAGCCAATGGCACCGAGGACCAGCTGACGGTGCTGGAACCCGGTTACTAAGCTGTAGGTACCCGCGCTTAAAAGCACTACCAAGGACCGCCTGACGTTGGCGGAACTCGGATACCCAGGAGGAGGCACCTAAGCCAAAGGCTCGGCCTGGAACCAGCTGGCGGTGCTGGAACCAGGAGGTGGACCCGAAGGCCCACAGGAGAGGAGAGAACAGCTAGGCCGCGAGGCAGCCGCAGTTACCGAACCCCAACAGTCCTACAGGGGGAGCTGGGCCTACTGGCACTACAGAACCAGCCTTGACTACCAGTTCACGCAGCCCACATAGGAAGCTCCTAAACTGGAGGCACCCTGGAGTTGGCTAACCCAACCGCACCACGACGGGGCAAGCATAGGCGTCTCAGTGAACTTGACACAACCCGGAAACAGCTGACGGTGCTGAAACCAGGCTTGGCACGAGGGAGTACCTGTGACAAGAACACTGCCGAGAACCAGCTGGCGGTGCTGGAACCCGGATGCGTTGCCCCAGTGTGCAAGAGCCAATGGCACCGAGGACCAGCTGACGGTGCTGGAACCCGGTTACTAAGCTGTAGGTACCCGCGCTTAAAAGCACTACCAAGGACCGCCTGACGTTGGCGGAACTCGGATACCCAGGAGGAGGCACCTAAGCCAAAGGCTCGGCCTGGAACCAGCTGGCGGTGCTGGAACCAGGAGGTGGACCCGAAGGCCCACAGGAGAGGAGAGAACAGCTAGGCCGCGAGGCAGCCGCAATTACCGAACCCCAACTGTCCTACAGGGGGAGCTGGGCCTACTGGCACTACAGAACCAGCCTTGACTACCAGTTCACGCAGCCCACATAGGAAGCTCCTAAACTGGAGGCACCCTGGAGTTGGCTAACCCGACCGCACCACGACGGGGCAAGCATAGGCGTCTCAGCGAGTTTGACACAACCCGGAAACAGCTGACGGTGCTGAAACCAGGTTTGGCACGAGGGAGTACCTGTGACAAAAACACTGCCGAGAACAAGCTGGCGGTGCTGGAACCCGGATGCTTTGCCTATCAAACATTGTCTTCCTACAGCCCCAACTAGCGGTGTTGGAGCAAAGGGTAAGCAGGGGGAGCAGAGTGTAGGCCGAAGCCTGTACTGGAGTCAGCTTTGTGTCTGCGTTGCGTTTGCAGGACACTTTGCCGGCTACACAGTGGTGGAACAGCAGGCGGTGCTGAACCCCACTAACACATTGGCTGGTGTTTTTCTCTGTGCAGCTAGCACTTCCGGGCAAAAACTGGCGGTGTTAGAGCCCAGGGTCAGCAGGAGGAGGAGAGGAGCAGAGTGTAGGCCGAAGCCTAGTTGAACCAATTTCAAAGGTAACCTTTAACCCCCCCCTCAGGTGTTACAAAATACAAGAGCCACACCTTGTGCAGCATTAATGCTGCACAAGAAAAGGTTGCTCTATTAATTTGTCTACTTGCACATGCTGAATGCAACACGTACACAATTTAGCCCATTCTACAGTCAAACTGTATTTTTAAGGAGACGCAGCATAGGTGTCCCAAATAACGCGTTTGTGCTTGGCGCTGCTTCCTGAGCGTTGTTTTTTGCTGTACAGGAGTCTGCGCTCTTGTGTTATCCCTTGGCAATGCCCTGTTAGCGCTGCCCGTCTTATGACCTCATTTCATGTTGGCCGCTGCGGTTAACGATGACCATAAATCCCAGACCCACACTGCCTTTTCATAAAGTCACACTGCGGTGCTGGGATTCGTGGCCTTGAGCAGTAAATATTTTCGACGCTCACACACGTCCTTACACCTGTTTCAGACTGGGCGGCCTCTGCTGATCCCTTTTCGCATGCCGCGGCCAGAAGGCCGCATAGTCTGAAGAAGGCGGAAGGAGATGAGTGACGACAGGCAAAGATATGCACTGCTCGTGCCCATAAACCACACCCTCGCTGACAAAATAAATAAGACAACGAGGGGCGTTGTTTCACGCAGGGCGGATGCACAGGCGCAGCCAGCTAACCATGATGTCAAAAGACGGGAAGCGCTACCATGGGGGGGTGCTGCGTATAATTACAAAGGAAAGTCACACCTCAGGGACAGTGGAATGGTCTCAATGAGACACATTTTGTACGTGTTGAGTTCCACGTGGGCAAGGAGAAAAAGTCAGCCACCTTGTACAAATGCAGCAGTACTGCTGAACAAGGTGGCTGTTATACATAGAAACACCTGGGGGTGGGGGGCAGGCTCCCTTCATTTTCAGTTCATGTGCCTGCATGGCGTTTGCAGGGCACGTTGCCGGCTACACAGCTGGGGAACAGCTGGCGGTGCTGAACCCCACTGACACATTGGCTGGTGTTTTTCTCTGTGCAGCTAGCACTTCCAGGCTAAAACTGGCGGTGTTATGAGCCCAGGGTCAGCAGGAGGAGGAGAGGAGCAGAGTGTAGGCCGAAGCCTGCACTGGTGGCAGCTTTTGTTCTGTTGTGCCTGCGTTGCGTTTGCAGGTCACGTTGCCGGCTACATAGCTGGGGAACAGCTGGCGGTGCTGAACCCCACTAACACATTGGCTGGTGTTTTTCTCTGTGCAGCTAGCACGTCCGGGCTAAAACTGGCGGTGTTATGAGCCCAGGGTCAGCAGGAGGAGGAGAGGAGCAGAGTGTAGGCCGAAGCCTGCACTGGTGGCAGCTTTTGTTCTGTTGTGCCTGCGTTGCGTTTGCAGGTCACGTTGCCGGCTACACAGCTGGGGAACAGCTGGCGGTGCTGAACCCCACTAACACATTGGCTGGTGTTTTTCTCTGTGCAGCTAGCACGTCCGGGCACAAACTGGCGGTGTTAGAGCCCATGGTCAGCAGGAGGAGAGGAGCAGAGTGTAGGCCGAAGCCTAGTGGAACCAATTTCAAAGGTAACCTTTAACCCCCCCTCAGGTGTTGCAAGGTACAAGAGCCACACCTTGTGCAGCATTAATGCTGCACAAGTAAAAGGTTGCTCTATTTGGTTTGCTCCTTGCACACGCTGAATAAAACACGTACACTATTTAGCCCATTATACTGTCAAACAGTAGTGGAGGCGTGACTTGTCTTTTTAAGGAGATGCAGCACAGGTGTCAAAATTTACACCTAGGTGGTGGGCGAAGATTCCTGAGCGTAGTTATTTGCTGTACAGGAGTCTGCGCTCTTGTTATCCCTTGGCCATGCCCTGTTAGCGCTGCCCGTCTTATGACCTCATTTCATGTTGGCCGGTGCGGTTAGCGATGGCCATGAAACCCAGACCCGCAGTGTCTTTTCATAAAGTCACACTGCAGAGCTGGGATCCCAGCACAGGCCCAGCCAGCCAACCAATGATGTCTGAAGACGGGCAGCGCTAACAATGGGGGTGCTGCGTGTCATTAAAAAGGAAAGTCACACCTCAAGGACATTGTAATGGTCTCTAATGAGACACATTTTGTACGTGTTTTATTTAACGTGGGCAAGTAGACAAAGTCAGCCACCTTGTACAAATGCAGCAGTACTGCTGTACAAGGTGGCTGTTATACATAGAAACACCTTGGGGTGGGTGGTAGGGTCCCTTTAATTTCAGTTCATGTGCCTGCGTGGCATTTGCAGGTCACGTTGCCGGCTACACAGCAGGGGACCAGCTGGCGGTGCTGAACCCCACTAACACATTGGCTGGTGTTTTTCTCTGTGCAGCTAGCACGACCGGGCAAAAACTGGCGGTGTTAGAGCCCAGGGTCAGCAGGAGGAGGAGAGGAGCAGAGTGTAGGCCGAAGCCTGCACTGGTGGCAGCTTTTGTTCTGTTGTGCCTGCGTGGCGTTTGCAGGTCACGTTGCCGGCTACACAGCAGGGGAACAGCTGGCGGTGCTGAACCCCACTAACACATTGGCTGTTGTTTTTCTCTGTGCAGCTAGCAATTCAGGGCAAAAACTAGCGTTGTTAGAGCCCAGGGTCAGCAGGAGGAGGAGAGGAGCAGAGTGTAGGCCGAAGCCTGCACTGGTGGCAGCTTTTGGTCAGTTGTGCCAGCGTGGCTTGTGCTGGACACGATGCCGGCTACACAGCAGGGGAACAGCTGGCGGTGCTGAACCCCACTATCACATTGGCGGGTGTTTTTCTCTGTGCAGCTAGCACTTCCAGGCTACAACTGGCGGTGTTATAGCCCAGGGTCATCAGGAGGAGGAGAGGAGCAGAGTGTAGGCCGAAGCCTAGTTGAACCAATTTCAAAGGTAACATTTAACCCCCCCTCAGGTGTTGAAAGGTACAAGAGCCACACCTTGTGCATCATTAATGCTGCACAAGTAAAAGGTTGCTCTCTTAATTTTGCTCCTTGCACACGCTGAATAAAACACGTACACTATTTAGTCCATTCTACTGTAGAACAGTAGTGGAGGCGTGACTTGTCTTTTTAAAGAAAAGCAGCACAGGTGTCTAAAATAACACCTTGGTGCATGGGAGCAGCTTCCTGAGCGTTGTTATTTGCTGTACAGGAGTCTGCGCTCTTGTTATCCCTTGGCCATGCGCTGTGAGCGCTTCCTGTCTTCTGACCTCATTTCATGTCGGCCGTTGCGGTTAGCGATGGACATGAATCCCAGACCCACAGTGTGTTTTCTAAAAATCACACTGCGTGGCTGGGATTCGTGGCCTTGTGCAGTAAATATGTTTGCCGCTCACACATGTCCTTACACCTGCTTCAGACTGGGCGGCCTCATCTGATCCCTTATCGCATGCCGCGGTCATGAGGCCACCCAGTCTGAAGAAGGCGGAAGGAGATGAGTGAACACAGGCAAACATATGCACTGCACATGCCCATCAATCACATCCTCGTTGTCCAAAAAAATAAGACACCGAGGGGCGTTGTTTCGAGCAGGGCAGACGCACAGGCGCAGCCAGCTAACCAATGATGTCAAAAGACGGGCAGCGCTAACAAGGGTGGTGCTGCGTATCATTAGAAAGGAAAGTCACACCTCAGGGACAGTGGAATGGTCTCAATGAGACACATTTAGTACGTGTTTAATTAAACGTGGGAAAGGAGAAAAAGTCTGCCACCTTGTACAAATGCAGCAGTACTGCTGTACAAGGTGGCTGTTATACATAGAAACACCTGGGGGTGGGGGGCAGGCTTCCTTCAATTTCAATTCATGTGCCTGCGTGGCGCTTGCAGGACACGTTGCCAGCTACACAGCAGGGGAACAGCTGGCGGTGCTGAACCCCACTGACACATTGACTGGTGTTTTTCTCTGTGCAGCTCGCATGTCCGGGCAAAAACTGGCGGTGTTAGAGCCCAGGGTCAGCAGGAGGAGGAGAGGAGCAAAGTGTAGGCCGAAGGCTGCACTGGTGGCAGATTTTGGTCGGTTGTGCCAGCGTGGCTTGTGCTGGACACGATGCCGGCTACACAGCAGGGGAACAGCTGGCGGTGCTGAAACCCACTAACACATTGGCTGTTGTTTTTGTCTGTGAAGCTCGCATTTCCGGGCAAAAACTAGCGGTGTTAGAGCCCAGGGTCAGCAGGAGGAGGAGAGGAGCAGAGTGTAGGCCGAAGCCTGCACTGGTGGCAGCTTTTGTTCTGTTGTGCCTGCGTTGCGTTTGCAGGTCACGTTGCCGGCTACACAGCTGGGGAACAGCTGGCGGTGCAGAACCCCACTAACACATTGGCTGGTGTTTTTCTCTGTGCAGCTAGCACATCCGGGCAAAAACTGGCGGTGTTAGAGCCCAGGGTCAGCAGGAGGAGGAGAGGAGCAGAGTGTAGGCCGAAGCCTAGTTGAACCAATTTCAAAGGTAACCTTTAACCCCCCCTCAGGTGTTGCAAGGTACAAGAGCCACACCTTGTGCAGCATTAATGCTGCACAAGTAAAAGGTTGCTCTATTTAGTTTGCTCCTTGCACACGCTGAATAAAACACGTACACTATTTAGCCCATTATACTGTCAAACAGTAGTGGAGGCGTGACTTGTCTTTTTAAGGAAGAAGTAGAATAAACAAAGAGCTAGCACTCGACTATAACTGGGGTGTGGACGGTGCAAGTGAACGGAGTCAGATGACCCCCAATACTTGAAGAAGAACGAATCACTGCACACGTCAGAATAAGTCAATTTTTGCTGAAGTGAAGATTTTTTATTCAATGGTGCAAAACAAAAGTTCAAGGACGTAACAAGGCAACAGTTCTACTTCTAACGTTTCGGCCACACAGTGGCCTTGGTCACAGAGTAGTGCTGAAAGACGAAAGAAAAGACGTATAAATAAACAACATGTACAAAAATATAATGAACAAAATTATGTACAATATGTACAACTTAATAAAGGTTCCGTGTGGAAAAACAAACCACAACAAAAACCTAAAGGAGAAATGGGACCCATGTCAATACGAATAATGTAATAAGCAGGTAAAGGTTGTACCCATCCTGCAAGTGACGTCACCATTAAGGCCAAGGAGAAAAGGAAATAAAAGGGGGGGGGGGTTTAGTTCGTAAAAACCTAAGATCAAACGCAAAGGAGAAAATGATCAAATAAAACAGCAGGACATGATGAAAAAACAACATACCCTTAGTGGTAGTCCAAATGATATCATATAGTCAAATGGTATTCAAAGACGGGTACGGCCCTGTGATACCCTAATGAGGCAACATGAAAAGAAAAGGTATAGGTATATGGATGAGATGTGTGAAAGAAATCTAATATGGGTGTATAGATTCATAAATATATCATGAGCAATGGAATGATATAAGTGATGTGACACCCAGGAGGGATGTGTGGGGATAAATACATATACAAAAGAGATATTTACTCAAATGGATGTCAGCGGGCAGTTAATGCTAGGTGATATATACAATAGTCCAATATGGGCTTTAGCTGAAACACAGAACACGTACATGTATCTATATACATAGTGTTGGGTAATCAAATAGCAAAAGAAACATAGTATGTGTTTTTAATTAGAAAATTAGACTACCGAATGTCCTAATGCAACACAAGTTCCATGTAGAAAGCAGGAGCAAGCAGCATAAGTGTGCCTGTGTGGAACAGCCGTCCAATTCTGTAAAAAGATGTACAACATGGAGTATGGTGGTAACTCTGTACGGCGGGTTAATATGTGTGTTATGGAGTACCATAAGGCTCCTAAATCCGTAAAGGAAATGCCTACCTTGTTATAGCAAGGGTAGTTGGAAAAAAGTAGATGAAGTTGTGTCCAGGCTTAGGCCCAATGGTACGTGTTAGTGCGGCGAGGGTTCACCTAAGCAGCATCTGGAACGAGATGCAGGATTAGTAAGAAGCGGTATAACCGCATGTAAGGCACTTATCTGGGGTCTGGAGCTCACATCCATTGGTGGTGCAGGGGTCACAGCGTCCGCTTGGGCAATCCGGGAGGCAACGCCGACACGCAACAGTGTCCTGGCAGAGGAGGCGGATGTGGCAAGGAGCCGGCCGACGCTGTTTAAGAAGGGCCGCGGCCGGAAGTGAGGGGGACAGACCGGCGCCTGCGCAGAGTGAACAGATCGCATGAGCGTCGTATCAGTTAGAGAGAGCCTGCGCCTGCGCAATGCGACTCATGTATTGGAAGGCGGCAAGGAGGGCGCAGGCGCCACTGCACAAGGAAGAGTGGGTGGGAGCGATATAGCAGTCTGTGTAAGTGCATCAGAAGGCACTAGTGTGTAGTGCAGGCACAGAAGAGAGCAGAGAGGGGGACAGCTGCCTATCCCTAACCAGTATAATAGTTAGAAGTGGAGGGCCATGTTTGTATAGACAAAAGGAATGCATATATATGTGCATACAGACAAATGCAAGCCCAAGTACATATTTAATTATAATGTCAATTCATTAAGTAAAACAGAAACACACAAAGCATCCATATAAATTGCAAAATAAAGTAGGAGTCCAAAACACTCTGATTATTAACGGGAGGAGCCTTGAGTTGATAGGGTCAAATAGGTGGTTATGGTAAAGAAATAATAAAAAAATAAAAAAATATAAAAATAAAAAAATAAAAAAATAAAAATAAAAAATGAAAAATGAAAAAAATGTTTGCCTGGGCAAAGGAAATAAATGAAAAAAATATATCAAAATATATAGAAAGTAAAACCGTACCTGAAATGGGAGGTAAATAAACTGAAAGGAAACTTTTTTTAAAAAAATAGAAAGGAAACTTTTTATAACCAAACTCCTAAAGGGTATGTGTCTTACCATCCTGCTGAGGAAGATTACGAATTCTACAGATGCAGTTTAAGTTGCCTAAGGAAAAATAGAGACCTGGTTAGGATAGCCATTCAATTTCCCTATTGAGACCCCTAGGATGAAGAGTGTCTAGCGTGTAGATCCAGTAGGACTCTCGTTGTTTGAGTAGTTGGATGTGATTCCCACCACGTCGAGGACGTGGAACCTTTTCAATGACTTGAAACCTCAGTTGGGCAACCGTGTGTTGGGCTTCTTTAAAATGTAGCGGTAGTGGCAGCCAGGTTTTACCACATCTAATGGTGGATTTGTGGCTAGAGATCCTACTCCTGATGGCTTGGGTGGTTTTCCCTACATATAGTAGTCCGCATGGACATTTGATGACATATATTACAAAGTTTGATTCGCATGTGTAGTAGTCCTTAATTGGAAAGGCCTTCCCAGTGTGCGGATGTAAGACTTCATTACCCTTAATGATATTCGAGCAACACATGCAATTGAGGCAGGGAAATGTGCCTGTTCTTTTCTGTCCTGTCAGAGTCCTTTGTGGCCGTAATCTGGAAGAGCCTAGGTCGGCCCGTACCACCCTATCTTTTACATTGCTAGGACGCCTCATGCTCATTAGGGGAGGGTTTCTAAAGATGGGGATCTGTGGATAGGCCTTGTTCAAGAGGGGCCAGTGTCCCCGAATTAAGTTGTGAATCTTGTACACAGTCGGGTGGTGGTTATGTACAAAGGGGAGTCTGGGTTTTTTTTGTGTGGTATTAATGGTACTGGTGGTATTCCCAAGAGCTTTGGAAGACTCAAGATCTAGGAGTTTTGTGGGGTAGTTGCGTACCCTAAATTTGTCTGCCATTTCATTGACTCTGGTGTTCCTGGTCACCGGGTTAGAGACAATCCTAGCAACCCTCTTGAACTGTGATCTAGGAAGACTATCCCGTGTGGGCTTAGGGTGGCAACTATTGTAAAGTAGTAAGCTATTACAATCCGTTGGTTTAACATATAAATCAGTGCTAAGAAGCCCTGTGGGATCCTTGAGAACCTTCGTGTCCAGGAAAGCAATCTCCTCCTGGTGTTGTACCAGAGTAAAAGATAGTTCTGGTCTAGCCCCATTGATGGTATTGAAAAATTCATGTAGGCTTGTCTGGTCACCTTTCCATATACAGAAAATATCGTCTATGTATCTATACCAAGTGAGGGCGTTCTGTTGGAAAATAGGATTGGGATACACTTGTGTGTGCTCAAAATGGTTCATATATAAATTGGCATAGGCCGGGGCCACATTCGACCCCATGGCGGTGCCACAGATCTGTAAAAAGAAATCATCTTCAAACATGAAGAAGTTCTGTCTTAGAACCAAGTTGAGCAGATCGATACATAGATTCTGTAGGTCGGTATCAATGTCAGCTTCACGAAGGGTCAATGCTACAGCTTCAATACCCTTATCGTGTTGAATGGAGGTGTAAAGACTGTTGACATCTAGAGTACATAAGGTACTCCCTGGTGGGATGTTTTTAAGAGTATGAATTTTTTCCAAGAAGTCGCTAGTGTCAAGGACATAGGATCTGGTTGAACGGGCATGTGGAGTCAGAATCTTTTCGAGGAAGATCGATAGTGGATTTAGTATGGAGTTAGTAGAAGCCACTATCGGGCGACCAGGGGGATTATGGAGATCCTTATGTATTTTGGGCAAAATGTAAAGTACTGGAGTTACCGGGTGGTGATTAGTAAGATATGTTCTGGTTTTAGAGTCAATAGTCTTGAGTTGGACATATTTGTCAAGTACCATGTTAATTTTATGGCGTATGGAGGGGGTGGGGTCAGTCTGTAATTTCTGGTAAGTAGTGGAATCAGAGAGTTGTCGTCTAATTTCTGTGATATATTGGCTTCTGTTCATGACAACCGTGGCTCCCCCTTTATCAGCCGGCTTAATAATTATATTTTTGTTATTACTTAAGGCTTCAAGGGCCTGTTTCTCCGAGGTGTTGAGATTGTGTTGTACCGGGAAAAGGCCTAACTGTTGATCACGAATAGTATTTTTTATGTCCCTGTCAAGTAGACTAATAAATGTTTCCACTGCGTGATATGATTTAGGTGGCATGAATGTACTCGGGTTCCTAAGGCCTAAGGAATCAATGGTAATTTTGGGTATGTCGTGACTAGGTGTTGTACCAAGTGTGTTACCCCTGTCAGTTGTATTTGTGTCAAAGTGAACCTTCAATCTGATACTCCTGTAGAAGCGTTGTAAATCATTCTCTAGTTGGAATGCATCCCATCTCGGAGTGGGACAAAAGGATAAACCCATGTTGAGTACCTTCAACTCAAGGGGGGACAAAGAATAATCAGAAATGTTAATTACAGAGTTTGGACTCCTACCTGGGACCTCAGGGTCATGTGGCGATCTTGTGTTCTTCCTCCTGGACCTCCTGGTAGGCGTCCATTTCCCCCTAAAAAACGCGGGGCTGGAAATGTAGCTTCGCTGCCGGATCCTGCTGATGAACCTTCTACAGGTGAGGAGCCCCCTGAGCGATAATTTCCTTTCCGTGTTCGGTGATACCGTTGACGTTGTTGACGAGGAAATGGATCCTCCCATCTATAGACTTTATTTGTGAGGTAATCCTCAGTGTCTCTCTGGAATTTAGTTCTCTTTCTCTCTTCCAAGTTTTTCTGATGTGTAGATAATATAGAGTCCACTTTGCTCTTAAGAGTAGAGAATTCAGTACTATTCAATGTTGTGGTCAATTGGGTTTCGATGGATGTAATTTTTTCCTCAGTAGTCTTGATGGCTTCCTGAAGGTACTCAATGGTTAATAGAATGATGTCGAAGGAGCACTTGTTCAGGATCTTTTGAAACGTTGTGCAATATTTCTCGTTGTCGGCAAACAGGGTGGGGCGTAGATTACACCGTAGTCCCCGGGGTATTTTCCCTTGGCGGTGATATTCACCTAATGTAGCACAGTGTAGGTCGAATGAAACCAGTCTCTTTCTCTCCTTCTCCCAGTCCCTTGTCTTAATGTCCTTACTGGGGATGTGTAAAAAGTCGGTTTTAGTCCTTATCTTAGATAAGATAGTGGATCCAGAAGCGTCGTCGTAAACGTAGGTCTCAGATGACATGAATCCGGTCGGTGCTCAAAACTCCAAAGAGCCAATATAGTAGAATAAACAAAGAGCTAGCACTCGACTATAGCTGGGGTGTGGACGGTGCAAGTGAACGGAGTCAGATGACCCCCAATACTTGAAGAAGAACGAATCACTGCACACGTCAGAATAAGTCAATTTTTGCTGAAGTGAAGATTTTTTATTCAATGGTGCAAAACAAAAGTTCAAGGACGTAACAAGGCAACAGTTCTACTTCTAACGTTTCGGCCACACAGTGGCCTTGGTCACAGAGTAGTGCTGAAAGACGAAAGAAAAGACGTATAAATAAACAATATGTACAAAAATATAATGAACAAAATTATGTACAATATGTACAACTTAATAAAGGTTCCGTGTGGAAAAACAAACCACAACAAAAACCTAAAGGAGAAATGGGACCCATGTCAATACGAATAATGTAATAAGCAGGTAAAGGTTGTACCCATCCTGCAAGCGACGTCACCATTAAGGCCAAGGAGAAAAGGAAAAAAAAAAGGGGGGGGGGGTTTAGTTCGTAAAAACCTAAGATCAAAAGCAGAGGAGAAAATGATCAAATAAAACAGCAGGACATGATGAAAAAACAACATACCCTTAGTGGTAGTCCAAATGATATCATATAGTCAAATGGTATTCACAGACGGGTACGGCCCTGTGATACCCTAATGAGGCAACATGAAAAGAAAAGGTATAGGTATATGGATGAGATGTGTGAAAGAAATCTAATATGGGTGTATAGATTCATAAATATATCATGAGCAATGGAATGATATAAGTGATGTGACACCCAGGAGGGATGTGTGGGGATAAATACATATACAAAAGAGATATTTACCCAAATGGATGTCAGCGGGCAGTTGAATGGCTATCCTAACCAGGTCTCTATTTTTCCTTAGGCAACTTAAACTGCATCTGTAGAATTCGTAATCTTCCTCAGCAGGATGGTAAGACACATACCCTTTAGGAGTTTGGTTATAAAAAGTTTCCTTTCTATTTTTTTAAAAAAAGTTTCCTTTCAGTTTATTTACCTCCCATTTCAGGTACGGTTTTACTTTCTATATATTTTGGTATATTTTTTTCATTTATTTCCTTTGCCCAGGCAAACATTTTTTTCATTTTTCATTTTTTATTTTTATTTTTTTATTTTTTTATTTTTTTATTATTTCTTTACCATAACCACCTATTTGACCCTATCAACTCAAGGCTCCTCCCGTTAATAATCAGAGTGTTTTGGACTCCTACTTTATTTTGCAATTTATATGGATGCTTTGTGTGTTTCTGTTTTACTTAATGAATTGACATTATATTTAAATATGTACTTGGGCTTGCATTTGTCTGTATGCACATATATATGCATTCCTTTTGTCTATACAAACATGGCCCTCCACTTCTAACTATTATACTGGTTAGGGATAGGCAGCTGTCCCCCTCTCTGCTCTCTTCTGTGCCTGCACTACACACTAGTGCCTTCTGATGCACTTACACAGACTGCTATATCGCTCCCACCCACTCTTCCTTGTGCAGTGGCGCCTGCGCCCTCCTTGCCGCCTTCCAATACATGAGTCGCATTGCGCAGGCGCAGGCACTGTCTAACTGATACGACGCTCATGCGATCTGTTCGCTCTGCGCAGGCGCCGGTCTGTCCCCCTCACTTCCGGCCGCGGCACTTCTTAAACAGCGTCGGCCGGCTCCTTGCCACATCCGCCTCCTCTGCCAGGACACTGTTGCGTGTCGGCGTTGCCTCCCGGATTGCCCAAGCGGACGCTGTGACCCCTGCACCACCAATGGATGTGAGCTCCAGACCCCAGATAAGTGCCTTACATGCGGTTATACCGCTTCTTACTAATCCTGCATCTCGTTCCAGATGCTGCTTAGGTGAACCCTCGCCGCACTAACACGTACCATTGGGCCTAAGCCTGGACACAACTTCATCTACTTTTTTCCTACTACCCTTGCTATAACAAGGACCCTAGGTAGGCATTTCCTTTACGGATTTAGGAGCCTTATGGTACTCCATAACACACATATTAACCCGCCGTACAGAGTTACCACCATACTCCATGTTGTACATCTTTTTACAGAATTGGACGGCTGTTCCACACAGGCACACTTATGCTGCTTGCTCCTGCTTTCTACATGGAACTTGTGTTGCATTAGGACATTCGGTAGTCTAATTTTCTAATTAAAAACACATACTATGTTTCTTTTGCTATTTGATTACCCAACACTATGTATATAGATACATGTACGTGTTCTGTGTTTCAGCTAAAGCCCATATTGGACTATTGTATATATCACCTAGCATTAACTGCCCGCTGACATCCATTTGGGTAAATATCTCTTTTGTATATGTATTTATCCCCACACATCCCTCCTGGGTGTCACATCACTTATATCATTCCATTGCTCATGATATATTTATGAATCTATACACCCATATTAGATTTCTTTCACACATCTCATCCATATACCTATACCTTTACTTTTCATGTTGCCTCATTAGGGTATCACAGGGCCGTACCCGTCTTTGAATACCATTTGACTATATGATATCATTTGGACTACCACTAAGGGTATGTTGTTTTTTCATCATGTCCTGCTGTTTTATTTGATCATTTTCTCCTTTGCGTTTGATCTTAGGTTTTTACGAACTAAACCCCCCCCCTTTTTTTTCCTTTTCTCCTTGGCCTTAATGGTGACGTCGCTTGCAGGATGGGTACAACCTTTACCTGCTTATTACATTATTCGTATTGACATGGGTCCCATTTCTCCTTTAGGTTTTTGTTGTGGTTTGTTTTTCCACACGGAACCTTTATTAAGTTGTACATATTGTACATAATTTTGTTCATTATATTTTTGTACATATTGTTTATTTATACGTCTTTTCTTTCGTCTTTCAGCACTACTCTGTGACCAAGGCCACTGTGTGGCCGAAACGTTAGAAGTAGAACTGTTGCCTTGTTACGTCCTTGAACTTTTGTTTTGCACCATTGAATAAAAAATCTTCACTTCAGCAAAAATTGACTTATTTTGTCTTTTTAAGGAGACACAGCACAGGTGTCAAAATTTACACCTAGGTGGTGGGCGCAGATTCCTGAGCGTTGTATTAGCTGTACAGGAGTCTGCGCTATTGTGATCCCTTGGCCATGCGCTGTGAGCGCTGCCTGTCTTCTCACCTCATTTCATGTTGGCCGTTGCGGTTAGCAATGGATATGAATCCCAGGCCCACAATGTGTTTTCAAAAAATCACACTGCGTGTCTGGAATTCGTGCCTTGTGCAGTAAATATGTTTGCCGCTCACACATGTCCTTACACCTGCTTCAGACTGGGCGGCCTCAGCTGATCCCTTATCGCCTACCACGGCCAGGAGGCCGCACAGTCTGAAGAAGATGGAAGGAGATGAGTTAAGACAGGCGAACATATGCACTGCACATGCCCATCAATCACACCCTCGCAGCTAAAATATATGAAACGAGGGGGGTTGTGTCGGGCAGGGCGGACGCACAGGCACAGGCAGCCAACCAATGATGTCAGAAGACGGGCAGCGCTACCAAGGGGGGTGGTGCGTGTCATTAAAAAGTAAAGTCACACCTCAGGGACATTGTAATGGTCTGTAATGAGACACATATTTTACGTGTTTAATTCTACGTGGGCAAGGATAAAAAAACAGCCACCTTGTACAAATGCAGCAGTACTGCTGTACTAGGTGGCTGTTATACACAGAAACACCTGGGGGGGTGGGGCCAGGTTCCCTTTAATTTCAGTTCATGTGCCTGCATGGCATTTGCAGGTCACGTTGCCGGCTACACAGCAGGGGATCAGCTGGCGGTGCTGAACCCCACTAACACATTGGCTGGTGTTTTTCTCTGTGCAGCTAGCACTTCCGGGCAAAAACTAGCGGTGTTTGAGCCCAGGGTCAGCAGGAGGAGGAGAGGAGCAGAGTGTAGGCCGAAGCCTGCACTGGTGGCAGCTTTTGTTCTGTTGTGCCAGCGTGGCTTGTGCTGGACACGATGCTGACTACACAGCAGGGGAACAGCTGGCGGTGCTGAACCCCACTGACACATCAGCTAGTGTTTTTTCTGTGTAGACAACACTTCCAGGTGGCAACTGACAGTGTTGAAACCCAGGGAATCAAAGAGGAGCAGAGTGTAGGCCGAAGCCTGCAGTGGAGCAAGTTGAAAGGGAAGCTTTAACCCCCCCCCCAGGCATTTGTTGCTGAAAGAGCCATCTTGTACAGCAGTAATACTGCACATGGAAAATGGTGGCTCCGAAAATTATGCTCCTTGCAAACGCTGAAGTACACACTCATATAATGTGTCCCCTCACACCGTCAAACCATCCCGGAAGTGGGACTTTCCTTTGTAATGTGACACAGCACAGCCGTCATTCCAACCCCCTTGGTGCCGGGCGCCACCTCCTCAACGTTGTTTGGTTCTGTCACGGAGCCCGCGCTGTAATGTTATCCCTTGGCCATGCACAGTTATCGGTGCCCGTCTTCTGACATCATGTAGGTGTCAGGCTGGCAGTGCCTGTGCGTCCAAGCTGCCCGAGATCCAACCTTGCAGTGTAATCTAATGTAGTCCCACTGCGGGCCAGGGATCCATGGGCATGCGCAGTGCATATCATCGCCTCTCACTCACCTCCTTCCTGCTTCTTCAGACTGTGCGGCGTCACGGCCGTGGCATGCTATTAGGGATCAGCTGACACCGCCTAGTCTGAAGAAGCGTGAAGAAGGGGAGTGAGAGGCTAGTATATGCACTGCGCATGGCCATGGATACCAGGCCCACTGTGGGATCACATTAGACGACACTGCGAGGTGTGATTTCGGGCAGCGTGGACGCACAGGCGCAGCCAGGACGACAACAAATGATGTCAGAGGACGGGCAGCGCAAACTGTGCATGGCCAAGGGATAACATAACAGCGCAGGGTCCATGACGGAATCAAACAACGCTAAGGAGGCAGCGCACGGTGCCAAGGGGGTAGCAATGACGGCTGTGCTGCGTCACATTACAAAGGAAAGTCCCACCTACGGGACGGTTGGACGGTGTGAGGGGACACATTACATGAGTGTGTAGTTCAGCATTTGCAAGGAGCATAATTTCAAGAGCGACCTTTCCCTTGTGCAGTATTAGTGCTGCACATGGTGGCTCTTTCAGTAACAAACGCCCAGGGGGGGGGGGGACAAGTCCCCTTACATTTTAGTTGTGCCAGCGTGGCGGTCGCATGACACGTTGCTGGATACACAGCTGGGGATCAGCTGACGTTACTGAACCCCAATAACAGAGGAGCGACTGTTGACTGTGCACACAGCACTTCCAGGCACCAACTGGCGGTGTTACAGCCCAGGGACAGCAGGAGGAGCAGATTGGAGGTATTGCCGCACACACAGCTGGGGATCAGCTGACGTTACTGAACCCCAATAACAGAGGAGCGACTGTTGACTGTGCACACAGCACTTCCAGGCACCAACTGGCGGTGTTAGAGCCCAGGGACAGCAGGAGGAGCAGATTGGAGGTATTGCCGCACACACAGCTGGGGATCAGCTGACGTTACTGAACCCTAATAACAGAGGAGTGACTGTTGACTGTGCAGACAGCACTTCCAGGCACCAACTGGCGGTGTTAGAGCCCAGGGACAGCAGGAGGAGCAGAGGAACAGAGTGTAGGCCGAAGCCTGATTGGAGCAAGTTGAAAGGGAACCTTTAAACCCCCCCCAAGACGTTTGTAGCTGAAAGAGCCATCTTGTGCAGCACTAACGATGCAAAAGGAAAAGGTGGTTCGTTTAATTATGCTCCTTGCAAACACCGAAGTAAACACTAAAAATGTGTCCCCTTATACCGTTAAACCGTCCCGGAGGTGCGAATTTCCTTCGTAATGGGACACAGCACAGCTGTCATTCCTATCCCCTTGGTGCCGTGCGCTGCCTCCTCAGCGTTGTTTTAAGCTGTCACGGAGCCTGCGCTGTTCTGTTAGCCCTTGGCCATGCCCAATTAGCGCTGCCTGTCTTCTGACATAATTTGGTGTCAGGCTGTCAGTGCCTGTGCGTCCACGCTGCTCCAGATCCCACCTCGCAGTCTCGTCTAACGTAATCCCACTGCGGGCCTTGGAACCATGGGCATGCACAGTGCATATCCTCGACTCTCACTCCCCTCCTTCCCTCTTCTTCAGACTGTGCGGTGTCTCGGCCGTGGCATGCTATTAGGGATCAGCTGACCGCGCACAGTCTAAAGAAGGCGGAGGGAAATGAGTGAGAGCCCGAGGGGAAGATATGCACTGCGCATGCCCATGGATCCCAGGCCCGCAGTGTGATTCAATCAGAAGACACTGCGAGGCGGGATCTCGGGCAGCGCGGCCGCACAGGCGCAGCCAGCCCGACACCAAATTATGTCAGAAGACAGGCAGCGCAAATAGGGCATGCCCAAGGGATAACAGAACAGCGCAGGCTCCGTGACAGCTTAAAACAACGCTGAGGAGGCAGCGCATGGCACCAAGGGGGTAGGAATGACGGCTGTGCTGCGTCACATTACGAAGGAAAGTCCCAGCTCCGGGACAGTATAACGGTATCAGTGAACACATTTTATAAGTGTTGAGTTCTGCGTGTGCAAGGAGCTAAAAAAAAAGAGCTACCTTTTCCTTGTGCAGCATTACTGCTGCACAAGATGGCTCTTTCAGTAACAAACGACGGGGGGGGGGGGACAGGTTCCCTTACATTTAGGTTGTTGTGCCAGCGTGGCGGTCGCAGGACACATTGCCGGCTACACAGCTGGGGATCAGCTGACGTTACTGAAACCCAATAACACTGGGTCGTATGTTTTTACTGTGCAGCCTGCACTTCTGAGCCGCAACTGGCGGTGTTGGAGCCCAGGAATAGCAGTTCAGGTGGTAGAAAGATGAACACAGCAGGAGACCTGGATGACACCCAATTACTTAATCAGGCAGAGGAGTGGCAAATTCCTGCGAGATCCAGGCCTGGTTCATTTTCAGGAAAGTAAGCCGGTCAACGTTATCGGAGGATAGTCGCATGCGACGGTCTGTTAGTACACCACCTGCGGCACTAAAGACACGTTCCGATAAGACACTAGCCGCAGGGCAAGCCAGCACCTCCAATGCATACTGGCTTAGCTCTGGCCATGTATCCAGCTTAGAGACCCAAAACTTGAACGGGGAAGAGCCGTCTGGGAGTACAGTAAGAGGGCAAGCCATGTAGTCTGTCACCATCTGACGGAACCGTTGCCTCCTGCTGACTGGAGCCGCCGGTGATGGTGTAGACATTTGGGGCGGGCACACAAAAGTGTGCCAGAGTTGTGCCATACTGGGCTTGCCTTGGGCAGAGGCACTGCTTCTGCTCCCTCTTTGGGCAGAGCCTCCCCCACTGCCTCGACGCACTGAGCTGCTTTGTAAAGCACTAGCAGCACTCCTCTCAGTTGGACAGGAGAAGATGATGGAATTCACCAGTGTGTCGTGGTACTCCCGCAATTTACGCTCCCGGGTCAACGCAGGGATGAGGTTTTGGACGTTGTCCCGGTAGCGAGGATCAAGGAGGGTGAACACCCAATAATCAGGCATGTTGAGAATGTGGTCGATGCGGCGGTCGTTTCTCAGGCACTGCAGCATGAAATCCACCATGTGCTGCAGAGTGCCAACTGGCCCAGAAACGCTGTCCCCTGCTTGAGACATGATCTCTGCCCGCTCGTCATCACCCCACCCTTGCTGTACACACTGACCACTGGACAATTGTGTCGCTCCCTCCTCTAGACGGAGCTCTTCCTCCTCCATTGACTCCTCCTCATCCTCCTCACAAATTGGCCCCTGCGTACCCCTTTGTGAGGAACCACGTTGTGCTGACTCTCCAGAAGCTGATGGAAAAGGTGACTCCTCATCCTCCACCTCTTCCACAACATCATCCCTTAACCCTTGCAAAGTTTGCTGAAGCAGGCAGATAAGGGGGACAGTCATGCTGACTAGTGCAGCATCTGCACTTGCCATCCGCGTGGAATAATCAAAAGGACGCAAAACCTGGCAGACGTCCTTCATAGTGGCCCACTCTGTGGTTGTGAAGTCTGATCGGCGCTGACTGCGACTTCTTTGCGCCTGATGCAGCTGGTACTCAATAACTGCTTGCTGCTGCTCACACAACCGCTCCAACATATGTAACGTGGAATTCCACCGGGTAGGTAGGTCACATATGATGCGGTGTTCCGGAAGGCGGAATCGGCGCTGCAGAGCAGCAATGCGGGATCTGGCCAAGCTGGAACACCGCAAGTGAGCACACTCTAGGCGGACATTGTGCAGCAGGGCATCAAGATCCGGATAGTCCCTCAGAAAACTCTGCACAACCAAATTGAGCACATGTGCCAGACATGGGATGTGAGTGAGGTTGCCAAGGGCCAAAGCTGCCACCAGATTTCGGCCATTGTCACACACTACCATGCCTGGCTGGAGATTCGCTGGCAGTAACCACACATCGCTCTCCTGCTTGATGGCATTCCAGAGCTCCTGCGCTGTGTGGCTTCGATGCCCCAATGAAACTAGTTTCAAGACGGCCTGCTGACGTTTGGCCACGGCTGTGCTCATGTCGGTCATAGGTAAACGTTCACGGGTCCATGTGGAGGTGGACTGTGACGGATCCTGCAGAGAGGAATCTGAGGAACTGGTGTAAGAGGAGGAGTCGATGCGTACAGACTGGATTCCTGCAATCCTTGGAGTGGGCAGGACACGTCCTGCGCCACTCGCACGATCTGTACCTGGCTCAACAACATTAACCCAATGGGCAGTGAGGGAAACATATCGCCCCTGTCCATGCTGACTGGTCCACGCATCGGTGGTGAGGTGGACCTTGCTACTGACGGCGTTCAGTAGCGCATGTTTTATGTTTGCCTCAACATGCCTGTGCAGGGCAGGGACAGCCTGCCTGCTGAAGTAAAAGCGGCTGGGCACCTTGTACTGTGGGACTGCCAATGCCATCAAGTCACGGAAGCTGTCAGTCTCCACCAGCCTGAACGAGAGCATTTCCAGGGACAACAGTTTGGCAATGCCTGCATTCAGAGCCTGTGCTCGGGGGTGGTTTGCCGAGAATGCCCGCCTTTTCTCCCATGCCTGTACTACCGATGGCTGTAGAGTAGACTGGGAGTGTGAGGATGACTGGGAAGGTGGTGCTGTGGGTGGAATTACACAAGGTCTCTGGACAACAGTGCCAGAGGTTCTTCCATGGCGATCCTGGGAGGAAGCCAAACCAGCTGTGCGTGAGCTGGAGGAAGAGGCAACATGAGCTGAAGAGGTGGTAGCTGCCGCTGTTGGTTGGCCTACATCTTCAGTCTGTTTCTGTAACTCCACCGCGTGCCTGGTCCGCACATGTTTCCACATATTTGTGGTATTGAGGTTGCTGACATTTTTCCCTCTTTTTACTTTCTGATGACACAGCTTGCATTTGACAAAACAAATGTCATCTGCAACTGTGTCAAAAAAGGACCAGGCACTGCAAGTCTTGGGAGCGCCCTTTTTGGCTTTGGAAAGAGACAGGCTCCTAACGGGTGCCAAAGTGGAGGCTACAGGCTCCGCAGTCTTCCCCCTCCCTCTCCCTCTTTGGCCCGTAAGGGGAAGCTCTTCCTCAGAGCTGCTCCCACCACCTTCCTGTTCCTCACGCCACGATGGGTCAAGGACCTCATCATCTCCACTACCCTCTGCCACCAACTGCTCCTCCTGGGTAGTCTCGGCAGCACAGTACGCATCAGAAAGCGGCACCTGAGTATCATCATCAGATGCGTACTGCGCTGTGGTCACCGGAGGCACTGGCCCACCCGCCTCTTCAGAGTCAGAGAGAAAAAGCTGTTGGGCATCACTGCACACTGCCTCTTCTTCCATTTCTCCAATGCTGCTTGGCTGGCCCCCTGTTTCCAAGCCAAGAGATTCAGAGAACAGAAGTAGAGACGGCTCCTGTCCTGGGCTCTCTGACTGCCTGGCCAATTTGGCAGGTGGTGAAGAGACAGATGGCTGCTCTCCAGTGCTCTGTGCCTGAGAGGATGTGGCACTAACTGAAGTCGATGCCGAGGCGTTAGCTGCCATCCACCTGACAACGGCTTCAATTTGGTCTTCACGCAGCAGCGGTGCACGGCGCTCTCCGACAAAGCTGCGCATGAAGGACTGTTCCCTGCTGAAACTGAATGACGACGAGTCACCGGCGCCCGCAGCAGGCACAGAATCACCACGTCCTCTCCCTGCTCCTCTCCCTGCTCCGCGCCCACGCCCACGTGCCTTACTCCCTGCCCTCTTCATCTTGGTTGACAGATAAAGATAAGCAGAAAAGTACTAAGGCCTTAGTGTGCTTATTCCTGAAATGCTCCTCCTAACAGGTGTAAGAAACACTAATGTTGTAAAGTGTGGACTAAACTTTATTATTTTTCAAATGTGGCCTACACAAGTGTTAAGTTGTGTTTGGTGAACTTTACTTTTTTTTTTGTGCAGATCGGGCTACAGAGCTAGTTTAAATCACACGGAGACCGTGCAGACAGCCGTAAACGGCGCTGCAAGGCCAAAAAACCCTCCTCTAGGTTATCCTATGTAGAGTTTTTCCACTATTTAGCTGGAGACGGGTGGAAAGACACTAATAGGAATTTTTTTTTTTTAATTTTAAAGAGGCTGCACTATTTGAAAAAAAGGAAATTGTTTTTCAAGGTATGAGGCAGTAACGCACCCTGAGCTGAATCCAACCGGCTATAGCTGCACACAGACTACAGGGCGAGCTGCGCTCACACAGAGACCGTGCAGACAGCCGTAAACGGCGCTGCAAGGCCCAATAAACCCCCTCTAGGTTATCCTATGTAGTGTTTTTCCACAATTTAGCTGGAGACGGGTGGAAAAACACTAATAGGGAATTTTTTTTTAAATTTTTAAACAGGCTGCACTATTTGAAAAAAAGGAAAATTTTTATCAAGGTATGAGCCAGTAACGAACCCTGAGCTGAATCCAACCGGCTATGGCTGCACACAGACTACAGGGCGAGCTGGGCTCACACGGAGACCGTGCAGACAGCCGTAAACGGCGCTGCAAGGCCCAAAAACCCCCCTCTAGGTTATCCTATGTAGTGTTTTTCCACAATTTAGCTGGAGACGGGTGGAAAAACACTAATAGGGAATTTTTTTTAAAATTTTTAAACAGGCTGCACTATTTGAAAAAAAGGAAAATTTTTATCAAGGTATGAGCCAGTAACGAACCCTGAGCTGAATCCAACCGGCTATGGCTGCACACAGACTAAAGGGCGAGCTGGGCTCACACGGAGACCGTGCAGACAGCCGTAAACGGCGCTGCAAGGCCCAAAAACCCCCCTCTAGGTTATCCTATGTAGTGTTTTTCCACAATTTAGCTGGAGACGGGTGGAAAAACACTAATAGGGAATTTTTTTAAAATTTTTTAAACAGGCTGCACTATTTGAAAGAAAGGAAAATTTTTCTCAAGGTATGAGCCAGTAACGAACCCTGAGCTGAATCCAACCGGCTATGGCTGCACACAGACTACAGGGCGAGCTGGGCTCACACGGAGACCGTGCAGACAGCCGTAAACGGCGCTGCAAGGCCCAAAAACCCCCCTCTAGGTTATCCTATGTAGTGTTTTTCCACAATTTAGCTGGAGACGGGTGGAAAAACACTAATAGGAAATTTGAGAAAAAATGTGCAGCAGGCTGCACTATGAGCAAAAAAGGACAACTGTGTGAGGCAGTGTGAACCCCCCCTGAGCTGAATACAACCGGGTATATGGCTGCACACAGACTACAGAGTGAGCTGCACACACACACACACACAGAGACCTTGCAGAACGCTGTTAAAACAGCGCTGCAAGGCAAGAGCAAGGTGAACAGTGAAGAACACACAGCGTTTTGCTAAATTAGCCTTTGGAAAGGAAAATAAAGCAATTAGCTAGCTCAACTGGCCCTCAGTTAGCACACAGCGTCCTGTCCCTAACTGAAATCACAGCAGAGTGAGCGCAAAATGGCGGCAGCGTTTTTTATAGTGCAGAGTGACATCATTTCAGCAGCCAATCACAGCCTTGCCAGTACTTACATGCCCACCATGCTAAACAGGATGTGCCCACACTTCCAATCATTCCTCATTGGCTGCTGCGTTCAGTTTGAATTCTGGGAACTTCCGATTCCGGTATCCGATACGCGGGAAGTATCGGAATTCGGTATCGGAATTCCGATACCGCAAATATCAGCCGATACCCGATACTTGCGGTATCGGAATGCTCAACACTACACATGGATGACATACGGATCACTGTAGGGAACATTTTTGTGATTCTCGTCCGTGTAAAACGGACCGATTTTTTTTTTATACGTTTTGTGTGACTCCAGCCTAGAGGAGATCCCCCAACAATAAAAATAATGGTATTTTACTTACTGATCAGAAGGGGTCTGATTGTCAGGACCTTGCAAAAGAACAGGGGCAGTAGCATTTTTCCCCCTCCACAGCAACACTGCCATCTATCTGCAGTGTAGGGAAGTGCAACACAGCCCTATGTATGTGAACGGAGCAGCCCCCTGTACAGCAGTGCCACTTTGACAGTAAAAATAATGGAGAATTGACCCCATAACTGAGCGTATTTACACCATTGTATAATAATTGGGAATATCCCTTTAAAAAAAAAGTAATATCTGCAGATTATTTTACTTTTTTTTCCCCTACGGTGGGATTTTTGCAAGGTTGTTTCCACAAATCTCTCCCATCGGGAAACAATGTACAGTCTGAGTTATGTTAACACTGCAGTTTTTTAATTGGAACCAGAGGTGACTCCAGGTCACCAATAAGCTGCAAACTTAGAAGGAAGATAGACTTTCAATGGCTGTCCAATAATACGGAAAATCTCATGCTTCAGAACCTGTCCAGTCCCGTTTAGGCTGCATTCATTTATATCTTCAGCTAAAGGGAACCTGTCACCCCGTTTTTTGAGATTGAGCTATAAATACTGTTAAATAGGGCCTGCGCTGTGTGTTCCTATAGTGTATGTAGTGTACCCCGATTCCCCATGTATGCTGAGAAATAACTTACCAAAGTCGCCGTTTTCGCCTGTCAATCAGGCTGGTCAGGTCGGGAGGGCGTGGTGACATCGCTGGTTCTTCCTCAGCTTTACGTTGGTGGCGTAGTGGCGTAGTGGTGAAGACACAGCGCGCGATCTGCGCTGTCATCCCTTTCGTCGGTGGGGGCGGCCATCTTCCTGGGGCCGCGCGTGCGCAGATCGAGTGCTCTGCTGCACGGGGCTTCAGGAAAATGGCCGCGGGATGCCGCGCGTGCGCATTAGAGATCGCGGCGGCCATTTTCCCAAAGCCGAGTTTGCATCTCGGCTTTGGGAAAATGGCCGCCGCGATCTCTAATGCGCACGCGCGGCATCCCGCGGCCATTTTCCTGAAGCCCCGTGCAGCAGAGCACTCGATCTGCGCACGCGCGGCCCCAGGAAGATGGCCGCCCCCACCGACGAAAGGGATGACAGCGCAGATCGCGCGCTGTGTCTTCACCACTACGCCACTACGCCACCAACGTAAAGCTGAGGAAGAACCAGCGATGTCACCACGCCCTCCCGACCTGACCAGCCTGATTGACAGGCGAAAACGGCGACTTTGGTAAGTTATTTCTCAGCATACATGGGGAATCGGGGTACACTACATACACTATAGGAACACACAGCGCAGGCCCTATTTAACAGTATTTATAACTCAATCTCAAAAAACGGGGTGACAGGTTCCCTTTAAAGCTGAAGTCTTAAACAGGTAAAGTTTTACTTTTATTATACTTCCACATATGTAGCAAATATTTTATATATATATATATATATATATATATATATATATATATATATATATATATATAGGAGTTTTGCAAGCTAGAAAGCTCCAAGGCAAATGTTAGGATTTGTTTCAGCTTTGTGGTAGTATGCTTTGGGGTAGTGTGGTGCCAGCTGCCGGTAATTTTTCCTTACTGCAGCTTTATGAAAATTAATGTTTAAAATAAATTTTGTGATAACATCGTGGAAGTGTGGTTTGTTTAGCTATTTTCTTACTCAAGGGGGGAAGTTTACCTTTCAAATGGTGTATCATTTGTGTGTGTGGGTGCAGTATGAACGGAGATACAAAGTAATCACCGAAAAAGAGCTTTATCCATATATAAAAAAAAAAACACCACACTCCAAGAACCCTAATGCACTTAAAGGTAACCTGATAATATTTTTTTCCTACCCCACTCACTCCCTGATGAAGCAGCAGCAAAACGTACATTGGAGTAATGTGTGCAGGGGACGGTGTGAGCTCCAGACTGGTGAGCATTGTGGCATTATGTGACTTTTTTTTTTATTTATATTCTCCAAGGCCATTGCTTCTTTGATCACTTGATCACAAATTGTGGCTTTTATTATTATTAATTGCCTCTATTTATTTTTCACTATTCATCTTTTTTTATTTATATTTATTTTCATGCACTTTTTATTGATCACATGATATGAATTTCATTAGTATCAATTTTTTCGTGTATTATCACTGGTTTATTATCATTTTTCATATATTTTTTCACAATTTGTTAACATATTTATAGATTGATTGACTTATTCATTATTATAAAATTCCTTACTCACTTTATATATATATTTTATATATATATATATATATATATATATATATATATATTTATGCATTATAGTGATGACTCTTGGATAATAATTATAGTAAACTATATATTTATTGCCACATCGTCTGTTGCTCCCTGTCCCCTGGGTGACACATCTTTTTCCCATATTTATACATATTTTATATTTTTTTATGTATGAATGGATTTATTTTAATTTTTAAATATTAAAAATTGGTTCATTGGACATTAATTGTTTTTATTTATTTTTAAACAAAATTTCTGTGCATTGTGCGGCTTTTACAAGTTTTTCATGTTATGGTTTTGTGTATAATCATGATTGGATTGTCAATAAAATAAAATTTATTTTTTTTATATATATATTTTCATTCTTTTGAATACTTCTTTTGGGTATATGCTATTGGTTTTCAGTATTCATAGTATTTTACATTCTTATAATAGAGGTATTTCTTTTCTGTATAGGTTTAGTATTTTGTTTTTTCCTCCCCCATCTGATAGCAGCATGAAGTTGAGGCAGAGACCTTGATTCCAGTGATGTGTCACTTACTAGGCTGATTGATGCAGTTTTTATAAAATGTATTGCTTTTTCAGCTTATTTTGAATGGGGAGAAAGGGGAGTGATTTGAACTTTTATAATTTTTTAGTTTTTTAATATTTTTCAAAACTTTTTTTTACTTTTGGCATGCTTCAATAGTCTCCATGGGAGAGTAGAAGCTGCCATAACCCGATCGTCTCTGCTACATGCAGGCGATGATCAGATCGCCTGTATGTAGCAGAATATGTCACTTGGTATAAGCGTTAACCACTGGGTGGTGCACATAGTTATCCAGCCTTGACAGCCACAAGAGTCTGCTGCTGACCCCGGGTTGTCATGCCAACCCATCGGCGACCCCGATCATGTGACATGGGAGGAGGTAATGATGCGATTCCTGCGCTTGTATGTTGAATTTTGCTGTCAGATTTTTACAGCGGTATTTAACATGTTAACAGCCGCTGGAGTATCGCGATTCCACGAGCGGCTGTTCAGGACACATGTCAGCTGATCAGATCAGCTGTCATGTGCCGGAAAAACTGCAGGCTCATCACTGGAGCCCACACCAAATGGGGGAGAAGTCCAATGATGGACTCTGTCATTGGACGTTAGGGGGTTAATTTTTTTTGTTACTCTCTAATATCTGATATTTGAATGCACCTCTACATCTCAAATTGTGAAGTGCTCTGAAATTTACAGAGGTAAAATAAAGAAAGATTTATTATTATTATTATTATTATTACAAACTTGAGTGAGATTAAAGGGGTGTTTCAGGTTTAACCCCTTAGTGACAGAGCCAATTTGGTACTTAACCCCTTCCCGACCCATGACGCCACGTAGGCGTCATGAAAGTCAGTGCCAATCCGACCCATGACGCCTATGTGGCGTCATGGAAAGATCGCGTCCCTGCAGATCGGGTGAAAGGGTTAACTCCCATTTCACCCGATCTGCAGGGACAGGGTTGTGGTAGTTCAGCCCAGGGGGGGTGGCTTCACCCCCCCGTGGCTACGATCGCTCTGATTGGCTGTTGAAAGTGAAACTGCCAATCAGAGCGATTTGTAATATTTCACCTATTATAACGGGTGAAATATTGCAATCCAGCCATGGCCGATGCTGCAATATCATCGGCCATGGCTGGAAATACTAATGTGCCCCCACCCCACCCCACCGATCGCCCCCCCAGCCCCTCGATCTGCCCGGTACACTGCCCCGCTCCCCTCCGTCCTGTGCTCCGCTCCCCCCACGTGCTCTTGTCCGCTCACCCCCGTGCTCCAATCACCCCCCCGTGCTCCAATCACCCCCCCTGCACTCCGATCCACCCCCCCCGTGCTCCGTTCCACCCCCCCCGTGCTCCGTTCCACCCCTCCGTGCTCCGTTCCACCCCTCCCGCGTTCCGATCCACCCCCCCGTGCTCCGATCCCCCCCCTCCATGCTCCCCCCCACCCAATCATACTTACCGATCCTGCCGGGGTCCGTCCGTCTTCTCCCTGGGCGCCGCCATCTTCCAAAATGGCGGGCGCATGCGCAGTGTGCCCGCCGAATCTGCCGGCCGGCAGATTCGTTCAAAGTGCATTTTGATCACTGAGATAGATTATATCTCAGTGATCAAAATAAAAAAATAATAAATGACCCCCCCCCCCTTTGTCACCCCCATAGGTAAGGACAATAAAAAAATAAAGAATTTTTTTTTTTCCACTAATGTTAGAATAGGGTTAGGGTTAGGGGTAGGGTTAGGGGTAGGGTTAGGGTTAGGGGTAGGGTTAGGGGTAGGGTTAGGGGTAGGGGTAGGGGTAGGGTTAGGGTTTCGGTATGTGCACACGTATTCTGGTCCTCTGCGGATTTTTCCGCTGCGGATTTGATAAATCCGCAGTGCTAAACCGCTGCGGATTTATCGCGGATTTACCGCGTTTTTTCTGCGCCTTTCACTGCGGTTTTACAACTGCGATTTTCTATTTAAGCAGTTGTAAAACCGCTGTGGAATCTGCACAAAGAAGTGACATGCTGCGGAATGTAAACCCCTGCGTTTCCGTGCAGTTTTTCCGCAGCATGTGTACAGCGATTTTTGTTTCCCATAGGTTTACATTGAACTGTAAACTCATGGGAAACTGCTGCGGATCCGCAGCGTTTTCCGCAGCGTGTGCACATACCTTTAGAATTAGGCTATGTGCACACGGTGCGGATTTGGCTGCGGATCCGCAGCGGATTGGCCGCGGCAGATTCGCAGCAGTGTTCCATCAGGTTTACAGTACCATGTAAACCTATGGAAAACCAAATCCGCTGTGCCCATGGTGCGGAAAATACCGCGCGGAAACGCTGCATTGTATTTTCCGCAGCATGTCAATTCTTTGTGCGGATTCCGCAGCGTTTTACACCTGTTCCTCAATAGGAATCCGCAGGTGAAATCCGCACAAAAAACACTGGAAATCCGCAGAAAATCCGCAGGTAAAACGCAGTGCCTTTTACCCGCGGATTTTTCAAAAATGATGCTGAAAAATCTCACACGAATCCGCAACGTGGGCACATAGCCTTAGGGTTAGGGTTGGAATTAGGGTTGTAGTTAGGGTTGTGATTAGGGTTATGGCTACAGTTGGGATTAGGGTTAGGGGTGTGGGGGGGTTAGTGTTGGAGGTAGAATTGAGGGGTTTCCACTGTTTAGGCACATCAGGGGTCTCCAAACGCAACATGGCGCCACTATTGATTCCAGCCAATCTTGTATTCAAAAAGTCAAATGGTGCTCCCTCACTTCTGAGCCCCGACGTGTGCCCAAACAGCGGTTTACCCCCACATATGGGGTACCAGCATACTCAGGACAAACTGCGCAACAATTACTGGGGTCCAATTTCTCCTGATACCCTTGGGAAAATAAAAAAATGCTTGCTAAAACATCATTTTTGAGGAAAGAAAAATGATTTTTTATTTTCACGGCTCTGTGTTGTAAACGTCTGTGAAGCACTTGGGGGTTCAAAGTGCTCACCACATATCTAGATAAGTTCCTTGGGGGGTCTAGTTTCTAAAATGGGGTCACTTGAAGGGGGTTTCTACTGTTTAGGCACACCAGGGGCTCTGCAAACGCAACGTGAAGCCCACAGAGCATTCCATCAAAGTCTACATTTCAAAACATCACTACTTCACTTCCGAGCCCCGGCATGTTCCCAAACAGTGGTTTACCCCCACAAATGGGGTATCAGCGTACTCAGGAGAAACTGGACAACAACTTTTGGGGTCAAATTTCTCCTGTTACCCTTGGGAAAATAAAAAATTGCAGGCTAAAAGATCATTTTTGAGAAAATATATATATTATTTTTTCATGGCTCTGCGTTATAAACTTCTGTGAAGCACTTGGGGGTTCAAAGTCCTCACCACACATCTAGATTAGTTCTTTTGGGGGTCTAGTTTCCAAAATGGGGTCATTTGTGGGGGATCTCCAATGTTTAGGCATACAGGGGCTCTCCAAACGTGACATGGTGTCCGCTAATGATTGGAGCTAATTTTCCATTTAAAAAGCCAAATGGCGTGCCTTCCCTTCCGAGCCCGGCCGTGCACCCAAACAGTGGTTTACCCCCACATATGGGGTATCAGCGTACTCAGGACAAACTGGACAAGAACATTTGGGGTCCAATTTCTCCTATTACCCTTGGCAAAATAGGAAATTCCAGGCTAAAAAATCATTTTTGAGGAAAGAAAAATTATTTTTTATTTTCATGGCTCTGCGTTATAAACTTCTGTGAAGCACCTGGGGGTTTAAAGTGCTCAATATGCATCTAGATAAGTTCCTTGGGGGGTCTAGTTTCCAAAATGGGGTCACTTGTGGGGGAGCTCCAATGTTTAGGCACACAGGGGCTCTCCAAACGCGACATGGTGTCCGCTAACAATTGGAGCTAATTTTCCATTCAAAAAGTCAAATGGCGCGCCTTCCCTTCCGAGCCCTGCCGTGTGCCCAAACAGTGGTTTACCCCCACATATGAGGTATCGGCGTACTCGGGAGAAATTGCCCAACAAATTTTATGATCCATTTTATCCTATTGCACATGTGAAAATGAAAAAATTGAGGCGAAAAAATTTTTTTTGTGAAACAAAAGTACTTTTTCATTTTTACAGATCAATTTGTGAAGCACCTGAGGGTTTAAAGTGCTCACTAGGCATCTAGATAAGTTCCTTGGGGGGTCTAGTTTCCAAAATGGGGTCACTTGTGGGGGAGCTCCAATGTTTAGGCACACAGGGGCTCTACAAACGCGACATGGTGTCCGCTAACGATGGAGATAATTTTTCATTCAAAAAGTCAAATGGCGCTCCTTCCCTTCCAAGCCTTACCATGTGCCCAAACAGTAATTTACCCCCACATGTGAGGTATTGGTGTACTCAGGAGAAATTGCCCAACAAATTTTAGGATCCATTTTATCCTGTTGCCGATGTGAAAATGAAAAAATTGAGGCTAAAAGAATTTTTTTGTGAAAAAAAAGTACTTTTTCATTTTTACGGATCAATTTGTGAAGCACCTGGGGGTTCAAAGTGCTCACTATGCATCTAGATAAGTTCCTTGGGGCGTCTAGTTTCCAAAATGGGGTCACTTGTGGAGGAGCTCCAATTTTTAGGCACACGGGGGCTCTCCAAACGTGACATGGTGTCCGCTAAAGAGTGGAGCCAATTTTTCATTCAAAAAGTCAAATGGCGCTCCTTCCCTTCCATGCCCTGCCGTGCGCCCAAACAGTGGTTTACCCCAACATATGAGGTATCAGTGTACTCAGGACAAATTGGACAACAACTTTCGTTGTTCAGTTTCTCCTTTTACCATTGGGAAAATAAAAAAATTGTTGCTAAAAGATAATTTTTGTGACTAAAAAGTTAAATGTTCATTTTTTCCTTCCATGTTGCTTCTGCTGCTGTGAAGTACCTGAAGGGTTAATAAACTTCTTGAATGTGGTTTTGAGTACCTTGAGGGGTGCATTTTTTAGAATGGTGTTACTTTTGGGTATTTTCAGCCATATAGACCCCTCAAACTGACTTCAAATGTGAGGTGGTCCCTAAAAAAAATGGATTTGTAAATTTCGTTGTAAAAATGAGAAATCGCTGGTCAAATTTTAACCCTTATAACTTCCTAGCAAAAAAAAATTTTGTTTCCAAAATTGTGCTGATGTAAAGTAAACATGTGGGAAATGTTATTTATTAACTATTTTGTGTCACATAACTATCTGGTTTAACAGTATAAAAATTCAAATAGTGAAAATTGCAAAATTTTCAAAATTTTTGCCAAATTTCCATTTTTATCACAAATAAACGCATAATTTATTGACCTAAATTTACCACTATCATGAAGTCCAATATGTCACGAAAAAACAGTCTCAGAATCGCTAGGATCCGTTGAAGCGTTCCTGAGTTATTACCTCATAAAGGGACACTGGTCAGAATTGCAAAAAACGGCAAGGTCTTTAAGGTCAAAATAGGCTGGGTCATGAAGGGGTTAATGACCGAGCCAATTTTTGCAATTCTGACCACTGTCACTTTATGAGGTTATAACTCTGGAATGCTTCAACGGATCCCGCTGATTCTGAGACTGTTTTTTGTGACATATTGTACTTCATGTTAGTGGTAACATTTCTTCGATATTACTTGCAATTATTTATGAAAAAAACAGAAATATGGCGAAAATTTTTAAAATTTTGCAATTTTCAAACTTTGTATTTTTATGCCCTTAAATCAGAGAGATATGTCACAAAAAATAGTTAATAAATAACATTTCTCACATGTCTACTTTACATCAGCACAATTTTGGAAACAAATTTTTTTTTTGTTAGGGAGTTATAAGGGTTAAAAGTTGACCAGCAATTTCTCATTTTTACAACACCTTTTTTTTTAGGGACCACATCACATTTGAAGTCATTTTGAGGGGTCTATATGATAGAAAATAACGAAGTGTGACACCATTCTAAAAACTACACCCCTCAAGGTTCTCAAAACCACATTCAAGAAGTTTATTAACCCTTTACGTGCTTCACAGGAACTGAAACAATGTGGAAGGAAAAAATGAACATTTAACTTTTTTTTGCAAACATTTTAATTCAGAACCATTTTTTTTATTTTCACAAGTGTAAAAACAGAAATGTAACCATAAATGTTGTTATGCAATTTCTCCTGAATACGCCAATACCCCAAATGTGGGGGTAAACCACTGTTTGGGCGCACCGCAGAGCTTGGAAGAGAAGGAGTGCAGTTTTACTTTTTCAATGTAGAATTGTCTGGAATTGAGATCGGACGCCATGTCGCATTTGGAGAGCCCCTCATGTGCCTAAACAGTGGAAACCCCCCACAAGTGACACTATTTTGGAAACTAGACCCCTTAAGGAACTTATCTAGATGTGTGGTGAGCACTTTAAACCCCCATGTGCTTCACAGAAGTTTATAACGTTGAGCCGTGAAAATAAAAAATCGCATTTTTTCTACAAAAATGATTTTTTGCCCCCAAATTTTTATTTTCACAAGGGTAACAGGAGAAATTAGACCACAAAAGTTGTAGTGCAATTTCTCCTGAGTACGTCGATACCCAATATGTGGGGGTAAACCACTGTTTGGGCACAACGCAGAGCTTGGAAGAGAAGGAGTGCCGTTTTACTTTTTCAATGTAGAATTGTCTGGAATTGAGATTGGACGCCATGTCGCGTTTGGAGAGCCCCTGATGTGCCTAAACAGTGGAAACCCCCCACAAGTGACACCATTTTGGAAACTAGACCCCCCATGGAACTTATCTAGATGTGTGGTGAGAACTTTGAATGCCCAAGTGCTTCACAGAAGTTTAGAATGCAGAGTCGTGAAAATAAAAAATATTTTTTTTTCCACAAAAAAGATTTTTTAGCCCCCAAGTTTTTATTTTCACAAGGGTAAAAAAAGAAATTTGACTCCAAAAGTTGTTGTCCAATTTGTCCTGAGTATGCTGGTTCCCCATATGTGGGGGTAAACCACTGTTTGGGCGCACGGCAGAGCTCGGAAGGAAGGAGCGCCGTTTTGGAATGCAGACTTTGATAGAATTGTCTGCGGGCATTATGTTGCGATTGCAGAGCCCCTGATGTACCTAAACAGTAGAAACCCCCCACAAGTGACCCCATTTTGGAAACTAGACCCCCAAGGAACTTATCTAGATGTGTGGTGAGAACTTTGAATGCCCAAGTGCTTCACAGAAGTTTACAATTCAGAGTCGTGAAAATAAAAAAATATTTTTTTTTCCACAATAAAGATATTGTAGCCCCCAAGTTTTTATTTTCACAAGGGTAACAGGAGAAATTGGACCGCAATAGTTGTTGTCCAATTTATTCCGAGTAGACTGATGTGCCATATGTGGGGGTAAACCACTGTTTGGGCACACGGCAGAGCTCGGAAGGGAAGGAGCGCTGTTTTGGAATGCAGACTTTGATAGAATGGTCTGTGGGCGTTATGTTGCGATTGCAGAGCCCCTGATGTACCTAAACAGTAGTAACCCCCCACAAGTGACCCCATTTTGGAAACTAGACCCCCAAGGAACTTATCTAGATGTGTGGTGAGAACTTTGAATGCCCAAGTGCTTCACAGAAGTTTACAATTCAGAGTCGTGAAAATAAAAAAATATTTTTTTTTCCACAATAAAGATATTGTAGCCCCCAAGTTTTTATTTTCACAAGGGTAACAGGAGAAATTGGACCCCAAAAGTTGTTGTTCAATTTATCCCGAGTACGCTGATGCCCCATATGTGGGGGTAAACCACTGTTTGGGCGCACGGCAGAGCTCGGAAGGGAAGGAGCGCTGTTTTGCAATGCAGACTTAGATAGAATAGTCTGTGGGCATTATGTTGCGTTTGCAGAGCCCCTGATGTACCTAAACAGTAGTAACTCCCTACAAGTGACCCCATTTTGGAAACTAGACCCCCCAAGGAACTAATCTAGATGTGTGGTGAGAACTTTGAATGCCCAGGTGTTTCATAGAAGTTTACAATTCAGAGTCGTGAAAATAAAAAAATATTTTTTTTTCCACAAAAAAGATTTTGTAGCCCCCAAGTTTTTATTTTCACAAGGGTAACAGGAGAAATTGGACCCCAAAAGTTGTTGTTCAATTTATCCCGAGTACGCTGATGCCCCATATGTGGGGGTAACCCACTGTTTGGGCGCACGGCAGAGCTCAGAAGGGAGGGAGCACCATTTGACTTTTTGAGCGCAAAATTGGCTGTCGTGTTTGGAGACCCCCTGACGTAACTAAACAGTGGAAACCCCCCAACTCTAGCTCCAACCCTAACCCCAACACACCCCTAACTCTAATCCCAACCCGATCCATAATCCTAATCACTAACCCTAATGATAATCACAACCCTTACCCCAAAACAACCCTAATGTCAACCCTAACCATAACCCTAATCAAAACCCTAAATCCAACACACCCCTAATCCTAATCTCAACCCTAACCTCAAACCTAACCCTAATCCCAATACACCCCTAATCACAACCGTAACCTTAACCCTAATCCCAAACCTAACCCTAATCCCAAGCGTAACCCTAATGCCAACCCTAACCCTAATACCAACTCTAATCGAAACCCTAACCCCAAATCTAACCCTAACTTTAGCCCCAACCCTAGCCCTAACTTTAGCCCCAACCCTAACCCTAGCCCTAAGGCTACTTTCACACTTGCGTCGTTTGGCATCCGTCGCAATCCGTCGTTTTGGACAAAAAACGGATCCTCCAAATGTGCCCGCAGGATGCATTTTTTTGCCCATAGACTTGTATTGCCGACGGATCGTGATGGATGGCCACACGTTGCGTCCGTTGTGCACTGGATCAGTTTTGTTTTGGTGGACCGTCAGCACAAAAAATGTTCAATGTAACGTTTTTTTGTACGTCGCGTCCGCCATTTCTGACCGCGCATGTGTAACCGTAACTCCGCCCCCTCCTCCCCAGGACATAGATTGGGGAGCGGATGCGTTGAAAAACTACATCCGCTGCCCACGTTGTGCACAATTTTCACAACGTGCGTCGGTATGTCGGGCCGACGCATTGCGACGGCCCCGTACCAACGTAAGTGTGAAAGAACCCTAACCCTGAATTTAGCCCCAACCCTAACCCTAACCCTAGCCCTAACCCTTGCCCTAACCATAACCCTAGCCCTAACCCTAACCCTAGCCCTAACCCTAGCCCTAACCCTACCTCTAATCCTAGCCCTAACCCTAACCCTAGCCCTAACCCTAGCCCTAACCCTAACCCTAGCCCTAACCCTAGCCCTTACCCTAGCCCTAACCCTAGCCCTAACCCTAGCTCTAACCCTAGCCCTAACCCTAGCCCTAACCCTAGCCCTAACCCTAGCCATAGCCCTAACCCTAGCCTTAACCCTAGCACTAACCCTAACCCTAGCCCTAACCCTAACCCTAATTTTAGCCCCAACTGCTCTTCTCCTGTCAGCCGGCAGATGGCGATAAATGGCGGGCGCACTGCGCATGCGACCGCCATTTTCTTTTGCCCAGAAGATGCCGGCGGCCAGGAGGAGCAGCAGGAGGACCCAGGGACACCGGTAAGTATAATAGGGTCCCCGAATCCTCCTATTTCTCTGTCCTCTGATGTGCGATCACATCAGAGGACAGAGAATTACACTTTGATTTTTTTATTTTTTTTTGCGTTCGCCGGTAAACAGTTAATTACCGGTGATCGCAAAACAGGGGTCGGTAAAACCGACCCCGATCATGTTCTTTGGGGTCTCGGCTACCCCCGGCAGCCGAGACACCAAAGATTCTTCCGGTGCCAGCCGGCGGGCGCACTGCGCATGCGCCCGCCAATTTGAAGATGGCGGCGCCCACCGGGAGCCACGAGGAGCACCGGGGGAGATAGGTGAGTATCGGGGGGCTACCTGGGACCCCTTTTCTCTGTCCTCTGATGTGCGATCACATTGGAAGACAGAGAAATTAAAAAGAGATTGCGTTTTTGTTTTTTTTGCGATCGCCGGTAAACGGTTAATTACCGGTGATCGCAAATGCGGGGTCGGTTAAAAACTCCCCGAATCATGTTCTCTGGGGTCTCGGCTACCCCCGGCAGCCGAGACCCCGGAGAAAATCTGACTCTAAGGGGCGCTATTCACTTTTTCCACAGCGCCGTTAATTAATGGCGCTGTGCTTTAAGTGCCCTTAGCGGCCGCCGTTAAAAGGCGTATCGGCGGTCGCTAAGGGGTTAAGCAAATAAATGTTACTTTTTGTGTTTTTTTTATACAAATTCACATTTGTAGTATTTGCTATCTTTGATTGCAGTCAATTAATTCCTTGTTTACATCCAGGGAATACAAAATTTCCTCTGGTCATACAATGCACATATGGTTACTTATCGATTAACAGGACCCTGGTCCAGAGGCCATGTCAGTAGTCCATTGCCATCCAACTGCCTTCTACCGCCCTGATTCCCTAAAGCTTTATGTAGGCCTGGCGCAATGTCATTGATGCATGCATGGCGTCTAAACTGTGTGATACACACCTCTGATACACTGTGCTGCATCAGTGTATATGTCACATGACCATGACATATTTTTACCTGCTAGAAATTAGCAATCATGTTTACTGTATGGCAGCATTATTGTATTAGTATGTTAGTATTATCTTTTCCCTGTATGGTAGCATTTCTTATTTATTTTAGAAAAACATTTTTCAGTCATTACTGTCAAGACCACTTTAGCAGTCCATAGCACACTCTTTCACTTTCAGATGCAAATTAATTAATCTTAATGTTATAATAGTTCAGCAGGTTAATTGGCTGAGATTGCTTTTACTAGTCTACTCAAATGAATTCTTGCTTTGCACAGTGAGTCAATCTTAAAATGGAGTTAATGGTTTAGCTTTTTATCCTAAGTCAAGTGGCAAGGCCCTTTAAAGGGTTGATATCGACTTTGAGGATTGCAACTTCCAATACATGACACTAGAGTTCCTGTCACCTTCCTCTCTCAAGAGGTGGTTGGTAGGGTTGAGCGAAACGGGTCGGCCAGATTCAGAAGTCGCCGACTTTTGGCAAAGTCGGGTTTCATGAAACCTGACCCGACCCCTGTGTGGGGTCGGCCATGAGGTCGGCGATCTTCTGATCTGGAATCGGAATTCCGATACCGAGTTCCGATATGTTTAAGATATCGGGAATCGGTATCGGAACTCATATTTAAGTGTTTATGGCAGAAGGGCAAGTTTAGGAGTACAATGCACCATAGCACAAGGGTTGTATTATAATGGACTTGTTTCAATAACATGACAATAACTGTTCCTTCCTTCCCTGGCCATCAAATTGTCCTGATCTTAATCCTACAGGACATCTCTGTAAAGTGGTATAATAGATTGTTCTTAGCATGTAACCAAATTTGGGTATGCCAACCACTAGGGTTGAGCGACTTTTCTTTTTATAGGATCGGGTCCATAAAAGGATGAACCTGGTTGGAAGCAATGCTTACATGTGCCCAACTGTGCCCAAACCTCGATCCACGGGTAGCAGAGTGTAGATATTACAAGCAATATTTACCACTTAATACCATTAAAAGAACAACATTTATTAGAGATATCTAAAACATTTTATGCAGCAATGAATCAATGGAATACATCACCTACAAACGGACATTCAAATAGATGTATAATCACTATGTATATGATACTGTATAATATAATAAATATAAATAATATAATATAATAATATATAAAAAAGTACAGCAGCTCTCTGTGAATGTCAAGACGTATAGTGTCAATGGAAATAACCCAGCTGCATTGTCCCTCAGAAAGATGTACTTACAAAAAAGTGAAGGTTCTTAGCGCACACAATTCATGTGTGCCCATCAACCATGGCAAGGTGACACTTCTCTGATGGGTCCTATCATAACCCTTCCTTATCCTACTGTACATGCCATTTTCGGGTTAAAAAGCCTCCAATAATGGACAAACATGTCTCTCCTGGTCTGCAAGCCTACAATTTGAATGGGCAAGTAGAAATGGTTGAGAACACCTGCAGGTCAATGGGAGGAGTGGAGTGTCAGAGCAGACGGAGTCACACTCTCCAAATTAGCTATACAAATTTGAATTATGTATTTTTTAATATTATCTCATATTCTTTCGAAGCCATTTTTGTATATGGAATGTAGAAGTTTTGCTTTATTTGATTTATGTCATAAATACATAAATTTACTGTAAATTATTACATTGGGGGTGAACATGCTGAATTGTGGCAACCCTCTAGTTTAATCTGGTCTTTGTTTTCAGACATTCAGAGAATACTTTAAACCCTTGGCAAAAGATTTCTATACAGTAACAAAAAAATAGTGGGCAAAAAACAGAAACATGATTTTTGTATTTGAAGTCCCTTCACCAATATTTATTCAGAATTTCATATACAGTAAGTTCAAATGAATCAAAATTGCATAACACAGTGTTTATATACATATATTTAATTGCTTATCATAAGGAAAAGCAATAACAATGTAAATCCTTTTAACTTGTATCTCAATATGCATAGTCAACTTCAAATATACCTAAAACAAAATGTCAACTGTATAAGTATTGTAGATGTGGCGCACATGATCATTATAGTTTGCTGTTTAGTCACATCTGCAGAATAGTAATAGAATATCATTGTAACTCAGACTAATATAGGATAGAACTAATAGAAGAAATCTTTCACAAGTCCTTTGAGAATAGAACATTGTCATAAGTAATCATTGGTGACACAACCAACTCCTGAGAAATTGAATCTAAGTTTATTTGACAGGCGAAATGGGGCATTGAAGTAAGTTTAAGCAGTCAATGGTAATGACTGTGAAACTGTAAGACTAAAAATCTTTTGTCTCTGCAAAAGAATAATAAATATATGTTGTATTTAGCATGAAGTATTTTTCAATACTTAACTGTTCAAGAAAATAATCAGTAAAGCTAAAACAAATCATAAACTATGAGTTGACAATATTGTTTAAAGAAAACACTCCACCCATCAACATTTTTATCCTCTTAATATATTTCAATCATCATATTATACGGCACTATATTCTTACAATTGCTCATTTTCTCTTTCCTCCCAAACTGTTTTTCTCTTTTCCATTAAAGTCTATGACATCATGTGATAAAAAACTGACTAGCTAAATCCTACTAAGCTCTATGTAGAAACAGGAGCTCTTTTTTCCCTGCTTGACTTATAAGTCACTGCAAAAGTCCCTGGCAGAGGGAAGGAGGAACAGCTGGGTCAGGACATGAAAAGGGGAATGATTTCTGCTGGGAAAAGAAACTCCCTGCTTCTACATAGAGTAGAGAAAAGAGAAGAGTTAGCAGTTGTGTAGAAAGGTAAAACGGGCAATTGTAAGTACACAGTGCTATATAATATGATGACTGACAAAAACTTAGAAGGAAGTGCTTAACTTAATTAATTATTATGTTCTTAATTGATAAAAAAAGGATTTATCAAACAGACTTCTAGTCTATAACAGGTGATTTGAAAAAAAGAAATTTATTTAGAATAAAAGTTACAAATAAAAACATTTCAAAAGTCTGTGAACAGACAGGGTTAAAAATTGATTCAAATTTTCAGTATAGCACTGATGTCTATGCGGCACACACTCCGGAAACTTCTCCCCAGTTGAAATACTCTTTGGGCAACTTTTTATGAAAGTGAGGATATCGTTTTACTAAATATAATCCGCTAACCTGTTTATGATCAGTTTCTAAAAACTCAATGTAGCTGTGACACTGAGTCACTACTCATGGGCAAGTCAGTGAGACAGTGTGGTCAGGAGATCTGAAGTCAGATACTAGGAGGGCTTTAAGTACAGGTGTGATACAAAAGTGGTCAAGAAACAGTCAAATGACAGGAGGGTACATTAAAAGCAGAAGGGGAAATCAAACAGAGTAGTCACAACAAAATCCAGGGTCATCAGCAAGATCAGGAACAGACACAAAGCAAGCAAACACACCAACCTAAAGCAAATGTACAACTGACACAGACTACTAGTAGTTAGGCTGGTACCACACTAGCATTCTGCTGAGCTGAGGAGGGCTGCGGACTTTCTCCATAAAGCCCCGCCCACAGCCGCACCTCTGCCGCTCAGCTCCGCCTATGACCGCATGCAGCATGCGTGCCTATCTTTAAAATTAGATACGCAGGTCGTGTGGATGTATGCGGATGCCCTCAATTAACTATTTGGCATCAGACTAACTGCCCTTCCATAAGAAGAACAGATCATCAATATAATAATAGAGTAAAATGTTGGGAAATAAATGTTTTTGTTGTAAATGTGAGTCTTCCAAATATTCCCTGGAGAGATTTTTGTATAAATGTGCAATCCTACTTCTCATTGCACAAGCCTTGGGTTGACTGAACAAACTGGAATTAAATACAAGTATTTTCAGGATAAAAAATATCCCTACAAGGAGAAATTCTACCTGGTCAGAAGGCATGTAGGAGTCACATGACAAGAAATGATTGACAGCTTCTATCCCTCCTTTATGGGGAATGCTAGCATAAAAAGCGCTAGCTAAAGTCAGCCAGATCAAGACTCTTCACTAGGGTTGAGCGAAACGGGTCGTTCATTTTCAAAAGTCGTCGACTTTTGGCAAAGTCGGGTTTCATGAAACCCGATCCGACCCCTATGCGGGGTCGGCCATGCGGTACGCGACTTTCGCGCCAAAGTCGCGTTTCAATGACGCGAAAAGCGCCATTTATCAGCCAATGAAGGTAAACGCAGAGTGTGGGCAGCGTGATGACATAGGTCCTGGTCCCCACCATCTTAGAGAAGGGCATTGCAGTGATTGGCTTGCTGTCTGCGGCGTCACAGGGGCTATAAAGGGGCGTTCCCGCCGACCGCCATGTTACTGCTGCTGATCTGAGCTTAGGGAGAGGTTGCTGCCGCTTCGTCAGAAGCAGGGATAGCGTTAGGCAGCGTCCATTAACCACCAAACCGCTTGTGCTGTAGCGATTTGCACTGTCCAACACCACCTTCGGTGTGCAGGGACAGTGGAAGCTACATTTTTTTTTTTCCTCAGCGCTGTAGCTCATTGGGCTGCCCTAGAAGGCTCCCTGATAGCTGCATTGCTGTGTGTACGCCGCTGTGCAAACCAACTGCTTTTTTCAAAGCACAAATCCTCTTGTTCCTTCCTTTCTGCACAGCTATCTTGTTTGTTTGTCCACACTTTTTATTTAATTTGTGCATCAGTCCACTCCTTATTGCTGCCTGCCATACCTGGCTGAGATTACTGCAGGGAGATAGTAATTAAAGGACAGTTCCTTTTTTTTTTTTTTTTGTGGGAGATTAAAATTGGCATTTCTGCTAGAGTGCCATCCCTGTCTGTGCAATCTCTCACTCAGTGGGCCATAGAAAGCCTATTTATTTTTTTGCTTGATTTGGGTTCTAAAATCTACCTGAAAAAATCACTACATCAATCAGTGGGAGAAAAATATTGGCCTCAGGGCTTGTGTGCCACTCCTGACTCCTGTGTGCATCATCACTCACTCAGTGGGCTAGAAAGCCTATTTTTTTTTTTTGCTTTATTTGGGTTCTAAATTCTACCTGAAAAAATCAATAAATCAATCAGTGGGAGATTAATATTGGCCTTTGGGCTTGTGTGCCAGTCCTAAGCGTGCCATCTCTCTCACAAATAGTGGGCCATAGAAAGCCTATTTATTTATTTTTTTTTGGTTTTATAAATTCTCCCTGAAAAAAAAAAGGGAGATTAATATTGGCCTTTGGGCTTGTGTGCCAGTCCTAAGCGTGCCATCTCTCTCTCTCAGATAGTGGGCCATAGAAAGCCTATTTATTATTTTTTTTTATTGGGTTTATAAATTTTCCCTGAAAAAAAAAAAAAAAAAGTGGGAGATTAATATTGGCCTCTGGGCTTGTGTGCCAGTCCTGAGCGTGCCATCTCTCTCACAAATAGTGGGCCATAGAAAGCCTATATATTTATTTTTTTTGGTTTTATAAATTCTCCCTGAAAAAAAAAAGGGAGATTAATATTGGCCTTTGGGCTTGTGTGCCAGTCCTAAGCGTGCCATCTCTCTCTCTCAGATAGTGGGCCATAGAAAGCCTATTTATAATTTTTTTTATTGGGTTTATAAATTTTCCCAGAAAAAAAAAAAAAAAGTGGGAGATTAATATTGGCCTCTGGGCTTGTGTGCCACTCCTGACTCCTGTGTGTGCCATCTCTCAGTCAGTGGGCCATAGAAAGCCTATTTTTTGTTTTATTTGTTTTCTAAATTCTCCCTGAAAAAATCATTTTATTTTATTTGGTTTCTAAATTCTTCCTGAAAAAATCATTTTTTTTTATTATTTTTTTTTCCTAAAGTCTCCCTGAAAAAAAAAAAAAATCAAATCAGTGGGAGATTAATATTGCCCTTTCTGCTTGTGTGCCAGTCTTGACTCCTGGGTGTGCCATCTCTCTCTCTCTCTCCAATTGTGGGCCATAGAAAGCCTATTATTTTTTTTGCTTGATTTGGGTTCCAAAATCTACCTGAAAAAATCACTAAATCAATCAGTGTGAGATAAATATTGGCCTCTGGGCTTGTGTGCCACTCCTGACTCCTGTGTGCGTCATCTCTCACTCAGTGGGCCATAAAAAGCCTATTTTTTGTTTTATTTGTTTTCTAAATTCTCCCTGAAGAAATCATTTTATTTTATTTGGTTTCTAAATTCTTCCTGAAAAAATCATTTTATTCTATTATTTTTTTTTTCTAAAGTCTCCCTGAAAAAAAAAAAAAAATCAGTGGGAGATTAATATTGCCCTTTCTGCTTGTGTGCCAGTCTTGACTCCTGGGTGTGCCATCTCTCTCTCTCTCTCCAATTGTGGGCCATAGAAAGCCTATTATTTTTTTAGCTTGATTTGCGTTCCAAAATCTACCTGAAAAAATCACTACATCAATCATTGGGAGAAAAATATTGGCCTCTGGGCTTGTATGCAACTACTGACTCCTGTGTGTGGCATCTCTCACTCAGTGGGGCATAGAAAGCCTTTTTTTTTTTTTTTTTTTTTTTTTACTTGGTTTCTAAATTGTCATTGGAAAAATCATTTTATGTTATTTGGTTTCTAAATTCTTCCTGAAAAAATCATTTTATTTTATTTTGTTTCTAAAGTCTCCCTGAAAAAAAAATAAAAAATAAAAAAAAACAGTGGGAGATTAATATTAACATTTGTGCTTCAGTGACAGTCCTGCGTGTGTGGCATCTCTCTCATTTGGTGCAACCAAAAACAGAGTGTGTAACATTGTGCCTGATTTTCGTTGTGGTCTCACCCACCTGTAAAGGGGTAGCTAAATCATACTGAAGTTATAGCTCACCGTGTAAGTTGTGTGACAGCAACAAATACCGTTAGTTTGGTTACGTTTTTAAAACAATGAGGAAGTCTGGTGGAAGAGGTCGTGGCCGGGGGCGTTCATTGTCAGCTGGTAATGAGGGTAGTGGTAGTGGTGGAGCATCAGGTGGTCGTGGGAAAAAAAATATTGCACCTAAGTCTGGAGCTGTGGAGCCAGGTTCGTCGTCTGGCTACACAAGGCCTCGAACGCTCCCTTTTCTGGGAGTAGGAAAACCGCTTTTAAAGCCGGAGCAGCAAGAGCAAGTTTTGGCTTATCTTGCTGACTCAGCCTCTAGCTCTTTTGCCTCCTCTCGTGAAACTGGTAAATGTAAAAGCAGTGCGTCGTTAGTGGATGTTCACGGTCAGGGACAAGTCGCTTCCTTGTCCTCTTCAGCAAAAACAACAACAGAGAAGAATGCAGCAGGCGACACAATGGGTTACTCCATGGAGCTCTTTACACATACCGTCCCTGGCTTAGAAAGTGAAGCAGTTAACAGTCCATGCCCATTACAAGTTGAATCTGACATGGAGTGCACTGATGCACAACCACAGCCAGACTACTATGCTGGTCCTTTGACTCAGACCACAACATTGCCCTCGCATGGTAATGATCAAGAATCAGACCCTGATGAGACTCTGTTGCCCCATCACGAACGCTATACCACCGACCGACACGGTGACACAGACGAAGTTGCACACGAGCTACAAGAAGAGGTAATAGATGACCCAGTTCTTGGCCCCGATTGGCAGCCATTGGGGGAACAGGGTGCAGGCGGCAGCAGTTCTGAAGCGGAGGAGGAGGGGCCGCAGCAGGCATCAACATCGCAACAGGTTCCATCTGCCGGGCCCGTATCTTGCCCAAAACGCGTGACAAAGCCAAAACCTGTTGGAGGACAGCGTGGCCATCCGGTTAAAGCTCAGTCTGCAATGCCTGAAAAGGGATCCGATGCTAGAAAGAGTGCAGTCTGGCATTTTTTTAAACAACATCCAATTGATCAGCGCAAAGTCATCTGTCAAAAATGTTCAACTACCTTAAGCAGAGGGCAGAATCTGAAAAGTCTCAATACAAGTTGCATGCATAGACATTTAACCACCATGCATTTGCAAGCTTGGACTAACTACCAAACGTCCCTTAAGGTTGTAGCACCCTCGGCCAATGAAGCTAGTCATCAACGCAACATCCCTTCCGGCAGTGTAGGGCCACCATTTTCCGCACCACCTGCAGTATCTGTGCAGGTTTCTTTGCCAGGCCAAAGCAGTCAGGGTCAGGGAATCACCAGTTTCGTAGTAGGAAACACTGCATCTAGGGCACTGGCAGCAACAATACCATCTCCCACCGTCTCTCAGTCTGCCATGTCCACCGGCACCCCCGCTAGTTCCACGATCTCCAGCTCTCCAGTCCAGCTCACCCTACATGAGACTATGGTTAGAAAAAGGAAGTACTTAGCCTCGCATCCGCGTACACAGGGTTTGAACGCCCACATAGCTAGACTAATCTCGTTAGAGATGATGCCCTACCGGTTAGTTGAAAGCAAAGCTTTCAAAGCCCTGATGGACTACGCTGTACCACGCTACGAGCTACCCAGTCGACAATTTTTTTCCAGAAAAGCCATCACAGCCCTCCACCAGCATGTTAAAGAGCGCATCGTCCATGCACTCAGGCAATCTGTGAGCACAAAGGTGCACCTGACAACAGATGCATGGACCAGTAGGCATGGCCAGGGACGTTACGTGTCCATCACGGCACACTGGGTGAATGTTGTGGATCCAGGGTCCACAGGGGACAGCAAGTTTGGGACAGTTCTGCCTAGCCCACGGTCTAGGAAACAGTTGGCTGTAGCCGTTCGCACCCCCTCCTCCTCCTCCTCGTCCTCCTGCAGAAGCGAGAGCTCGTCCACAGACCGCAGTCGCACAAACCACTCCATCCGCAGCTGCCACTGTTGCACACCAGGTCTCCCATTATGGGGCAGCTACTGGCAAGCGTCAGCAGGCTGTATTGGCTATGAAGTGTTTGGGCGACAACAGACACACTGCGGAAGTTCTGTCCGAGTTCTTGCAGAAAGAAACACAGTCGTGGCTGGGCACTGTAGATCTTGAGGCAGGCAAGGTAGTGAGTGATAACGGAAGGAATTTCATGGCTGCCATCTCCCTTTCCCAACTGAAACACATTCCTTGCCTGGCTCACACCTTAAACCTGGTGGTGCAGTGCTTCCTGAAAAGTTATCCGGGGTTATCCGACCTGCTCCTCAAAGTGCGTGGACTTTGCTCACATATCCGCCGTTCGCCCGTACACTTCCGCCGTATGCAGACCTATCAGCGTTCTTTGAACCTTCCCCAGCATTGCCTAATCATAGACGTTGCAACAAGGTGGAACTCAACACTGCACATGCTTCAGAGACTGTGCGAACAGAGGCGGGCTGTTATGTTTTTGTGGGAGGATACACATACACGGGCAGGCAGTAGGATGGCAGACATGGAGTTGTCAGGTGTGCAGTGGTCGAAGATTCAAGACATGTGTCAAGTCCTTCAGTGTTTTGAGGAATGCACACGGCTGGTTAGTGCAGACAACGCCATAATAAGCATGAGCATCCCCCTAATGCGTCTGCTGATGCAAAGTTTGACGCACATAAAGGATCAGGCGTCTGCAGCTGAGGAAGAGGAAAGCCTTGATGACAGTCATCCATTGTCTGGCCAGGGCAGTGTACAGGACGAGGTAGCGGGCGAAGAGGAGGAGGAGGACGAGGAGGATGATGGGGATGATTATATTTTTAATGAGGAAGCTTTTCCGGGGCCACTGGAAATTGTTGGCGCGGCAAGGCCGGGTTCTGGTTTTTGGAGGGACACAAGTGACGTGGATTTGCCTGAAACTGCACCTCAACCAAGCACAACCGCAGATTTGAGAACTGGAACTTTGGCCCACATGGCGGATTATGCCTTACGTATCCTCAAAAGGGACACACGCATTACTAAAATGATGAACGATGACGATTACTGGTTGGCCTGCCTCCTTGATCCTCGCTATAAAGGCAAATTGCAAAATATAATGCCACATGACAACTTGGAAATATTAGCAACCAAACAATCAACTCTTGTTGACCGTTTGCTTCTGGCATTCCCTGCACACAGCGCCCGTGATCGTTCTCACACGAGCTGCAGGGGCCAGCAGACCAGAGGTGTTAGAGGGGCAGAAATCAGAAGTGGCGTTGGCCAGAGGGGTTTTCTGACCAGGTTGTGGAGTGATTTTGCTATGACCGCAGACAGGACAAGTACTGCAGCATCAATTCAAAGTGACAGGAGACAACATTTGTCCAGTATGGTTACAAACTATTTTTCATCCCTTATCGACGTTCTCCCTCAACCGTCATTCCCATTTGATTACTGGGCATCCAAATTAGACACCTGGCCAGAATTGTCAGAATATGCATTGCAGGAGCTTGCTTGCCCGGCAGCTAGTGTCCTATCAGAAAGAGTATTCAGTGCTGCAGGTTCAATACTAACAGAAAAAAGGATTCGTCTGGCAACCCAAAATGTAGATGATCTAACCTTCATTAAAATGAACCACAACTGGATTTCGAAATCTTTTGCCCCACCTTGCCCGGCTGACACCTAGCTTTCCTATGAAAAGGTCTTGCCTGTGGACTATTCTGAATGACTTTTCCAATCTCTTAATTTTCTGCACCTGATTGTCCAGCATACGACATGTTTACACCTCACTAAATGGCCAAACTCCCCACACGGGGCCGTGGTATCGCCACTTGGCGCCAGCACCCGTGAGAGTGCTGTTTGTCTGAAGAGGTGGGTGTGCCCGCTTTTGGTCGATGGCACTGCCACTGGGTCCCTCATAGTACAATAAAGTGTCTCTGGCGGTGGTGGTGCGCACCCAACGTCAGACACACCGTTGTAATATGAGGGGCCCTGGGCCTGTACCGCCGGCCACAAGACAGTTCCCCCCCCCCAGCTCAAACAGTGCTCTACCACTTGCAAAATTATCTCTCACAGCTCCACCAATGTTTAGTCTATGCGCTGACATCCTTCAATGCCTGGCACTGACAATACCATTGTATTGACATTTTTGTTATGTTAGGCCTTCGAAGCCTGTCTGCGGTCCCTCCTTCCACTAGGCCTCCACTGACCATTGTACTGCTGCCCGTGTACCCCTGGAACCAATTTTAAATTGCCAACAGCCCTATTTTTTTATGTTAGGCCTTCGAAGCCTGTCTGCGGTCCCTCCTTCCACTAGGCCTCCACTGACCATTGTACTGCTGCCCTTGTACCACTGGAACCAATTTTAAATTGCCAACAGCCTTATTTTTTTATGTTAGGCCTTCGAAGCCTGTCTGCGGTCCCTCCTTCCACTAGGCCTCCACTGACCATTGTACTGCTGCCCTTGTACCACTGGAACCAATTTTAAATTGCCAACAGCCCTATTTTTTTATGTTAGGCCTTCGAAGCCTGTCTGCGGTCCCTCCTTCCACTAGGCCTCCACTGACCATTGTACTGCTGCCCGTGTACCCCTGGAACCAATTTTAAATTGCCAACAGCCCTATTTTTATATGTTAGGCCTTCAAAGCCTGTCTGCGGTCCCTCCTTCCACTAGGCCTCCACTGACCACACCACTGCTGCCCGTGTACCCCTGGAACCAATTTAAAATTGCCGACAGCCAGCCCAATTTTATTATGTTAGGCCTTTGAAGCCTGTCTGCGGTCCGTTCTTTCTACTACTACTACACTGACCAGGCCACTGCTGCCCGTGTTCCCCTGGAACCAATTTAAAATTGCCTACAGCCATCTGTTATTATGTTAGGCCTTCGATGCCTGTTTGCGGTCACTCCTTCCACTAGGCCTCCACTGACCACACCACTGCTGCCCGTGTACCCCTGGAACCAATTTAAAATTGCCTACAGCCATCTGTTATTATGTTAGGCCTTCGAAGCCTGTCTGCGGTCCTTCCTTCCAATAGTTCTCCACTGACCAGACCAATGCTGGCCGTGTACCCCTGGAACCCAGCTGAAAGTGCATGTAGCCTCCTTTTTTTCTTTGTTTTATATTTAGAAAGCCCAGATGAACTACGCTGTGCAACGGTTCAAGCTAACCAGTCGACATTTCTTTTGCGAGAAAAGCCATCCCAGCCCTCCAGTGGCATGAAAAAGTCTGCATTGTCATAGCACTCAGGCAATCAAACAGTAGAAAGGTGCACCTGACAAGAGACGCATGGACCAGTAGGCATGTCCACAAAAAGTTACGTGTCCATTACGGCGCACTGGGTTAATGTGTTGGATGCATGGTCCACAGGGGACAGCCTACAAAGTCTGTCTGCAGTCCCTAATTCCAATTTTCCTCCGCTGACCACACCACTGCTGCCCGTGTACCCCTGGAACCAATTTTACAGTGTCTACAGCCTAATTTTGTTATGTTAGGCCTACTACGCCTGTCTGCGGTCCCTCCTTCCAATACTCGTCCACTGACCACACCACTGCTGCCCGTGGACCCCTGGAACCTATTTTTAATTGCATAGAGCATCCTTTTTTAAATAGTAGGCGTACAAAGTCTGTCTGCGGTCCACTATTGAAATTGTCCTCCACTGCCCAGAGCACTGCTGCTTGTGTACCCCTGTAACTTTTTTAAGCTGCAGTGAGCCACATTTTTGGTTTAAGTCCTACTACCTGTGTCTGTCTGCGCCACTCAATTCAGCTGTGTTCCTTTGAAAAAAGCTGAGCGTCAATAGTCTTGTTTTCAGCCTCTAGGAATTTTAAAACTGCATTGGGGGTACAACTTTGGTAGGGCCTACTAACGGTGCCTGCCTCCCCAAGGTGTGCCCCAGGTTTCCTCGCCATTGCTTCGATCTTCCTGCTCTCGTTTAGTAGTTGTTGGAAACTACACTGCATTAGGCCTACAAATTGGGTATGGGGTGTAGAGAGATGGTGTGTTCCACTCCAAGGTGTTCCCCAGGTTTCCTCTCCATTGCTTCGATCTTCATGCTCTCGTTTAGTAGTTGTTGGAAACTACACTGCATTAGGCCTACAAATTGGGTATGGGGTGTAGAGAGATGGTGTGTTCCACTCCAAGGTGGTCCCCAGGTTTCCTCTCCATTGCTTCAATCTTCATGCTCTCGTTTAGTAGTTGTTGGAAACTACACTGCATTAGGCCTACAAATTGGGTATGGGGTGTAGAGAGATGGTGTGTTCCACTCCAAGGTGTTCCCCAGGTTTCCTCGCCAATGCTTCGATCTTCATGCTCTCGTTTAGTAGTTGTTGGAAACTACACTGCATTAGGCCTACAAATTGGGTATGGGGTGTAGAGAGATGGTGTGTTCCACTCCAAGGTGTTCCCCAGGTTTCCTCTCCATTGCTTCGATCTTCATGCTCTCGTTTAGTAGTTGTTGGAAACTACACTGCATTAGGCCTACAAATTGGGTATGGGGTGTAGAGAGATGGTGTGTTACACTCCAAGGTGTTCCCCAGGTTTCCTCTCCATTGCTTCGATCTTCATGCTCTCGTTTACTAGTTGTTGGAAACTACACTGCATTAGGCCTACAAATTGGGTATGGGGTGTAGAGAGATGGTGTGTTCCACTCCAAGGTGTTCCCCAGGTTTCCTCTCCATTGCTTCGATCTTCATGCTCTCGTTTAGTAGTTGTTGGAAACTACACTGCATTAGGCCTACAAATTGGGTATAGGGTGTAGAGAGATGGTGTGTTACACTCCAAGGTGTTCCCCAGGTTTCCTCTCCATTGCTTCGATCTTCATGCTCTCGTTTACTAGTTGTTGGAAACTACACTGCATTAGGCCTACAAATTGGGTATGGGGTGTAGAGAGATGGTGTGTTCCACTCCAAGGTGTTCCCCAGGTTTCCTCGCCAATGCTTCGATCTTCATGCTCTCGTTTAGTAGTTGTTGGAAACTACACTGCATTAGGCCTACAAATTGGGTATGGGGTGTAGAGAGATGGTGTGTTCCACTCCAAGGTGTTCTCCAGGTTGCCTTTTCTGAGCTTCGATCTTCCGGCGCTCGTTTAGCAGTTGTTGGAAACTACACTGCATTAGGCCTACAAATTGGGTATGGGGTGTAGAGATATGGTGTGTTACACTCCAAGGTGTTCCCCAGGTTTCCTCTCCATTGCTTCGATCTTCATGCTCTCGTTTAGTAGTTGTTGGAAACTACGCTGCATTAGGCCTACAAATTGGGTATGGGGTGTAGAGAGATGGTGTGTTCCACTCCAAGGTGTTCTCCAGGTTGCATTTCCTGAGCTTCGATCTTCCGGCTCTCGTTTAGTAGTTGTTGGAAACTACACTGCATTAGGCCTACAAATTGGGTATGGGGTGTAGAGAGATGGTGTGTTCCACTCCAAGGTGTTCCCCAGGTTTCCTCTCCATTGCTTCGATCTTCATGCTCTCGTTTAGTAGTTGTTGGAAATTACGCTGCATTAGGCCTACAAATTGGGTATGGGGTGTAGAGAGATGGTGTGTTCCACTCCAAGGTGTTCTCCAGGTTGCCTTTCCTGAGCTTCGATCTTCCGGCTCTCGTTTAGTAGTTGTTGGAAACTACACTGCATTAGGCCTACAAATTGGGTATGGGGTGTAGAGAGATGGTGTGTTACACTCCAAGGTGTTCCCCAGGTTTCCTCTCCATTGCTTCGATCTTCATGCTCTCGTTTAGTAGTTGTTGGAAACTACGCTGCATTAGGCCTACAAATTGGGTATGGGGTGTAGAGAGATGGTGTGTTCCACTCCAAGGTGTTCTTCAGGTTGCCTTTCCTGAGATTCGATATTCTGGCTCTCGTTTAGTAGTTGTTGGAAACTACGCTGCATTAGACCTACAAATTGGGTATGGGGTGTAGAGATATGGTGTGTTCCACTCCAAGGTGTTCCCCAGGTTTCCTCTCCATTGCTTCGATCTTCATGCTCTCGTTTAGTAGTTGTTGGAAACTACACTGCATTAGGCCTACAAATTGGGTATGGGGTGTAGAGAGATGGTGTGTTCCACTCCAAGGTGTTCCCCAGTTTTCCTGTCCATTGCTTCGATCTTCATGCTCTCGTTTAGTAGTTGTTGGAAACTACACTGCATTAGGCCTACAAATTGGGTATGGGGTGTAGAGAGATGGTGTGTTCCACTCCAAGGTGTTCACCAGGTTTCGTCCACATTGCTTCGGTCTTCCGACTCTCGTTTAGTAGTTGTAGAAAACTACACTGCATTAGGCCTACAAATTGGGTATGGGGTGTAGAGAGACGGTGTGTTACACTCCAAGGTGTTCCCCAGGTTTCGTCCACATTGCTTCGATCTTCCGACTCTCGTTTAGTAGTTGTTGAAAACTACACTGCATTAGGCCTACAAATTGGGTATGGGGTGTAGAGAGATGGTGTGTTACACTCCAAGGTGTTCTCCAGGTTGCCTTTCCTGAACTTCTATCTTCAGGCTCTCATTAAATTGTGGTTAAATGGAACAACTGCATTTGGCGTACTAGTTGGTTTGGGGCCTACTATCGGTGTCTGCCACTCCTTGCTGTTCTCCTGGTTTCCTGTCCTGAAATTCCATTTTCAGGCTCTCGTTAAGTAGTTGTTAATGTTAGACTGCATTTGGCCTACTAGTTGGGTTGGGGCCTACTATCGGTGTCTGCCACTCCTTGCTGTTCTCCTCCACTGAACAAAGCTGTGCCGCCTGTTTACTACGGTTGCCAATTATGAACTGCATTTCGACTACTTACTGATTTGGGCCTACTCTCTGTGTCAGCCTCTCATTCCAGTTATCCTCCACTGCAATGCCCACTGGTTATTCCTGTGTTACCAATTTTGAACTGCATTTAGCCAACTTTATTCTTTGGGCCTATATCTGTGTTTCCTCCTCATCCTGCCCATTGCCCAGCCAGTGATAGATGAGTCTGCTGGTACATTGACCCATAATGCAAAATTCCCCGTGCACGCTACACAGCAAGATTGTGACCCTGCTGAAAGTCAGGTTCCTCTTCCCGCATACCATACCACCTTACAAGGGGACAAAGAGGAAGGTGCAGATGAAGGTGCAGGTTCCTTCATCAGGTGGGGGGAGGAATACTAGTTGGCGACGTCACTGGCACAGGGCCTCTCATAGTACGCAAAAGTGTTGCTGCCGGTGGGAGGCGCCCCCGCCGTACAAACACACCGCTGTACTTTGAGGGGCCCTGTGCCAGTGCCAATGCCAACGAGTGGGCCCCCCCTGCTTGCTCAGGATCACAGCACTTGCAAAGTTGAAATACTTACCTCTCCCTGCTCCACTGCCGTGACGTGGTCCAGATTTACTGGGCCCACTAATTACTTGAACCAGCCCTACCCCCCACAACTTTAGCCAAATGACCCCCAATTTCAAATGCCTTCCAATTATTATAAGCTAAATTACGATTGACAAGCTTCTGTAACAAGAATGGATGTTTTTGCCATTAAAATGGGCAGTGTAGGTGTTTTCCTGGCCTCCACTCACTGCCGACTATGCTCCCCCATTGACTTGCATTGGGTTTCGTGTTTCGGGCGATACCCGACTTTTCGCCATAATCGGCCGATTCCACTCGACTCGACTTCTAAGATAGTCGGGTTTCGCGAAACACGACTCGACTCTAAAAAGGTCAAGGTCGCTCAACCCTACTCTTCACAGCTTTTAATATGTTAATAGGTTGAGAGGAATTCTTCAAATGAGATGGTAAGGTAAATACCCATTTTAGTAGGTGTAGGTCTAGAAAATGTGAGAGACTGCTAGTTAAAAGCAATCAGTCACCAGGTTTTAGCTATGTAAATGGCGGACAGCATGAAGTAGGGGTTAAAACACTGAACTCAAGAATGTGTGATTCACCTTGTAATTATTATACCTGTGACTGTCTGGCTTCAAGCTTGCAAGTCCAACTCTGCCCTCTTCTGTGAAAACATCTCACTGTCTATAGCCATGATATATACAGAGCCTGGTGTGGGCGGGGTTAGCTTTCACAGCTCTGCTGCATTGCTAAATCTGATTGTGTCAGAGTGTCAAAGGCTGCACCCAGTAAACTAATTGGTACATGGTTGGATTTCCGATCCCTTTGCCTACATTATACTGCTCTCAGATGAGGTATCAAAAACCTTTTGACACATTCCTTTTAGGTATCTTATGCCTGAAATAATAATATGTCCAGGGGGATATTTGAGGAGCATTTGTCAGTTTTTTTTTTGCAAATGATAAAAGAATGTCAAGGATGTATTTTCTCTTTTAATTAAATGCTTTTGAGTGTAAGCATCAGTAATAAATGTATTATAAATCCTGAAATATTCACTTAAGGCTTTAGAATCCAATGGTTCATAAATAAGTTTGTTCATAAGGATTCTCATTGACATACTGTAACCTTTGTCTGTTGCCCTGTTAACAATGTCAGATTTGTTTGTCAATCATTTAATAACCAGTTTTTCATTTTAAAAGAAGTTACTCACAAATGTAAGTGGTCTTTCCAAGTGTTGTAAATCACCCATTACTAAGCAAAAAATTATTTCGACTACTGGACCCTTTTATTCAATGGGATAAAATGACAATATGGACTTGACCACCACATTGGCTTAGGACGGAAGATAGTGTGCAGATGCAGGATGTTTAAATAGAATGCAAAAGTGTTGGGTGAGTGTAAGTTTACCTATAAAGTTTATGACGTCAAGATAGAATTGAAATACATACAGTGATAATGCAGGGCAAGGATCCCCAAGCTGTGGCTCGGGAGCCACATGTGATTATGATGTATGTCAACTTGTACATTATCGCCATCTCTAGCTCACTGCTTTGTACAGCGTGGTCTACAGATGGTGACTTTTGTTAGTCGTTCGCACAGAAGAGCACTCGATGTGCATAAACTGACCTTGGAGATATAAAATTTGTAAGTGTTAAGCTAGACAAAGGGTGATGCTGCCAGAGAGAGGGGTGCGTGAAGTTAGATGTGATAAAATGGTGGAAGCACTGGATGCAAGAAAATCAAATGAAGGTAAGGTGAGAACTCCTGCATGCAAGCATTCTGTCTTGGTTTTATTTCTGTGGGGAAGCTTTGGCTGTCATTATCCATACTGTTGTGAATTCTGTTGTCGGGCTCCCTCCTGTGGTCATGAATGGTACTTCGGCTGGTTGTGTCCATGGACTTCCTCTGGTGGGTGTTTCTGAGTTTCCATCCACAGGTGACAAGGTTTATTTGTTAGCTGGATGATCTATTTAACTCCACTTAGATCTTTGCTCCATGCCACCTGTCAATGTTCCAGTATTGGTCTTGTTCACTCCTGGATCGTTCTTGTGACCTGTCTTCCCAGCAGAAGCTAAGTTCCAGCTTGTATTTCTTTTGTTTGCTATTTTTCTGTCCAGCTTGCTATTTTTATTGTTCTCTTGCTTGCTGGAAGCTCTGGGACGCAGAGGGAGCGCCTTCGCACCGTGAGTCGGTGCGGAGGGTCTTTTTGCGCCCTCTGCGTGGTCTTTTTGTAGGTTTTTGTGCTGACCGCAAAGTAACCTTTCCTATCCTCGGTCTATTCAGTAAGTCGGGCTTCACTTTGCTAAATCTATTTAATCTCTGTGTTTGTATTTTCGTCTTTACTCACAGTCATTATATGTGGGGGGCTGCCTTTTCCTTTGGGGAATTTCTCTGAGGCAAGGTAGGCTTTATTTTTTCTTTCTTCAGGGCTAGCTAGTTCCTTAGGCTGTGCCGAGTTGCATAGGGAGCGTTAGGCGCAATCCACGGCTATTTCTAGTGTGTTTGATAGGATTAGGGATTGCGGTCAGCAGAGTTCCCACGTCCCAGAGCTCGTCCTTTATTATCAGTAACTATCAGGTCATTCCGTGTGCTCTTAACCACCAGGTCCATTATTGTCCTGACCACCAGGTCATAACAGTACAGGTGGCCCAAAGTACTAATGCATCTCAATAGAGGGATAAGAGAAGTTCTGAGACCATTTTTTTTTCTTTGCAGTGTGTTTTGTCTCTCTTTTCCCCTTTACCTCTGGGTGGTTCAGGACACTGGTGTAAACATGAACATTCAAGGTCTGTCCTCTTGGATGGATAATCTCACTACAAGGGTACAAAACATTCAAGATTATGTGGTTCAGAATCTTATGTCAGAGCCTAGGATTCCAATTCCTGATTTGTTTTTTGGTGATAGATCTAAGTTCTTGAATTTCAAAAATAATTGTAAATTGTTTCTTGCCTTGAAACCTCGCTCCTCAGGTGACCCTGTTCAACAAGTAAAGATCATTATCTCTTTGTTACGTGGTGACCCTCGAGACTGGGCATTTTCCCTTGCGCCAGGAGATCCGGCATTGCGTGATGTTGATGCGTTTTTCCTGACGCTTGGATTGCTTTATGAAGAGCCTAATTCAGTGGATCAGGCAGAGAAAATCTTGCTGGCTCTGTGTCAGGGTCAGGATGAAGCGGAGATATATTGTCAGAAGTTTAGAAAGTGAACTGTGCTCACTCAGTGGAATGAATGTGCCCTGGCAGCAATCTTCAGAAAGGGTCTCTCTAAAGCCCTTAAGGATGTCATGGTGGGATTTCCCATGACTGCTGGTCTGAATGAGTCTATGTCCTTGGCCATTCTGATCGATGGACGCTTGCGTGAGCGTAAAGCTGTGCACCATTTGGCGGTACTATCTGAGCATGGGCCTGAGCCTATGCAATGTGATAGGACTTTGACCAGAGCTGAACGGCAAGAACACAGACGTCGGAATGGACTGTGTTTTTACTGTGGTGATTCCACTCATGCTATCTCCGATTGTCCTAAGCGCACTAAGCGGTTCGCTAGGTCTGCCTCCATTGGTACGGTACAGTCTAAATTTCTATTGTCTGTTACTCTGATTTGCTCTTTGTCATCCTATTCTGTTATGGCATTTGTGGATTCAGGCGCTGCCATGAATTTGATGGACTTGGAGTATGCTAGGCGCTGTGGTTTTTTCTTGGAGCCCTTGTAGTATCCTATTCCATTGGGAGGAATTGATGCTACGCCTTTGGCCAAGAATAAGCCTCAGTACTGGACCCAATTGACCATGTGCATGGCTCCTGCACATCAGGAGGATATCCGGTTTCTGGTGTTGCATAATCTGCATGATGTGGTCGTTTTGGGGTTGCCATGGCTACAGGTTCATAATCCAGTATTGGACTGGAAATCTATGTCTGTGTCCAGCTGGGGTTGCCAGGGGGTACATGGTGATGTTCCATTTTTGTCTATTTCGTCTTCCACTCCTTCTCAAGTTCCAGAGTTTTTGTCGGATTATCGGGATGTATTTGATGAGCCCAAAGCCAGTGCCCTACCTCCTCATAGGGATTGCGATTGTGCAATTAATTTGATTCCTGGTAGTAAGTTTCCTAAGGGCCGATTGTTCAATTTATCTGTGCCAGAACACGCCGCTATGCGGAGTTATATAAAGGAATCCTTGGAGAAAGGCCATATTCGCCCGTCGTCATCACCGTTAGGAGCAGGGTTCTTTTTTGTGGCCAAGAAGGATGGTTCTTTGAGACCTTGTATTGATTACCGCCTTCTTAATAAAATTACAGTCAAATTTCAGTATCCTTTGCCGTTGCTGTCTGATTTGTTTGCTCGTATTAAAGGGGCTAGTTGGTTCACCAAGATAGATCTTCGAGGGGCGTATAATCTTGTGCGTATTAAACAAGGCGATGAATGAAAAACAGCATTTAATACGCCCGAGGGCCATTTTGAGTACCTGGTTATGCCATTCGGGCTTTCCAATGCTCCATCAGTATTTCAGTCCTTTATGCATGACATCTTCCGAGAGTACCTGGATAAATTCCTGATTGTGTATTTGGATGATATTTTGGTCTTTTCAGATGATTGGGAGTCTCATGTGAAGCAGGTCAGAATGGTGTTCCAGGTCCTTCGTGCGAATTCCTTGTTTGTGAAGGGGTCAAAGTGTCTCTTTGGAGTTCAGAAGGTTTCATTTTTGGGGTTCATTTTTTCCCCTTCTACTATTGAGATGGACCCTGTTAAAGTCCAGTCCATTTACGATTGGACTCAGCCGACATCTGTGAAAAGCCTGCAAAAGTTCCTGGGCTTTGCTAATTTTTATCGGCGCTTCATCGCTAATTTTTCTACTGTTGCTAAACCATTGACTGATTTGACCAAGAAGGGTGCTGATGTGGTCAGTTGGTCTTCTGCAGCTGTAGAGGCTTTTCAGGAGTTGAGGCATCGTTTTTCTTCTGCCCCTGTGTTGTGCCAGCCAGATGTTTTGCTCCCGTTTCAGGTTGAGGTTGATGCTTCTGAGATTGGAGCAGGGGCTGTTTTGTCGCAAAGAAGTTCTGATAGTTCGGTGATAAAGCCATGTGCTTTCTTTTCTAGAAAGTTTTCGCCTGCTGAGCGTAATTATGATGTTGGTAATCGTGAGTTGTTGACCATGAAGTGGGCATTCGAGGAGTGGCGTCATTAGCTTGAAGGAGCCAAGCATCGCGTGGTGGTCTTGACAGATCACAAGAATTTGACTTATCTTGAGTCTGCCAAATGGTTGAATCCGAGACAGGCTCGATGGTCGTTATTTTTCTCCCGTTTTGATTTTGTGGTTTCGTACCTTCCGGGCTCTAAGAATGTGAAGGCTGATGCCCTGTCAAGGAGTTTTGTGCCTGACTCTCCGGGTGTTCCTGAGCCGGCGGGTATTCTCAAAGAGGGGGTAATTTTGTCTGCCATCTCCCCTGATTTGCGGCGGGTGCTGCAAAAATTTCAGGCTAATAGACCTGACCGTTGCCCAGCGGAGAAACTGTTTGTCCCTGATAGATGGACTAGTAGAGTTATCTCTGAGATTCATTGTTCAGTGTTGGCTGGTCATCCTGGAATCTTTGGTACCAGAGATTTGGTGGCTAGATCCTTTTGGTGGCCGTCTTTGTCACGGGATGTGCGTTCTTTTGTGCAGTCCTGTGGGACTTGTGCTTGGGCTAAGCCCTGCTGTTCTCGTGCCAGTGGGTTGCTTTTGCCCTTGCCGGTCCCGAAGAGGCCCTGGACGCATATTTCTATGGATTTTATTTCGGATCTCCCCGTCTCTCAAAAGATGTCGGTCATTTGGGTGGTTTGTGATCGCTCTTCTAAGATGGTCCATTTGGTACCTTTGTCTAAATTGCCTTCCTCCTCTGGTTTGGTGCCATTATTTTTCCAGCATGTGGTTCGTTTACATGGTATCCCGGAGAACATCGTTTCTGACAGAGGTTCCCAGTTTGTTTCGAGGTTTTGGCGATCCTTTTGTGCTAGGATGGGCATTGATTTGTCTTTTTCCTCGGCTTTTCATCCTCAGACAAATGGCCAAACGAATGAACTAATCAAACTTTGGAAACATATCTGAGATGCTTTGTTTCTGCTGATCAGGATGATTGGGTGTCCTTTTTGACGTTGGCTGAGTTCGCCCTTAATAATCGGGCCAGCTCGGCTACTTTGGTTTCGCCGTTTTTCTGCAATTCTGGTTTCCATCCTCGTTTCTCTTCAGGGCAGGTTGAGTCTTCGGACTGTCCTGGTGTAGATACTGTGGTGGATAGGTTGCAGCAGATTTGGACTCATGTGGTGGACAATTTGACATTGTCCCAGGAGAAGGCTCAACGTTTCGCTAACCGCCGGCGCTGTGTGGGTCCCCGACTTCGTGTTGGGGATTTGGTTTGGTTGTCATCTCGTTATGTTCCTATGAAGGTTTCCTCTCCTAAGTTTAAGCCTCGTTTCATTGGTCCGTATAAGATTTCTGAGGTTATCTATCCTGTGTCATTTCGTTTGGCCCTTCCTGCTTCTTTTGCCATCCATAATGTGTTCCATAGGTCGTTATTGCGGAGATACCTGGCGCCTGTGGTTCCATCCGTTGATCCTCCTGCCCCGGTGTTGGTTGAGGGGGAGTTGGAGTATGTGGTGGAGAAGATTTTGGATTCTCGTGTTTCGAGACAGAAACTCCAGTACCTGGTCAAGTGGAAGGGTTATGGTCAGGAAGATAATTCCTGGGTTTTTGCCTCTGATGTTCATGCTGCCGATCTGGTTCGTGCCTTTCATTTGGCTCATCCTGGTCGGCCTGGGGGCTCTGGTGAGGGTTCGGTGACCCCTCCTCAAGGGGGGGGTACTGTTGTGAATTCTGTTGTCGGGCTCCTTCCTGTGGTCATGAATGGTACTTCGGCTTGTTCTGTCTATGGACTTCCTCTGGTGGGTGTTTCTGAGTTTCCTTCCACAGGTGACGAGGTTTATTCGTTAGCTGGCTGATCTATTTAACTCCACTTAGATCTTTGCTCCATGCCACCTGTCAATGTTCCAGTATTGGTCTTGTTCACTCCTGGATCGTTCTTGCGACCTGTCTTCCCAGCAGAAGCTAAGTTCCAGCTTGTATTTCTTTTGTTTGCTATTTTTCTGTCCAGCTTGCAATTTTTATTGTTCTCTTGCTTGCTGGAAGCTCTGGGAGGCAGAGGGAGCGCCTCCGCACCGTGAGTCGGTGCGGATGGTCTTTTTGCGCCCTCTGCGTGGTCTTTTTGTAGGTTTTTGTGCTGACCGCAAAGTAACCTTTCCTATCCTCGGTCTATTCAGTAAGTCGGGCCTCACTTTGCTAAATCTATTTCATCTCTGTGTTTGTATTTTCATCTTTACTCACAGTCATTATATGTGGGGGGCTGCCTTTTCCTTTGGGGAATTTCTCTGAGGCAAGGTAGGCTTTCTTTCTTCAGGGCTAGCTAGTTCCTTAGGCTGTGCCGAGTTGCATAGGGAGCGTTAGGCGCAATCCACGACTATTTCTAGTGTGTTTGATAGGATTAGGGATTGCGGTCAGCAGAGTTCCCACATCCCAGAGCTCGTCCTTTATTATCAGTAACTATCAGGTCATTCCGTGTGCTCTTAACCACCAGGTCCATTATTGTCCTGACCACCAGGTCATAACACCATACTGTATAATGCGGGATCTTGGTGTCACTACTGTGAGGAAGGAAGGAGCAAGATGTCACTATTTGGGAGGGCTCTTGATGTGGATTGTGACCGTCTCACAGAGCTGAATGCATCTCTCAAGGTAAAAAAGGTTGGGGATCATTGATGACCCGGTTTCTCCTCAGCTCTGTCCATTTCAATGGAGCTGCTTCAAACAAGAGTGTAAATACCAAATGTTACAACATTTTTGTGAAACTCCTCACAGCACAAAAATTTAGCAAATTTTGCAGCTTTGACTGAAGCAAAATCTTTGACTAATTGATCCCTTGTATTTCTTTGCAATTGCATTTGCTTGAATTATTTGCCTTTGCTAAATTACATTTTTGTGAATTTAACTCTTAGCAGAATATTATCATGAAAAGGAAAATGACTCTTTCTTTTTGGATTATTGCATGTTTTATCCTAGTTCATAATGTATTAGTTTAAAAACAGCAGAATAATTGCTAAACTAATTTTAAAGACTTTGCTAAACATTCAATCACTAAGTCAATACTTCTTAGTCCTAATGGGTAATGGGATAAATCTTTTTTTCTCTTTAATTCTCCTGAATTCAAGTTGGTCTTTGCTTGGAACTAGATAATTCACAATACCATATTTAGCTATATAAAATCATTTGATAGCGTAATGGTTTTTTAAAAAAAGTTTTGGCCTACACCAGTGAAAAAGTTCTTACTTTAATACTTTTCATAGCAAATGTTATTTTTTTGTATTACATTTTGCCTATTACGTTAGAAATAAATCAGAAATATTGTTATTGTCTGACAGGTCACCAAACTTAAGGGGGACCTGTCATGTTCTACATGCAGTCCAATCGGTATGCAACATGTCATAGAAAAGGAGACGCTGAGCAGGATGATATATGGATTGCTGGAAACGATATTTTATTAATTGAAATCCCTGGGTGATTGGCAGCTATCAGCATGCACAATCATGAAAAACTGTAAATCATAGTAATAAAGTAACATAGTTAGCAATGCCGGAAAAAAGACATTTGTCCATCCAGTTCAGCCTATATTGTGTCAAAATAAATCCTTAGATTTCCGTCCTTCTAAAGAACTTAATAACTGTAAGATACAATATTTATAAAAATTTACATTTTTTGAGTGGGCACCATCATATAATACTAGACTAGTCTAGTGGGATCACTACCATGCATGTCGAGAGTACCATACCATGAATATATATAGAGAAAGAAAGTACATGCAAATAAACGTAGGATCACCACACAAATTTAGGCAAAAAATACAAAAAGTTTATTTTCCACACCAAAGACACTACACACAATTTAAAAACATCTAAAACTTGTTCCACACTGGAACATACATGTTAGATCCAATATTCAAAATATGGTATTCATTACTGATATACATATACAGTATATAGAGTTCCTGGCTATGATCACGCTTGCACCAAAGATATACGCTGCAGATATCATATCATCCAATACATTCAGTATATAGTACCCATATGGTGGTGACAATGTGAACAAAATATGCTACAGATATGTGCTCAATATAGCAACACTGAAAAAATGCAATATGCAAGACTCATATGTGAATAATGAAGTACAAAAATAATATGCACTCTATTTGCAGATTAAGTAGTAGCGACAATCTGAACAATGTATGCAACAGGCACTTAGCGTATAAGCATCAGATGTTTTTACATATGATCTGTAAGATGCATATAGTCACAGCAATGTAGGCAATGTGAATAACTATACACTCTATGTGTGGACCATAAAGGGTCTAGATTTGGGCTACAGTAATGCATGTGCCAAAAATGGACACTCCATATCATTGACATATGTAGTTTGGCATGGTGCACAAACGGATGACCGGCATTATATGCGCCCAATCAGTTTAATGGTCCACTACTTTCTTCCCCTGGTCGTGGCGGTGCAGCCAGGAAACAAAGATTGAAGGACCCACGCGTTCCGACACACAAGATGTCTTTTTCAATGTGGCTGTTTCTAATGTGGGTGCTCTTGTCAATTTAAAGATACCATCCGACTTTTGTTTACATGCATGTGCGCATTGTATATATGGTTGTTTGCGATGCATCATACGAAAAGTGCGCCTGCACAGTGCATATTTTAAAGGCTAATACCCATTTTATACGTATGTGGGCGGCGCTAAGTGAGCAGGGCAATGATTTTAATGCCTTGGCACACGTTCAGATAAAGGTCCACGTATTTGACACAACAGACGGCAAAGATAGCTACAACTCTCAGACTTTTCTACTATATAATTGTCTAAGGGTCACTTCCGTATGTCCTTCTGTCTGTCCTTCTGTCTGTCACAGATATTCATTGGTCGCGGCCTCGGTCTGTCAAGGAAATCCAATTCGCTGATTGGTCGCGGCAAAACAGCTACGACCAATCAGCGATGGGCACAGTCCGGAGGAAAATGGCCGCTCCTTACTCCCCGCAGTCAGTGCCCGGCGCCTGCATACTCCCCTCCGGACACCGCTCACACAGGGTTAATGCCGGCGGTAACGGACCGCGTTATGCCGCGGGTAACTCACTCCGTCACCGCCGCTATTAACCCTGTGTGACCAAGTTTTTACTATTGATGCTGCCTATGCAGCGTCAATAGTAAAAGGATCTAATGTTAAAAATAATTAAAAAAAATAAAAAATCATTATATACCCACCTTCCGCCGCCTTTCCCGCTCCTCGCCACGCTCCGGTAACCACTCCATGCAAGCGGCAGGCTCCGGTGCCAAGGATGGTATGCAACAAGGACCTGCCATGACGTCACGGTCATATGACCGCGACTTCATCACAGGTCCTGTGCACTGGAAGCTGCCAAGTGCACCGCACACAGGCGACATGACTACAAGGGCTCCTTCCGAAGGTGAGTATATGTTTATTTTTTATTTTTTAACCTGTGACATACATGGCTGGGCAATATACTACGTAACTGGGTAATATGCTACGTGGCTGGGCAATATACTACGTGACTGGGCAATATACTATGTGGCTCTGTGCTGTATACTACGTGGCTCTGTGCTATATACTACGTCGCTGTGCAATATACTACGTGGCTCTGTGCTGTATACTACATCTCTGGGCAATATAATACGTAACTGGGTAATATACTACGTGGCTGGCCAATATACTACATGGCTGGGCAATATACTACGTGGCTGGGCAATTTACTACATGACTGGGCAATATACTAAGTGACTGGGCTATATACTATGTAGCTGGGCAATATACTACGTGACTGGCCAATATACGACATCACTGGGCAATATACTACGTGGCTCTGTGCTGTATAATACGTCGCTGTGCAATATACTACGTGGCTCTGTGCTGTATACTACATTACTGGGCAATATACTATGTAACTGGGCAATATACTACATGACTGGGCAATACACAACGTGGCTGGGCAATATACTACGTGGCTGGGCAATATACCACGTGACTGGGCAATATACTATGTGGCTGGGCAATATACTACATGACTGGGCAATATACTACGTGGCTGGGCAATATACTATGTGACTGGGCAATATACTACATGGCTGGGCAATATACCACGTGACTGGGCAATATACTATGTGGCTGGGCAATATACTACATGACTGGGCAATATACTATGTGGCTGGGCAATATACTACATGGCTGGGCAATATACCACGTGACTGGGCAATATACTATGTGACTGGGCAATATACTAAGTGACTAGGCAATATACTACGTGGCTTGGCAATATAGTGCAATATACTGTGCAATATACTACATGGACGTGTATATTCTAGAATACCCGATGCGTTAGAATCGGGCCACCATCTAGTATATATATATATATATATATATATATATATATATATATATATATATATATGTGTGTCCCGAAACGGATTAACTCTATGATACCAGTCTTGCACTGATATGTGCCCATAGGCTCATTTACGATCATATCTATCATGGGGCACCACCCATATTGTTGAAAAACCAGGGTGCTATATTTAGAAAAAAAACATTCACTTGAATGCCTTTTGATGGCAATACGGCCTACAGGCATTTTGCGCCTGCGCTTTACATGTTTCAAGATTAGTCTATATTTTGTATATATGGGGAATATAATAATAATAATCTTTATTTATATAGCGCCAACATATTCCGCAGCGCTTTACAGTTTAACAGCTTCAAACATAACAGTCATAAGTAACAATGTTAACAATACAATAATTAAAGCAACACAACCCTGCTCATGAGAGCTTACAATCTACAATGAGGTGGGGGAGATACAAAGTACAGGTGTGTATTTACAATGATGGTCCAGCCATCTTCAGTGAGTGGGGCATAGATGGAAGTAGTGAATGGGCTACACACAAACAAAATAACTGGTTAGGGAACATGATAGGCGCTCTGAACAAATGTGTTTTGAGGGAGCGCCTAAAACTATGCAAATTGTGGATGGTCCTAATTTCTTGGGGTAGAGCATTCCAGAGGATTGGCGCAGCACGGGAGAAGTCTTGTAGTTGGTAGTGGGAGGTACGGATTAGTGCAGAGGTTAGTCGAAAGTCATTTGCAGAGCGCAGAGGTCGGTTAGGCCGGTAGACAGAAATAAGGGAGGAGCTGGAAGGGGGTGCTGCACTGTGGAGAGCTTTGTGGGTGAGAACAAGTACTTTGAATTGTATCCTGTAATGAATGGGCAGCCAGTGTAATGACTAACGAAGAGCGGACGCGTTTGAGTAACGATTAGCTAGATAGACGACCCTGGCTGCTGCATTAAGGATGGACTGGAGAGGGGAAAGTCGAGTGAGGGGGAGGCCAATTAATAGAGCGTTACAGTAGTCCAGGCGGGCATGGATCAGGGCGACAGTGAGGGTTTTTGTTGTTTCTATGGTGAGAAAAGGGCGGATTCTAGAGATGTTCTTTAGGTGTAAGCGGCATGAGCGGGCAAGAGATTGTATATGGGATGTGAAGGAGAGATCGGAGTCAAACATAACACCCAGACAGCGCGCCTGCTGCTGGGGGGTTATTATGGTGCCACCCACGGAAAGGGAAATGTCAGGTTTAGGGAGGTTAGTAGATAATGGGAGCAGAAGAAGTTCAGTTTTGGAGAGGCTGAGTTTCAGATAGAGAGCGCACATGATGTCAGAGACTGCAGACAGACAGTCAGTGGCGTTCTGTAGTACAGCGGGGGTAAGGTCAGGGGATGACGTATATAGTTGTGTGTCGTCCGAATAAAGATGGTACTGAAAGCCAAATCTGCTGATTGTCTGTCCAATTGGGGTCGTGTAGAGGGAGAAGAGAAGGGGGCTAAGAACTGAGCCCTGGGGTACCTCGACAGTGAGAGGGAGACAAGATGAAGTGGAGCCAGAGAACAGAACACTGAAGGAGCGGTCAGAAAGATAGGATGAGAACCAGGAGAGAGCATTGTCCTTAATGCCAAGTGACTGGAGCCTAGAGAGTAAGAGAGGGTGGTCAACAGTGTCGAAAGCTGCAGAAAGATTGAGAAGAATGAGCTGAGAGTGGTCACCGTTACATTTTGCTGTCAGAAGGTCGTTGGTCACTTTGATGAGTGTAGTTTCTGTCGAGTGTAGGGGGCAGAAGCCGGACTGTGAAGGGTCTAGGAGGGAGTGAATGGAGAGGTAACGGGTAAGGCGGGAGTAGACTAGGCGCTCCAAGATTTTAGAGATGAAGGGGAGATTGGAGACCGGTCTGTAGTGGTTTGTGCACAATGGGTCGAGGGTGGGTTTCTTTAGTAACGGAGTGATGATAGAGTGTTTGAAGGAGGAGCAGAAAATGCCAGAGGAGAGGGAGAGATTAAAGATTGTAGTTAGGTGAGTATTGACGACTGGAGAGAGAGACTGGAGCAGATGAGAGGGAATGGGGTCAGTAGAGCATGTAGTCGGATGAAGTCCAATGTCCCATCATTGGCTAATGTGTCATTCACTGTCACTGTAACAGGCATAGCCCGATGGGACTTCGGACGATGCCAGCACACCCGCACAGACCCCCGGCAGGCCCACACATACCCCCGGCAGACCCGCACATACCCCCGGCAGGCCCACCCCTCCCCCGGCAGGCCCGCACAGACCCCCGGCAGGCCGCACAGACCCCCGGCAGGCCGCACAGACCCCTGGCAGGCCGGAGAGACCCCCCGAGAGGCCCGTACAGTTCCCCGGCAGGCCGCACAGACCCCCGGCAGGCCGCACAGACCCCCGGCCGGCCACACAGACCCCCGAGAGGCCCATTCAGACCCCCAGCAGGCCCGAACAGAGCCCCAAGAGGCCCGTACAGACCCCCGCCAGGGACGCGCAGACCTCCTCACGGTCCCACACAGTCACGCAGTCTCCACTCACGCACCGCCCACACTCTTCCCCCCTCTGGAACAGGATGTACAAGGACAGAAAGGGCTTATTTTAATTCCGATATTTGTGTCCAATTGACTTGCATGGGTATCGGTATCGGTGATATCCGATTATTTTTTGGATATCGGCCGATCCGATACCGATATTTCCCAATATCGGAAGATATCGCTCAACACTAGAGAGCAGTCATACTGTGGAAGAATACAGGTGAGACACATCTCCAGAACAAACATCCACAGAAAGGAATATCTGGTGTGTGTGCAAGGAGCAACTAAGAGAGAGGGAAGAACAGAGGTCAGTTGCTCCTATAGAAGTTTGAATTCTCCATAGTCATGCAGTTGGACTGTTTAAAGAGCCTGAGCACTAGCTTAGCTTTGCATGCCATTGTAAGTGATACAGAAATTGTGCACAGATCTATTCCATTAAAGGGAACCTGTCACCTGAATTTGGCGGGGCCGGTTTTCGGTCATATGGGCGGAGTTTTCAGGTGTTTGATTCACCCTTTCCTTACCCGCTGGCTGCATGCTGGCCGTAATGTTGGATTGAAGTTCATTCTTGCGCAGGCGTGTACTAAGGAGGACAGAGAATGAACTTCAATCCAGTATTGCGGCCAGCATGCAGCCAGCGGGTAAGGAAAGGGTGAATCAAACACCTGAAAACTCCGCCCATATGACCGAAAACCGGTCCCGCCAAATTCAGGTGACAGGTTCCCTTTAAGAGGTTTATGCGACCTGTTGCCCCTTATCTACTTACATCTCTTCGGTAGACAAATAGTTAACGATAATGACAGTGTCAGTCTATTTGTCGCCACTAGGGTTGAGCGACCTTGACCTTTTTAGAGTTGAGTCAGGTTTCGCGAAACCCGACTATCTCAAAAGTCGAGTCGAGTGGAATCGGCCGATTACCACGAAAAGTCGGGGATCGACCGAAACACGAAACCCAATGCAAGTCAATGGGGGAGCATAGTCGGCAGTGAGTGGAGGCCAGGAAAACACCTACAGTGCCCATTTTAATGGCAAAAAACATACATCCTTGTTACTGAAGCTTGTCAATCTAAATGTACCTTATAATAATAGTAAGGCATTTGAAATTGGGGGTCATTTGGCTAAAGTTGTGGGGGGTAGGGCTGGTTCAAGTAATTAGTGGGCCCAGTAAATCTGGACCACGTCACGGCAGTCGAGCAGGGAGAGGTAAGTATTTCAACTTTGCAAGTGCTGTGATCCTGAGCAAGCAGGGGGGGCCCCCTTGTTGGCATTGGCACTGGCACAGGGCCCCTCAAAGTACAGCGGTGTGTTTGCACGGCGGGGGCACCTCCCACCAGCAGCAACACTTTTGCGTACTATGAGGGGCCCTGTGCCAGTGATGTCGCCAACGAGTATTCCTCCCCCCACCTGATGAAGGAACCTGCACCTTCATCTGCACCTTCCTCTTTGTCCCAGTGTAAGGTGGTATGGTATGCGGGAAGGGGGACTTGACTTTCAGCAGGGTCACAATCTTGCAGTGTAGCGTGCACGGGGAATGTTGCGTTATGGGTCAATGTACCAGCAGACTCATCTATCACTGGCTGGGCAATGGGCAGGATGAGGGGGAAACAGATATGGGCCCAAAGAATAAAGTGGGCTAAATGCAGTTCAAAATTGGTAACAGGACTAACCAGGGAGGCATTGTTTTGTTCAGTGGAGGACAACTGGAATGAGAGGCTGACACAGAGAGTAGGCCCAAACCTGTAAGTAGTCTAAATGCAGTTCAAAATTGGCAAGAGTAGTAAACAGGCGGCACAGCTTTGTTCACTGTTGGAGAACAGCAAGGAGCGGCAGACACAGATAGAAGGCCCCAACCCAACTAGTAGGCCCACTGCAGTTTTAAAATTCCAATAGGCTGAAAACCAGATAATTGTAGGTCATTTTTTGTAAAGAGGACAGCTGTATTGAGTGGCGCAGCCAGACACTACAAGTAGGCCTTAAACCACAAAGTTGGCTCGACGCTGGTTTAAAAAAGGTTACATGGGTACACGTTCTGCATTGTTGTGCTCAGTGGAGGACAATTGGAAGGAGGGACCGCAGAAAGACTTTGTAGGCGTAAAATTACAAAATAGGCTCTATGCAGCTTCGATTATGTGGCAACCTGGAGAACACCTTGGAGTGGCAGACACCGTCTCTACGACCCAGACCCAACTTGTAGGCCTAATGTAGTGTTGTTTCAACAACTACTTAAGACGAGCATGAAGATTGAAGCAATGGAGAGGAAACCTGGAGAACACCTTGGAGTGGAAGACACCGTCTCTACAACCCAGACCCAACTTGTAGGCCTAATGCAGTGTTGTTTTCAACAACTACTAAACGAGAGCCAGAAGATCGAAGCAATGGAGAGGAAACCTGGAGAACACCTTGGAGTGGAACACACCGTCTCTACACCCCAGACCCAACTTGTAGGCCGCATGCAGTGTTGTTTTCAACAACTACTTAAGAAGAGCCAGAAGATCAAAGCAATGGAGAGGCAACCTGGGGAACACCTTGGAGTGGAACACACCGTCTCTACACCCCAGACCCAACTTGTGGGCCGAATGCAGTGTTGTTTTCAACAACTACTAAACAAGAGCTTTAAGATTGAAGCAATGGAGAGGTAACCTGGGGAACACCTTGGAGTGGAACACACCGTCTCTACACCCCAGACCCAACTTGTAGGCCGAATGCAGTGTTGTTTTCAACAACTACTAAACAAGAGCCAGAAGATCAAAGCAATGGAGAGGCAACCTGGGGAACACCTTGGAGTTGAACACACCGTCTCTACACCCCAGACCCAACTTGTAGGCCGAATGCAGTGTTGTTTTTAACAACTACTAAACAAGAGCTTTAAGATTGAAGCAATGGAGAGGCAACCTGGGGAACACCTTGGAGTGGAACACACCGTCTCTACACCCCAGACCCAACTTGTAGGCCGAATGCAGTGTTGTTTTCAACAACTACTAAACGAGAGCCAAAAGATTGAAGCAATGGAGAGGCAACCTGGGGAACACCTTGGAGTGGAACACACCGTCTCTACACCCCAGACCCAACTTGTAGGCCGAATGCAGTGTTGTTTTCAACAACTACTAAATGAGAGCCAGAAGATCGAAGCAATGGAGAGGAAACCTGGGGAACACCTTGGAGTGGAACACACCGTCTCTACACCCCAGACCCAACTTGTAGGCCGAATGCAGTGTTGTTTTCAACAACTACTAAACAAGAGCTTTAAGATTGAAGCAATGGAGAGGCAACCTGTTGAACACCTTGGAGTGGAACACACCGTCTCTACACCCCAGACCCAACTTGTAGGCCTAATGCAGTGTTGTTTTCAACAACTACTAAACAAGAGCCAGAAGAATGAAGCAATGGAGAGGCAACCTGGGGAACACCTTGGAGTGGAATACACCGTCTCTACACCCCAGACCCAACTTGTAGGCCGAGTGCAGTGTTGTTTTCAACAACTACTAAACGAGAGCCAGAAGATCGAAGCAATGGAGAGGAAACCTGGGGAACACCTTGGAGTGGAACACACCGTCTCTACACCCCAGACCCAACTTGTAGGCCGAATGCAGTGTTGTTTTCAACAACTACTAAACAAGAGCCAGAAGATCAAAGCAATGGAGAGGCAACCTGGGGAACACCTTGGAGTGGAACACACCGTCTCTACACCCCAGACCCAACTTGTAGGCCTAATGCAGTGTTGTTTTCAACAACTACTAAACAAGAGCTTTAACATTGAAGCAATGGAGAGGCAACCTGGGGAACACCTTGGAGTGGAACACACCGTCTCTACACCCCAGACCCAACTTGTAGGCCGAATGCAGTGTTGTTTTCAACAACTACTAAACAAGAGCTTTAAGATTGAAGCAATGGAGAGGCAACCTGGGGAACACCTTGGAGTGGAACACACCATCTCTACACCCCATACCCAACTAGTAGGCCGAATGCAGTGTTGTTTTCAACAACTACTAAACGAGAGCCAGAAGATCGAAGCAATGGCGAGGAAACCTGGGGAACACCTTGGAGCGTAAGACACCGTTAGTAGGCCGTAGCGAAGTAGTAGCCCCAATGCAGTTGTCAAATTCCTATAGGCTGAAAACCTGACTATTGACGCTCAGCTTTATTAAAAGGAGGACAGCTGTATTGAGTGGCGCAGAGAGACACAGGTAGTAGGCCTTAAACAAAAAATTTGGCTCAATGCAGTTTAAAAAAGGTTACAGGGGTACACGGGCAGCAGTGGACAGGTCACTGGAGGACTAGTGGAAGGAGGGACCGCAGGGCAGGCGTAGTAGGCCTAACATAACAAAATTTGGCTGTAGGCACTTTAAAATTGGTTCCAGGGGTACACGGGCAGCAGTAGACAGGTCACTGGAGGACTAGTGGAAGGAGGGACCGCAGACAGGCGTAGTAGGCCTAACATAACAAAATTTGGCTGTAGGCACTTTAAAATTGGTTCCAGGGGTACACGGGCAGCAGTAGACAGGTCACTGGAGGACTAGTGGAAGGAGGGACCGCAGACAGGCGTAGTAGGCCTAACATAACAAAATTTGGCTGTAGGCACTTTAAAATTGGTTCCAGGGGTACACGGGCAGCAGTGGTCTGGTCAGTGGAGGACTAGTGGAAGGAGGGACCGCAGACAGGCGTAGTAGGCCTAACATAACATAATTTGGCTGTAGGCACTTTAAAATTGGTTCCAGGGGTACACGGGCAGCAGTAGACAGGTCACTGGAGGACTAGTGGAAGGAGGGACCGCAGACAGGCGTAGTAGGCCTAACATAACAAAATTTGGCTGTAGGCACATTAAAATTGGTTCCAGGGGTACACGGGCAGCAGTGGTCTGGTCAGTGGAGGACTAGTGGAAGGAGGGACCGCAGACTTGCATAGTAGGCCTAACATAACAAAATTTGGCTGTAGGCACTTTAAAATTGGTTCCAGGGGTACACGGGCAGCAGTGGTCTGGTCAGTGGAGGACTAGTGGAAGGAGGGACCGCAGACAGGCGTAGTAGGCCTAACATAACAAAATTTGGCTGTAGGCACTTTAAAATTGGTTCCAGGGGTACACGGGCAGCAGTGGTCTGGTCAGTGGAGGACTAGTGAAAGGAGGGACCGCAGATAGGCGTAGTAGGCCTAACATAACAAAATTTGGCTGTAGGCACTTTAAAATTGGTTCCAGGGGTACACGGGCAGCAGTGGTCTGGTCAGTGGAGGACTAGTGGAAGGAGGGACCACAGACAGGTGTAGTAGGCCTAACATAACAAAATTTGGCTGTAGGCACTTTAAAATTGGTTCCAGGGGTACACGGGCAGCAGTGGTCTGGTCAGTGGAGGACTAGTGGAAGGAGGGACCGCAGACAGGCGTAGTAGGCCTAACATAACAAAATTTGGCTGTAGGCACTTTAAAATTGGTTCCAGGGGTACACGGGCAGCAGTAGACAGGTCACTGGAGGACTAGTGGAAGGAGGGACCGCAGACAGGCGTAGTAGGCCTAACATAACAAAATTTGGCTGTAGGCACTTGCAATTCTCTTGCAGGGGTACACAGGCAGCATTGGTGTTGTCAGCGGAGGCCAATTGTTATGAGTGTCTGCCAGTTAGTACTCAAAAAAATTAAATAGATGTTAATGTCTCGCATTACAACAAAACCAAAACACAAAAGGGTGGAATACTTAGGTACAGGGGTGGGCTCCTCTACTGAGTTTTAGACCTAGTAATTTGGCGCTAATTATATACTAAATTATATACTATAATAAAGATTATACTGGTGTAAATATAGGACACTGCCCCTGACTATGTTAAGTACCATCATACATGTCAACACAATGGTATTGTCAGTGCCAGGCATTGAATGATGTCAGCGCATAGACTAAACATTGGTGGAACTGTGAGAGATAATTGTGTAAGCGGTAGAGCAATGTTTGAGCTGGGGGGGGAACTCTCTTGTGGCCGATGGTACAGGCCCAGGGCCCCTCATGTTACAACAGTGTGTCTGACGTTGGGTGCGCACCACCACTGCCAGAGACACTTTATTGTACTATGAGGGATTCAGTGGCAGTGCCGTCGACCAAAAGCGGGCAAACCCACCTCTTCAGACAAATGGCACTCTCACGGGTGCTTGCGCCAAGTGGCGAGACCACTGCCCCGTGGGGGGAGTTTGGCCATTTAGGGAGGTGTAAATATGTCGTATGCTGGACAATCAGCTGCTGCAAATTACGAGATTGGAAAAGTCAGTCAGAGTAGTCCACAAGCAAGACCTTTTCATAGGAAAGCTAGGTGTCAGCCGGGCAAGGTGGGGCAAAAGAATTCGAAATCCAGTTGTGGTTCATTTTAATGAAGGTTAGATCGTCAACATTTTGGGTAGCCAGACGAGTCCTTTTTTCGGTTAATATTGAACCTGCAGCACTGAATACTCTTTCTGATAGGACACTAGCTGCCGGGCAAGCAAGCTCCTGCAATGCATATTCTGCCAATTCTGGCCAGGTGTCTAATTTGGATGCCCAGTAATCAAATGGGAATGACAGTTGAGGGAGAACATCGATAAGGGATGAAAAATAGTTAGTAACCATACTGGACAAATGTTGTCTCCTGTCACTTTGAATTGATGCTGCAGTACCTGTCCTGTCTGCGGTCATAGCAAAATCACTCCACAACCTGGTCAGAAAACCCCTCTGTCCATCGCCACTTCTGATTTGTGCACCTCTAACACCTCTGGTCTGCTGCCTCCTGCAGCTCGTGTGAGAACGATCACGGGCGCTGTGTGCTGGGAATGCCTGAAGCAAACGGTCAACAAGAGTTGATTGTTTGGTTGCTAATATTAGTTCCAAGTTCTCATGTGGCATAATATTTAGCAATTTGCCTTGATAGCGAGGATCAAGGAGGCAGGCCAACCAGTAATCGTCATCGTTCATCATTTTAGTAATGCGTGTGTCCCTTTTGAGGATACGTAAGCCATAATCAGCCATGTGGGCCAAAGTTCCAGTTGTCAAATCTGCGGTTGTGCTGGGTTGAGGGATAGTTTCAGGCAAATCTATGTCACTTGTGTCCCTCAAAAAACCAGAACCCGGCCTTGCCACGCCACCAATTTCCAGTGGCCCCGGAAAAGCTTCCTCATTAAAAAAATATTCATCCGCATCATCCTCCTCGTCCTCCTCCTCCTGTTCGCCCGCTACCTCGTCCTGTACACTGCCCTGACCAGACAATGGCTGACTGTGCGTCAAACTTTGCATCAGCAGACGCATTAGGGGGATGCTCATGCTTATTATGGCGTTGTCTGCACTAACCAGCCGTGTGCATTCCTCAAAACACTGAAGGACTTGACACATGTCTTCTATCTTCGACCACTGCACACTTGACAACTCCATTTCTGCCATCCTACTGCCTGCCCGTGTATGTGTATCCTCCCACAAATACATAACAGCAGGCCTCTGTTCGCACAGTCTCTGAAGCATGTGCAGTGTTGAGTTCCACCTTGTTGCAACGTCTATGATTAGGCGATGCTGGGGAAGGTTCAAAGACCGCTGATAGGTCTGCATACGGCTGGAGTGTATGGGCGAACGGCGGAAATGCGAGCAAAGTCCGCGCACTTTGAGGAACAGGTCGGATAACCCCGGATAACTTTTCAGGAAGCACTGCACCACCAGGTTTAAGGTGTGAGCCAGGCAAGGAATGTGTTTCAGTTGGGAGAGGAAGATGGCAGCCATGAAATTCCTTTCGTTATCACTCACTACCTTGCCTGCCTCAAGATCTACAGTGCCCAGCCACGACTGCGTTTCTTTCTGCAAGAACTCGGACAGAACTTCCGCGGTGTGTCTGTTGTTGCCCAAACACTTCATAGCCAATACAGCCTGCTGACGCTTGCCAGTAGCTGCCCCATAATGGGACAACTGGTGTGCAACAGTGGCAGCTGCGGATGGAGTGGTTAGGCGACTGCGGTCTGTGGACGAGCTCTCGCTTCTGCAGGAGGATGAGGAGGAGGAGGAGGGGGTGCAAACGGCTACAGCCAACTGTTTCCTAGACCATGGGCTAGGCAGAACTGTCCCAAAATTGCTGTCCCCTGTGGACCCTGCATCCACCACATTCACCCAGTGTGCCGTGATGGACACGTACCGTCCCTGCCCATGCCTACTGGTCCATGCATCTGTTGTCAGGTGCACCTTTGTACTCACAGATTGCCTGAGTGCATGGACGATGCGCTCTTTAACATGCTGGTGGAGGGCTGGGATGGGTTTTCTCGAAAAGAAGTGTCGACTGGGTAGCTCGTAGCGTGGTACAGCGTAGTCCATCAGGGCTTTGAAAGCTTCGCTTTCAACTAACCGGTAGGGCATCATCTCTAACGAGATTAGTCTAGCTATGTGGGCGTTCAAACCCTGTGTACGCGGATGCGAGGCTAAGTACTTCCTTTTTCTAACCAGAGTCTCATGTAGGGTGAGCTGGACTGGAGAGCTGGAGATCGTGGAACTAGCGGGGGTGCCGGTGGACATGGCAGACTGAGAGACGGTTGGAGACGGTATTGTTGCCACAGGTGCCCTAGATGCAGTGTTTCCTACTACGAAACTGGTGATTCCCTGACCCTGACTGCTTTGGCCTGGCAAAGAAACCTGCACAGATACTGCAGGTGGTGCGGAAAATGGTGGCCTTACAGTGACGGCAGGGATGTAGCGTTGCTGACTAGCTTCATTGGCTGAGGGTGCTACAACCTTAAGGGATGTTTGGTAGTTAGTCCAGGCTTGCAAATGCATGGTGGTTAAATGTCTATGCATGCAACTTGTATTTAGACTTTTCAGATTCTGCCCTCTGCTTAAGGTAGTTGAACATTTTTGACAGATTACTTTGCGCTGATCAATTGGATGTTGTTTAAAAAAATGCCAGACTGCACTCTTTCTAGCATCGGATCCCTTTTCAGGCATTGCAGACTGAGCTGTAACCGGATGGCCACGCTGTCCTCCAACAGGTTTTGACTTTGCCACGCGTTTTGGGCCAGATACGGGCCCGGCAGATGGAACCTGTTGCGATGTTGATGCCTGCTGCGGCCCCTCCTCCTCCGCTTCAGAACTACTGCCGCCTGCACCCTGTTCCCCCAATGGCTGCCAATCGGGGTCAACAACTGGGTCATCTATAACCTCCTCTTCTATGTCGTGTGCAACTTCGTCTTTGTCACCGTGTAAGTCGGTGGCATAGCGTTCGTGACGGGGCAACATAGTCTCATCAGGGTCTGATTCTGGATCAGTACCCTGCGAGGGCAATGTTGTGGTCTGAGTCAAAGGACCAACATAGTAGTCTGGCTGTGGCTGTGCATCAGTGCGCTCCATGTCAGATTCAACTTGTAATGGGCATGGCCTGTTAACTGTTTCACTTTCTAAGCCAGGGACGGTATGTGTAAAGAGCTCCATGGAGTAACCCATTGTGTCGCCTGCTGCATCCTTCTCTGTTGTTGTTTTTGCTGAAGAGGACAAGGAAGCCACTTGTCCCTGACCGTGAACATCCACTAACGACGCGCTGCTTTTACATTTACCAGTTTCAGAAGAGGAGGCAAAAGAGCTAGAGGCTGAGTCAGCAAGGTAAGCCAAAACTTGCTATTGCTGCTCCGGCTTTAAAAGCGGTTTTCCTACACCCAGAAAAGGGAGCGTTCGAGGCCTTGTGTAGCCAGACGACGAACCTGGCTCCACAGCTCGAGACTTAGGTGCTATATTGTTTTTCCCACGACCACCTGATGCTCCACTACCACTACCATCATTACCAGCTGGCAATGAACGCCCACGGCCACGACCTCTTCCACCAGACTTCCTTATTGTTTTAAAAACGTCACCAAAGTAACGGTATTTGTTACTGTCAAACAACTTACAAGGTCAACTCTAACTTCTGTATGATTTAGATATCCCTTTATAGGTGGGTGAGACCACAAGGAAAATCAGGCACGATGTTACACATTCTGTTTTCTGTGGCACCAAATGAGAGAGATGCCACACACGCAGGACTGTCACTCAAGCACAAATGTCAATATTAATCTCCCACTGTTTCTTTTTTTTCAGGGAGAATTTAATAACCAAAAACAGGCACTAGGCTTTCTGTGGCCCACTAATTCTGAGAGATGGCACACATGACTGGCACAGAAGCACAAAGGCCAATATTAATCTCCCACTGTTTTTTTTATTTTTTCAGGGAGAATTTAGAAACCAAATTTAAAGAAAAAAAGCACTAGGCTTTCTATGGCCCACTGTTTGAGAGAGATGGCACACAAGCAGAAAGGCCAATATTAATCTCCCACTGTGTTAGGTCTCGAGTTCCCGCTTCTGCACAGGGGGAATCTCGAGCCATCTCCGCTGCGGTCTCCCATTCTTATCCAGCCGCAGTGGAGTCTGCTCAGCAGGGACGTCGGTCCCAGCGTCTTGCTCAGTCTCACTCTGTACAGAGAGTTATTGCTGCTTCTTCAGCTTCTGCCATTAAAGCCAGTGCTGGTCTCTGGGACTAAGTCCTTGTCTGCACACACTGAGCATGCCCAGGGCAAGATCTCCCGTTGGAGATCGAGGGTCATGTGCTCAGGCTCTGCAGCACATTCCATTGGTCCTCTTGGCAGGTCTTGGAAGGGCAAAGTTTCTGTGGCCACTTCCTGTGCTGCAACTATATAAACTGCGCATGACCGCACGGCCATGCGCTAGTGTACAATTGTTAATGTGTGTATGTTGTGAGTGAAAGTCGCTCTTTAAATAACCCTCCCTATTGAATGTCTGTTCGCGGAAGGTGTATGTTTGCTGTCTAGCGCCCGACTTATCCTACAGCACTAATCACACATTACAGCGTCCAGTTGCTGTGACAGTACGGCGCCGTGCACTTCCTCTGTGCTTTCCTTACCCAAGCCTGGGTGGTTAGTGGCGTTAGTCAGTGCGGCACCGCATGCACTCTTGTGCTTTAATATTATTATTTAGTTTCCTTACACACCCAGTTGCGGTGTTGTGCCAGCAAGTGTCTAATCGGACTTCAATCCTAGTTGGGGTTGAGTTCGCTGACTACTTGCTCGCGCTCTATGTGCGGTACTGCGGTCCTGTGACGCAACAGGATCGCTTCCTTCACGCTGGGTGAAGTTTAACCCATGTGTGTATACTTATGAGTACCGCCATATAGTCCGTCATTACTTGGCAGCAGGTTCCATCTCTGCACGGTGGACCCCGGGCTGCGAACGCACCATACTCTATCTGTCTTATTATTTGGTGCGTTCCGCTAGCCCTAACATTACACTAGCGCCAAGGTCTGGCTAGTAATGACGGACAAACAGCAATCCTTGCGGTATATCCAGCAGCTGGAGGGTAGGTTGGCGGCTCTTGAGAGCGCAACCTCAGCTGTGGATGTTACCGCAGTTGCTGTACAGGCTGCTAGCGTGGCTGCAGCAACCCTGTCCATTGCCACCCCTGCTCTGACATTTTCTCGCCTCCCGCTGCCAGAAAAATTTTCTGGTGATAGCAAATTTTGTAGGGGATTTGTGAGTCAGTGCTCTATTCACCTCGAGCTCCTGGCTGCACGTTTTCCCACAGAGCGGGCTAAGGTGGGATTTATAGTGTCTCTCTTGTCGGACAGGGCGTTGGAATGGGCTACGCCGCTGTGGGAGCGTGGCGATCATGTGGTGCAGAGTGCTCCGCTGTTTCTGAGCACTCTGAAACAGGTCTTTTTAGGACCTCAAGTCACCCATGATACTGCGCTCCAACTGCTGGCATTAACTCAGGGTGAGTCCTTGGTCAGTCATTTTGCCGTCCAATTCCGCACTTTAGCTTCTGAGCTGGATTGGTCGGATAAAGCTCTTATCCCCATATTTTGGAGGGGCCTGGCTGATCACGTTAAGGACGCTCTGGCCACTAGGGAGATTCCTGCCACACTGGAGGAGTTAATAACTGTCTCCACTCGAATTGACCTCCGTTTTAACGAGCGGAGGTTAGAGCGAGCCCAGTGTAGGCAGAGGTTTCGGCTGGCTCCTACCTTCGCCAAACCTCTGGAATCTCCGGTCCTGGTTCCTGAGTCACATGAGGCCAGGGAAGTGTCACAAGTGGGATCTAAGTCCTGGACCGCTTGTGCACTCAAGGTCTGTCATGTTTGCCAGCAGTCAGGACATCTAGCCACCAGATGTTCTCAGCGGTCGAGGAAACGTCAGCGTCTAGTGGTAGTAGGTGGAGGTACACTAGACACGGCGACGTTTGCCTCTAAATTGTCCTTTAAGGGGACAATTACTATAGGCTCATTCTCCCACTCGGTAGAGCTCTGCGTGGATTCTGGGGCGGAGGGCAATTTTATGTCTTCTGCCTTCGCCCAACATCACGCAATACCCCTGGTTATGCTAGCTCAACCAGTAACGGTACGAGTGGTGAATGGGTCGACACTGCCCTCACAGATAACACACCAGACCATCCCTTTTACTCTGTCCATGTCGCCATCTCATCAGGAGATTATATCTCTGCTCGTCATTCCTGAGGGAATTGATGAGGTCCTGTTGGGAATACCTTGGCTACGGTACCACTCTCCTCATATTGAGTGCTCCTCTGGCAGAATCCTGGGATGGGGCGAATCTTGTGGGGGTAGGTGTCAGAGGGAGTGCATTCAGGTTGCTACTACAGAGGTACCCGCATATCTTTCCTCTCTCCCCAAGCAGTATTGGTCTTATGCAGACGTGTTCTCCAAAAAGGCGGCGGAGATCCTTCGCCCCATCGTCCCTATGACTGTCCTATTGATCTCTTGCCTCGTGCTGAGCCTCCCCGGGGTCGAGTCTATCCGCTATCTCTCCCGGAGACGGAGGCAATGTCACAGTACATCCAGGAAAATCTGGCAAGAGGATTCATTAGGAAGTCAGTGTCACCTGCTGGGGCAGGGTTCTTCTTCGTGCAGAAGAAGAATGGGGAATTGCGTCCATGCATAGACTACAGGGGTCTTAATGCCATCATCGTTAAAAATAAGTATCCTTTGCCCTTGATATCTGAGCTCTTCGATAGGCTTCGGGGAGCAAGGGTATTTACTAAACTAGATCTGCGGGGTGCTTACAACCTGATTCGCATCCGTGAGGGGGACGAATGGAAGACGGCTTTTAACACCAGGGATGGGCACTATGAATATCTGGTGATGCCCTTCGGGCTCTGTAATGCCCCAGCCGTTTTCCAAGACTTTGTGAACGATATCTTCCGGGATATGCTTTCCACCTCGGTCGTAGTCTATCTGGATGATATTCTCATCTACTCTCCAGATATTGACTCCCACCGGAGAGATGTTTGCAAAGTCTTCGACCTCCTACGGGCAAACTCCCTCTATGCCAAGTTGGAGAAATGTATGTTTGAGCAGGAGTCCTTACCTTTCCTAGGCTACATCATTTCTGCCCAGGGATTGGCTATGGATCCTGCCAAACTACAGGCTGTGATGGACTGGCAGGAACCCCATTCTCTTAAAGCGGTGCAGCGCTTTATGGGGTTCATTAATTATTATCGCCAGTTCATTCCGCACTTCTCAACTTTGGTAGCTCCCTTGGTTTCCCTCACCAAGAAGGGGGCGAATCCCAAATTGTGGTCTGAGGAGGTCTCCAAGGCCTTTAACTCTATAAAGTCACACTTCGCTAGTGCTCCCATCCTACATTGCCCCGATGTTGATAAGCCATTTATCATGGAGGTGGATGCGTCTTCTGTTGGTGCTGGAGCAGTCCTCTTCCAAAAGGATGCTCAAGGTCGGAAGCATCCTTGCTTCTTTTTCTCCAAGACCTTCACACCAGCAGAGAGGAATTATTCCATCGGGGACAGGGAGTTGCTAGCCATGAAGTTGGCTTTCTCGGAGTGGAGACATCTCTTGGAGGGAGCACGTTTTCCCTTCCAAGTCTTCACAGACCATAAAAATTTGGTGTACCTGCAGACAGCCCAGCGGTTGAATTCTCGCCAGGCCAGATGGTCCTTATTCTTCTCCCGGTTTCATTTCACCCTCCATTTTCTTTCTGGGGAGAAGAACATTCGGGCCGACGCTCTCTCTCGCTCCGTTGTGTCATCTGCGGAGGAGGAGCCTCGGCTTATTGTCCCCACCGAGAGCTTGAGAACTGTGGCCCCGGTTTCGCTAGAGTCTGTGCCTCCGGGCAAGACTTTTGTACCATCCAGTTTGCGACCGGAGGTTCTCTCTTGGGCACACTCGTCCAGGGTGGGTGGACATTTTGGTACCAAAAGGACATCTGAGTTACTGGCGAGGACATACTGGTGGCCGCATATGGCTCGTGATGTCGCAGAGTATGTTCGGGCGTGTGTCTCTTGCGCCAAGAACAAGACTCCTCGGCAACGGCCAGCTGGTTTGCTTTATCCTCTGCCGTTGGCGGACAGGCCCTGGGAGATGGTCGGGATGGACTTTGTGGTGGGCTTACCCAAGTCTCGTAACTGCACCATTATCTGGGTGATCACCGACCATTTTTCCAAAATGGTGCACTTGGTGCCTCTTCCACGGCTACCTTCTGCACAGGCGTTGGCTGTCTTGTTCGTCAAGCATATCTTTCGCCTACACGGTATGCCAGACAAAATTGTTAGTGACCGGGGTCCCCAGTTTGCGTCTCGAATCTGGAGAGAGCTTTCTCGTCTACTCAGTATTGAGTTGAATCTCTCTTCAGCATATCATCCCGAGACGAATGGGTTGGTAGAGACGGCCAACCAGACCTTGGTCACATATTTACGACATTTTGTTTCTGCCAGGCAGGATGACTGGGCATCCTTGCTACCGTGGGCAGAGTTTGCACTTAACAATGCCGTAGCCGACTCCATTCCTCCTAAATTACGGCCAGCATCCACGTGTTCCTGTGCCCATGCCTGTGTCTTCTGCTGACTCCAGGGTGGCAGACTGGGCTGTGGAGGCACGGGACATTTGGGACCGCACGCAGGATGCCATTCGGGCCTCCAAGGAGAGAATGAGGTCCTCCGCCGATGTTCATCGGCGCCCCGCTCCGACCTTTGCTCCTGGCGACTTGGTGTGGCTCTCCGCCCGTAACATCAGGCTGCGAGTTGAGTCCACTAAGTTTGCTCCTCGCTACTTGGGTCTCTTCAAGGTTCTCGAACGGGTTAATCTTGTGGTCTACCGTTTGGCTCTTCCTCCACGCTTGGGTATCACCGACACCTTTCATGTGTCCCTCTTGAAACCCGTATACATGTCCCGGTTTTCCGAGTCATCTGCCGGGACATCGGGTTCGTCTACGGACGATTACGAGGTGAACGCTATTTTGGGGTGCAAGGTGGTACGCGGCAAAAAGTTCTATCTGGTGGATTGGAAGGGTTATGGCCCAGAGGACAGGTCATGGGAGCCTGCTGAAAACATTCGGGCCCCACAGCTCATTGCTGCCTTCGAGCGTAGCGAGGCCCAAGGAGGGGGGGGGGCCCTAGCAGGGGGGTAATGTTAGGTCTCGAGTTCCCGCTTCTGCACAGGGGGAATCTCGAGCTATCTCCGCTGCGGTCTCCCATTCTTATCCAGCCGCAGTGGAGTCTGCTCAGCAGGGACGTCGGTCCCAGCGTCTTGCTCAGTCTCACTCTGTACAGAGAGTTACTGCTGCTTCTTCAGCTTCTGCCATTAAAGCCAGTGCTGGTCAGCAGCGAGCGGACTTCTCTGGGACTAAGTCCTTGTCTGCACACACTGAGCATGCCCAGGGCAAGATCTCCCGTTGGAGATCGAGGGTCATGTGCTCAGGCTCTGCAGCACATTCCATTGGTCCTCTTGGCAGGTCTTGGAAGGGCAAAGTTTCTGTGGCCACTTCCTGTGCTGCAACTATATAAACTGCGCATGACCGCACGGCCATGCGCTAGTGTACAATTGTTAATGTGTGTATGTTGTGAGTGAAAGTCGCTCTTTAAATAACCCTCCCTATTGAATGTCTGTTCGCGGAAGGTGTATGTTTGCTGTCTAGCGCCCGACTTATCCTACAGCACTAATCACACATTACAGCGTCCAGTTGCTGTGACCGCCGTGCACTTCCTCTGTGCTTTCCTTACCCAAACCTGGGTGGTTGGTGGCATTTGTCAGTGCGGCACAGCATGCACTCTTGTGCTTTAATATTATTATTTAGTTTCCTTACACACCCAGTTGCGGTGTTGTGCCAGCAAGTGTCTAATCGGACTTCAATCCTAGTTGGGGTTGAGTTCGCTGACTACTTGCTCGCGCTCTATGTGCGGTACTGCGGTCCTGTGATGCAACAGGATCGCTTCCTTCACGCTGGGTGAAGTTTAACCCACGTGTGTATACTTATGAGTACCGCCATATAGTCCGTCATTACTTGGCAGCAGGTTCCATCTCTGCACGGTGGACCCCGGGCTGCGAACGCACCATACTCTATCTGTCTTATTATTTGGTGCGTTCCGCACCATATAACCTATCTCAGTGATCAAAATAAAAAAAATAGTAAATGACCCCCCCTCTTTGTCACCCCCATAGGTAGGGACAATAAAAAAAAATAAAGAATTTTTTTTTTCCACTAATGTTGGGGTAAGAACTAGGGGTAGGGTTAGGGTTAGGGGTAGGGTTAGGGGTAGGGTTAGGGGTAGGGGTAGGGTTAGGGGTAGGGGTAGGGTTAGGGGTAGGGTTAGGGTTAGGAATGTGCACACGTATTCTGGTCCTCTGTGGATTTTTCCGCAGAGGATTTGATAAATCCGCAGTGCTAAACCGCTGTGGATTTATCGCAGATTTACCGCGGTTTTTCTGCGCATTTCACTGCGGTTTTACAACTGCGATTTTCTATTGGAGCAGTTGTAAAACCGCTGCGGAATCCGCAGAAAGAAGTGACATGCTGCGGAATGTAAACCGCTGCGTTTCCGTGCAGTTTTTCTGCAGCATGTGTACAGCGATTTTTGTTTCCCATAGGTTTACATTGAACTGTAAACTCATGGGAAACTGCTGCGGATCCGCAGCGTTTTCCGCAGCGTGTGCACATACCTTTAGAATTAGGCTATGTGCACACGGTGCGGATTTGGCTGCGGATCCGCAGCAGTGTTCCGTCAGGTTTACAGTACCATGTAAACATATGGAAAACCAAATCCGCTGTGCCCATGGTGCGGAAAATACCGAGCGGAAACGCTGCGTTGTATTTTCCGCAGCATGTCAATTCTTTGTGCGGATTCCGCAGCGTTTTACACCTGTTCCTCTATAGGAATCCGCAGGTGAAATCCGCACAAAAAACACTGGCAATCCGCGGTAAATCCGCAGGTAAAACGCAGTGCCTTTTACCCGCGGATTTTTCAAAAATGGTGCTGAAAAATCTCATACGAATCCGCAACGTGGGCACATAGCCTTAGGGTTAGGGTTGGGTTGGAATTAGGGTTGTGATTAGGGTTAGGGGTGTGTTGGGGTTAGGGTTGTGGTTAGGGGTGTGTTGGGGTTAGGGTTGTGATTAGGGTTACGGCTACAGTTGGATAAGGGTTAGGGGTGTGTTGGAGTTAGAATTGAGGGGTTTCCACTGTTTAGGCACATCAGGGGGTCTCCAAACGCAACATGGCGCCACCATTGATTCCAGCCAATCTTGTATTCAAAAGGTCAAATGGTGCTCCCTCACTTCCGAGCCCCGACGTGCGCCCAAACAGTGGTTTACCCCCACATATGGGGTACCAGCATACTCAGGACAAACTGCGCAACAATTATTGGGGTCCAATTTCTCCTGTTACCCTTGAGAAAATAAAAAATTGCTTGCTAAAACATCATTTTTGAGGAAAGAAAAATGATTTTTTATTTTCACGGCTCTGCGTTGTAAACGTCTGTGAAGCACTTGGGAGTTCAAAGTGCTCATCACATATCTAGATAAGTTCCTTGGGGGGTCTAGTTTCCAAAATGGGGTCACTTGTGGGGGGTTTCTACTGTTTAGGCACACCAGGGGCTCTGCAAACGCAACAAGACGTCCGCAGACCATTCCATCAAAGTCTGCATTTCAAAAGTCACTACTTCCCTTCTGAGCCCCGACGTGTGCCCAAACAGTGGTTTACCCCCACACATGGGGTATCAGCGTACTCAGGAGAAACTGGACAACAACTTTTGGGGTCCAATTTCTCCTGTAGCCCTTGGGAAAATAAAAAATTCTGGGCTAAAATATTATTTTTGAGGAAAGAAAACGTATTTATTATTTTCACGGCTCTGCGTTATAAACTTCTGTAAAGCACTTGGGGGTTGAAAGTGCTCACCACATATCTAGATAAGTTCCTTTGGGGGTCTAGTTTCCAAAATGGGGTCACTTGTGGGGGGTTTCTACTGTTTAGGTACACCAGGGGCTCTGCAAACGCAACGTGACGCCCGCAGACCATTCCATCAAAGTCTGCATTTCAAAAGTCACTACTTCCCTTCTGAGCCCCGACGTGTGCCCAAACAGTGGTTTACCCCCACACATGGGGTATCAGCGTACTCAGGAGAAACTGGACAACAACTTTTGTGGTCCAATATCTCCTGTAACCCTTGGGAAAATAAAAAATTCTGGGCTAAAATATTATTTTTGAGGAAAGAAAACGTATTTATTATTTTCACGGCTCTGCATTATATACTTCTATGAAGCACTTGGGGGTTCAAAGTGCTCACCACACATCTAGATAAGTTCCTTTCGGGGTCTAGTTTCCAAAATGGGGTCACTTGTGGGGGTTTCTACTGTTTAGCCACATCAGGGGCTCTGCAAACGCAACGTGACGCCCGCAGAGCATTCCATCAAAGTCTGCATTTCAAAACGTCACTACTTCACTTCCGAGCCCCAGCATGTGCCTAAACAGTGGTTTACCCCCACATATGGGGTATCAGCGTACTCAGGAGAAACTGGACAACAACTTTTGGGGTCAAATTTGTCCTGTTACCCTTGGGAAAATAAAAAATTGCGGGCTAAAAAATCATTTTTCAGAAAAGAATTTTTTTTTTTATTTTCATGGTTCTGCGTTGTAAACTTCTGTGAAGCACTTGAGGGTTCAAAGTGCTCACCACACATCTAGATTAGTTCCTTTGGGGGTCTCGTTTCCAAAATGGGGTCATTTGTGGGGGATCTCCAATGTTTAGGCACACAGGGGCTCTCCAAACGCGACATGGTGTCCGCTAATGATTGGAGCTAATTTTCCATTTAAAAAGCCAAATGGCGTGCCTTCCCTTCTGAGCCCTGCCGTGCGCCCAAACAGTGGTTTACCCCCACATATGGGGTATCTGCGTACTCAGGAAAAACTGGACAACAACATTTGTGGTCCAATTTCTCCTATTACCATTGGCAAAATAGGAAATTCCAGGCTAAAAAATCATTTTTGAGAAAAGAAAAATTATTTTTGATTTTCATGGCTCTGCATTATAAACTTCTGTGAAGCACCTAGGGGTTTAAAGTGCTCAGTATGCATCTAGATAAGTTCCTTGGGGGGTCTAGTTTCCAAAATGGGGTTACTTGTGGGGGAGCTCCAATGTTTAGGCACACAGGGGCTCTCCAAACGCGACATGGTGTCCGCTAACAATTGGAGCTAATTTTCCATTCAAAAAGTCAAAAGGTGCGCCTTCCCTTCCGAGCCCTGCCGTGTGCCCAAACAGTGGTTTACCCCCACATATGAGGTATCGGCATACTCGGGAGAAATTGCTCAACAAATTTTAGGATCCATTTTATCCTATTGCCCATGTGAAAATGAAAAAATTGAGGCGAAAAGAAATTTTTTGTGAAAAAAAAGTACTTTTTCAATTTTACGGATCAATTTGTGAAGCACCTGGGGGTTTAAGGGGCTCACTAGGCATCTAGATAAGTTCCTTAGGGGGTACAGTTTCCAAAATGGGGTCACTTGTGGGGGAGCTCCAATGTTTAGGCACACAGGGTCTCTCCAAACGCAACATGGTGTCCGCTAACGATGGAGATAATTTTTCATTCAAAAAGTCAAATGGCGCTCCTTCCCTTCCGAGCCTTACCATGTGCCCAAACAGTAATTTACCCCCACATGTGAGGTATCGGGGTACTCAGGAGAAATTGCCTAACAAATTTTAGGATCCATTTTATCCTGTTGTCCATGTGAAAATGAAACAATTGAGGCTAAAATATTTTTTTTTGTCAAAAAAAAGTACTTTTTCATTTTTACGGATCAATTTGTGAAGCACCTGGGGGTTTAAAGTGCTCACTATGCATCAAGATAAGTTCCTTGGGGCGTCTAGTTTCCAAAATGGGGTCACTTGTGGGGGAGCTCCAATGTTTAGGCACACAGGGGCTCTCCAAATGTGACATGGTGTCCGCTAAAGAGTGCAGCCAATTTTTCATTCAAAAAGTCAAATGGCGCTCCTTCCCTTCCAAGCCCTGCCGTGCGCCCAAACAGTGGTTTACCCCCACATATGCAGTATCAGCGTACTCAGGACAAATTGGACAACAACTTTCGTTGTTCAGTTTCTCCTTTTACCATTGGGAAAATAAAAAAATTGTTGCTGAAAAATCATTTTTGTGACTAAAAAGTTAAATGTTCATTTTTTCCTTCCATGTTGCTTCTGCTGCTGTGAAGCACCTGAAGGGTTAATAAACTTCTTGAATGTGGTTTTGTGCACCTTGAGGGGTGCAGTTTTTAGAATGGTGTCATTTTTGGGTATTTTCAGCCATATAGACCCCTCAAACTGACTTCAAATGTGAGGTGGTCCCTCAAAAAAATGGTTTTGTAAATTTCGTTGTAAAAATGAGAAATCGCTGGTCAAATTTTAACCCTTATAACTTCCTAGCAAAAAAAAATTTTGTTTCCAAAATTGTGCTGATGTAAAGTATACATGTGGGAAATGTTATTTATTAACTATTTTGTGTCACAAAACGCTCTGGTTTAACAGAATAAAAATTCAAAATGTGAAAATTGCGAAATTTTCAAAATTTTCGCCTAATTTCCGTTTTTATCACAAATAAACACAGAATTTATTGACCTAAATTTACCACTAACACGAAGCCCAATATGTCACGAAAAAACAATCTCAGAACCGCTAGGATCCATTGAAGCGTTCCTGAGTTATTACCTCATAAAGGGACACTGGTCAGAATTGCAAAAAACGGCAAGGTCTTTAAGGTCAAAATAGGCTGGGTCATGAAGGGGTTAATCTCCCACTGTTTTTTTTATTTTTTCAGGGAGAATTTAGAAACCAATTTTAAAGAAAAAAACACTAGGCTTTCTATGGCCCACTATTTGAGAGAGATGGCACACAAGCAGAAAGGCCAATATTAATCTCCCACTGTTTTTTTTTTCAGGGAGAATTTAGAAACCAAATTTAAAAAAAAAACACTAGGCTTTCTATGGCCCACTATTTGAGAGAGATGGCACACTCAGGACTGGCACACAATCAGAAAGGCCAATATTAATCTCCCACTGTTTTTTTTATTTTTTCAGGGAGAATTTAGAAACCAAATTTAAAGAAAAAAAACACTAGGCTTTCTATGGCCCACTATTTGAGAGAGATGGCACACTCAGGACTGGCACACAAGCAGAAAGGCCAATATTAATCTCCCACTGTTTTTTTTTGTTTTTTCAGGGAGAATTTAGAAACCAAATTTAAAGAAAAAAAACACTAGGCTTTCTATGGCCCACTATTTGAGAGAGATGGCACACACAGGGATGGCACTCTAGCAGAAATGCCAATCTTAATCTCCCACAACTTATTTTTTTAGGGAGAATTAAAAAAAAAAAAAAAAAAAGGGACTGTCCTACAATTACTATCTCCCTGCAGTAATCTCTGCCAGGTATGGCAGGCAGCAATAACAAGGAGTGGACTGCTGCACAAATTAAATTATAAGTGTGGACAAACAAACAAGATAGCTGTGCAGAAAGGAAGGAAGAACAGGATTTGTGCTTTGAAAAAAGCAGTTGGTTTGCACAGCGGTGTACACACAGCAATGCAGCTATCAGGGAGCCTTCTAGGGCAGCCCAATGAGCTACAGCGCTGAGGAAAAAAAAATTTAGCTTCCACTGTCCCTGCAAACAAAAGGTGGTGTTGGACAGTGGAAATCGCTACAGCACAAGCGGTTTGGTGATTAATGGACCCTGCCTAACACTATCCCTGCTTCTGACGAAGCGGCAGCAACCTCTCCCTATGCTCAGATCAACAGCAGTAAGATGGTGGTCGGCGGAAACGCCTCTTTATAGCCCCTGTGATGCCGCAGACAGCAAGCCAATCACTGCAATGCCCTTCTCTAAGATGGTGGGGACCAGGACCTATGTCATCACGCTGCCCACACTCTGCGTCCACCTTCATTGGCCGAGAAATGGCGCTTTTAGCGTCATTGAAACGCGACTTTGGCGCGAAAGTCGCGTACCGCATGGCCGACCCCACACAGGGGTCGGGTCGGGTTTCGTGAAACCCGACTGTGCCAAAAGTCGGCGACTTTTGAAAATGAACGATCCGTTTCGCTCAACCCTAGTCGCCACTCTTCCTGAACTTTCTAAATACATGCAGGTTAACAATGAAAAGCCCATTTACACTTCAAAATCAAAATAAGTTGCAGTCCTTTTTACATTCCATGTTGTATACAGTCATTTTGCACATTGAAATACAGAAGAATCGATCAGACCAAGGCAGCATGGATCAATGGGCTCTTCTGTTATTTGCTTGTAAATTAATTCTGTATTCCGTCCTGGATACAGTTCACAAGCTTGTTTTCTCCCAAAAGATAGCAGTTATTAAATTGCATTCTTTGGCTCACTTTTCAATTTTGCCTTATCTTCAGAAAGTCATAATGCATTACAATAGAAGCATCAGTCATAGCACAGAATCAGTGATTTTCCTTATCTTGAGATAGTCATTTTGTTCTAAACAGTTACAACACAGTAATATACAGTATACATTCTTATTTAATTAAAAAAATGAGCTTGATGATCAAAGTTACAGTGAAAATGCCTTTTATTGTTGAGTGAAATAAAAGTAGGTATATTCAAAAATTGCTTTAAAAGCCCAAATTCTAGACAATATGCAATCCCAGGCAAAATCGTATTAAAATAAGCAAGGCACTAACTGCATGCAAGTATAAAAATTTCTGATGATCATCAGCATCTGAAAATGAAAGCAATGAAGTACAGTAACCTTAAAAGATTGGTTCCATAGAATTTTTTTTAAATCCAAAAAGGATTCAAATAAAAGTCTAATTTTTATTGCAATTACACAATGGCCAATGGCAGAAATTGATACATTGTAAAATGCAAGTAAAGATCAGATTTTTATTTTAAATCCTCCTTGTATAGAAATAGTCTTTTAAATTTCACAGGCATTTAGCTGTATATCTTGGCTTCAGCAAAAAGGAAAGGAAAAAGTTCCACCGCCAGGCGTCTCTTCATATAATCTTCAGTAGTTTATTCTCATGTCAAGAAAAAAACATCATGTGGGGACGCAGCCCCTAAATGCCTGACGCTAGGGTTGAGCGACTTTTACTTTTATAGGATCGGGTCGGGTTTCACGAAACCCGACTTTTTCAAAAGTCGGGTCGAGTGAAATCGGCCGATCCTATAAAATAGTCGGGGTCGGGGTCGGCCGAAACACGAAACCCAATGCAGTGCATTGGGTTTCCAATGGTTCCCAGGGTCTGAAGGAGAGGAAACTCTCCTTCAGGCTCTGGGATCCATATTTAAGTGTAAAATAAAGAATTAAAATATACTCACCCTCGGACGCACCCTGCTTCTTTCCGGCAGCCTTCCTTCCTAAGAATCAGCGCTTGAAGGACCTTCGGTGACGTCGCGGCTTGTGATTGGTCGCGCGAGCGGTCACATGGGCGGTCGCGCGACCAATCACAAGCCGCGACGTCATCTAAGGCGCTGATTCTAAGGAAGGAAGGCTGCCGGTTAGTACCAGGGCGCGTCAGAGGGTGAGTATAGCAATATTTTTTATTTGAATTCTTTATTATACACTTAAATATGGATTCTGATACCGATTTCCGATATTGCAAACATATCGGAACTCGGTATCGGAATTCCGATACCAGATTCAGAAGATCGCCGACCTCATGGCCGACCCCACATAGGGGTCGGGTCGGGTTTCATGAAACCCGACTTTGCCAAAAGTCGGCGACTTCTGAAAATGGCCGACCCGTTTCGCTCAACCCTACCTGACGCGTTTCGAACAAAGTTCTTAGTCATAGGCATGAGCTCTAGTATTGAGAAACCCCAGTAATTGTGATGTATATATCACGATTACTGACTTATATGACTAAGAACTTTGTACGAAACGCGTCAGACGGTTAGGGGCTGAGTCCCCACATTATGTTTTTTTCATGACATGAGAATAAAGTACTGAAGATTTTTTGAGGAGATGCCTGGTGCTGGAACTTTTTCCTTTCCTTTTTGCTGTTGCTATTGAGTGGTATCCAGCCACTTGTTCCTGGCACCTGTGTTCATTTGGATTCCGGTGAGGCACCACTAATCCCTTTCCTTCCTCCCTGTATGATGTTGAATATCTTGGCTTCCTCTGTCTTCTTATACTGATCATTGCATTGAATGGTAGAAGCCCATGCTCCAGAACTACGGCAATTACTACTGAAATTTATTAGCGTTCTTTTTCTCAGATCGTGAACTCTCTTATGGATCTCACACGTAAAGGGGCAGATCATAAAGTGTGGTTGCTGGATTCCATTGGGGCTTCCAATTAATTGAAATAGTGTTTCATGTATGCCACAGTTTTAATCTGACCCAATCTCCAGAAACTGTTCATTGTGGAGGTGGATGCTTCGGAGGTTAGGGTAGGGGCCGTATTATCGTAAGATTCCAAAACTCTGATCAACTTACGGAAATGTTCATTTTTTTTGTTGGAAATTTTCATCTGCTGAGAAAAATAATGATATTGAGAATTGCGAGCTTCTCAATGTCAAATTAGCTTTTGAAGGTTAGAGACTTTTTTTGGAGGGAGCAGAACATCAAGTTATGGTGGTGACAGTACATAAAAATTTAGCTTACATTGAATCAGCTAAACGACCAACCCAGATGGTCCTTATTGTTTCTAGATTAACTTTTCTATCATGTTTAGGCAAGGGTCCCAGAATGTAAGGGCTTTATCACATAGCCTTGAATCAGTTTCTCCTCCAGAACCTCCATCCCTAATTCTTCCTCAGGGCCTTGTGGTTTCCATGGTAACCTCAGAGTAGGAAGAGGAGATACATAGAGTCGAGTCTTTGGCCCCTTCGGCTATTCCAAGGACCAAATTATTTGTACTGGTGTACCTAAGAATGGATCTGCTGCAAGAGTTTCAAGATTCTTTAATGAGTAGTCACCCTGGGGTCAAAACTAAGTGAAAAGTCATTGCTAGGCTTTTTTCATGGCCATCAATATATAATGATGTTAGAGATTTTATTTCTGCCTGTGAAGTTTGCACACGCACTAAAGTCTGTCATAACTGGATGGCCAGGGAATTCGCTCCATTGCTAATTCCAGAAAGATGCATTTGTCCATGGATTTGCCTTTGTCTAGTGGGAAACTGCTATGTGGGTGGTGGTTGACCTATTCAGTAAACAAGTTCATTTTGATCCTTTATCGGAGTTACTAAATACTGAAGCACTTTCCAGGTTGTATATCAATCATGTGGTGAGATTGCATGAAATCCTTCTTAACATTGTATCCGATAGAGAGGTGCAGTTTATCTTCAAATTCTTGAGTGCATTTTGTAGGCAATTGGGTATTGTTTCGTCATTTTCTTCTGCCTACCACAATGAAACCAGTTGTCAGGCAGAAAGGACAAATTAATCGTTGGAACAAATTTTAAGGTTTTTTTTTATGGTTCAGTAAATGCACTCAATACTTGGTCGAGGCTTTTTCTGCATCAGTTTTTTATTAATGAATGTGTCATCATTATCCCTGATGCATTTGTGAATTATTCTTAATTATGTATTTGATATATACATCACGATTACTGGGGGATTTCAATATTAGAGCTCCTGCAGGGCCAGCTCCAGGTTTTCATGGGCCCTGGGCGAAAGAGTCCCGGTGGGCCCCTTTATCACATACCACAATTCATAATGCACGGATACGGCAGAGAAATATAGGTATAGTACAATGCCAAAGATTTCATTTACTTCTTACATTACATGATTGATATCTATTGTGCGTTCTACAGAATAATGAGCCCAATATTATGCTCCATACAGAGTAATGAGCCTCATTTAATGCTCCATACAGTACAATGGGCACCACAGAGTGCTCTATACAGAATGAGCTGCATATATTGCTCCATACGGAATTGACCCCATATAATGCTCCATACAGTATAGTGAGCCACACATAATTCTCCATACAGTATATGATGGGCCCCATCTATTGCTCCATATACAATGGGCCTCATATAATGCTCCATACAGTATATGATCGGCCCCATACAGTATACTGAGTCCCATATATTGCTCCATTCTCCATATAGAATGGGCCCCATATGATGTTCCTTACAGAATGGGTCCCATATAATGCTCCAGAAATAATTGGCCCCATAAGATGCTCCATGTATAATGGGCCCCATATAATGCTCCATATATAATTGGCCATATAAAATGCTCCATAGATAATTAGTCCCATAATATGCTTCATATATTATTGGCCTCATATACTGCTCCATATGTAATTGGCCCCATATACTGCTCCATATTGAATTGGCCCCATAAGATGCTCCATATTAATTGGCCCCATAATATGCTCCATATTAAATTGGCCCCATATAATGCTCCCTATAGAATTGGCTTCATAAGATGCTCCCTATATTATTGGCCCCATAAGATACTCCATATAGAATTAGCCCCATATATTGCACCAAATATTAAAAAAAAAAAAAAAAAATGAAATACTCACCTCTCGCTGCTTGTTGCTGCTCTGCTCTGGAATCCTCAGTGTCTTTCTGCTCTCTGTGCTGTTACTGCTCAGGCATAGGGCATGCACTGGTGACATCATCGCACTCTCTGACCTGAATATCACAGTCAGAGGATGGAAGACGCTGCAGCGCTGGAACCAGGAGAGGTAAGTATCGCAAGTGCCGGGGCCTGGAGAAGGCGGAGGGTCCACTCGCGGGGGCAGCACTATAGCATGCCAGTGTCTCCGACGGCGAGTGGGCCCCCTGTCTGCTCAGGGCCCCGGCACTTGCCCAGGTGCTGACGCCGGCCATGAGCTCCTGCACACCAATTTGTCTGTGTTTGTATATTAGAAGTTTTTACCCATGTTAATTTTAATGCTTTGCACCTAATAAAGTTTAAAGACTTTTTAAATAAATTCCTGTTTTGAATCTTAGTCCTGGCACATATCTTTCATCGTTTTTCTATATATTTGAGTACTTTTCTGGGACACCTTACTCTATTTAGGGTTACAAATTTTAGGTTCTTGCTATAAACAGTATGATGCCCCATAGCCTCCCTATAAACAGCATGATATCAAAGAGCCCCCTTATATACAGTATGATGCCCATAGCCCCCTATACATGGTATAATGGCCCAAAGCTCCCCTATAATGAGCCATAATCCCTAAGCATAGTATAATGGTTTATAGCCCATTATGCACAGTATAATGGCTCATTTCTCCTTATGCACTGTATAATGTCCACATTACTCTGTTATATACAGTATGATGCCTCATTGCTAGTGTTGAGCATTCCGATACTGCAAGTATCGGGTATCAGCCGATATTTGCTGTATCGGAATTCCGATACCGAGTTCCGATATTTTTGCGATATCGGAAATCGGAATCGGCGTGTGTGGTGCGTATGGTTCCAAGGGTCTGGAGGAGAGAAGACTCTCCTTCAGGCCCTGGGATCCATATTCATGTAAAAATTAAAGAATAAAAATAAAAAATATGGATATACTCACCCCTCCGGCGAACCCTGGCTGTCACCGCTGCTAGCGTCTGCCTCCGTTCCTAAGAATGCAGTGAGTGAAGGACCTTCGATGATTTCACGGTCACGTGAGCGGTCAGGTGACCGGTCACCTGACCGCGACATCATCGAAGGTCCTTCACTCACTGCATTCTTAGGGACGGAGGCAGACACTCGCAGCGGTGACAGCCAGGGTCCTTCGGAGGGGTGAGTATATCCATATTTTTTATTTTCATTCTTTATTTTTTACATGAATATGGATCCCAGGGCCTGAAGGAGAGTTTCCTCTTCTTCAGACCTTGGGAACCATCCAGGATACCTTCCGATATTTGTGTCCCATTGACTTGCATTGGTATCGGTATCGGCGATATCTGATATTTTTGGGATATCGGCCGATACCATCCGATACCGATACCTTTGAATATTGGAAGGTATCGCTCAACACTACTCAACACTACTAGTTATGAATCTGCCCTCAGCCTCCCATACACCTCATAGTTTTCTCATAGGCCACATAATTTCCTTAGGTTTTTTTTTCAGTTTGTTTGCACCCTGTGGATACAAAGGTGTGGCCTGCCATTTCTTTGAGCTGGGCTGTTATGACCTGGTGGTCAGGACAATAATGGACCTGGTAGTTAAGAGCACACGGAATGACCTGATAGTCACTGATAATAAAGGACGAGCTCTGGGACGTGGGAACTCTGCTGACCGCAATCCCTAATCCTATCACACACACTAGAAATAGCCGTGGATTGCTCCTAACGCTCCCTATGCAACTCGGCACAGCCTAAGGAACTAGCTAGCCCTGAAGAAAGAAAAATAAAGCCTACCTTGCCTCAGAGAAATTCCCCAAAGAAAAAGGCAGCCCCCCACATATAATGACTGTGAGTAAAGATGAAAATATAAACAGAGATGAAATAGATTTAGCAAAGCGAGGCCCGACTTACTGAACAGACTGAGGATAGGAAAGGTTGCTTTGCGGTCAGCACAAAAACCTACAAAAAGACCACACAGAGGGCGCAAAAAGACCCTCCGCACCGACTCACGGTGCGGAGGCGCTCCCTCTGCGTCCCAGAGCTTCCAGCAAGCAAGACAACAATAAAAATAGCAAGCTGGACAGAAAAATAGCAAACCAAAGAAAAACTAGCAGGAACTTAGCTTCTGCTGGGAAGACAGGTCACAAGAACGATCCAGGAGTGAACTAGACCAATACTGGAACATTGACGGGTGGCATGGAGCAAAGATCTAAGTGGAGTTAAATAGAGCAGCCAGCTAACGAATTAACCTCGTCACCTGTGGAAGGAAACTCAGAAACACCCACCAGAGGAAGTCCATGGACAGAACCAGCCGAAGTACCATTCATGACCACAGGAGGGAGCCCGACAACAGAATTCACAACAGTACCCCCCCCTTGAGGAGGGGTCACCGAACCCTCACCAGAGCCCCCAGGCCGACCAGGATGAGCAAAATGAAAGGCATGAACCAGATCGGCAGCATGAACATCAGAGGCAAAAACCCAGGAATTATCTTCCTGACCATAACCCTTCCACTTGACCAGGTACTGGAGTTTCCGTCTCGAAATACGAGAATCCAAAATCTTCTCCACCACATACTCCAACACCCCCTCAACCAACACCGGGGCAGGAGGATCAACGGATGGAACCACAGGCGCCACGTATCTCCGCAATAACGACCTATGGAACACATTATGGATGGCAAAAGAAGCAGGAAGGGCCAAACGAAATGACACAGGATTGATAACCTCAGAAATCTTATACGGACCAATGAAACGAGGCTTAAACTTAGGAGAGGAAACCTTCATAGGAACATAACGAGACGACAACCAAACCAAATCCCCAACACGAAGTCGGGGACCCACACAGTGCCGGCAGTTAGCGAAACGTTGAGCCTTCTCCTGGGACAATGTCAAATTGTCCACCACATGAGTCCAAATCTGCTGCAACCTATCCACCACAGTATCTACACCAGGACAGTCCGAAGACTCAACCTGCCCTGAAGAGAAACGAGGATGGAAACCAGAATTGCAGAAAAACGGCGAAACCAAAGTAGCCAAGCTGGCCCGATTATTAAGGGCGAACTCAGCCAACGGCAAAAGGACACCCAATCATCCTGATCAGCAGAAACAAAGCATCTCAGATATGTTTCCAAAGTTTGATTAGTTCGTTCGGTTTGGCCATTTGTCTGAGGATGGAAAGCCGAGGAAAAAGACAAATCAATGCCCATCCTAGCACAAAAGGATTGCCAAAACCTCGAAACAAACTGGGAACCTCTGTCAGAAACGATGTTCTCCGGGATACCATGTAAACGAACCAAATGCTGGAAAAATAATGGCACCAAATCAGAGGAGGAAGGCAATTTAGACAAAGGTACCAAATGGACCATCTTAGAAAAGCGATCACAAACCACCCAAATGACCGACATCCTTTGAGAAACAGGGAGATCCGAAATAAAATCCATAGAAATATGCGTCCAGGGCCTCTTTGGGACCGGCAAAGGCAAAAGCAACCCACTGGCACGAGAACAGCAGGGCTTAGCACGAGCACAAGTCCCACAGGACTGCACAAAAGAACGCACATCCCGTGAAAAAGACGGCCACCAAAAGGATCTAGCCACCAAATCTCTGGCACCAAAGATTCCAGGATGCCCAGCCAACACTGAACAATGAATCTCAGAGATAACTCTACTAGTCCTTCTATCAGGGACAAACAGTTTCTCCGCTGGGCAACGGTCAGGTCTATCAGCCTGAAATTTTTGCAGCACCCGCAGCAAATCAGGGGAGATGGCAGACAAAATTACCCCCTCTTTGAGAATACCCGCCGGCTCAGGAACACCCGGAGAGTCAGGCACAAAACTCCTTGACAGGGCATCAGCCTTCACATTCTTAGAGCCCGGAAGGTACGAAACCACAAAATCAAAACGGGAGAAAAATAACGACCATGGAGCCTGTCTCGGATTCAACCGTTTGGCAGACTCAAGATAAGTCAAATTCTTGTGATCTGTCAAGACCACCACGCGATGCTTGGCTCCTTAAAGCCAATGACGCCACTCCTCGAATGCCCACTTCATGGCCAACAACTCTCGATTACCAACATCATAATTACGCTCAGCAGGCGAAAACTTTCTAGAAAAGAAAGCACATGGCTTCATCACCGAGCCATCAGAACTTCTTTGCGACAAAACAGCCCCTGCTCCAATCTCAGAAGCATCAACCTCAACCTGAAACGGGAGCGAAACATCTGGCTGGCACAACACAGGGGCAGAAGAAAAACGACGCTTCAACTCCTGAAAAGCCTCTACAGCTGCAGAAGACCAATTGACCACATCAGCACCCTTCTTGGTCAAATCAGTCAACGGTTTAGCAACACTAGAAAAATTAGCGATGAAGCGCCGATAAAAATTAGCAAAGCCCAGGAACTTTTGCAGGCTCTTCACCGATGTCGACTGAGTCCAATCGTAAATGGCCTGGACTTTAACAGGGTCCATCTCGATAGTAGAAGGGGAAAAAATGAACCCCAAAAATGAAACCTTCTGAACTTCAAAGAGACACTTTGACCCCTTCACAAACAAGGAATTCGCACGAAGGACCTGGAACACCATTCTGACCTGCTTCACATGAGACTCCCAATCATCCAAATACACAATCAGGAATTTATCCAGGTACTCTCGTAAGATGTCATGCATAAAGGACTGAAATACTGATGGAGCATTGGAAAGCCCGAATGGCATAACCAGGTACTCAAAATGGCCCTCAGGCGTATTAAATGCTGTTTTCCATTCATCGCCTTGTTTAATACGCACAAGATTATACGCCCCTCGAAGATCTATCTTGGTGAACCAACTAGCCCCTTTAATACGAGCAAACAAATCAGACAGTAACGGCAAAGGATACTGAAATTTGACTGTAATTTTATTAAGAAGGCGGTAATCAATACAAGGTCTCAAAGAACCATCCTTCTTGGCCACAAAAAAGAACCCTGCTCCTAACGGTGATGACGACGGGCGAATATGGCCTTTCTCCAAAGATTCCTTTATATAACTCCGCATAGCGGCGTGTTCTGGCACAGATAAATTAAACAATCGGCCCTTAGGAAACTTACTACCAGGAATCAAATTAATTGCACAATCGCAATCCCTATGAGGAGGTAGGGCACTGGCCTTGGGCTCATCAAATACATCCCGATAATCCGACAAAAACTCTGGAACTTCAGAAGGAGTGGAAGACGAAATAGACAAAAATGGAACATCACCATGTACCCCCTGGCAACCCCAGCTGGACACAGACATAGATTTCCAGTCCAATACTGGATTATGAACCTGTAGCCATGGCAACCCCAGAACGACCGCATCATGCAGATTATGCAACACCAGAAAGCGGATATCCTCCTGATGTGCAGGAGCCATGCACATGGTCAATTGGGTCCAGTACAGAGGCTTATTCTTGGCCAAAGGCATAGCATCAATTCCTCTCAATGGAATAGGATACTGCAAAGGCTCCAAGAAAAAACCACAGCGCCTAGCATACTCCAAGTCCATCAAATTCAGGGCAGCGCCTGAATCCACAAATGCCATAAGAGAATAGGATGACAAAGAGCAAATCAGAGTAACGGACAATAGAAATTTAGACTGTACCGTACCAATGGTGGCAGACCTAGCAAACCGCTTAGTGCGCTTAGGACAATCGGAGACAGCATGAGTGGAATCACCACAGTAAAAACATAGCCCATTCCGATGTCTGTGTTCTTGCCGTTCAGCTCTGGTCAAAGTCCTATCACATTGCATAGGCTCAGGCCCATGCTCAGATAGTACTGCCAAATGGTGCACAGCTTTACGCTCATGCAAGCGTCGATCGATCTGAATGGCCAAAGACATAGACTCATTCAGACCAGCAGGCATGGGAAATCCCACCATGACATCCTTAAGGGCTTCAGAGAGACCCTTTCTGAAGATTGCTGCCAGGGCACATTCATTCCACTGTATGAGCACAGACCACTTTCTAAACTTCTGACAATATATCTCCGCTTCATCCTGACCCTGACACAGAGCCAGCAAGATTTTCTCTGCCTGATCCACTGAATTAGGTTCGTCATAAAGCAATCCAAGCGCCAGGAAGAACGCATCAACATCACGCAATGCCGGATCTCCTGGCACAAGGGAAAATGCCCAGTCTTGAGGGTCACCACGTAACAAAGAAATAATGATCTTTACTTGTTGAACAGGGTCACTTGAGGAGCGAGGTTTCAAGGCAAGAAACAATTTACAATTATTTTTGAAATTCAAGAACTTAGATCTATCACCAAGAAACAAATCAGGAATTGGAATCCTAGGCTCTGATATCGGATTCTGAACCACAAAATCTTGAATGTTTTGTACCCTTGTAGTGAGATTATCCATCCAAGAGGACAGACCTTGAATGTCCATGTTTACACCTGTGTCCTGAACCACCCAGATGTAAAGGGGAAAAGAGAGACAAAACACACTACAAAGAAAAAAAAATGGTCTCAGAACTTCTCTTATCCCTCTATTGAGATGCATTAGTACTTTTGGCCACCTGTACTGTTATGACCTGGTTGTCAGGACAATAATGGACCTGGTAGTTAAGAGCACACGGAATGACCTGATAGTTACTGATAATAAAGGACGAGCTCTGGGACGTGGGAACTCTGCTGACCGCAATCCCTAATCCTATCACACACACTAGAAATAGCCGTGGATTGCTCCTAACGCTCCCTGTGGAACTCGGCACAGCCTAAGGAACTAGCTAGCCCTGAAGAAAGAAAAATAAAGCCTACCTTGCCTCAGAGAAATTCCCCAAAGGAAAAGGCAGCCCCCCACATATAATGACTGTGAGTAAAGATGAAAATACAAACACAGAGATTAAATAGATTTAGCAAAGCGAGGCCCGACTTACTGAACAGACTGAGGATAGGAAAGGTTGCTTTGCGGTCAGCACAAAAACCTACAAAAAGACCACACAGAGGGCGCAAAAAGACCCTCCGCACCGACTCACGGTGCGGAGGCGCTCCCTCTGCGTCCCAGAGCTTTCAACAAGCAAGACAACAATAAAAATAGCAAGCTGGACAGAAAAATAGCAAACCAAAGAAAAACTAGCAGGAACTTAGCTTCTGCTGGGAAGACAGATCACAAGAACGATCCAGGAGTGAACTAGACCAATACTGGAACATTGACAGGTGGCATGGAGCAAAGATCTAAGTGGAGTTAAATAGAGCAGCCAGCTAACGAATTAACCTCGTCACCTGTGGAAGGAAACTCAGAAACACCCACCAGAGGAAGTCCATGGACAGAACCAGCCGAAGTACCATTCATGACCACAGGAGGGAGCCCGACAACAGAATTCACAACACTGGGCATTATATTCATGTGATTCCCCATGACTGCGTGTCTATTAGCCATGTTCAGTCCATCTGATCTCTAATCCACATGCATGTCACTTGACAAATGACAAGGTTTCAATATTAGATGTTAGTGCCGTCCCGATTAGGGTGCCGTGACGTGGTGGAATGCTTTTACATTTTTTGATCAAAATTGTTAAGTAAGTACACTATAATTATTTTCATGCAATACTAGTGTTTATTAATTTACTGCAGGATATTTGCTTATTATGTTTATATCTTGGGTTTTGTTTGCTTAGTGGCCAGTATAAACATGCACTTCCATGCTGCATGCACAGCAACTTACTGGATATCCCAGTTACTTTCTTTAGATTTTTTTTCAGTTTGTTTCCACCTTGTGCATATAAAGGTGTGGCCTGCCTTTTCTTTGAGCCAGGCATTATATTCACATGGTTCCCTATGGCAGCGTGTCACTTGACAAACAGCAAGATTTTAATATTAGAGGTTTGGAGACCTTAGCACTATCCCGATTAAGCTCACTATGACGTGGTGGGATCGATTGTGCATTTTTTTTAATTGCAATTATGTTAACTAATACCCTATATTGCTTTTATGCACTATTGCTGTTTATTCATTTACTGTACAGTAATTACTTATTGTGTTTATATCTTGGGTTTGGTCTATATATAGTATGATGACTCCCAATCCACTATATAATTGTCTAAAGGTACTGTCACACTAGACGATATCGCTAGCGATCCGTGACGTTGCAGCGTCCTCGCTAGCGATATCGTCCAGTGTGACAGGCAGCAGCGATCAGGCCCCTGCTGGGAGATCGCTGGTCGGGGAAGAAAGTCCAGAACTTTATTTCGTCGCTGGACTCCCCGTAGACATCGCTGAATCGGCGTGTGTGACACCGATTCAGCGATGTCTTTGCTGGTAACCAGGGTAAACATCGGGTAACTAAGCGCAGGGCCGCGCTTAGTAACCCGATGTTTACCCTGGTTACCATCCTAAAAGTAAAAAAACAAACACTACATACTTACCTACCGCTCTCTGTCCTCCAGCGCTGTGCTCTGCACTCCTCCTGCTCTGGCTGTGAGCGTCGGTCAGCCGGAAAGCTGAGCGGTGACGTCACCGCTCTGCTTTCTGGCTGCCCGGCGCTCACAGCCAGACCAGAGAAGCAGAGCGCCGAGGACAGACAGCGGAAGGTAAGTATGTAGCGTTTGTTTTTTTACTTTTTAGGATGGTAACCAGGGTAAACATCGGGTTACTAAGCGCGGCCCTGCGCTTAGTTACCCGATGTTTACCCTGGTTACCGGGGACCTCGGGATCGTTGGTCGCTGGAGAGCTGTCTGTGTGACAGCTCTCCAGCGACCAAACAGCGACGCTGCAGCGATCCGGATCGTTGTCGGTATCGCTGCAGCGTCGCTATGTGTGACGGTACCTTAAGGGTCACTTCCGTCTTTCTGTCTGTCTGTCCTTCTGTCACGGATATTCATTGGTCTCAGCCTCTGTCTGTCATGGAATCCTAGTCGCTGATTGATCTCGCCAGCTGCCTGTCATGGCTGCCACGACCAATCAGCGACAGCCACAGTCCGATTAGTCCCTCCCTACTCCCCTGCAGTCAGTGCCCGGCGCCCGCTCCATACTCCCCGCAGTCAGTGCCCAGCGCCCTCTCCATACTCCCCGCAGTCAGTGCCCAGCACCCGCTCCATCCTCCCCGCTGTCAGCGCCCGCACCATACTCCCTTCCAGTCACCGCTCACACAGGGTTAATGCCAGCGGTAACAGACCGCTTTATGCCGCAGGTAACTCACTCCGTTACCGCCGCTATTAACCCTGTCTGACCAAGTTTTTACTATTGATGCTGCCTATGCAGCATCAATAGTAAAAAGATCTAATGTTAAAAATAATAAAAAAAAACAAAAAACCTGCTATTCTCACCTTCTGTAGTCCAACGATGCGCCTGCCGCCAGCTTCCGCTCCCAGAGATGCATTGCGAAATTACCCAGAAGACTTAGCAGTCTCGCGAGACCGCTAAGTGATCTGGGTAATTTCGCAATGTATCCTGGGAATGCAAGATGGTGGCAGCCACGCGCGCATCGCCAGAGGTTCGCTGGATCTACGCTGGATCCCGTCGGGTGAGTATATAACTATTTTTTATTTTAATTATTTTTTTTAACAGGGATATGGTGCCCACACTGCTAAATACTATGTGGGCTGTGTTAGATACCGCGTGGCTGCTATATACTACCTGGCTAGTGTTATATATTATGTGGGCTGTGTTCTATACTGCGTGGGCTGTGTTATATACTACATGGCTGCTATATACTACATGGGCAGTGTTATATACTACGTGGCTGTGTTCTATACTGCGTGCTATATACTATGTGGCCACTGTTAGTGAGCTGTTTTTTATACTGTGTGGCTGCTATATACTACGTGGGCTGTGTTATACACTATGTGGGCTGTGTTATTTACTGCGTGGCTGCTATATACTGCGTGGCTGCTATATACTGCGTGGGCTGTGTTATATACTACGTGGGCTGTGTTATTTACTGCGTGGCCTATATTAATGCATTGGGTATTCTACAATATGTATGTATGTATATAGCAGCCACATGGTATATACCACAGGCTACGTAGTACTCCTATATACTACGTGGCCTGTGCTATATACTATGTGGCTGCTATATACATACATACATATTCTAGAATACCCAATGCGTTAGAATCGGGCCACCATCTAGTAAAAAGTATAATGGTCTAATAGCCCCCTATAAACAGTATGATGGCCCAAAAGATTCTAGATATAGTATGTTGGCCCTATAGTCCCTTATACAAAGTATGACGGCCTGTAACCCCCTACACACAATATGCTGTCTCACAGCCCTCATACATAGCATAATGTCCCCTTAGCTCTGTTCCATGTAAATTGAGCCACATTTGCACACTCACAACATGTGTATGGTCCAGGCAGGAAAGAAAATGTCCAGTGTGAAACTCCATTATAGAAAAAAGTCCAAAATTTTGTTGATAACAAACTTAAAAATCTAGCATTAAAAATGGAAAGACATGATGAAAAATGGGGTCCCTAGTTATCTGAAATGACGCGTTTTGACAATTCAAGTCTTACTCATGGCATGAAAGAGACCTTGAATGCCAACCTTATATCCAAAAAGACATGCAATAGATGTAGTAAGAAGCTTTTGCACTCAATTCAATGAGTGCAGGTGCCCAGAAGGAAAAACAATATACAGTAGTAGAAAACACCTCCTGCACTCAAACAAGAGTGTAACAAGAGAATCTTTTTTTACAGCTGATATACAGCCAATATATGACAAGAAAAAAATTTCGAACGTTTCGGCTCTCACGCCTTTATCAAGGATGTCTGTCACAAAATGAATCGCATTTAAAATCCGTAAAATTTGAATATACAGGATTTTCTTTTTAGCTGTTACACAAACATGAAAAAAAAAACATTATACACATTAATGCGGTCAAAAAACAAATTTTTACATCGCATAAGTGAATTTATTTGCAGAACCAAGTCTAACCGCTTATTCAGACCTAGTGGTACACGTGTACTTAATTTAAAATTCCAAAAGTACTCCCTATTCAAAATTTTCCTTCTAAAATCCCTTCCCCTAGAGGGTTTAAAAACTTTCTCAATTGCGGTAACTTTAAGAGTATTTGTATTGCCTGCATGAACAAATATTCACATTAGAGGTTTCCGATAAATGTTTTGTTTTCTAATCTTTTTCAGGGGACCAGTGGTGCAACCTACATATTGTAGTTTGCAAGAAAAATATTCATCCAAGCAAATAAAACCTTCTTTATTGCAATTCATATAGGTCTGAATAGGATAGGATGCCTGTGACTCTAGAAGCAAACCTATCAGTTTTATGAACAAAATTGCACACCTTACAGGGATGATGTCCACATCTGAAAATACCCTTGTATTTCAATCAACTATTATTGTCCGCAGTGTGAACACTGCTGCAAAAGAGACTGGGTGACAGACTATGACTCAAGGAAGGAGCTTTACGAGCTATGTAGCGAATGTGAGAGTTGTTTAGAATCTGTGCAAGTTTAGGGTCATTATAGAGGATGGGAACATATTTTTTCACAATGTCGACGATCTTATGATACTGTGGGCCATATTCAGTAGAGAAATTAACTAAAGAACGAACATTATTTTTATTCCATAGTTTTCTGCTTTTGTTTGTTGTTTTTTCTGTGAAGCGCCTGTAAAGAAGGTACTAAGTTTATATAAGGATTTTCATTGAGACTATCTCTATTGATATTATCCACAATATTTTTTGCTTTCATCAATGTCCAATTTGGGTAACCCCTCTCTTTAAGTCTCAAGTTGCTTCTGCTTCCTAATGGTAAGTGTTAGGAGTCGAGTTCCTGCCGCTGCACAGGGGGAATCTCAAACCATGTCTGTTGCGGTCTCCCATTCTGCATCGGCCGCAATGGAGCCTGCTCAGTGGAGACGTCAGTCCCAGCGTCTCACTGAATCTGATACTGTGCAAAGGGTCACTGCTGCCTCTCCAGGCTCTACTATTGTACCCTGCACTGGTCTGCGGTGAGCAGGCTTTTCTGGGACTAAATCCTGCTTTGCACACACTGAGCATGCCCAGAGTAAGATCTCTCAGTGGAGATCAAGGCTCACATGCTCAGGTACTGCAGCAACTTCCATTGGTCCTCCAGGAAGGTCCTGTACCTGATCAAGTTCTGTGGCAGCCTTCCATTGGTCCTTCTAGGAAGGTCCTGTAGGTGCTACAGCTATAAAAGGTTCTCATGACCGCACGGCCATGCGCTAGTATCAAATATGTATGAGCTCAGCGCCAATGTGGTCGTGTGTGTGGTCAGGGACCTGGCTGAAATAAGCCCCTAGAATGCTGGCACCTCTGGTGAGGAGTTTTGTGTATGCAGTCAGGGACCCAGCTGAAATAAGCCCCTAGAATGCTGGCACCTCCGGCGAAGAGTTTATGTCTGAATTCAGGGCTGGCTAATAGCCATTAGAATTCCAGCTCCACCGGAGAGGAGCTGCGTGTTGGTTGGACTGCATGACCACTGTCGACTCTATACAGTAGCTGTGTCCCCTGTGAGCTAAACAGGGCACAGCGTTCTCTTTAGTACTTTACCACGGGCTCTGTGAAGTAACAGAGTTCGTTTGTACTAATTTGCTTCGCCACCTTGCTTAGCAGCAGGTTCCTTCCTGTACGGTGGATCCCGGGTTGAGAACGCACCTATCTCATTTAATAAATATATTCAGTGCGTTCCGCAAACCCTAACAGTAAGTCCCATGTATCACCCATAAAAACCTTTTATATTTCTCCAACAATATATGCAAATAGGGTTTGTCCAGTCTGATGGGCGTGGCTTCGATTCACTCACTCCACCCCTCTCCTCGGCTGCTGCACGCAGTCCTTGACTTGGATGACGCAGATCGCTGTGAGATATCTCGCATGCGCAGTCAAATGGTTTCTCGTGCGTGCGCACTTATGCTTTATGGCTTTGACCGCAGTTGGGCAAACCATACTGCGCATGAACGAGTAACCATTTGACTGCGCGGGCGCTATATCTCACAGCAATCTGCATCATCCAAGTTAAGGACTGTGTGCATCAGCCGAGGAGAGGGGTGAAGTGAGTGAACCGAAGCCACGCCCATCAAACCAGAGGGACCCTATTAGCATCCATATTGGGAGAAATATAAAAGGTTTTTATGGGTGATACATGGGGAGTCAGAGATTTACATAAGTATTTAGGGAATGTATAACTGACACTGAATAAAATTATATTTTTAGCTGGTAGGATAGAAAAGTGGTGATAGGTTCCCTTTTAGTCCACCTCTGCTGTATCATCACCTCTGAACTGTGCTGCTCATCATGACCTACAGCTTAGAGAATCCACCTCACTAGGTGAACCCATTCAAACTTTTAGTTTGACTACTAGTTCTTTATGTACTATATGCAGTATATATAGACAGGGTATCTTTTTTTGTATGTGTTATACACAAAAAGAATTACAAAACTAAATTCATTATAAGTTAGTCACAAATGCATGTGATAGTGGATTCGGATTTAATGTTTAATGCATTACATTTATTCAGAGATTTAAAAAATGAAGGCTTCCACTAAAATATCAATGACTGCCGTGCACTACAGTCAATTTTTGCAAACTAAAAGGCATTATTTACAATACTTGACAAGAAACACTAATGTTAGGCCAGGGTGTTCAACCAACACTGAAGTTACCAATTCTTTCCAAGGAGTGGTCCATATTTTCTCATGATTTCCATGATTTGCCACTTTCCATTCTTTGTCTAATAGAAGTCAAATGCAAGTCCACTAATTAATATCAGTGCTGTTTGCTTGGTTGCCCTCAGTTGCACACTTTGCTTAACTACAAGACACTGCTTATGACCATGATGTCCCAGAGCATCCACATGTTAAACTCAGATTCCCATTAAAATGGAGCATTTGTAGAGCCATGTTGTAACATCCGGTACCGCAGACCTGTATCCAGCTTGAATACCCAGCACACCCTATGCATTATAGCTCAGTGCTTACATAAAACATACCTTTTCCCTGGTATATAAAATGTATGCATATATAAACCATAACCATTGTTTGTTTAGCTCACTATGATTATAGAATTAATTATAGAGACATCATTAGGCAATTTTCACAAGCTTTACTTTATAGTACAACAGCTTGAACATCATAAACTTAGAATAATAAATTGTGACATAAATCAGGTTGGCCAATTATTTCACTAGTCTAAGATAAAGGGGAAGTGTACTTGCAAAAAAATTTGCATAACTCAATAGCGCAAAACTTTGGAATATTGTCACCAATGTACTGTGTCCTGTTGATTTCTTTGGGGTATGTGGGATAAGAAGGTAACAACTGGCAAATCGCAGGTCCTATTTGGAGTCAGCTTGGTGATTAACTTAAGTGGAGCGGACTGATTTTCACTTAGTGGTGATTGGGTTAAGAGTTCCTTTATGATCCTGCTGGGATTTCCTATGGCTCTTTCCTCAGCTGCTGCTTCTTTGCTGTCACTCAATTCCATTATTCAAACTCACTACTAGCTCTTTCCTCCGTCAGTTATAAGTTTTCTATGCTGACCTCCCAGTAGATGTTGTTCCAGTCCCTGGAGAAGTTTTTTCAGTTAAAGCTGTAGTTTCATTTGTTGTTTGATTTCTCCCTCCCTGTATTTTCTTACTGTACTAGTGAGACTAGTGTCTAGCTGCCTTACTCATTAGGTGTTTCTCAACACAGTGATCCAGAACACTGCCCCCATCCCTTATGGGAAATATGCAAATGCATGTAAAGTAAGCTGCGGAGACACCATTACGTGTTTCTCAACGCAAGCAATGAATAGCCAGTTTCCTACTCCACACTGATGAGGGGCAAAACCCCCGAAACAGCTGTCTGTGGATGGATACCATGCTTGGCATAGGTGGTTTTCCTTTATTGGATGTTTTCCTTTATTGGATGCTGCCCTTCCCGTGGTTGTTCCTTCCCGGGGAAAGGCCTGGCTATTCATTGCTTGCGTTGAGAAACACGTGATGGTGTCTCTGCAGCTTACTTTACATGCCTTACTCATTAGTCAGGATTAGCTCAAGGCTAGCCAGGGCTTAAGCATGTGATCGCGCATGAGGAAGGACCCGTCCAGGGACGGTCTGGAGCACAGGATTCCATCTTAGGTGAGTGTTTAGGGGTCTCCCTCCTCCCTTCTTCCTATCATCAGGGCTCCCTTTACCATTTTCCCAGGGTGTTTATCCTCTTTTATGTCGCACACCAGGCATTTTCTTGCTTCAGCATCACAAAAATATCTTAAAAGGTCATTTCTGCTCCTTCCACTTAAAAACTATTTCTTCCTCACCCCTGCACCCTGCATTCTGAACGCACCATCCACTCTATTTATTATATTGATGCCATGCAAGCACTACATACTATTTACCTTTCGTGTCTCCTCTATTTTCTCATAGATTGTACGCCTGCGAGCAGAGCACTCACGCCTTTTAGTATCTGTTGAGTTATGCGTTGTCATGTAATTTCTTCTTTGTCTTTTCAAGTCCCCTCTAAGTTGTAAAGTGCCGCAGAACAGGGTGACTGTATAAAAATATTTTTTTTTGTTATTATTATTAAAAAAAATCTCAATTCCATTTATCCTAAACAAGATAGATTGCAGGTTCACTGTGGTAATATTATTATTATTATTATTATTATTATTATTATTATTATTATTATTATTTATTGTTATAGCGCCATTTGTTCCATGGCGCTTTACATGTGAGGAGGGGTATACATAATGAAAACAAGTACAATAATCTTAAACAATACAAGTCATAACTGGTACAGGAGGAATGAGGACCCTGCCCGCGAAGGCTCACAATCTACAAGGGATGGGTGAGAATACAGTAGGTGAGGGTAGAGATGGTCATGCAGCGGTTTGGTCGATCGGTGGTAACTGCAGGTTGTAGGCTTGTCTGAAGAGGTGGGTCTTCAGGTTCTTTTTGAAGGTTTCGATGGTAGGCGAGAGTCTGATGTGTTGTGGTAGAGGGTTCCAGAGTAGGGGTGATACGCGAGAGAAATATTGTATACGATTGTGGGAAGAGGAGATAAGAGGGGAGTAGAGTAGGAGATCTTGTGAGGATCGGAGGTTGCAGGTAGGTAAGTACCGGGAGACGAGGTCACAGATGTATGGAGGAGACAGGTTGTGGATGGCTTTGTACGTCATGGTTAGGGTTTTGTAGTGGAGTCTCTGGGCAATGGGGAGCCAGTGAAGGGATTGACAGAGGGGAGAGGCCGGGGAATAGCGGGGGGACAGGTGGATTAGTCGGGCAGCAGAGTTTAGAATAGATTGGAGGGGTGCGAGAGTGTTAGAGGGGAGGCCACAGAGCAGGAGGTTGCAGTAGTCAAGGCGAGAGATGATGAGGGCATGGACTAGGGTTTTTGCAGATTCATGGTTGAGGAATGAACGGATTCGTGAAATATTTTTGAGTTGAAGTCGGCAGGAAGTGGAAAGGGCTTGGATATGTGGTTTGAAGGAGAGATCAGCGTCAAGGATTACCCCGAGGCAGCGAGCTTGTGGGACTGGGGAGAGTGGGCAGCCATTTACTGAAATGGATAGGTTCGTTGGGGGGGTCGCGTGAAATGGGGGAAAGATGATGAATTCTGTTTTGTCCATGTTAAGTTTCAGAAATCTAGCGGAGAAGAAGGATGAAATAGTGGACAGACATTGAGGGTTTCTGGTTAGAAGGGAGGCAATATCTGGTCCAGAGATGTAGATCTGTGTGTCGTCAGCATAGAGGTGATACTGAAAGCCATGAGATTCTATGAGCTGTCCCAGGCCAAAGGTGTAAATGGAGAAGAGCAAGGGCCCAAGGACTGAACCTTGTGGGACTCCGACAGATAGGGGGCGAGGTGAGGAGGTGGTGTGTGAGTGGGAGACGCTGAATGTCCGGTCTGTTAGGTATGATGAGATCCAGGATAGGGCCAAGTCTGCGATGCCAAGGGATGAGAGGGTTTGTAATAATAGGGAATGGTCCACTGTGTCAAAGGCAGCCGACAGGTCGAGGAGGAGGAGGACAGAGTAGTGTCGCTTGCTCTTGGCGGTTAAGAGGTCATTGGTGACTTTAGTTAGGGCAGTTTCGGTGGAATGGTGTGACCGGAAGCCAGATTGTAGGCGGTCAAAGAGGGAGCAAGAAGAGAGATGGGAGGACAGTTCAAGGTAGACGTGTTGTTCCAGTAGTTTTGAGGCATAGGGGAGAAGTGATATAGGGCGATAGCTAGATACAGAGGATGGGTCAAGAGAGGGCTTTTTGAGGATAGGTGTGATGGAGGCATGTTTAAAGCTTGAGGGGAAAACACCAGTTGTTAGTGATAGGTTGAAGAGATGGGTTAGGGTTGGGATGAAGATTGTGGTGAGGTTTGGGATGAGGTGGGATGGGAGTGGGTCAAGTGCACAAGTGGTGAGATGTGATCTTGAGAGTAGAGTGGAGAGTTGATCTTCTGTAATGGTGGAGAAGTTGGTTTTGGAGGTGGAGGGCTGGGAAATCGGGAGGAAGGGCTCTGGGGGTTGTTGACCAAAACTGTCTCTAATGCTATCAATCTTCTGCTTGAAAAATGAGGCAAAGTCTTCAGCAGAGATAAGTGGGGAGGGAGGAGGTGCTGGGGGACGGAGGAGAGAATTGAAGGTGTTGAATAACTGTTTAGGGTTGTGAGACAGGGAGGATATGAGAGATGAGAAGTAGGTTTGTTTAGCTGTGGCGAGTGTGGTCTTGAAAGTAGTGAGGGACTGTTTGAATGCGATGAAGTGCTCGTTAGAGTGGGATCTTTTCCATCTGCGCTCAGCAGCCCTGGAAGCTCGCCTCAGTTCTTTGGTCAGGCTGGTGTGCCAGGGCTGTCTGTTGATTTTGCGAGCTTTGGTATGTGTAAGTGGGGCAGCAGATTCCAAAGCTACAGCTATTGTGGTGTTATATAGAGCAGCAGCGTCATCCGCATTGTGTATGGAACTTATGCTTGTGAGGGGGAGGAGGGATTCAGAGAATGAATGTAGGTCAAGATGTTTAATATTTCTGCGAGGGTGTGAAAGTTTGTAATATGTGAATCAGTCCATTATACTCTATGGAAAGGGTGGGAAAAAGAGAGGAAACATTCAGAGGCAGACACAAAAAGATTGTGCTGAGCTTTCTAACAAGTCTCTTACTTTGTTTCAGTCCTTGATTCATATGTCCACTGATCACTACTGCTGTGTAATGTCATCCACTCTGCTGCTGCTTGTTTCTTAGTGCTAAAAAGGAACGAAGAGCAGCAATCCCTCAATGTCTGCTTTGCTCTGTATAGGAGAGCTCATAGTAACCTGTGTACTCCCACAAGAACTTTATCAATTTGGATAATAATATTCTGGACTTATCCAAAATTTATCTGTGTATTTGGATCATATATTACATGAATTTGGTTTCATTTCGTGCTGAAGAGGTTAACAACCCTATCTATGTTGGTCAAGCAGCACCATTTCAGCTTCTGATCTGGTCATTAACTGTACATATAAAACCTGTCCAGAACCTCTCTGTCCTGCCAGTGAAAGCTCTGCTTCCTTGCTCTTAGGAGACGCTGTGCTGAATAGGAGTTCGTTGTTGCTATTGGAGATTCATCTTCCTGTGCTGTGCGATAAAGCTAAGTAGTTGTAGTTTGGAGTTGGAGCTGTGGTGCTCTGTAGTTTGAAGTTGTACGTGTATTTTTCTCCTGGTTCCTTTTCCCATTTAGTTTATTCCTCCCAGTCCCTATCCTCCTCCCTATTGTTGATTAGTGCTTTTGTATGATAGAGATTTTCTGTTATCCCTGTTTTGTCTTTGTGTCTGGTTTACCTTTCAATTCTGTCCTATGCCTCATGGTATAGGGGAGTTGACAGATTATGGTTTTTACAGAAGCATAATAAAGTCAGAGACTCAGGCCTCTCTACCTTTTAAGAGTACTCCATGACAGGGATAGTTGGGGTCCCAGCGCCAAGGACAATTTGAGGTCCACCTTCCTTACTGGAGACCGTCACAGTGTGACACATTGTAATGGCTCATAGAGATGACCATATTTTCGGTTCCTAGTGTGACTCGACAAAACATTGGATCGCACTCGAACCATTGCTATTCTATGGGGAAGTGCACATGTCCAATTTTTTACTCGGACTGAGTCTGTGCGAGGAAAAAAATTGCAACATGCACAATTTGCATGTGGAAATCGGTTCGCACTTGGCCTTGCCAGTCAAAAGGTCCGTCAAAAAAATCCAAACTCAGATGACATCTGGCCTGATTTTCAAGGACTGTCAGAATAGAGAAGATAGAGAATCTTTTTCCCCATCTTCTCTACATCCGAGAAAATCGGATCACACTATGATGACACTATAATCAAACTCTGATCACAGTCTGATCACAAAGTAATTGGCATAATCAGACCGATTCTCTTAGATGTGAGAAAATACGGATATGTGACACTAGCCTTAAAGTCACTTCTAGATCATGCAGAGCATGACCTGAATGGTCTCCAGGGTGGTGAATAGTTTGTACACCATAGTGAAAGCAGCAGTAGATGAGTATATTAATACATTCACACTATATTGCATGCATATATACACACAATTAATTAATAAAATGCCTAGTTGGAGTGCCTGTTTATACCCGTTATCGGCCACTGTATTCCAAACAGTATTGGCCAACATATTACCTGTTTTGTTTGTAAAGCAGAGATTTACTATTGACTTTTTGATTATTCTAGTTGCACATCATGTACACTTGCAATATTTTATATATTATTTTGTCTTGAGGCAGAAAAATAAAACTAAATTGAGATTCAATGTAGCAATCTCACAAAAGCAACTCTATTAAAGTAGTGAAAGAAATTACAAAGACGTTATAGTAAAGAAATCTGTGTATATTATTCTTTCTCAGTAGGGACTATAGGTAAAAACTTAATAAGGAAACTTTGTAATTTTCCCATGATTAGGGGTGCTGGGCAATAAAAATGTCTGAGCACCTTTTCATTGCTTGTGTCCATCAATGCACTAACTGATTGCAGTAATTGGTTCAGTCTTTTGCAGTCTGTGCATGAAATTGTTTAGAGTAAATCCTGCAAATAATGTTCTCATTTTCTCGTGCTGTGGCAGGAAAAAGATATACAATATCTGCAGTATTTTAGCACATGCGCTTTGCTTATACATTATTGTGGGAGCTCCAAGAGAGAAGCCACAGTATCCATACTACTGTATACTTATTAACCATATTATATTTAGAGATCTTGTCATGGAAATTATGGCTAATACACATTGCTCTTTATAGTGAGGAAAGGTTTTTATTGCCATTTTATGACTGATGGATGAATAAGGCAGAATTCTAAATTGTCTGTTCATGCATTTTTTCCCAGGAAAAATTTGTTTTTGCGGAGAAGTTATTCTCTGCTAATTTAATGTCCCTTATTATGCTTTGAGGCCTCTTCAGACCCAAGAGCATAATAAAAGTAATACGTCAAAAAAAAAATTCTTACACTCATCTCACTGTTCACCTTTCTGAACCTTTTGCTACTTACCGCCACCTATCCAGCCCTCACATAATCTTCTGATCCCCAGCCACTCGTACTAGACTTCCTGGGACTCTCATTGTCCGCCAACACTTCCAGATTTCATGAGGTCCTAGAGGGTTCTGTGCATGCTCGCAGATGGTCATGGTACATGTCATCATGACATCATGACACTGTGACCTTCCATGCCTTTGCACAGACTGAGGAGGTGGTTGTGAGTACCGGACAGTCCAGAGAGGTGAGCAGTAAGCTATATGGGAATATCCTACAAGATGAATTACTTCATGCACTCAAGTACTATGGTTATAAACGACATAGTGTTCCAGCAGGACAACAACACGAGCATGCATCGAGATTGGCAAAGAAGTGGTTCAATGACAATGAAGTAGAGGTGCTGGAATGGCCCCCACAGTCCCCAGATCACAACCTAATCAAACGTATGTGGGTAGAATTGAAGAAAAAACTGTATACATACCTGTTAGGACTGGCGGAACGCACCAAATAATAATTAGAAATGATTTAAGGTGCGTTCGCATTCTGGGTCCACCGTGCAGCTAAGACACCTGCTGCTTGGTAATGACGGACTATATGGCAGCATAATGTGAGTACACACACAGGTTAGCTTCACCCGGTATGAAGGAAGCGAACCCTGTTGCGTCACAGGGCTGCGATATCGCACAGAGAGCGTAAGCAAGGCGACACAGAACTCTGTCCCAAGACTCAAGGTAAGTGTCTCTCTAGATCTCTTGCACTCGACACCACTACTGTGGTGCCAGTGAATCAACTTACACTAAATATTAACCGCACAGGAGTGCGTGCAACGCTGCTCTGGTGGATGCCACTAACCACCCTAACAAAGGCCAGGAAAGCGCACTATCTGCGCACGGCACCGCTCTGGCTGTCGCTGCTAACTAGAAACAGTATTTTGTGCTAATGTGCAGGATATCACTGTCGGCCGCTAGGTAGCTCTACCATTCGCGAGCAGGAAACAACACTAGGGATGGGAATGATTCGGAGCTTTCATCCATCGACAGGCATTCATCCACACACACAAGTTAAACAGTTTAGACTAGCGCTTGACCGAGCGGCCATGTAAACCTTTTATACTAGTAGCACTCCGGGACCTTCCTGATGGTCCAATAGGAGCCATAACAGGACCTGAGCACCGTTTGAAATGCAGACTAAGATGGATTGGTCTGCAGGCGTCACGTTGCATTTGCAGAGCCCCTGATGTACCTAAACAGTAGAAACCCCCTACAAGTGACCCCATATTGGAAACTAGACCCCCCAAGGAACTTATCTAGATGTGTTGTGAGAACTTTGAACCCCCACCTCTAACCTTAATACCAACCCTAATCCTAATGTAAATGTAATCCAAACCCTAACTTTAGACCCTACCCTAAACCTAACTTTAGCCCCAAACCTAACTTTAGCCCCAACCCTAACCCTAACTTTAGCCCCAACCCTAACCCTAATGGGAAAATGGAAATAAATACATTTTGTAAAATTTTATTATTTTTCCCTAACTAAGGGGGTTGATTTACTTTTATAGTGTTTTTTTTGGCGGATTTTTATATGATTGGCAGCCGTCACACACTAAAATACGCTTTTTATTGAAAAAAATAGTTTTTTCGTCTCCACATTTTGAGAGCTATAATTTTTCCATATTTTGGTCCACAGAGTCATGTGAGGCGTTGTTTTTTGCGGGACGAGTTGACGTTTTTATTGGTACCATTTTCGGGCACGTGACCTTTAATCATTTTTTATTCCGATTTTTGTGAGGTAGAATGAACAAAAACCAGCTATTCATGAATTTCTATTGGGGGCGCTTATACCTTTCCACGTTTGGTAAAATTGATAAAGCAGTTTTATTCTTCGGGTCAGTATGATTATAGCGATACCTCATTTATATAATTGTTTTATGTTTTGGCGTATTTATACGATAAAAACTATTTAATATAAAAAATAATTATTTTTTCATTGCTTTATTCCGATGACTATAACTTTTTTATTTTTTTGCTGATGATGCTGTATGGTGGCTCATTTTTTGCAGGGCAAGATGACGCTTTCTACCGTACCATGGATATTTACATCCGCCTTTTTGTCCGCGTGTTATTCCACTTTTTGTTTGGCAGCATGATAGTAAAGCGTCGTTTTTTGCCTTGGTTTTTTTTTACGGTGTTCACTGAAGGGGTTAACTAGTGTGACAGTTTTATAGGTCGGGTCGTTACGGACGCGGTGATACTAAATATGTGTACTTTTATTGTTTTTTTATTATTTAGATAAAGAAATGTATTTATTGGAACAATAGAATTTTTTTCTTTATTTAGGAATTTTTTTTATTTTTTTTTACACATGTAAATCTATATATTTTTTTACTTTTTTACATTGCATCACATTATAGTGACAGATCTCTGATCTGACACTTTGCAGTGCACTGAGTCAGATCAGTGATCACACAGGCACCGCAGGGAGGCTTCTCGGCGCCTGCTCTGAGCAGGCGCTTGAAAGCCACCACCCTGCAGGACCCCGAAGGCCCCCCGCAAGCCCCCTCCCTGCGCGATGCTTTCCTTTGCCACCGGAACACTGCGATCATCTTTGATTGCAATGTGCCAGGAGTTAATGTGCCAGGAGCGGTCCTGAATTGCTGGTTTCTGCTACCTTTGTTTCCCAAAAATGAGATATAAATCGATCAAAAAATGTCACTTGAACGTAATAGTACCAATAAAAACGTCAACTCGTCCTGCAAAAAAACCAACCCTCACATGACTTTGTGGGCCAAAAAATGGAAAAATTATAGCTCTCAAAATATAGTGATACAAAAACTATTTTTTGCAATAAAAAGAATTTTTAGAGAGAACAGAAACAAAAATAGATATTCCGGTCCCTCGACCTCTAGATCAGAGTTTCTAAGGAAATGACACCACCAGGATAGGGGGCGGTTATTGAACTTCCTGGGAGATTGGGAGAGGATTACGAAAAGTCCTTGGGTCCTTCAGATCATATCCCAGGGTTACAGAATAGAGTTCGACTCTCTTCCTCCAGAAACATATTTGCTATCAAACGCCCATCTCCCCTTAGCCTCCCATATGTGGTCAGACATACAGGATCTTCTGCGAATGGAGGCAATATCTCTTGTTCCTCCTCAACAGATAGGAAGAGGTCATTACTCAGGCCTCTTCTCTATAAAGAAACCTTCGGGGGAATCCCGAACTATAATAAACCTCAAGCCTTTAAACAAATGGCTGCAATACAAGAGGTTCAAGATGGAATCAATACGTTCCACAATTCCCCTGTTAGGAAAAAATGTGGTAATGTGTACTTTAGACTTAAAAAGTGCGTATTATCACATACCAATCATTCCAGATCATCAAAAATACCTCAGGTTTGCAGTAGAAATGGAAGGAAGGATCTTTCATTTTCAGTTTCGTTGCCTCCCATTTGGTCTGGCGACAGCGCCCAGAATTTTTACAAAACTTGTCGTAGAAGTAGTGTCTCATCTAAGAAAACGAGACATCACGATAATACCTTATTTAGACGACTTTCTAATAGTGGCAGACTCTGTGGGGCAGCTCAAAATCGACTGTCAGCTGGTGATTTCCACACTGCAAAAACTAGGTTGGGTGATAAACTGGTCAAAGTCAGACCTCACACCCAAACCGAGGATAACATTCCTAGGCGTTATCCTGGACTCAAATGTAAGGAAATCTTGTCTTCCAGACAAGAAGCGGTCCGACCTAATAATAAGGATTCGCCAATTTTCGAGGAGTCAAGTCTCTATCAGGGATGCGATGAAGATACTGGGATTGATGACAGCCTGCATCCCGTGTGTCAGCTGGAGCCAGTTTCATTCTCGTCGGTTACAGAGAGCAGTTCTTGCTTCTTGGGACAGAAGACAAACCTCACTGGACAAGGAATTCCACCTATCCCATCTGGTCAAGCAGTCCCTACACTAGTGGACTATTCCAAGAAACCTACAGAGGGGCGTCACATGGATCCAGTCCCCAGCTGTCACGGTGACTACAGATGCAAGCCAACTAGGTTGGGGCGGTCAGGTCCTTGGAAGATACTACCAACGGCAGTGGAATTCAATAGACAGCAAGAATTCCTCAAATCACAGAGAACTACATGCAGTTTGGAAGGTCATCTGTTTGGCGCAGGCCCTGCTAAAGAACAAACATCTAAAGATTTTCTCGGACAACACGACAACGGTAGCTTTTCTTCGCCACCAGGGTGGTCCAAGACATCCAAAACTACAACATCTGGCGGATCAGATCTTCAGATGGGCGGAGAAGTCGGTGCTCTCAATTTTTGCAGTGCATCTGGAAGGTTTGAGGAACCAAGTTGCAGATTTTCTGAGCAGAGAAAAACTATCGGCAACGGAGTGGGAACTGAACTGCAAAGTTTTCAGCAGAATATGTCAATGCTGGAGAACACCGACAGTGGACTTATTCGCGACCAGATGAAACGCAAAGGTCGGAACCTTTTATTCGCTGAACCCTCAAGAAAAACCTGCGGGAGTAGACGCTCTCTCTCAATCATGGAGCAGGGGTCTGTTATATGCTTTCCCCCTCTTGCATTAATACTGAGAATCCTCAGGAAAATATGCGAGGACAGAACTCAGGTTATTTTGGTGGTTCCTTGCTGGTCCAAAACAAGCTGGTTCCCTTTGCTGAGGAAGTTGTCGGTAGAGGAACCCTATCTCCTTCCGGAAAGGGAAGATCTACTCTTCCAGGGTCCGATTCTTCATCAGAACCCAGGAAGCCTCAAATTAGCAGCTTGGATCCTGAACGCCAGATCCTAAAAGCAAAAGGGCTCTCGGAAGGAGTCCTCTCCATACTTCAAGCAAGTAGGAAGCCAGTAACTTCCGCAATCTATCTAAAGATATGGAAAAAATTCTGCAGTTTTTGTGGAGACACAACATTTGATGTTGACCACCCTGACATTCTTAAGATTCTTGATTTTTTGCAGCAGGGATTTAAAAAAGGTCTTAAACCAAGTACTCTGAGGGTCCAGGTGGCAGCCCTAAGTGTATTTTATGATTCTACCCTAGCTTTCCACCCTTGGATAGCTCGGTTTTCCAGAGCGGTTCAAAGGTTGAGACCCTTAATTAGGAAATCAGTCCCACCTTGGAATCTTAACCTGGTCCTTAACAAATTGTGTAAAGATCCATTTGATATAACAAAAGAGATAGACATTGCTAATCTTTCCCTCAAGACACTCTTCCTAGTGGCCATTACATCGGCTAAAAGAGTGGGGGAACTTCAGGCCCTGTCCACCCAATATCCCTATCTACAAATTTTCGACGATAGGCTGGTTTTAAGACTTGATCCAGGTTTTCTTCCTAAAGTGGTCTCGACTTCAAATATAAATCAGGAAGTAGTGCTTCCATCATTTTGCCAGTTTCCCAAAAATAGAAAATAAAATTTTTTCCATAACCTGGATGTCAGGGAACTGTACTTAAGTACTTAGAAGCAACTAGTGCTAATTAGGGGTCCTAATAAGGGAAAAAAGGCATCAAAATCCACCATTGCGAGATGGATTAGGTCCACCATTAGTCTGGCTTATCAGGCACAGGGTAGGGATCCCCCAGACAATCTTAAGGCTCATTCATCCCGGGCTATGGCGGCTTCATGGGCAGAGAAAGGGGGGGCTTCGGCAGATCAGATCTGCAGAGCTGCATCTTGGTCTAGCCTCAGTACCTTTTCTAAACATTACAAGCTAGATGTATGCTGGCTGCAATATTGGATTGAAGTTCATTCTCTGTCCTCCATAGTACACGCCTGCACAAGGCAAGATTGCCTTCTGCAGGCATGTACTATGGAGGACAGAGAATGAACTTCAATCCAATATTGCAGCCAGCATGCAGCCAGCGGGTAAGGAAAGGGTGAATCAAACACCCGAAAACCACGCCCCTATGGCTGAAGATTGTTCCCTCCAAATTCAGGTGACAGAGTCCCTTTAAAAACATGAGCTGACATAAAATAGACATGTGGGAAATGTTATTTATTAACTATTTTGTGTGACACATCTCTCTGATTTAAGGGCATAAGAATTCAAAGTTTGAAAATTGCAAAGTTTTTCGAATTTTTGCTAAATTTCTGTTTTATTCACAAATAAACACAAGTTATATTGAAAAAATGTTACCACTGTGATAAAGTACAATATGTCATGAAAAATCATCTCAGAATTAGTGGGATCCATTTAAGCCTTCCAGACTTATTACCTCATAAAATGACAGTGGTCAGAATTGTAAAAATTGGCCTGGTCATTATTGTGTAAACCACCTTGGGGTAAAGGGGTTAAGGAAGCTCTACCCTCAAAGTATTTATCCTCTTAGCATATTGCAATCATCATATTATATAGCACTATCTACTGACAATTGCTCATTTTACCCTTCTATCCCGTTACTACTTCTATTTTTCATTAGGTTTATGACATCATGTGATTAAAAATATACTAGCTGAATCCTTCTAAGCTCTATTTAGAAACAGGAGGTCTCTTTTCCTTGCTTATGTCATCATTAGAAGTACAATTCTCTATGACTGTAAAAATAAAACAATAAATATGTTTACTATTGCCACATACATAAAATTTAATTCTATCAAAATATAAAATTAATTAACCCACTTGGTAAAAAATCCAATCAGTGGCAGAAAAGGTACATCACTGATTTTGATATTTTTTGCAATTCCAAGCTCCTGAGTAACATTTTTCATTGTCCCATTCCAAATTTATAAAATTCTTTGAAGCACATGTGGGTTCAATTTGCTCACCACACCATAGATAAATTCTATGTGGAGTGTAGTTTCCCAAATGGCAATGACAATACAAGGGCTCCACAAATACGGCATGTTGCCTCGAAACCAAACAAATTTTGCATTGCATTTTCTCCTATTACTCTTGTGAAAATGAAGAATTTGATTCAAAAGCTGCATCTTTGTGGGAAAAATATAATTTTTCACTTTCATGGCTGAACATCATAAAATTCTGTGAAGCACCTGTGAGTTCAAAATACTTACCACACCTATAGAGAAATTTCTTGAAGGGTGTGTTGGGTGTCACGTCCCCCCGCCGCTGCACTGGGGGAATCTCAAACCATCTCTGCTGAGGTCTCCAATTCTCCTCCAGCCGCAAAGGAGCCTGTTCAGCAAAGACGTCGGTCCCAGCGTCAGGCTCAAGCTGATACTGTGTGGTTGGTTACAGCTGTCCTTCCAGGCTCAGCCTTTGTAACCAGTACTGATCAGCGGCGAGCCATCGCTCCTGGGACTAAGTCCTACTTTTCTTTTTTGATCATGCCCAAGGGACGACCTCCCATTGGAGGTTGGGGGTCACATGCTCAGGTCCTGTAACAGCTCCTATTGGACCACTAGGAAGGTCCCGGAGAGCTTCTGCTATAAAAGGTTTGCATGGCTGCACGGCCATGCGCTAGTATAAACTTGTTATCATGTGTGTGTGTGGATGAATGCCTGTTCTGGTGAATGCTCCTTAAAGGGAACCTGTCACCTGAATTTGGCGTTGAATTTTGGTGTTTGATTCACCCTTTCCTTACCCGCTGGCTGCATGTTGGCCCCAATATTGGATTGAAGTTCATTCTCTGTCCTCCATAGTACACGCCCACATCAGCTGATCAAGCAGCAATGCAATTACACCAGCAGGCCAGTGGGTGGAAACAGACATTAACTCACGGTGGTCCAAAAGAAAAAAAGTTTTAAGTTAAAGAAACCAGATCTACCACAAATCCAGAAATGAATCGTGACAAAGTGGTTCAGAAGTGGAGTATTTCCAAGAGTGGGGGGTGGGACTGTGGAAAGTTTGCAGGGTGGAGGCGGAGCTTGGATGGAGCCTGGTTGGAATCTATAGGGGCCTGAAAATTTAGCCACTATGGTGCCTTGAAATTCCTGTTGGCAGTCCTGTTCGGGGTGAAGAGGTTCAATGAACAATCAAACATCTGTTACACAGAATAGGGCTATATTAAACTGTGAAGAGGGAGCAGCCACCATCTTGGATATGGGGCATAATGCTGGCTTCCTATCAGAGATTGGCCTGACTCCATTTTGTCTCATATCAGAATTCACGTGGTCACGCGTCTGCAGGGACATGAGCACTCCTGGCCCCCACCTTTTTCCTACTTGAATGAAGGCCCCTTAGTATGGTAATGGACTGAGTCCAGTGTAGCAGGTAGATGGCACTTCAAAGCTTGAATGAGGAAGCCACACCAGCAGGGGGCATGGAGGTGCCTGGAGGCTCAATTAAAGCATACATATCAGATGGCTAGGAGAAGCCAGAAAGTGATCCAACACTTCACAAGGAACATTGACAACTGGCAAGGGCTAATGAATCCTGCACACTTAAATATCCCAGTCAGAACAGCAATTAGCAGATACACCTGGCCAGGACTGTGACTCAGAGACAACTGCATTCCCACCAACAACCACTGGAGGGAACCCAAGAGCAGAATTCACAACAACAGACCAACGCCAGCGACTTTGGCCTCGGTGCTGTGCTCCACCAGGTCGACACTATGGATCATGAACACCCCGTTTTGTACCTGAGCCGGAAGCTCCTGCCGAGGGAAGTGGCCTATTCCACGATGGAGAAGTAATGTCTGGTAATTGTATGGGCCATGCAGCATCTACTGCCATACTTGTACGGATGCCAATTCACCATGCAAACAGACCACAACCCCCTCAGCTGGTGACACACGGTCTCTGGGACGAATGGGAGGCTGTTATGCTGGAGCCTCACTCTCCAGCAGTATCACTTCACCATTTGCCACCGAAGAGGCAGAGACCATAATAACGCTGATGGGTGGTCCCGGCAAGGAGAAGGTGTGGAAGGGAGCATGGGGGAACACAGGAATATGATACCCTCTAGCGCCCTCTAAAGCAGGGAGGTGTGAAGAGGGAGCAGCCACCATCTTGGATATGGGGCATAATGCTGGCCTCCTATCAGGGATTGGCCTGACTCCATTTTGTCTCATATCAGAATTCACCGGGTCACACGTCTGCAGGGACATGAGCACTCCTGGCCCCCACCTTTTTCCTACTTGAATGAATACCCTTTAGCATGGTAATGAACTGAGACCAGTGTAGCAGACAGATGGCACTTCAAAGCTTGAATGAGGAAGCCACGCCAGCAGGGGGCATGGAGGTGCCTGGGGGCTCAATTAAAGCATACATGTCAGATGGCTACAGGAGGACACATCTATTGTCTCCCCAGCCGGACCGTCTACAACATGAAAATCTGAATTATGGACGCATCGTCCGAGGTACAGGCTCATAAAAAATATCCTCATAGCCCTGAAGAAATTGCGCATCTAACAGTGCAACTCCCAGGTCAGTGAGAGTTCTGGGACCTGAGATATAGAGATCAGCCTCCCACAGTGATCAAATGGGTCCAGGTTTGATCCCTGTACGACCAGCAGAACAAACCACGTGCGCTGGTACCGCCCGTGTACTGATCCGATAATCCTGAGATAAGTTATTCTATTTATTAGGTATTGGGAATAAATTCTACATTGAAGTTGAAGGGTGGAGATTGTTAGCCCACCCAGGTACTGGGGTAGGGACACAGAAGGATTAAGAGCTGAGGACACATGGAGAATCAGACAACCGAAGAAGATAATGATGAAATAAGGAACAGGGCATATGCCAGCCAGAGGGGAGCAAGTACATGCTTTTTTGGGGGCTGCCCGGCAACTAGAAGTCTTGTACCTATGGAACGCAGAGCTCCCTGGCCTCCACAAGCGACCTTCAACCTGGTAAATTGACCTCCAGCTTTATACCTGTAAACCTTGTACTATTATTGTTATTTTGTACTCTGACTGTAACTCTTGGTATATTTTTACAGTATATGTCTTGTAATTATCTAGTGCACCCTTAAGGCAATTAAACTATAAATTAATTTTGGGCAGATCCTTTTATTCTGATTGCGAATCTTAGAATACTCAGCGTGAGTAACAGGGCAGTCTCCCTGGCGGCCATTTGCTCTAAGTGCAGTTCCATTTTTGACCTGAGAGACAAAGGGGGCACCGGAGAGCTGTGCCTGTGTAGTTACGTCATGGATTGGTGACGTGGAAGGAACCAGTTTCCTTCACATTGGTGGCAGCGTGGAGGGATCAGAGTAATAGTGTGCGTGGACCTCTACTCCCAGACACTAAAGACTACCAGCGGTAACTTTCACTGCTGAGGTCTTAAGGTCAGCCCAGCACTAGATGGTCAGAGTGTAGATATAATAAGTTGTGTGCAAGGTCAGGGTTACAGCTGTGTTAGTAACCAGAGGTTCCAAAGATGGCAGATGGCACCAGGAGTGCGGTGAGGGCGCAGGCCAGTGCTATGGTCTATGAGGAGGTGGTGGTGTACATACCGTTCAAGGCGAGGGGGAGCTCAGCCAGGACTCCCCAAGGAGCCAGCCACCCATGCTTAGTCCTGCAGGGGACTACCCACCACCTACCTGCCCCAGCCTGTCCACATCAGTGGCCCTTGTTGCAGCAGCAGTGGCACGACTCCAGGTGGGTAAGGAAGACGCCTATGTGAAACTCATGGCAGCTGCAGAGAAAGCAGCAGAGCGAGAGCGTGCAGACAGCCGTGAAGCTGCAGAGCGGGCAGCGGAGCAAGCAGCGGCAGAGAGAGCAGCGGAGCACCAGCACTGAATGGCGTTGGCTCAACACGAGCTGGACGCCACAGCACTACCAGAGTCCAAGGCTTCCAAAATCCAGGCTGAGGACTTCCCTCTGCTTGAGAATGATGGAGGCCTGGATTCCTTCCTGCTGGCCTTTGAAAGGACCCGCCTCCAACTCCATCTGGTCCCGGATCAGTGGGCAAGATACCTGACCCCCCGTTTGAGAGGTAAGTCCCTGGAATTTTTGGCGGACTTACCTGCCGGGGCGGAGCAGGACTACAACAGCATCAAGTGGGCCCTGATCCAGCACAACAACCTCACCTCGGGTCTAGCGCTCACCACCCGCCAGGAGGTCCAGGGACTGTTCGTCATGGAGCAGTTCTTGTGGAACAGCCCAGAGGACCTCCAGCAGTTGCTCCGTAACTGGAAACCAAAGAGGGCTTCTGCTACAGCCGCCCTAGCAGACGAGTATGCCAATAACAGGGCAACTGAGCCGAAGAAGCCTGCCAGCAGCACCTGGAGAGGGGGTAAGCCCAATCTTGCCCATTTCCCCAGCCCCCAGAGTGCAAGAGGTGTACCCCCCTGCTGCCCTCTCCAGGCCAGGCGCAGAATTCAGACATTGTCATCACTGCAACCAGCCAGAACACTTCAAGGCTGAATGGCCCCAGCGTCATAAGGCCCCATCCCTGTCCCAGAAACCGTCCACTGTTTTATGTGTGGGAGGGGATTGGAGGGAGGTCCCTGGACAATTACCAACCCATCACCATCGGGCGCTCAGCGGTCATGAGACTGCGGGACACAGGCTCCGAACGAACCCTGGTACGTCCTGAGGTGGGGTCCCCTCAAGACTTGGTACTGAGGAAAACACTTTCCGTCTCCGGAATTGGAGGGGTGGAACTGGCGCTGCCTGTCGCAAAGGTGTTTTTGGACTGGGGCACCAGGAGGGGAATGCGGGAGGTGGGAGTAACACCAAACATTCCTGCCAATGTGTTACTTGGGACCGATTTGGGGTGGCTAGTGTCTCAGTATGTGGCCACTGAACCTCCAAGTTTGGCTCCACAAGAATGTCATGACTCTACTGTGAATGCCGATGTTGATGTGTTAAATGTCACCCCAACAGTGGAGGAGGGAGTGAAACCTGATGGTAATGCATGCACTGACACCCCATACACAGGAGATATAGAAAAACTGACTGAACAGCAATCTAATCTGAACTGGTGCATAACCAAAAAAGTCATATAGCAAATAGATTAATGGCTGCACTCAAAATTAATCTGTGCTAGAGCAAGGAAATGTGCGATACATGAAATGGGAATAGCATAATGGCTTGTGAAATATATGAAAAAACACATGAGATTCTTAGCACAAGATTTGGCCAAAAGTTGTGAGCCCATCCACCAATCGTCAAGGTAATCTCAGAACGGATGGGTACCTGAGCTGACTGCCTAGTGTGAACACTTACCTATGGCTAATAACGTGGTAAAGCCTGCTTATATAGGAAGCTCAGAACCAACTGTGTTAGGATGTACAGTTAGGGCCAGAAATATTTGGACAGTGACACAATTTTCGCGAGTTGGGCTCTGCATGCCACCACATTGGATTTGAAATGAAACCTCTACAACAGAATTCAAGTGCAGATTGTAACATTTAATTTGAAGGGTTGAACAAAAATATCTGATAGAAAATGTAGGAATTGTACACATTTCTTTACAAACACTCCACATTTTAGGAGGTCAAAAGTAATTGGACAAATAAACATAACCCAAACAAAATATTTTTATTTTCAATATTTTGTTGCAAATCCTTTTGTTGCCTTAAGTCTGGAACCCATGGACATCACCAAACGCTGGGTTTCCTCCTTCTTAATGCTTTGCCAGGCCTTTACAGCCGCAACCTTCAGGTCTTGCTTATTTGTGGGTCTTTCCGTCTTAAGTCTGGATTTGAGCAAGTGAAATGCATGCTCAATTGGGTTTAGATCTGGAGATTGACTTGGCCATTGCAGAATGTTCCACTTTTTGGCACTCATGAACTCCTGGGTAGCTTTGGATGTATGCTTGGGGTCATTGTCCATCTGTACTATGAAGCGCCGTCCAATCAACTTTGCAGCATTTGGCTGAATCTGGGCTGAAAGTATATCCCGGTACACTTCAGAATTCATCCGGCTACTCTTGTCTGCTCTTATGTCATCAATAAACACAAGTGACCCAGTGCCATTGAAAGCCATGCATGCCCATGCCATCACGTTGCCTCGACCATGTTTTACAGAGGATGTGGTGTGCCTTGGATCATGTGTCGTTCCCTTTCTTCTCCAAACTTTTTTCTTCCCATCATTCTGGTACAGGTTGATCTTTGTCTCATCTGTCCATAGAATACTTTTCCAGAACTGAGCTGGCTTCTTGAGGTGTTTTTCTGCAAATTTAACTCTGGACTGTCTATTTTTTGTATTGATGAATGGTTTGCATCTAGATGTGAACCCTTTGTATTTACTGTCATGGAGTCTTCTCTTTACTGTTGACTTAGAGACAGATACACCTACTTCACTGAGAGTGTTCTGGACTTCAGTTGATGTTGTGAACGGGTTCTTCTTCACCAAATTAAGTATGCGGCGATCATCCACCACTGTTGTCATCCGTGGACGCCCAGGCCTTTTTGAGTTCCCAAGCTCACCAGTCAATTCCTTTTTTCTCAGAATGTACCCAACTGTTGATTTTGCTACTCCAAGCATGTCTGCTATCTCTCTGATGGATTTTTTCTTTTTTTTCAGCCTCAGGATGTTCTGCTTCACCTCAATTGAGAGTTCCTTTGACCGCATGTTGTCTGCTCACAGCAACAGCTTCCAAATGCAAAACCACACACCTGGAATCCACCCCTGACCTTTTAACTACTTCATTGATTACAGGTTAACGAGGGAGACGCCTTCAGAGTTAATTGCAGCCCTTAGAGTCCATTGTCCAATTACTTTTGGTCCCTTGAAAAAGAGGACGCTATGCATTACAGAGCTATGATTCCTAAACCCTTTCTCCGATTTGGATGTGGAAACTATCATATTGCAGCTGGGAGTGTGCACTTTCAGCCCATATTATATATATAATTGTATTTCTGAACATGTTTTTGTAAACAGCTAAAATAACAAAACTTGTGTCACTGTCCAAATATTTCTGGCCCTAACTGTAATTAGAATCACAGCATGGTGAAGGGCGGGGCGTTTAAGTCAGAAAAAATAGTATATAGTCGATATAGGTTATGCACCAGTTCAGATTAGATTGCTGTTCAGTCAGTTTTTCTATATCTACTATATACTAAACAAAACAAACTTCAGGTGGCCTGGGAGGGCCCATACCTCGTGCACCAGCAGCTCAATGCCGTCACCTATCTGGTCACCCTGGACCACGCCCATGGAAGGAGGAAGGCCTTCCACGTGAACATGATGAAGGCACATCATGAGCCGGAGGCTTGTGCCCACCCAGTGTGCAACCTTCCCGAGGAAGATGAGGTAGAAACTCTCCTGGATCTGCTCACCCAAGCCAAGGCGGGTGGATCCATCGAGGATGTGGGCGTTGTCCACCAGCTCTCGGAGTACCAACGTTCCCAGCTGGGGGTCATCCTGCACCCCTTTTGGGGGCTGTTCCGCAGCCTGCCTGGAAGGACTGAGGCAGCCGTCCAAGAGGTGAACACCCCCCGATCCGGCGTTCAGCATATTGGGTCTCTCTTGAGGTACAGCAGCACATGTGCCAAGAGATAGATGAGATGCTGAAGCTGGGGGTGATCCAAGCATCCAACAGCATGTGGGCTTCACCTGTAGTCCTTGTCCCTAAAAAGGACCGAAGTACGCGGTTCTGCGTGGACTACCGGGGGCTCAACGCTGTGACGGTCACTGATGTGTACCGAATGCCACGCATCGATGACCTGCTCGATCCGCTGGCCGGGGAGAAGTACCTGACCATCATGGATCTGAGCAGGGGATACTGGCAGATTCCCCTGACCTCTAAGGCACGGGAACACTCTGCCTTTATCACCCCATTTGGACTGTATGAGTCCACGGTGATGCCCTTCGGCATGAAGAATGCCCCTGCCACATTTCAGTGGATGGTCAACACGCTGCTCGAGGGACTGGAAGGGTATGCGACCGCATACCTGGTTGATATTTCCATCTTCAGGCCCACCTGGGAGGATCACCTAGAGCACATGGTGCAGGTGCTCTGGCGGATCCAGCGAGAAGGCTTGACAATTAAGCCAGAAAAATGCAAGCTGGGTATGAGTGAGGTCCACTACCTGGGACACCGGGTAGGTGTGGGAACTCTGAAGCCAGATCCTGGGAAGGTGGATGCCATCACCTCCTGGCCCTCCCCCAGGACCAAGAAGCAGGTTATGTCCTTCCTGGGGACTTCTGGGTACTATAGGAAATTTGTTCCACAGTATAGTACCCTGGCCAAGCCCCTGACGGACCTCAGCAAGAAGAAGCTGCCCGTCACAGTCGAATGGACAGTCGCCTGCGAGACAGCTTTCCAGGTGCTCAAAACCACCCTTTCTAGCTCTCCTGTACTACAGGCCGCTGACTTCACATGGCCGTTCGTAGTACAGACTGTTATGATCCGGTGACCTTGGAGCAGCATGAGAACTTTCACTGGAGAAGGTAGTCCCTATACTGACCGCAATCCTGAACCTAACACCGCAACTAGAAGTAGCCTTGGAGTGTACCTAACAACCTAGACACCTCGTCACATCCGGAGGACTAAATACCCCTAAAGATGGAAATAGGAATACTATCTTGCCTCAGAGCAGATCCCCAAAGGATAGACAGCCCCCCACAAATATTGGCGGTGAGTCGGAGAGGAAAAAACATACACAGGCAGAAAAACAGGATTTAGCACAGGAGGCCACTCTAGCTAAATAGGACAGGATAGGACAGAGTTCTGTGCGGTCAGTATTAAAACCCTTCAAAAAATATCCACAGCAGAATATACAAAAACTTCCTACATCTAACTAAAGATGTAGGAGCGTATATCTGCAACTCCAGCGAATCCTACAATCAGAGCAGGAATACAAACAAAAACAAGCACACAGCAGTGTGCCACAGACACAAAAAACCAAACACTTATCTTTGCTGAATTTGGCAGCTAGCAGGAGAAGCCAGAAAGTGATCCAACACTTCACAAGGAACATTGACAACTGGCAAGGGCTAATGAATCCTGCACACTTAAATATCCCAGTCAGAACAGCAATTAGCAGATACACCTGGCCAGAACTGTGATTTAGAGACAACTGCATTCCCACCTATAACCTCTGGAGGGAACCCAAGAGCAGAATTCACAACAGTACCCCCCCTTGAGGAGGGGTCACCGAACCCTCACCAGGGCCCCCAGGACAATCAGGATGAGCCAGATGAAAGGCACGGACCAAATCAGCAGCATGGACATCAGAGGCAAAAACCCAAGAATTATCCTCCTGGCCATAACCCTTCCATTTGACCAGGTACTGAAGCTTTCGCCTCGAAAAACGGGAATCCAAAATCTTCTCAACAACATATTCCAACTCCCCATCAACCAACACAGGGGCCGGAGGATCAACAGAGGGAACAATGGGCTCCACATATTTCCGCAACAAAGATCTATGGAAGACATTATGGATAGCAAAAGAGGCCGGAAGCGCCAGTCAAAAAGACACCGGATTAATAATCTCAGCAATCCTATAAGGACCAATAAACCGAGGCTTAAACTTAGGAGAAGAAACCTTCATAGGAACATGACGGGAAGACAACCAGACCAGATCCCCAACCCGAAGCCGGGAACCAACACACCGACGACGATTAGCAAAACGTTGAGCCCCCTCTTGAGACAACACCAAATTGTCCACCACATGAGCCCAAATCTGCTGCAACCTGTCCACCACAGAATCCACACCAGGACAGTCAGAAGGCTCAACCTGCCCAGAAGAAAAACGAAGATGAAAACCAAAATTACAAAAGAAAGGCGAAACCAAGGTAGCCGAACTAGCCCGATTATTAAGGGCAAACTCGGCCAATGGCAAGAAAGCCACCCAATCATCCTGATCAGCAGACACAAAGCATCTCAAATAAGTCTCCAAAGTCTGATTAGTTTGCTCGGTCTGGCCATTTGTCTGAGGATAAAATGCAGAAGAAAAAGACAAATCAATGCCCAGCCTAGCAAAAAAGGCCCGCCAAAACCTAGAAACAAACTGGGAACCTCTGTCGGACACAATATTCTCCGGAATACCATGCAAACGAACCACATGCTGAAAAAACAACGGAACCAAATCTGAAGAGGAAGGCAATTTAGGCAAAGGCACCAAATGAACCATCTTAGAGAACCGGTCACAAACAACCCAGATAACAGACATCTTCTGGGAGACCGGAAGATCAGAAATAAAATCCATCGAAATATGCATCCAGGGCCTCTCAGGGACTGGCAATGGCAAAAGCAACCCACTAGCACGGGAACAACAAGGCTTGGCCCGCGCACAAGTCCAACAGGACTGCACAAAAGAACGCACATCACGCGACAATGAAGGCCACCAAAAGGATCTACCAACCAAATCTCTGGTACCAAAAATGCCAGGATGACCAGCCAACACGGAACAGTGTTCCTGACAGATGGACTAGTAGAGTGATTTCTGAGGTTCAAACAGTTTCCCCACAGGACAGCGGTCAGTTTTGTCAGCCTGAAATTCCTGAAGAACCCGTCGTAAATCAGGGGAAATGGCAGAAAGGACCACCCCCTCTTTCAGAATACCGACCGGCTCTAAGACCTCAGGAGAATCAGGCAAAAAAATGCTAGAGAGGGCATCAGCCTTAATATTCTTAGAACCCGGAAGGTACGAGACCACGAAATCAAAACGGGAAAAAAACAAGGACCAACGAGCCTGTCTAGGATTCAGCCATTTAGCCGACTCGAGGTAAATCAAATTCTTATGATCGGTCAAGACTACAATACGGTGCTTAGCTCCCTCAAGCCAATGTCGCCACTCCTCAAACGCCCACTTCATAGCCAACAACTCCCGATTGCCGACATCATAATTGCGTTCAGCAGGCGAAAACTTACGGGAAAAGAAGGCACACGGTTTCATTAAGGAACCAACAGGATCCCTCTGAGACAAAACGGCCCCTGCCCCAATCTCAGAAGCGTCAACCTCAACCTGAAACGGAAGAGAAACATCCAGTTGGCGCAACACCGGAGCAGAAGTAAATCGACAACAGCGATGTGTCACCAGTCAAAAAATTGTATCAAAGCAGGGTGTGACTAATAATAAACATTAACTTTTAATATATAAGGCTAAAATCGGTATAAACAACCACATATAGGTGAACAAACAAAGGACTCACAGAATAGATTCCCATATACATGGAATCTGCGGATAATAGGATCCCTCAGACTGTCCACATGGACGCCTCAGTGTCAGTCTTTAAAAGGGAAAAATCTCCCAAGAAGGAGCATGTAACATGTATAAGTAGTATCTCTCACCGCATATGAAAAAACATGAAGGTGCGGTGAAGGTGCATGTATTCTGTCTTAATAGTTAATGCAGAGCCATACACAGTACATAAAGAAAAATTGGAACGATCTCACCTCTAGTTTCCTTGTAACGGCAAGATCTACTCACATCCGCAGCATCTGGGAGGGGGGGTCCACAGTTTTGACCACACATATACCCATCCAAGCTGTCCGGCATGTGAATTAACCCCAAAACATCAACCGCATTGAAGAATGCGGTTGATGTTTTGGGGTTAATTCACATGCCGGACAGCTTGGATGGGTATATGTGTGGTCAAAACTGTGGACCCCCCCTCCCAGATGCTGCGGATGTGAGTAGATCTTGCCGTTGCAAGGGAACTAGAGGTGAGATCATTCCAATTTTTCTTTATGTACTGTGTATGGCTCTGCATTAACTAGTAAGACAGAATACATGCACCTTCACCGCACCTTCATGTTTTTTCATATGCGGTGAGAGATACTACTTATACATGTTACATGCTCCTTCTTGGGAGATTTTTCCCTTTTAAAGACTGACACTGAGGCGTCCATGTGGACAGTCTGAGGGATCCTATTATCCGCAGATTCCATGTATATGGGAATCTATTCTGTGAGTCCTTTGTTTGTTCACCTATATGTGGTTGTTTATACCGATTTTAGCCTTATATATTAAAAGTTAATTTTTTTATTAGTCACACCCTGCTTTGATACAGAAGTAAATCGACGTTTAAGCTCCTGAAAGGCAGAGACAGCCGCAGAGGACCAATTCGCCACATCAGTGCCTTTCTTCATCAAATCGGTCAAGGGTTTAACCACGCTGGAAAAATTAGCAATGAAACGGCGATAAAAATTTGCAAAACCCAAAAATTTCTGAAGGCTCTTCACGGATGTGGGCTGAATCCAATCATGAATGGCCTCAACCTTAACCGGATCCATCTCTATAGAAGAGGGAGAAAAAATAAAGCCCAAAAAAGAAACCTTCTGCACCCCAAAGAGACACTTAGACCCTTTCACAAACAAAGCATTGTCACGAAGGATCTGAAATACCATCCTGACCTGTTGCACATGAGACTCCCAATCATCGGAAAAAATCAAAATATCGTCCAAATATACAATCAAGAATTTATCAAGATAAGTACGGAAGATATCATGCATGAAGGACTGAAATACAGATGGAGCATTAGAGAGTCTGAATGGCATCACAAGGTATTCAAAATGGCCTTCGGGCGTGTTAAACGCAGTTTTCCATTCATCACCCTGCTTAATACGAACAAGATTATATGCCCCTCAAAGGTCAATCTTAGTAAACCAACTAGCTCCCTTAATCCTAGCAAACAAATCAGAAAGCAAAGGTAAAGGGTATTGAAACTTGACCGTGATCTTATTCAAGAGGCGATAATCTATACAGGGTCTCAAGGAACCATCTTTTTTAGCAACAAAAAGAACCCCCCTCCCAATGGTGAAGAAGATGGTCGAATATTCCCTTTCTCCAAAGACTCCTTAATATAGCTCTGCATGGTGGTATGTTCAGGCACAGACAGGTTGAAAAGTCGACCCTTAGGAAACTTACAGCCTGGAATCAAGTCAATAGCACAATCGCAGACCCTGTACGGTGGAAGGAAACTGGACTTGGGCTCATCAAATACATCCTGAAAATCAGACAAAAACTCTGGAATTTCAGAAGAGGAAAAAGAGGAGATTGACATCAAAGGAACATCATTATGAACCCCCTGACAACCCCAACTAGTCACAGACATGGACTTCCAATCCAACACAGGATTATGTACCTGCAACCACGGAAAACACAGCACGATAGCATCATGCAAGTTATGCAACACCAGAAATCGACAATCTTCCTGATGGGCTGGCACCATGCGCATGGTCACCTGTGTCCAAAACTGGGGCTTATTTTTAGCCAAGGGTGTCGCATCAATGCCCCTTAAAGGAATAAGGTTCTGCAAAGGCTGCAAGGGAAAACCACAACGCTTGGCAAACTCAAAGTCCATTAAATTCAAAGCGGCGCCTGAATCCACAAACGCCATGACAGAAAATGATGACAATGAGCAGATCAAGGACACAGATAACAAAAATTTAGGTTGTTCAGTACTGATGGTAATTGAACTGGCGACCCTCTTTGACCGCTTAGGGCAGACAGAAATGACATGAGAAGCGTCGCCACAATAATAACACAACCTATTTTGACGTCTGAAACCTTGTCGTTCCGTTCTAGACAGAATTCTATCACACTGCAATGGCTCAGGAATTTGCTCTGAGGATAACACCACAGCGCGCACAGTTCTGCGCTCCCGCAAGCGCCGGTCAATCTGAATGGCCAGAGACATAGAATCACTCAGACCGGAAGGCGTGGGAAACCCCACCATAACATCTTTAACGGATTCAGAAAGACACTTTCTGAAAATTGCCACCAAAGCATCATTATTCCATTTAGTCAACACAGACCATTTTGTGAATTTCTGACAATACAATTCTGCCGCCTCTTGACCCTGAGACAGGGCCAACAAGGTCTTCTCAGCTTGATCCACAGAATTAGGTTCATCATATAATAATCCCAAAGCCTGAAAAAAGGAGTCAATATTAAGCAAAGCCGGATTCCCAGATTCCAGGGAAAACGCCCAATCCTGCGGGTCGTCACGCAGCAGGGAGATTACGATTTTTACCTGCTGAATGGAATCACCAGAGGATCGAGGTCTCAGAGCAAAAAACAGTTTACAGTTGTTTTTAAAACTCAAGAATTTGAACCTGTCACCAGAAAACAAATGAGGAGTAGGAATCTTCAGTTCTAAAGCAGGAGTCTGAACAATATAATCAGAAAAACCCTGCACCCTAGCAGCAAGCTGGTCTACACGAGAAGCTAATTCCTGAACATTCATGCTTGCACCAGGCTCCTCAGCCACCCAGATATTAAGAGGGAAGAGAACACAAAACAGACTGGAGAAAAAAAATGGCTCAAGACCTTTCTTCCCTTCTTCTGAGATGCATTTAACTCATTGTGGGCCAGTTGTACTGTTATGATCCGGTGACCTTGGAGCAGCATGAGAACTTTCACTGGAGAAGGTGGTCCCTATACTGACCGCAATCCTGAACTTAACATCGCAACTAGAAGTAGCCGTGGAGTGTACCTAACAACCTAGACACCTCGTCACAGCCGGAGGACTAAATACCCCTAAAGATGGAAATAGGAATACTATCTTGCCTCAGAGCAGATCCCCAAAGGATAGACAGCCCCCCACAAATATTGGCGGTGAGTCGGAGAGGAAAAAACATACACAGGCAGAAAAACAGGATTTAGCACAGGAGGCCACTCTAGCTAAATAGGACAGGATAGGACAGAGTTCTGTGCGGTCAGTATTAAAACCCTTCAAAAAATATCCACAGCAGAATATACAAAAACTTCCTACATCTAACTAAAGATGTAGGAGCGTATATCTGCAACTCCAGCAAATCCTACAATCAGAGCAGGAATACAAACAAAAACAAGCACACAGCAGTGTGCCACAGACACAAAAAACCAAACACTTATCTTTGCTGAATTTGGCAGCTAGCAGGAGAAGCCAGAAAGTGATCCAACACTTCACAAGGAACATTGACAACTGGCAAGGGCTAATGAATCCTGCACACTTAAATATCCCAGTCAGAACAGCAATTAGCAGATACACCTGGCCAGGACTGTGACTCAGAGACAACTGCATTCCCACCAACAACCACTGGAGGGAACCCAAGAGCAGAATTCACAACAACAGACCAACGCCAGCGACTTTGGCCTCGGTGTTGTGCTCCACCAGGTCGACACTATGGGTCATGAACACCCCGTTTTGTCCCTGAGCCGGAAGCTCCTGCCGAGGGAAGTGGCCTATTCCACGATGGAGAAGGAATGTCTGGCAATTGTATGGGCCATGCAGCATCTACTGCCATACTTGTACGGAAGCCAATTCACCATGGAAACAGACCACAACCCCCTCAGCTGGTGATACACGGTCTCTGGGACGAATGGGAGGTTGTTATGCTGGAGCCTCACTCTCCAGCAGTATCACTTCACCATTTGCCACCGAAGAGGCAGAGACCATAATAACGCTGATGGGTGGTCCCGGCAAGGAGAAGGTGTGGAAGGGAGCATGGGGGAACACAGGAATATGATACCCTCTAGCGCCCTCTAAAGCAGGGAGGTGTGAAGAGGGAGCAGCCACCATCTTGGATATGGGGCATAATGCTGGCCTCCTATCAGGGATTGGCCTGACTCCATTTTGTCTCATATCAGAATTCACCGGGTCACACGTCTGCAGGGACATGAGCACTCCTGGCCCCCACCTTTTTCCTACTTGAATGAATACCCTTTAGCATGGTAATGAACTGAGACCAGTGTAGCAGACAGATGGCACTTCAAAACTTGAATGAGGAAGCCACGCCAGAAGGGGGCATGGAGGTGCCTGGGGGCTCAATTAAAGCATACATGTCAGATGGCTACAGGAGGACACATCTATTGTATCCCCAGCCGGACCATCTACAACATGAAAATCTGAATTATGGACGCATCGTCCGAGGTACAGGCTCATAAAAAATATCCTCATAGCCCTGAAGAAATTGCGCATCTGACAGTGCAACTCCCAGGTCAGTGAGAGTTCTGGGACCTGAGATATAGAGATCAGCCTCCCACAGCGATCAAGGTTTGATCCCTGTACGACCAGCAGAACAAACCACGTGCGCTGGTACCGCCCGTGTACTGATCCGATAATCCTGAGATAAGTTATTCTATTTTTTATGTATTGGGAATAGACTCTACAGGGAAGCTGAAGGGTGGAGATTGTTAGCCCACCCAGGTACAGGGGGGAGGGACACAGAAGTATTAAGAGCTGAGGACACATGGAAAGTCAGACAACCAAAGAAGATGATGATGAAATAAGGAACAGGGCATATGCCAGCCAGAGGGGAGTAAGCATATGCTTTTTGGGGGCTGCCCAGCAACTAGAAGTCTTGTACCTATGTAACACAGAGCTCCCTAGCCTCAACAAGCGACCTTCAACCTGGTAAATTGACCTCCAGCTTTATACCGCTAAGTCTTGTACTATTATTATATTTTACTCTGACTGTAACTCTTGGTATATTTTTACAGCATATTTCTTGTAATTATCTTGTGTGCCCTTAAGGCAATTAAACCATAAATTAATAAATTAATTTTGGGCTGATCCTTCTATTCTGATTGCGAATCTTAGAATACCCAGAAAGGGTAACAGGGAAGTCTCCCCGGCTGCCATTTGCTCTAGGTGCAGTTCCCTTATTGACCTGAAAGACAAAGGGGGCGCCGGAGAGCTGTGCCTGTGTAGTTATATCACGGATTGGTGACGTGGGAGGAACCAGTTTTCTCCACATAAACCCTGTTCTCAGAAATCACCAATTGCTCCCCCACCAAAAGATCTAGAGCGCAATAGCAGAAGCTACCTTTGTAATGTAAATTAAAGAGCTCTTCTACCCTCTTCTGCATCACAATCAGGATATAAGTAGTAGTTATGTATCTCCTAGCACACAAGCTCCTCCCTCTGAATACATGGTCATGAAATCCAGCTCAATAGAGTAAAGCATCTCCAGCTTTAAAAGGTTCATTGTTAAAATATCTTCACACGCATATCCATAAATAAGAGCATCAATGATTTTTAGGTGCGCTCTGGTCTTCAACCTTACTCACATCATCAACTGACTACCTGATAATTATCATCTCTGGCAGTGACATTTTGCTCCATTCTCGGATAGAAACAAGCAGTTGCAGTGAGCTGGCTTTTCCCTTTTCTTCCTCTCACAGAGTGTAGCAGCATGGCAGCCATGTACAGACATTGACAGTGAAGGACTCCTATGCAGGACTTATGTCTGTCCCTTCCTCCTTCAGGCTCCATTTGCATATATACATACACACATTTAAATGCCCATTCAAATCTGGAAAACATATATAAAATATGCACAAGCTAATACATTACACACATGATTAGATTACACATGTATAAACACACAAATCCACACAAGATTATATAAAATACACACATAAACATAATACATGCCTAAGCACAATGACTAGTGATGAGCGAATATACTCGTTACTCGAGATTTCTCGAGCATGCTCGGGTGTCCTCCGAGTATTTTTTAGTGCTCGGAAATTTAGTTTTTTTTGCCGCAGCTGAATGATTTACATCTGTTAGCCAGCATAAGTACATTTGGGGGTTGCCTGGTTGCCAGGGAATTCCCACATGTACTTATACTGGCTAACAGATATAAATCATTCAGCTGCGGCAATAAAAACTAAATTTCTGAGCACTAAAAATACTCGGAGGACCCTCGAGCATGCTCGGGAAATCTCGAGTAACGATTATATTCACTCATCACTAACAATGACCTGACAATTGTTTTTTGTTCATTAATTCATAGTTGAAACAGCAATAACTTTTATTTTTACCTAAATGCATTAGTATATAGAAAAAATATATAGCAATAGGTTAAATTAAAAAGATTTTTAGCTTTATTACTTTATACATGAGTTTAAAAATCCAAGACAGGGCTAGATAATAAAAAAATCACCTTCGATGTGTTTAGAGCACGATCAGTGTTCTTAATCATTGCATATATTGAGCATGGCGATATGGCAATATATAACCTGAAATGAACAATCAAGGAATAGAAATAGAGAATTATGGGAAAATACATTTAAATGGTAATATACTGTATATCCTGTGAAGATGTAATTAACCTTGGGGAATGTGGTGCATGTCACCAGTTGGCTATATATCTAGCGGCCAAATTAATAAGAAAGAGTAATTAAATGAAAACAGAAAGTAAAGAAATAAATATAAAAATGCAGATGAGTTGCAAATGTTACTATTAGATTAATAGCAGCTGAATACACATCAATGGCAGGTATGCAAAAAATCTGTGGGACTATATATACACTTAAGTTGCCACTGAATCTGTGAAAGCTAAATATAGAATTCAATACTAAGTACTGTATAAAAAAAACTATGGTGTTTCTACCATACAGTAGTGTTCAAAATAATAGGAGTATATTCAAGAACATGAGTTAATCACAAAATCTTTATAATAGTTTTTATGTCCATGCATTGGGAACATTGCACACTGTTTTCCAATTCAAAACACGAAGAGAAATATATATAATTTTTAACTACAACAACTACTATATAGCGGTATAATAATAAATATTAATTTTAAGCTAACATATTTCGCAGTGCTTTACAGCTTGCTGTCCCCGATGGGGCTCACAAACTAAATTCCCTATCAATATGTCTTTGGAGTTTGGAAGGAAACTGGAGAACTGGACGAAACCCATGCAAAGATGGGGAGAACATACAAACTCCTTGCAGATGTTGTCCTTGGTGGGATTTAAACCCAGGACCCCAGCGCTGCCAGGCTGCAGAGCTAACCACTGAGCCACCGTGCAGCACAAATGTGGTATCTGCATTTGTCTTTACAAACTCACACTATGTTTTTATATAGCGGATTTAACATTCTTGTGAATCGCTATCGTAATATGTAGCTGTATACCCACAGTTTTTGAGAACTATGTTGCATAGAACCAACCAACTTCTAGGACATGTCAACTGCTATTCCAGCCAAGGATGCTTGGACTACATCCCACAATTTTTTTGGCATTTGTTAGCCTGCCTCAGAAAGGGCAATTTTAATGTCACCTCACAAGTGTTTTACAGGATTACGTCAAGGGATTGGGCTGGCCACTCCATAACCTCAATTTTGTTGGAATGGAACCAAGATTTTGCTCATTTATTGGTGTGTTTAGGATCGTTGTCTGGTTGAAAAACTAATATCAAGGGCATATCCTCTTCAGAGTAAGGCAATATGACATCTTTAAATATTTTAATATGTGCAAACTGGTCCATAATCCCTGATATGCAGTAAATAGGTCCGGCACTATGGTAAGAGAAACATGCCCATGTCATGATGCTTGCACCACCATGCTTCACCATCTTTAGGGTGTACTGTGGCTTGAATGTAGTGTTTGGTTCCTCTAATGTGTATGTTTAATATATCCATCAATTAACGTAAATTCCCAAAGAAATCCTTACAGGCCACTGTAGTGGTTATTCCAAAATCAAATAATGATCCAGAGTTAATCCCAAGTTACAGGCTTATATCCCTCTTAAATTCGGACATCAAGATTTTCACTAAAAAAAATCTCAAAAAGGATACTCAAAATTATGCCCTTCTTAATACAGTTAGACCAAGTTGGATTCATTAAAGGGAGGCAAGCCTCTGATAGCACAAGAAGAGTTCTAAATTTAATTTCACATGTAGAAAAGCAAAAAAAATCCTTCTGTATTACTCTCTCTAGATGCCAAAAAGGTGTTTGACCAAATAATTGGGATTATATAGTAGCCACTCTAAAAAAATTCAGAATTCATGGACAAATCTTGAAATCTCTTATGGCCTTATACTCTAATCCCTCTTCAAAAGTCCAAGTGAATAATATATTATCTAACTCATTTTCTATCTATAACGAGATGCGGCAAGGTTGCCCATTATCCCCACTCTTATTTGACCTAAAAAGGAACCTTTCACAGAAACCATTAGAACAAATTACTTAATAAACGGAATACTATTTAACTTTAGGCAACATAAAATAAGTCTATTTGCAAATGACACGCTAATCTTTACCACTGACCCTACCAATTCATTGAGAATTATTGCCAGAAAAGTGGCAAAACGCATGTTTTTGCCGCAGCTTTTTTGCTGCCAAGAGCTGCAGAAACCTTGCAGAAATGTCTTCAAGCAACTACTCAACATGCACACATACCCTAACACTGGAGTCACACTATTGACTTTAATATTTGTCGGATTTTGTTCCTGCAAAGTCAAACGAGTGTAAAGCAAGTGGCATGCATTTTTCATGCAAGTACAATCCGATTTCTAACACCTAGCATCCGATTTACATCCTAAGGCTGGTTTTACGCATATTGACATTTTTGGTACCGGAAAAAAAATGGTAACGGAGATGTCAGTGATATATAAAATTAGTACAGTGAGTGCAGCTTACTGTAAATGTATTTAATTATTAAAAGATTATTTTGATTATTTTGTGGAAAAAAATGGTGTGGGCTCCCACATAATTTTCTCAACCATCAGAGGGAAAGCTGACTGCTGAGGGCTGATGTTTATAGCCTGGGAAGGGGGTAATACACATGGAGCTTCCCAGGCTATTAATCAGTTCACAACTGTATACTTAGCCTTCACTGGCTATTAAAATAGTGGACCCCCAAAAAATGGCGTGGGGTTCTCCTATAATTAATAACCAGCAAAGGCTAGGCAGACAGCTGCGGGCTGATATTATTAGCCTAAGAAGGGGCTCTAGATACTGCCCACTCCGAGGCTAAAAACATCAACTCTCAGCCACCCCAGAAAAGGTCCAACGATAAGATGCACCAATTCTGGCACTTAGCTTCACTCTTCCCAATTGTACTGTAGCGGTGGCAAGTGGGGTGACAGTTGGGGGGGGGGGGGTTGATGACACCTTTTTATTGTCAAGTGACATCAAGCCCCAAATTAGTAATGGAGAGTCATCAATAATATGCCCCCATTACTAACCCCTTAGTCACATTGTATGAAAACACAGACACCAAGACAATCACACACAAATATGGTATTGTAGGCATTAGACACTTCTTGGTGACTAGGAGATGTCAATTTATCAGCCACAATGAGTTGGTGGTAACCCTCCTTGACTTTGTGTTACCCAAAAACTTTTTTTACTTTCGATGGTAAAATCCTCCCCCAGCTCAGGGGCACTGCCATGGGCAATCCATGTGCACCAAGTTATGCAAATCTGTTCTTGGGCTGGTGGGAGGACACCATTGTTTTTTTCAGACAAATACAGAGATTTCATCAGTTGCATTGACCTGTGGGTCACATTTATAGATGACATTTTTGTTCTGTGGCGGGGTACCAAGGACATGTTCCAGAAGTTTTTTTATCTGTTGAATATAAATGAAATTGCCATGAACTTGTAATGCCTCACATGATGGAGCGAAGCAACATGAAATGCTTTCCAAAGCAAACTATGGAAGTAATGAAATGGTGTGGCATACAGTTTCAGCATATTCCAGTGCCAGGAAAAAGAAAACAAAAGAGTTGTTTCATTTGTCCAAGAAACTTAGAGAGGAAAACTAAGCGATACTGTACCACTTTTGGGGAAAATATCTGCAAATAACATTCTTCAGAAAGGATAACATGTGAAAATTGTTTGGAAGACCAATAAAATTGAAAAGACAAAGTTAGAAAAGAAATGTAGCTGCAGCTAGTTTACTCTAGATTCATATACCTTTGTGTGTTTTCATATCTTTGCTTGAAATTTGGAAAAAAAAATTTTTTGGTGCTTTCTACAAAAAATTATAATGGGCTGGTGTGTTTCTTCACAAATTACATTATTACAGCCTTTGGTGCTCAAACACTTCAGCAGCTTCACAATGGCCACACTTCAGCAGCTTCACAATGGCCATTCATGCTCTATGGATGGATAGAGACCATAGACTTACGTTCATCAAGGATAAGTTCTCTTTCAAGGGCCCATACCCATCCGGCTCTATTCAAACTAGAGATCTATTGAAATCCCTAGAAAAACTACTTTTCACAGAGATGCGGGATATGTGGGAAGTGGCCTCATTGGAAAAGTACGCCCAAGCCCACATTGCCCCAAAAGGCCTAACTATATACAAAACACTAGCAGGGGCTTTTGGAGACCCCATTATACAACAAGACTGGGATAGCATGTTCAATTCTTTCTCACTCAAAACACTACAGTTTATCATAGATAAACGGGCAGCTAACGTTGACAAAACAAGCCGTTTAATCGAGCAGACATTTGAACAACTTAACACCTGTTCTCTCACTAAGGAAACACAAGGTCTAGCCGATAATATCCTGTATCATCTCAAAGAGAAAGATATCCTGAGCAAGAAAATTAGGAAATTTCAAAGGGACAACATACCAGCAGGACTATATATGAGCCACCCCACTGTTATGTTTGCTAATGACAGGTGTTATGAAGGCAATCCAGAAACACAGTGTGCTTAGCGATCAGAGCGCACACAGTGATCTGACAAATACCCAAAAATACAAGAACGAGCTCTGAGACGTGGAAACTCTGTAGACTGCACACCTAATCCTATCCTAAACACAACTAAAAGCGGCTGTGGATTGCGCCTAACAACTACCTAGGCAACTCGGCACAGCCTAAGAAACTAGCTAGCCTGAAGATAGAAAAATAGGCCTGACTTGCCCCAGAGAAATTCCCCAAAGGAAAAGGCAGCCCCCCACATATAATGACTGTGAGTAAGATGAAAAGACAAAACGTAGGGATGAAATAGATTCAGCAAAGTGGGGCCCGATATTCTAGGACAGAGCGAGGACAGTAAAGCGAACTTTGCAGTCTACAAAAAACCCTAAAGCAGAACCACGCAAAGGGGGTAAAAAAAAAACCCACCGTGCCGAACTAACGGCACGGCGGTACACCCTTTGCGTCTCAGAGCTTCCAGCAAAACAAAAGACAAGCTGGACAGAAAAAAAGCAACAAAAAAACAAAAAGCACTTAGCTATACAGAGCAGCAGGTCACAGGAACAATCAGGAGAAGCTCAGATCCAACACTGAAACATTGACAAGGAGCAAGGATAGCAGCATCAGGCGGAGTTAAGTAATGAAGCAGTGAACGAGCTCACCAGAACACCTGAGGGAGGAAGCTCAGAAGGTGCAGTACCACTTGTGACCACAGGAGTGAATTCAGCCACAGAATTCACAACAGTACCCCCCCCTTGAGGAGGGGTCACCGAACCCTCACCAGAGCCCCCAGGCCGACCAGGATGAGCCGCATGAAAGGCACGAACAAGATCGGAAGCATGAACATCAGAGGCAAAAACCCAGGAATTATCTTCCTGAGCATAACCCTTCCATTTAACCAGATACTGGAGTTTCCGTCTAGAAACACGAGAATCCAAAATCTTCTCCACAATATACTCCAATTCCCCCTCCACCAAAACCGGGGCAGGAGGCTCAACAGATGGAACCATAGGTGCCACGCATCTCCGCAACAACGACCTATGGAATACATTATGTATGGAAAAGGAGTCTGGGAGGGTCAAACGAAAAGACACAGGATTGAGAACCTCAGAAATCCTATACGGACCAATAAAACGAGGTTTAAATTTAGGAGAGGAAACCTTCATAGGAATATGACGAGAAGATAACCAAACCAGATCCCCAACACGAAGTCGGGGACCCACACGGCGTCTGCGATTAGCGAAAAGTTGAGCTTTCTCCTGGGACAAGATCAAATTGTCCACTACCTGAGTCCAGATCTGCTGCAACCTATCCACCACAGAATCCACACCAGGACAGTCCGAAGACTCAACCTGTCCTGAAGAGAAACGAGGATGGAACCCAGAATTGCAAAAAAATGGAGAAACCAAGGTAGCCGAGCTGGCCCGATTATTAAGGGCGAACTCAGCCAATGGCAAAAAGGACACCCAATCATCCTGGTCTGCAGAAACAAAACATCTCAGATATGTTTCCAAGGTCTGATTGGTTCGTTCGGTCTGGCCATTAGTCTGAGGATGGAAAGCCGAGGAAAAGGATAGGTCAATGCCCATCCTACCACAAAAGGCTCGCCAAAACCTTGAAACAAACTGGGAACCTCTGTCAGAAACAATATTCTCAGGAATGCCATGCAACCGAACCACATGCTGAAAGAACAAAGGCACCAAATCAGAGGAGGAAGGCAATTTAGCCAAGGGCACCAGATGGACCATTTTAGAAAAGCGATCACAGACCACCCAAATGACTGACATCTTTTGAGAAACGGGAAGGTCAGAAATGAAATCCATCGAAATATGTGTCCAAGGCCTCTTTGGGACCGGCAAGGGCAAAAGCAACCCACTGGCACGAGAACAGCAGGGCTTAGCCCTAGCACAAATCCCACAGGACTGCACAAAAGTACGTACATCCCGTGACAGAGATGGCCACCACAAGGATCTAGCCACTAACTCTCTGGTACCAAAGATTCCAGGATGACCAGCCAACACCGAACAATGAAGTTCAGAGATAAGTTTATTAGTCCACCTATCAGGGACGAACAGTTTCTCTGCTGGACAACGATCAGGTTTATTCGCCTGAAATTTTTGCAGCACCCGCCGCAAATCAGGGGAGATGGCAGACACAATGACTCCTTCCTTGAGGATACCCGCTGGCTCAGATAAACCCGGAGAGTCGGGCACAAAACTCCTAGACAGAGCATCCGCCTTCACATTTTTAGAGCCCGGAAGGTACGAAATCACAAAGTCGAAGCGGGCAAAAAATAACGACCAACGGGCCTGTCTAGGATTCAAGCGCTTGGCAGACTCGAGATAAGTAAGGTTCTTATGATCAGTCAATACCACCACGCGATGCTTAGCTCCTTCAAGCCAATGACGCCACTCCTCGAATGCCCACTTCATGGCCAGCAACTCTCGATTGCCCACATCATAATTACGCTCAGCAGGCGAAAACTTCCTGGAAAAGAAAGCACATGGTTTCATCACTGAGCAATCAGAACCTCTCTGTGACAAAACCGCCCCTGCTCCAATCTCAGAAGCATCAACCTCGACCTGGAACGGAAGAGAAACATCTGGCTGACACAACACAGGGGCAGAACAAAAACGACGCTTCAACTCCTGAAAAGCTTCCACAGCAGCAGAAGACCAATTAACCAAATCAGCACCCTTCTTGGTCAAATCGGTCAATGGTTTGGCAATGCTAGAAAAATTACAGATGAAGCGACGATAAAAATTAGCAAAGCCCAGGAATTTTTGCAGACTTTTCAGAGATGTCGGCTGAATCCAATCCTGGATGGCTTGGACCTTAACTGGATCCATCTCGATAGTAGAAGGGGTAAAGATGAACCCCAAAAATGAAACTTTCTGCACACCGAAGAGACACTTTGATCCCTTCACAAACAAAGAGTTAGCACGCAGGACCTGAAAAACCATTCTGACCTGCTTCACATGAGACTTCCAATCATCTGAGAAGATCAAAATGTCATCCAAGTAAACAATCAGGAATTTATCCAGATACTCACGGAAGATGTCATGCATAAAAGACTGAAACACAGATGGAGCATTGGCAAGTCCGAACGGCATAACTAGATACTCAAAATGACCCTCGGGCGTATTGAATGCAGTTTTCCATTCATCTCCTTGCCTGATTCTCACCAGATTATACGCACCACGAAGATCTATCTTAGTGAACCAACTAGCCCCCTTAATCCGAGCAAACAAGTCAGATAACAATGGCAAGGGATACTGAAATTTAACAGTGATCTTATTAAGAAGGCGGTAATCAATACACGGTCTCAGCGAACCATCCTTCTTGGCTACAAAGAAGAACCCTGCTCCCAGTGGTGATGACGATGGGCGAATATGTCCCTTCTCCAGGGATTCCTTCACATAACTGCGCATAGCGGCGTGTTCGGGCACGGATAAATTAAATAATCGACCTTTAGGGAATTTACTACCAGGAATCAAATTGATAGCACAATCACAATCCCTATGCGGAGGTAGAGCATCGGACTTGGGCTCTTCAAATACATCCTGATAATCAGACAAGAACTCTGGGACCTCAGAAGGGGTGGATGACGAAATCGACAAAAATGGAACATCACCATGTACCCCCTGACAACCCCAGCTGGATACCGACATGGAATTCCAATCCAATACTGGATTATGGGTTTGTAGCCATGGCAACCCCAACACGACCACATCATGCAGATTATGCAACACCAGAAAGCGAATAACTTCCTGATGTGCAGGAGCCATGCACATGGTCAGCTGGGCCCAGTATTGAGGTTTATTCTTGGCCAAAGGTGTAGCATCAATTCCTCTCAATGGAATAGGACACCGCAAAGGCTCCAAGAAAAACCCACAACGTTTAGCATAATCCAAATCCATCAGATTCAGGGCAGCGCCCGAATCCACAAACGCCATGACAGAAAACGACGACAAAGAGCATATCAAGGTAATGGACAGAAGGAATTTGGACTGTACAGTACCAATGACAGCAGACCTAGCGGACCGCTTAGTGCGCTTAGGACAATCAGAAATAGCATGAGTGGAATCACCACAGTAGAAACACAGACCATTCAGACGTCTGTATTCCTGCCGTTCAACTCTAGTCATAGTCCTATCGCACTGCATAGGCTCAGGTTTAACCTCAGGCAGTACCGCCAAATGGTGCACAGATTTACGCTCGCGCAAGCGTCGACCGATCTGAATGGCCAAAGACAAAGACTCATTCAAACCAGCAGGCATAGGAAATCCCACCATGACATCCTTAAGAGCCTCAGAGAGACCCTTTCTGAACAAAGCTGCCAGCGCAGATTCATTCCACTGAGTGAGTACTGACCATTTCCTAAATTTCTGACAATATACTTCTATATCATCCTGACCCTGGCACAAAGCCAGCAAATTTTTCTCAGCCTGATCCACTGAATTAGGCTCATCGTACAGCAATCCGAGCGCCAGGAAAAACGCATCGACACTACTCAATGCAGGGTCTCCTGGCGCAAGAGAAAATGCCCAGTCTTGAGGGTCGCTGCGCAAAAAAGAAATAATAATCAAAACCTGTTGAATAGGATTACCAGAAGAATGAGGTTTCAAGGCCAGAAATAGCTTACAATTATTTTTGAAACTTAGAAACTTAGTTCTATCTCCAAAAAACAAATCAGGAATAGGAATTCTTGGTTCTAACATAGATTTCTGATCAATAGTATCTTGAATTTTTTGTACATTTATAACGAGATTATCCATTGAAGAGCACAGACCCTGAATATCCATGTCCACACCTGTGTCCAGAATCACCCAAATGTCTAGGGGAAAAAAAAAAAAAAAATGAACACAGAGCAGAAAAAAAAAAAAAAAAAATGATGTCAGAACTTTTTCTTTCCCTCTATTGAGAATCATTAGTTTGGCTCCTTGTACTGTTATGTTTGCTAATGACAGGTGTTATGAAGGCAATCCAGAAACACAGTGTGCTTAGCGATCAGAGCGCACACAGTGATCTGACAAATACCCAAAAATACAAGAACGAGCTCTGAGACGTGGAAACTCTGTAGACTGCACACCTAATCCTATCCTAAACACAACTAAAAGCGGCTGTGGATTGCGCCTAACAACTACATAGGCAACTCGGCACAGCCTAAGAAACTAGCTAGCCTGAAGATAGAAAAATAGGCCTGACTTGCCCCAGAGAAATTCCCCAAAGGAAAAGGCAGCCCCCCACATATAATGACTGTGAGTAAGATGAAAAGACAAAACGTAGGGATGAAATAGATTCAGCAAAGTGGGGCCCGATATTCTAGGACAGAGCGAGGACAGTAAAGCGAACTTTGCAGTCTACAAAAAACCCTAAAGCAGAACCACGCAAAGGGGGTGAAAAAAAAACCCACCGTGCCGAACTAACGGCACGGCGGTACACCCTTTGCATCTCAGAGCTTCCAGCAAAACAAAAGACAAGCTGGACAGAAAAAAAGCAACAAAAAAACAAAAAGCACTTAGCTATACAGAGCAGCAGGTCACAGGAACAATCAGGAGAAGCTCAGATCCAACACTGAAACATTGACAAGGAGCAAGGATAGCAGCATCAGGCGGAGTTAAGTAATGAAGCAGTGAACGAGCTCACCAGAACACCTGAGAGAGGAAGCTCAGAAGGTGCAGTACCACTTGTGACCACAGGAGTGAATTCAGCCACAGAATTCACAACACCCCACCACACCTAGGCCAGGTGATACTTCTAATCTCCACATACAACCCACACCCGATGAGCTAGTGGTTTTGGATGAATATAATTTGACACCAAAACAGGACGACTTGGACCTCTCTTTGGCTTTTTCTGTATATGCCGAATCCAATTCTACGCAGTATACTCCGGTGTCTACTCGAAACAATATCCCATTTAGACCCTCAGGTCCTCATAATTATAATCCAGATCATGAGACCACTCTGGAGATTTCTATACACCCTAATACGCCCCCCACACAGATCCAAGTGTACACAAGGATACACATCTGTGCCCTGTGCCCCCTATGCTCACTTCTAATAGATTTTCTCTATCTTCTACCGAAGACTGTACCTATCCTGCCCACACACAAGACGTTTCAGAGCAACACACCAGCCCACAGAACACACTTCGCCTGAAAGACCCTTTGGACAGAAACACAAGGGGACCACATGGATCTCAAAGTGGCATGAACGCCTCTACTACTCCAATTTTTCGGGTCCAATAAGAACACACTGCCTCGAAATAGGCCCAAAACTAACCTAATAAACAAAGATAAGGGCCCTAGTATGTCATCTAAAAATATAGTAAGACCTAAAGTCCGCCCTACAGTCAATCAGGATTTTTTCAGGGCAAGATCCACAAAACAAAAAGAGGTAGGAGGGGGAGAAAACTCACCAAAACGAAAGTAAATCCAATAATTAACAACCCTCACAAAATATTCAATCTCAGTTCACATGAACTGTTATTTGATGAGCTCTCACTACTCCAGGGCGAAAATATGCACCTACCTCCACGGGTAAACCATTCGCCCTGTATATAAGTATGAAGAAGTATTTGAGGAACCTGGCTATTAAAAAGTACTTCCTCAAAAAAGCCAAACTTACAACAGAAATTAATAATCAGGATTTGCTCATGTACATTCATACCTCACTGGCTAACCCTTCCACCTTTAATCCTATCCAGGAACAATCAGAGGCATTCATCACCTTTGATAAATTAGTCACAAATGATATCAGAAGACTTCAAAGGAAGAAACCCAGGTCTATATCTCATAATCATTCATCCTTATGTTTATACCTCATAATCAGAAACCCCCAAGAAAAGAAAGCCATCAAGGACATACAGGAATATAATGATATTATCATCCGCCCTGCGGATAAAGGAGGGGGTATTGTTATTCTAGACCGTTCCACATACCACAAGAAATCTCTTAGACTCTTAAAAGACGAGGTTACATTCAAGAAACTAAAAAGTGACCCGACTTCACATTATGTTAAAAAATTAAAAGCTCACAGCCTTAAGGGCCTATCCCTTGGAGTCCTAAATAAAAAAGAATATCATTTTGTATTTAACAAGGATCCTAGTGTAGCCATCTTCTACCACATTCCTAAGATCCATAAGAGCATGACATGCCCTCTGGGAAGACCCATCATTTCAGGGATCAATAGCCTCACAGCTAACCTGTCTAGATATGTGGACATGCACTTGCAAAAATGCATGCAACTTATACCGGCTTACCTAAAGGACACAGGTCATATCCTACAAGTTCTGGAGGATATTACATGGAAGTCTAACTACATTCTAGGTACCTTAGACATAAAATCTTTATACACTGTAATTGATCAAAAGATGGGTTGTCTTATTGCAGGGCAGTTCCTCCAAACCTTAGGGGTTTATCCAGAAACGCAGGTTTCGTTCATTAAGGAATGTATTGACTACATTTTACAACACAATTATTTTTTGTATGATGGGGAGTTTTTTCTACAGATTTGCGGCACCGCTACAGGCACACGTTTTGCCCCAAGCTATGCATTTGTAGCCAAATGGGAGGAGTCACACATCTATACTTCTGGTGACTTACGTGCAGGGTTGGTCCTTTGGCGTTGGTATATTGACGATATATTGTTCATCTGGGATGGTCCCAGAAATGATCTGGATATATTTATTTCCAGTCTTAACGATAAAAATTTCGGACTGGAGTTCACACCAACAACCAGCACAACTAGTATTAACTTTTTAGACTCTAATATATATATATAGAAAACTGCCAACTATTCACTAAATGTTACAGAAAAGATGTGGACTCCAACAGCTTTGTTAATATTACTAGCTGCCACTTACCCGTGTGGCTCACCAACATTCCCAAAAGTCAATATACCAGAATTAGACACAACTGCACTACTCTAGAGGATTATAATAGGGATTCTGAGGTTGTGACCCAACAATTCCTGGACAAAGGCTATCCCATCTCTTTATTGGAATAAGCTAGACAAGTAGTAAGGGGTACATCAAGAAACTCCCTGATATATAGAGATAAATCCATCACCCCTATCACCATGAGTATGTGTGAATTCAGAAATTGACATTTATTACACAATATCACGCGGGACACACTCGTTTCAGATCTATTATTCGAAAACATTGGCCTATCCTACAAGGGGATAAAATCATAGGTGAACATCTACCCACTGTTCCCAGATTTGTGTTTAGTAAAGCCCGCTCCTTGGGCAGCATGATAGCCCCCACTACAAAATCGGTGAGGGGGCAGAAGCATCAAACCAGATTTTCCAGGGACTCCGTGTGACAGCTGCTATTGTTGTAGAAACACTTCTTTTATAAAATCATGTCAACTTACATTTACTGATTCCGATTCTGTGACCATTTTTAGCATCAAGGAGAGCATTACATGTTCCACTACAAAGGTTATATATCTAATTGAGTGTCCGTGTAAGAAACTGTATGTAGGCCGCACTAAGAGGCCCCTTATGGTGCGTATTAAGGAACATCTGACAAACATTCAGAAAGACTTTGCTGGCCATCCCCTTTCACAACACTTTAGCGAGAAACATAACAAATCTATGAAAGATGTACGTTTTTGTGGGATCCAAAGAATCCATCAGAATATAAGAGGTGGCAATCTAATACAGGTTATTACACCGGAGTCAAAACTAGCCAAAAAATAAACAAAAATCACATTTATTGAAAATTCATGTCATTAATTTTCAAATAAAAACATACATATAATATACAGTGGATAATGGTTTATAAGAAATAAATTGTGACTGCATCCATGGATACAAACAATGATCCAGGTTCACAAGACGGGACAATAGTGAATTTAGTAACATAATAAAGTATTTAAATCATAGGCAGAAAAAATGTGCTGCCAACACATGAGTGCTAGTAGGTCTGATGTATAACGATCCAACCAAATGGTATAATCACACTAGTTGTGCTATTGAGATCGCCATACATCATTTGTAAACAAATGCAACATGTGAGATTAAATGAAGAAACTAATTACCCATATGTATCAAAGAGTCCCGTCTGGATCCTGGTCACCTACCAGGGTACGTGACCAGGATCCAGATGGGAAAAAGGAAAATACAAACAGGGTGATATGAAACTATCTTTTTTATTGAGCACTGGTAATTTTGAGCACTGTTGCACTTTATCACATGTTGTTTGTTGTGAATTATCCATTGCTTTAATAGGATATACGTATTAAAAGTTATGTTTTAGTTTAAAATTGTCTCTCCTGGCTAATTACAATAATCTTAAACAACACAAGTTAGGGACTGGTACAGGAAGAGAAAGGACTCTTACCATGATGGCTCACAGTCTACAAAGGATGGGTGAGGATACAGTAGATGAGGGTAAAGCTGGTCGTGCAACAGTATGGTGGAATGATGGTTACTTTAGGTTGAAGGCTTGTTGGAAGAGTTGGTTCTCCAGGTTCCTTTTGAATGTTTTTATTTTAGGTGAGAATCTCATGTTTTAGGGTAGAGATTTCAAGAGTAGAGTGGATGCATGGAAGAAATCTTGCATGTGATTATGGGAATAGGTCATAAGAGGAGATTAGAGAAGGAGGTGAGGATTGGAGGTTGCAAGCAGGTAAGATCCTGGACGGGACTCTTTGACACATATGGGTAATTAGCTTACTTATTCAGTCTTACATGTTGCACTTTGTGTGTTTATGATGTGTGGCGATCTTAGTAGCACAGCTAGTGTGACTATACCACTTGGTTGGATCACTACACACCAGACTCATTAGTACTCATATGTGGGTAGTATTCTTTTTTTGCTTATGATTTAAATATGTTGTTTATTATATTTACTATTGTCCTGTCTTGTGAACCTGGATCATTGGATGCAGTTGCAATATATTTCTCATAAATTATTAATCATTGTATATTACATTAGGGTTGAGCGACTTTTAGTTTTTCAGGGTCGAGTCGGGTTTCACGAAACCCGACTTTCTCAAAAGTCGGGTCGAGTGAAATCGGCCGATCCTATTGAAAAGTCGGGGTCGGGGATCGGCCGAAACTTGAAACCCAATGTAAGTCTATGGGTTTTTTTTTTTTTTACATTTCCTTCAGGGCGATATAGCAGAAAAGCCGGTAATTCAATTACCGGCTTTTCATTTCTCCTGCCAACACCCGACATGATATGAGACATGGTTTACATACAGTAAACCATGTCATATCTGTTAGGTCTCGAGTTCCCGCTTCTGCACAGGGGAATCTCGAGCCATTTCCGCTGCAGTCTCCAATTCTTATCCAGCCGCAGTGGAGTCTGCTCAGCAGGGACGTCGGTCCCAGCGTCTTGCTCAGTCTCACTCTGTACAGAGAGTTACTGCTCCTTCTTCAGCTTCTGCCATTAAAGCCAGTGCTGGTCAGCAGCGAGCAGACTTCTCTGGGACTAAGTCCTTGTCTGCACACACTGAGCATGCCCAGGGCAAGATCTCCCGTTGGAGATCGAGGGTCATGTGCTCAGGCCCTGCAGCACATTCCATTGGTCCTCTTGGCAGGTCTTGGAAGGGCGCTAGTGTACATTTGCATACGTGTGTTTGTTGTGAGTGCAAGTCGTCCTTGGATACCCCTACCCTATTGAATGTCTGTTCGCGGAAGGTGTATGGTTGCTATCTAGCGCCCGACTTATCCTACAGCACGAATCACACATCACAGCGTCCAGTTGCTGTGACCGCCAGTACGGCGCCGTGCACTTCCTCTGTGCTTTCCTTACCCAAGCCTGGGTGGTTAGTGGCGTTCGTCAGTGCGGCACCGCATGCACTCTTGTGCCCTAATATTGGTATTTAGCTTCCTTACACACCCAGTTGCGGTGTTGTGCCAGCAAGGGTCTAATCGGACTTCAATCCTAGTTGGGGTTGAGTTCGCTGACTACTTGCTCGCGCTCTATGTGCGGTACCGCGATCCTGTGACGCAACAGGATTGCTTCCTTCACGCTGGGTGAAGTTTAACCCACGTGTGTATACTTATGAGTACCGCCATATAGTCCGTCATTACTTGGCAGCAGGTTCCATCTCTGCACGGTGGACCCCGGGCTGCGAACGCACCATATTCTATCTGTCTTAGTATTTGGTGCGTTCCGCTAGCCCTAACATTACACTAGAGCCAGGGTCTGGCTAGTAATGACGGACAAACAGCAATCCTTGCGGTATATCCAGCAGCTGGAGGGTAGGTTGGCGGCTCTTGAGAGCGCAACCTCAGCTGTGGATGTTAAAGCAGTTGCTGTACAGGCTGCTAGCGTGGCTGCAGCAACCCTGTCCATTGCCACCCCTGCTCTGACATTTTCTCGCCTCCCGCTGCCAGAAAAATTTTCTGGTGATAGCAAATTTTGTAGGGGATTTGTGAGTCAGTGCTCTATTCACCTCGAGCTCCTGGCTGCACATTTTCCCACAGAGCGGGCTAAGGTGGGATTTATAGTGTCTCTCTTGTCGGACAGGGCGTTGGAATGGGCTACGCCGCTGTGGGAGTGTGGCGATCATGTGGTGCAGAATGCTCCGCTGTTTCTGAGCACTCTGAAACAGGTCTTTTTAGGACCTCAAGTCACCCATGATACTGCGCTCCAACTGCTGGCATTAACTCAGGGTGAGTCCTTGGTCAGTCATTTTGCAGTCCAATTCCGCACTTTAGCTTCTGAGCTGGATTGGTCGGATAAAGCTCTTATCCCCATATTTTGGAGGGGCCTGGCTGACCACGTTAAGGACGCTCTGGCCACTAGGGAGATTCCTGCCACACTGGAGGAGTTAATAACTGTCTCCACTCGAATTGACCTCCGTTTTAACGAGCGGAGGTTAGAGCGAGCCCAGTGTAGGCAGAGGTTTCGGCTGTCTCCTACCTTCGCCAAACCTCTGGACTCTCCGGTCCTGGTTCCTGAGTCACATGAGGCCAGGGAAGTGTCACAAGCGGGATCTAAGTCCCGGACCGCTTGTGCACTCAAGGTCTGTCATGTTTGCCAGCAGTCAGGACATCTAGCCACCAGATGTTCTCAGCGGTCGAGGAAACGTCAGCGTCTAGTGGTAGTAGGTGGAGGTTCACTAGACACGGCGACGTTTGCCTCTAAATTGTCCTTTAAGGGGACAATTACTATAGGCTCATTCTCCCATTCGGTAGAGCTCTGCGTGGATTCTGGGGCGGAGGGCAATTTTATGTCTTCTGCCTTCGCCCAACGTCACGCAATACCCCTGGTTATGCTAGCTCAACCAGTAATGGTACGAGTGGTGAATGGGTCGACACTGCCCTCACAGATAACACACCAGACCATCCCTTTTACTCTGTCCATGTCACCATCTCATCAGGAGATTATATCTCTGCTCGTCATTCCTGAGGGAATTGATGAGGTCCTGTTGGGAATACCTTGGCTACGGTACCACTCTCCTCATATCGAGTGGTCCTCTGGCAGAATCCTGGGATGGGGCGAATCTTGTGGGGGTAGGTGTCAGAGGGAGTGCGTTCAGGTTGCTACTACAGAGGTACCTGCAGATCTTTCCTCTCTCCCCAAGCAGCATTGGTCTTATGCAGACGTGTTCTCCAAAAAGGCGGCGGAGATCCTTCCGCCCCATCGCCCCTATGACTGTCCTATTGATCTCTTGCCTGGTGCTGAGCCTCCCCGGGGTCGAGTTTATCCGCTATCTCTCCCGGAGACGGAGGCAATGTCACAGTATATCCAGGAAAATCTGGCAAGAGGATTCATTAGGAAGTCAGTGTCACCTGCTGGGGCAGGGTTCTTCTTCGTGCAGAAGAAGAATGGGGAATTGCGTCCATGCATAGACTACAGGGGTCTTAATGCCATCACCGTTAAAAATAAGTATCCTTTGCCCTTGATATCTGAGCTCTTCGATAGGCTTCGGGGAGCAAGGGTATTTACTAAACTAGATCTGCGGGGTGCTTACAACCTGATTCGCATCCGTGAGGGGGACGAATGGAAGACGGCTTTTAACACCAGGGATGGGCACTATGAATATTTGGTGATGCCCTTTGGGCTCTGTAATGCCCCAGCCGTTTTCCAAGACTTTGTGAACGATATCTTCCGGGATATGCTTTCCACCTCGGTCGTAGTCTATCTGGATGATATTATCATCTACTCTCCAGATATTGACTCCCACCGGAGAGATGTTTGCAAAGTCTTCGACCTCCTACGGGCAAACTCCCTCTATGCCAAGTTGGAGAAGTGTATGTTTGAGCAGGAGTCCTTACCTTTCCTAGGCTACATCATCTCTGCCCAGGGATTGGCTATGGATCCTGCCAAACTACAGGCTGTGATGGACTGGCAGGAACCCCATTCTCTTAAAGTGGTGCAGCGCTTTATGGGGTTCATTAATTATTATCGCCAGTTCATTCCGCACTTCTCAACTTTGGTAGCTCCCTTGGTTGCCCTCACCAAGAAGGGGGCGAATCCCAAATTGTGGTCTGAGGAGGTCTCCAAGGCCTTTAACTCTATAAAGTCACACTTCGCTAGTGCTCCCATCCTACATCGCCCCAATGTTGATAAGCCATTTTTCATGGAGGTGGATGCCTCTTCTGTTGGTGCTGGAGCAGTCCTCTTCCAAAAGGATGCTCAAGGTCGGAAGCATCCTTGCTTCTTTTTCTCCAAGACCTACTCACCAGCAGAGAGGAATTATTCCATCGGGGACAGGGAGTTGCTAGCCATGAAGTTGGCTTTCTCGGAGTGGAGACATCTCTTGGAGGGAGCACGTTTTCCCTTCCAAGTCTTCACAGACCATAAAAATTTGGTGTACCTGCAGACAGCCCAGCGGTTGAATTCTCGCCAGGCCAGATGGTTCTTATTCTTCTCCCGGTTTCATTTCACCCTCCATTTTCTTTCTGGGGAGAAGAACATTCGGGCCGACGCTCTCTCTCGCTCCGTTGTGTCATCTGCGGAGGAGGAGGAGGAGCCTCGGCTTATTGTCCCCACCGAGAGCTTGAGAACTGTGGCCCCGGTTTCGCTAGAGTCTGTGCCTCCGGGCAAGACTTTTGTACCATCCAGTTTGCGACCGGAGGTTCTCTCTTGGGCACACTCGTCCAGGGTGGGTGGACATTTTGGTACCAAAAGGACATCTGAGTTACTGGCGAGGACATACTGGTGGCCGCATATGGCTCGTGATGTCGCAGAGTATGTTCGGGCGTGTGTCTCTTGCGCCAAGAACAAGACTCCTCGGCAACGGCCAGCTGGTTTGCTTTATCCTCCTCATATATATATATATAACGAATCCCAACTTTTAAGTAGAGATCGCTGACCGCCGACCCAAACCCAGAGTGGGATCGGGTCGGGTTTCACAAAACCCGACTTTGCTAAAAGACGGCGACTTTCAAAAAGTACCGATCTGTTTCGCTCAACCCTATATTGCATGTATGCCACTATGTGAAAATTAATGTAATGAATTTTCAATAAATGTAATTTTTGATAATTTTTTGGCCAGTTTTGACTCTCGTCTCTCTGGTGTAATAACTATCTGCAACATGGTGCCCGTATTGCTATGATTAGAAATAGTGCTGACTACTAGGGTTGAGGGACCTTGACCTTTTTAGAGTCGAGTCGTGTTTCGCGAAACCCGACTATCTTAGAAGTCGAGTCGAGTGGAATCGGCCGATTATGGCGAAAAGTCGGGTATCGCCCGAAACACGAAACCCAATGCAAGTCAATGGGGGAGCATAGTCGGCAGTGAGTGGAGGCCAGGAAAACACCTACACTGCCCATTTTAATGGCAAAAACATCCATTCTTGTTACAGAAGCTTGTCAATCGTAATTTAGCTTATAATAATTGGAAGGCATTTGAAATTGGGGGTCATTTGGCTAAAGTTGTGGGGGGTAGGGCTGGTTCAAGTAATTAGTGGGCCCAGTAAATCTGGACCACGTCACGGCAGTGGAGCAGGGAGAGGTAAGTATTTCAACTTTGCAAGTGCTGTGATCCTGAGCAAGCAGGGGGGGCCCACTCGTTGGCATTGGCACTGGCACAGGGCCCCTCAAAGTACAGCGGTGTGTTTGCACGGCGGGGGCGCCTCCCACCGGCAGCAACACTTTTGCGTACTATGAGAGGCCCTGTGCCAGTGACGTCGCCAACTATTATTCCTCCCCCCACCTGATGAAGGAACCTGCACTTTCATCTGCACCTTCCTCTTTGTCCCCGTGTAAGGTGGTATGGTATGCGGGAAGAGGAACCTGACTTTCAGCAGGGTCACAATCTTGCTGTGTAGCGTGCACGGGGAATTTTGCGTCATGGGTCAATGTACCAGCAGACTCATCTATCACTGGCTGGGCAATGGGCAGGATGAGGAGGAAACACAGATATAGGCCCAAAGAATAAAGTTGGCTAAATGCAGTTCAAAATTGGTAACACAGGACTAACCAGGGGGCATTGCAGTGGAGGACAACTGGAATGAGAGGCTGACACAGAGAGTAGGCCCAAATCAGTAAGTAGTTGAAATGCAGTTCAAAATTGGCAACCGTAGTAAACAGGCGGCACAGCTTTGTTCAGTGGAGGAGAACAGCAAGGAGAGGCAGACACCGATAGTAGGCCCCAACCCAACTAGTAGGCCAAATGCAGTCTAACATTAACAACTACTTAACGAGAGCCTGAAAATGGAATTTCAGGACAGGAAACCAGGAGAACAGCAAGGAGTGGCAGACACCGATAGTAGGCCCCAAACCAACTAGTACGCCAAATGCAGTTGTTCCATTTAACCACAATTTAATGAGAGCCTGAAGATAGAAGCTCAGGAAAGGCAACCTGGAGAACACCTTGGAGTGTAACACCCCATCTCTCTACACCCCATACCCAATTTGTAGGCCTAATGCAGTGTAGTTTCCAACAACTACTAAACGAGAGCCAGAAGATCGAAGCAATGGAGAGGAAACCTGGGGAACACCTTGGAGTGTAACACACCGTCTCTCTACACCCCATACCCAATTTGTAGGCCTAATGCAGCGTAGTTTCCAACAACTACTAAACGAGAGCATGAAGATCGAAGCAATGGAGAGGATACCTGGGGAACACCTTGGAGTGGAACACACCGTCTCTCTACACCCCATACCCAATTTGTAGGCCTAATGAAGCGTAGTTTCCAACAACTACTAAACGAGAGCCAGAAGATCGAAGCTCAGGAAAGGCAACCTGGAGAACACCTTGGAGTGGAACACACCATCTCTCTACATCCCATACCCAATTTGTAGGCCTAATGCAGTGTAGTTTTCTACAACTACTAAACGAGAGTTGGAAGACCGACGCAATGGAGAGGAAACCTGGGGAACACCTTGGAGTGGAACACACCATCTCTCTACACCCCATACCCAATTTGTAGGCCTAATGCAGTGTAGTTTCCAACAACTACTAAATGAGAGCATTAAGATCGAAGCAATGGCGAGGAAACCTGGGGCACACCTTGGGGAGGCAGACACCGTTAGTAGGCCCTACCAAAATTGTACCCCCAATGCAGTTTTAAAATTCCTAGAGGCTGAAAACAAGACTATTGACGCTCAGCTTTTTTCAAAGGAACACAGCTGAATTGAGTGGCGCAGACAGACACAGGTAGTAGGACTTAAACCAAAAATGTGGCTCACTGCAGCTTAAAAAAGTTACAGGGGCTTCGAAGGCCTAACATAATAACACATGGCTGTAGGCAATTTTAAATTGGTTCCAGGGGAACACGGGCAGCAGTGGCCTGGTCAGTGTAGTAGTAGTAGAAAGAACGGACCGCAGACAGGCATCGAAGGCCTAAAATAAAAAAATTGGGCTGGCTGTAGGCAATTTTAAATTGGTTCCAGGGGTACACGGGCAGCAGTGGTGTGGTCAGTGGAGGCCTAGTGGAAGGAGTGACCGCAGACAGGCTTCGAAGGCCTAACATAACAAAATAAGGCTGTTGGCAATTTAAAATTGGTTCCAGGGGTACACGGGCAGCAGTACAATGGTCAGTGGAGGCCTAGTGGAAGGAGGGACCGCAGACAGGCTTCGAAGGCCTAACATAAAAAAATAGGGCTTTTGGCAATTTAAAATTGGTTCCAGTGGTACAAGGGCAGCAGTACAATGGTCAGTGGAGGCCTAGTGGAAGGAGGGTCCGCAGACAGGCTTCGAAGGCCTAACATAAAAAAATAGGGCTGTTGGCAATTTAAAATTGGTTCCAGTGGTACAAGGGCAGCAGTACAATGGTCAGTGGAGGCCTAGTGGAAGGAGGGACCGCAGACAGGCTTTGAAGGCCTAACATAAAAAAATAGGGCTGTTGGCAATTTAAAATTGGTTCCAGGGGTACACGGGCAGCAGTACAATGGTCAGTGGAGGCCTAGTGGAAGGAGGGACCGCAGACAGGCTTCGAAGGCCTAACATAACAAAAATGTCAATACAATGGTATTGTCAGTGCCAGGCATTGAAGGATGTCAGCGCATAGACTAAACATTGATGGAGCTGTGAGAGATAATTTTGCAAGTGGTAGAGCACTGTTTGAGCTGGGGGGGTAGAACTGTCTTGTGGCCGGCGGTACAGGCCCAGGGCCCCTCATATTACAATGGTGTGTCTGACGTTGGGTGCGCACCACCACTGCCAGAGACACTTTATTGTATTATGAGGGACCCAGTGGCAGTGCCGTCGACCAAAAGCGGGCACACCCACCTCTTCAGACAAACAGCACTCTCACGGGTGCTGGCGCCAAGTGGCGATACCACGGCCCCGTGTGGGGAGTTTGGCCATTTAGTGAGGTGTAAACATGTCGTATGCTGGACAATCAGGTGCAGAAAATTACGAGATTGGAAAAGTCATTCAGAATAGTCCACAGGCAAGACATTTTCATAGGAAAGCTAGGTGTCAGCCGGGCAAGGTGGGGCAAAAGATTTCGAAATCCAGTTGTGGTTCATTTTAATGAAGGTTAGATCATCTACATTTTGGGTAGCCAGACGAGTCCTTTTTTCTGTTAGTATTGAACCTGCAGCACTGAATACTCTTTCTGATAGGACACTAGCTGCCGGGCAAGCAAGCTCCTGCAATGCATATTCTGCCAATTCTGGCCAGGTGTCTAATTTGGATGGTCAGTAATCAAATGGGAATGACGGTTGAGGGAGAACGTCGATAAGGGATGAAAAATAGTTTGTAACCATACTGGACAAATGTTGTCTTCTGTCACTTTGAATTGATGCTGCAGTACCTGTCCTGTCTGCGGTCATAGCAAAATCACTCCACAACCTGGTCAGAAAACCCCTCTGGCCAACGCCACTTCTGATTTCTGCCCCTCTAACACCTCTGGTCTGCTGGCCCCTGCAGCTCGTGTGAGAACGATCACGGGCGCTGTGTGCAGGAAATGCCAGAAGCAAACGGTCAACAAGAGTTTATTGTTTGGTTGCTAATATTATTTCCAAGTTGTCATGTGGCATTATATTTTGCAATTTGCCTTTATAGCGAGGATCAAGGAGGCAGGCCAACCAGTAATCGTCATCGTTCATCATTTTAGTAATGCGTGTGTCCCTTTCGAGGATACGTAAGGCATAATCCGCCATGTGGGCCAAAGTTCCAGTTCTCAAATCTGCGGTTGTGCTTGGTTGAGGGGCAGTTTCAGGCAAATCCACGTCACTTGTGTCCCTCCAAAAACCAGAACCCGGCCTTGCCGCGCCAACAATTTCCAGTGGCCCCAGAAAAGCTTCCTCATTAAAAATATAATCATCCCCATCATCCTCCTCGTCCTCCTCCTCCTCTTCGCCCGCTACCTCGTCCTGTACACTGCCCTGGCCAGACAATGGCTGACTGTCATCAAGGCTTTCCTCTTCCTCAGCTGCTGACGCCTGATCCTTTATGTGCGTCAAACTTTGCATCAGCAGACGCATTCGGGGGATGCTCATGCTTATTATGGCGTTGTCTGCACTAACCAGCCGTGTGCATTCCTCAAAACACTGAAGGACTTGACACATGTCTTGAATCTTCGACCACTGCACACCTGACAACTCCATGTCTGCCATCCTACTCCCTGCCCGTGTATGTGTATCCTCCCACAAAAACATAACAGCCCGCCTCTGTTCGCACAGTCTCTGAAGCATGTGCAGTGTTGAGTTCCACCTTGTTGCAACGTCTATGATTAGGCGATGCTGGGGAAGGTTCAAAGAACACTGATAGGTCTGCATACGGCTGGAGTGTACGGGCGAACGGCGGATATGTGAGCAAAGTCCACGCACTTTGAGGAGCAGGTCGGATAACCCCGGATAACTTTTCAGGAAGCACTGCACCACCAAGTTTAAGGTGTGAGCCAGGCAAGGAATGTGTTTCAGTTGGGAAAGGGAGATGGCAGCCATGAAATTCCTTCCATTATCACTCACTACCTTGCCTGCCTCAAGATCTACAGTGCCCAGCCACGACTGCGTTTCTTTCTGCAAGAACTCAGACAGAACTTCCGCGGTGTGTCTGTTGTCGCCCAAACACTTCATAGCCAATACAGCCTGCTGACGTTTGCCAGTAGCTGCACCATAATGGGAGACCTGGTGTGCAACAGTGGCAGCTGCGGATGGTGTGGTTGTGCGACTGCGGTCTGTGGACGAGCTCTCGCTTCTGCAGGAGGACGAGGAGGAGGAGGAGGGGGTGCGAACGGCTACAGCCAACTGTTTCCTAGACCGTGGGCTAGGCAGAACTGTCCCAAACTTGCTGTCCCCTGTGGACCCTGCATCCACAACATTCACCCAGTGTGCCGTGATGGACACGTAACGTCCCTGACCATGCCTACTGGTCCATGCATCTGTTGTCAGGTGCACCTTTGTGCTCACAGATTGCCTGAGTGCTTGGACGATGCGCTCTATAACATGCTGGAGGAGGGCTGGGATGGCTTTTCTGGAAAAAAAGTGTCGACTGGGTAGCTCGTAGCGTGGTACAGCGTAGTCCATCAGGGCTTTGAAAGCTTCGCTTTCAACTAACCGGTAGGGCATCATCTCTAACGAGATTAGTCTAGCTATGTGGGCGTTCAAACCCTGTGTACGCGGATGCGAGGCTAAGTACTTCCTTTTTCTAACCATAGTCTCATGTAGGGTGAGCTGGACTGGAGAGCTGGAGATCGTGGAACTAGCGGGGGTGCCGGTGGACATGGCAGACTGAGAGACGGTGGGAGATGGTATTGTTGCCGCCGGTGCCCTAGATGCAGTGTTTCCTACTACGAAACTGGTGATTCCCTGACCCTGACTGCTTTGGCCTGGCAAAGAAACCTGCACAGATACTGCAGGTGGTGCGGAAAATGGTGGCCCTACACTGCCGGAAGGGATGTTGCGTTGATGACTAGCTTCATTGGCCGAGGGTGCTACAACCTTAAGGGACGTTTGGTAGTTAGTCCAAGCTTGCAAATGCATGGTGGTTAAATGTCTATGCATGCAACTTGTATTGAGACTTTTCAGATTCTGCCCTCTGCTTAAGGTAGTTGAACATTTTTGACAGATGACTTTGCGCTGATCAATTGGATGTTGTTTAAAAAAATGCCAGACTGCACTCTTTCTAGCATCGGATACCTTTTCAGGCATTGCAGACTGAGCTTTAACCGGATGGCCACGCTGTCCTCCAACAGGTTTTGGCTTTGCCACGCGTTTTGGGCAAGATATGGGCCCGGCAGATGGAACCTGTTGCGATGTTGATGCCTGCTGCGGCCCCTCCTCCTCCGCTTCAGAACTGCTGCCGCCTGCACCCTGTTCCCCCAATGGCTGCCAATCGGGGTCAAGAACTGGGTCATCTATTACCTCTTCTTGTAGCTCGTTTGCAACTTCGTCTGTGTCACCGTGTCGGTCGGTGGTATAGTGTTCGTGATGGGGCAACATAGTCTCATCAGGGTTTGATTCTTGATCATTACCCTGCGAGGGCAATGTTGTGGTCTGAGTCAAAGGACCAGCATAGTAGTCTGGCTGTGGCTGTGCATCAGTGCACTCCATGTCAGATTCAACTTGTAATGGGCATGGACTGTTAACTGCTTCACTTTCTAAGCCAGGGACGGTATGTGTAAAGAGCTCCATGGAGTAACCCGTTGTGTCGCCTGCTGCATTCTTCTCTGTTGTTGATTTTGCTGAAGAGGACAAGGAAGCATCTTGTCCCTGACCATGAACATCCACTAACGACGCGCTGCTTTTACATTTACCAGTTTCACGAGAGGAGGCAAAAGAGCTAGAGGCTGAGTCAGCAAGATAAGCCAAAACTTGCTCTTGCTGCTCCGGCTTTAAAAGCGGTTTTCCTACTCCCAGAAAAGGGAGCGTTCGAGGCCTTGTGTAGCCAGACGACGAACCTGGCTCCACAGTTCCAGACTTAGGTGCAATATTTTTTTTCCCACGACCACCTGATGCTCCACCACTACCACTACCCTCATTACCAGCTGACAATGAACGCCCCCGGCCACGACCTCTTCCACCAGACTTCCTCATTGTTTTAAAAACGTAACCAAACTAACGGTATTTGTTGCTGTCACACAACTTACACGGTGAGCTATAACTTCAGTATGATTTAGCTACCCCTTTACAGGTGGGTGAGACCACAACGAAAATCAGGCACAATGTTACACACTCTGTTTTTGGTGGCACCAAATGAGAGAGATGCCACACACGCAGGACTGTCACTGAAGCACAAATGTAAATATTAATCTCCCACTGTTTTTTTTTATTTTTTTATTTTTTTCAGGGAGACTTTAGAAACAAAATAAAATAAAATGATTTTTTCAGGAAGAATTTAGAAACCAAATAACATAAAATGATTTTTCCAATGACAATTTAGAAACCAAATAAAAAAAAAAAAAAAAAAAAGGCTTTCTATGCCCCACTGAGTGAGAGATGCCACACACAGAAATCAGGAGTGGCACACAAGCCCAGAGGCCAATATTTTTCTCCCAATGATTGATGTACTGATTTTTTCAGGTAGATTTTGGAACCCAAATCAAGCAAAAAAAATAATAGGCTTTCTATGGCCCACAATTGGAGAGAGAGAGAGAGATGGCACACCCAGGAGTCAAGACTGGCACACAAGCAGAAAGGGCAATATTAATCTCCCACTGATTTTTTTTATTTTTTTCAGGGAGACTTTAAAAAAAAAAAAATAGAATAAAATGATTTTTTCAGGAAGAATTTAGAAACCAAATAAAATAAAATGATTTTTTTCAGGGAGAATTTAGAAAATAAAACAAAAAATAGGCTTTCTATTGCCCACTGAGTGAGAGATGCCACACACAGGAGTCAGGAGTGGCACACAAGCCCAGAGGCCAATATTTATCTCCCACTGATTGATTTATTGATTTTTTCAGGTAGAATTTAGAACCCAAATCAACCAAAAAAATAAATAGGCTTTCTATGGCCCACTATTTGTGAGAGAGATGGCACGCTCAGGACTGGCACACAAGCCCAGAGGCCAATATTAATCTCCCACTTTTTTTTTTTTTTTTCAGGGAAAATTTATAAACCCAATAAAAAAAATAATAAATAGGCTTTCTATGGCCCACTATCTGAGAGAGAGAGATGGCACGCTTAGGACTGGCACACAAGCCCAAAGGCCAATATTAATCTCCCTTTTTTTTCAGGGAGAATTTATAAAACCAAAAAAAAATAAATAAATAGGCTTTCTATGGCCCACTATTTGTGAGAGAGATGGCACGCTCAGGACTGGCACACAAGCCCAGAGGCCAATATTAATCTCCCACTTTTTTTTTTTTTTTTTTTCAGGGAAAATTTATAAACCCAATAAAAAAAATTATAAATAGGCTTTCTATGGCCCACTATCTGAGAGAGAGAGATGGCACGCTTAGGACTGGCACACAAGCCCAAAGGCCAATATTAATCTCCTTTTTTTTCAGGGAGAATTTAGAAAACCAAAAAAAAATAAATAAATAGGCTTTCTATGGCCCACTATTTGTGAGAGAGATGGCACGCTCAGGACTGGCACACAAGCCCAGAGGCCAATATTAATCTCCCACTTTTTTTTTTTTTTTTCAGGGAAAATTTATAAACCCAATAAAAAAAATAATAAATAGGCTTTCTATGGCCCACTATCTTAGAGAGAGAGATGGCACGCTTAGGACTGGCACACAAGCCCAAAAGCCAATATTAATCTCCCTTTTTTTTTCAGGGAGAATTTATAAAACCAAAAAAAATAAAATAAATAGGCTTTCTATGGCCCACTATTTGTGAGAGAGATGGCACGCTTAGGAGTGGCACACAAGCCCAAAGGTCAATATTAATCTCCCACTGATTGATTTATTGATTTTTTCAGGTAGAATTTAGAACCCAAATAAAGCAAAAAAAAAAATAGGCTTTATATGGCCCACTGAGTGAGTGATGATGCACACAGGAGTCAGGAGTGGCACACAAGCCCTGAGGCCAATATTTTTCTCCCACTGATTGATGTAGTGATTTTTTCAGGTAGATTTTGGAACCCAAATCAAGCAAAAAAATAAATAGGCTTTCTATGGCCCACTGACTGAGAGATGGCACACACAGGAGTCAGGAGTGGCACACAAGCCCTGAGGCCAATATTTTTCTCCCACTGATTAATGTAGTGATTTTTTCAGGTAGATTTTAGAACTCAAATCAAGCAAAAAAATAAATAGGCTTTCTATGGCCCACTGAGTGAGAGATGGCACAGACAGGGATGGCACTCTAGCAGAAATGCCAATCTTAATCTCCCACAAAAAAAAAAAAAAAAAACGGAACTGTCCTTCAATTACTATCTCCCTGCAGTAATCTCAGCCAGGTATGGCAGGCAGCAATAAGGAGTGGACTGATGCACAAATTAAATAAAAAGTGTGGACAAACAAACAAGATAGCTGTGCAGAAAGGAAGGAACGAGGATTTGTGGTTTGAAAAAAGCAGTTGGTTTGCACAGCGGCGTACACACAGCAATGCAGCTATCAGGGAGCCTTCTAGGGCAGCCCAATGAGCTACAGCTCTGAGGAAAAAAAAAAAATGTAGCTTCCACTGTCCCTGCACACCGAAGGTGGTGTTGGACAGTGCAAATCGCTACAGCACAAGCGGTTTGGTGGTTAATGGACCCTGCCTAACGCTATCCCTGCTTCTGACGAAGCGGCAGCAACCTCTCCCTAAGCTCAGATCAGCAGCAGTAAGATGGCGGTCGGCGGTAACGCCCCTTTATAGCCCCTGTGACGCCGCAGACAGCAAGCCAATCACTGCAATGCCCTTCTCTAAGATGGTGGGGACCAGGACCTATGTCATCACGCTGCCCACACTCTGCGTTTACCTTCATTGGCTGAGAAATGGCGCTTTTCGCGTCATTGAAACGCGACTTTGGCGCGAAAGTCACGTACCGCATGGCCGACCCCGCACAGGGGTCGGATCGGGTTTCATGAAACCCGACTTTGCCAAAAGTCGGCGACTTTTGAAAATGAACGACCCGTTTCGCTCAACCCTACTGACTACTATTGGTTTTCACTGTGTTAGCTCCATAGTACAAGAGTAAATTTTGCCAGATGCTTCCCCTTTCCCCCGGAAAGGGATGCACCCATGCTGGAGTACCAAAAAATGCTTGTAGAGAATCTTAACAGTTATTTTTGCCAAAACAGCAGTGAGGCACACACTGGACATAGCAGTTACAAACTTCAAACCCTGGGAATATCGAGTGGTCAATACAAAAATATTAGCAGCAGCAACAGTGTAAGTGGCAGAGGCAATTTCTGTGAGTCGTTTCACACATTTTTTAGACCAGCATGTGCATCAGCAAAACAGAGCACATGTCTGACACATAATCAATAACTGGAGAGGATGTTGCCGGATTAACTCAAGCTAAATATCAAATACATAAGGGGAGGTTTGGACCCTTTTGCATTTTAGTCTTAAAAAATGGAAGAGTGGCTTGAGCTTGCCTAACATGCATTGGAGGGTTTTTCATGCCCAATAGCCAGTGTTTTCTCAGAACATGCCTTCAGCTCTACTGATGGTGTCCTGGAGGAAAAGCACATCCACCTGTCCCCTGAATGTGTAGACCTGCTAACTTTCATCAAGGTGAACAAGTCATGGATCTTCAATGACTTTTGCACCCCAGTCGCAGACTAGGCAGACAAGGCGATGGAGAAGTTTTTAGTGTTCTGCATTGATCTTGCGTTATTGCAGTCTGTGACACCTTTATCGTGGCTGTTGCTACTGCTGCTAATATTACTAACACTTTTGTGAAATGTTGTGTCTCTATCTGGTGGGTTGTATGCAATGGAAGGGGTGTCAGAGCCCCATTATACTATTTCTACTAAGAGGAAATTAATGCCACTTTAGAGGTGTCTGTCTCTAATTTTTGGAAATGTTTGGACTCCATATTGGGTCTCCTTCATGTGTTGCCTGAAGCAGCAAGAGTTAGGGGTATTATTATTATTATTATTATTATTAATACTATTATTTATATAGCACCATTGATTCCATGGTGTTGTACGTGAGAAGGGATTACATAAAAATACAAATATCACTTACAGTAGACAAATTAACAAAGTTAGACTGGTACAGAGGGAAGACCCTTCCCTTGCAAGCTTTCATTCTACAGATTGACTAAATTGATCACGTGCATGTCAAGTGATTCTTAATGTTACTTGTCACAACATGGATGTTGGCCGGTATCGTGGTTGACTGAGTGACGTATGCATCACTTCCGATCCTAGGTGTTACATAATTGTCTTGAGTTTCCTTTTTAAACTCCTCTCACTTACTGACTATGCCTCCTGACAAAGGCTGGTCCGAAACACATGCTGGAGTGGACGCATAAGCATTTGCGAACCCCTGCACACACTTTTCTTCACTTAAGGCAATTTATAGCTCATTTACCATATAGATGACTGATAACCACTGCTATATACATCTGTGGCTATTATTCAATATGATACCTTACCTTTCAGTCGTAGTGCCAGATAGAATAATAGATTCATAGCATGTTAGAGTTGGAAGGGACCTCCAGAATCATCATGTCCAACCTCCTGATCAATGCAGTATTCAATAAACCATCTCAGACAGATGTCTGTCAAGCCTCTATTTGAAGACTTAGGCTATGTGCCCACATTGCAGAATCATAGCAGAATTTTCCTCATCAAAACTGGACTCCCATGCCAGGAAATCCGCTTGCGTTTTTCTTGCATTTTTTCCACTTTTTTGTGTGTTTTTATGGCGTATTTGTCGCGTTTTTTATGAATTTGTTTTCCATGAGTCCCAATGCAATTATATAGCGGCCAAATCACTGCGATTCCACAAAATTAACCCCTTTACCTCCAAGGGTGGTTTGCACGTTAATGACCAGGCCAATTTTTACAATTCTGACCACTGTCCCTTTATGAGGTTATAACTCTGGAACGCTTCCATGGATCCCAGTGATTCTGACACTGTTTTCTTGGAATATATTGTACTTCATGATAGTGGTAAAATTTATTTGATATTACCTGCGCTTATTTGTAAAAAAAATGGAAATATGGCAAAAATTTTGAAAATTTCGCAATTTTCCAAATTTAAATGTTTATGCAATTAAATCACAGAGATATGTCACACAAAATACTTAATAAGTAACATTTCCCACATGTCTACTTTACATCAGCACAATTTTGGAACCAACTTTTTTTTGTTAGGGAGTTATAAGGGTTAAAAGTTGACCAGCAATTTCTCCTTTTTTCAACACCCTTTTTCTAGGGACCACATCTCATTTGAAGTCATTTTGAGAGGTCTATATGATAGAAAATACCCAAGTTTGACACCATTCTAAAAACTGCACCGCTCAAGGTGCTCAAAACCACATTCAAGAAGATTATTAACCCTTCAGGCGTTTAACAGGAATTTTTGGAATGTTTAAATAAAAATGAACATTTAACTTTTTTTCACAAAAAATTTAATTCAGCTCCAATTTGTTTTATTTTACCAAGGGTAACAGAAGAAATTGGACCCCAAAAGTTGTTGTACAATTTGTCCTGAGTACGATGGTACCCCATATGTGGGGATAAACCACTGTTTGGGCGCATGGGAGAGCTCAGAAGGGAAGGAACGCCATTTGACTTTTCAATGCAAAATTGACAGGAATTGAGATGGGACGCCATGTTGCGTTTGGAGAGCCCCTGATGTGCCTAAACATTGAAACCCCCCACAAGTGACACCAATTTAGAAAGTAGACCCCCTAAGGAACTTATCTAGAGGTGTGGTGAGCACTTTGACCCACCAAGTGCTATACAGAAGTTTTTAATGCAGAACCGTAAAAATAAAAAATCATATTTTTTCACAAAAATTATATTTTTACCCCCAATTTTGTATTTTTCCAAGGGTAAGAGAAGAAATTGGACTCCATAAGTTGTTGTCCAATTTGTCCTGAGTACGCTGATACCCCATATGTGGGGGTAAACCACTGTTTGGGTGCATGGAAGAGCTCAGAAGGGAAGGAGCGCCGTTTGACTTCTCAATGCAAAATTGACAGGAATTGAGATGGGACGCCATGTTGCATTCAGAGAGCCACTGATGTGCCTAAACATTGAAACCCCCACAAGTTACACCATTTTGGAAAGTAGACCCCCTATGGAACATATGTAGATGTGTTGTGAGAGCTTTGAACCCCCAAGTGTTTCACTACAGTTTATAACGCAGAGCCGTGCAAATAAAAAAAAACATTTTTCCACAAAAATTATTTTTAGCCCCCAGTTTTGTATTTTTCCAAGGGTAACAGGAGACATTGGACCCTAAATATTGTTTTCCAATTTGTCCTGAGTATGCTGATACCCGATATGTGTGGGGGAACCACCATTTGAGCGCATGGGAGGGCTCGGAAGGAAAGGAGCATCATTTGGAATGCAGACTTAGATGGATTGGTCTGCAGGAGTCACATTGCATTTGCAGAGCCCCTAATGTACCTAAACAGTAGAAACCCCTCACAAGTGACCCTATATTGGAAACTAGACCCCCCAAGGAACTTATCTAGATGTGTTGTGAGAACTTTGAGCCCCTAAAAGTTTCACTACAGTTTATAACGCAGAGCCGTGAAAATTTAAAAAAACATTTCCCCCCAAAATTATTTTTTAGCCCCCAGTTTTGTATTTTCCCAAGGGTAAGAGGAGAAATTGGACCCCAAAAGTTGTTGTCCAATGTGTCCTGAGTACGCTGATACCCCATATGTTGGGGTAAACCCCTGTTTGGGCACACGGGAGAGCTCGGAAGGGAAGGAGCACTGTTTTACTTTTTCAAAGCAGAATTAGCTGGAATTGAGATCGGACGCCATGTCGCGTTTGGAGAGCCCCTGTCTGATGTGCCTAAACAGTGGAAACCCCCAATTATAACTGAAACCCCAATCCAAACACACCCCTAACCCTAATCTCAATGGTTACCCTAAACACACCCCTAACCCTGACACACCCCTAACCCTAATCCCAACCCTATTCCCAACTGTAAATGTAATCCAAACCCTAACCCTAACTTTAGCCCCAACCTAACCCCAACTTTAGCCCCAACACTAACTTTAGCCCCAACCCTAACCCTAGCCCTAACCCTAACCCTGGCCCTAACCATAGCCCTACCCTAGCCCTAGCCCTAATCCTAGCCCTAACCCTAACCCTAGCCCTAACCTTAGCCATAACCCTAACCCTAGCCCTAACCCTAATGGGAAAATGGAAATAAATACATTTTTAAAAAAAATTTAAATTTCCCTAACTAAGGGGGTGATGAAGGGGAGTTTGATTTACTTTTATAGTGGGTTCTTTAGCGGATTTTTATGATTGGCAGCCGTCACACACTGAAAGACGCTTTTTATTGCAAAAAATATTTTTTGCGTTACCACATTTTCAGAGCTATAATTTTTCCATATTTTGGTCCACATAGTCATGTGAGGTCTTGTTTTTTGCAGGACGAGTTGTCATTTTTATTGGTAACATTTTCGGGCATGTGGCAATTTTTGATCACTTTTTATTCTGATTTTTGTGAGGCAGAATGACCAAAAACTAGCTATTCATGAATTTCTTTTAGGGGAGGCGTTTATACCGTTCCGCGTTTGGTAAAATGGATAAAGCAGTATTATTCTTCGGGTCAGTACGATTATAGCGATACCTCATTTATATCATTTTTCATGTTTTGATACGATAAAAACAGTTTTATAGAAAAAATAATTATTTTTGCATCGCTTTATTCTGAGGACTATAACTTTTTTATTTTTTTGCTGATCATGCTGTTTTGCAGCTCTTTTTTTGCGGGACAAGATGACGTTTTCAGCAGTACCATGGTTATTTATATCCGTCTTTTTGATCGCGTGTCATTCCACTTTTTGTTTGGCAGTATGATAATAATGCGTTGTTTTGTGCCACTTTTTTTTTTTTTTACCACGTTCACTGAAAGGGTTAACTAGCGAGACAGTTTTATAGGTGGGGTCGTTACGGACGTGGCGATACTAAATATGTGTACTTTTATTTATTTTTTATTTTAGATAAAGAAATGTATTTATAGGAACTATATATTTTTTTTTGGGGGGGTAATTTTTTTTAATTTTTTTTACACATGTGAATTTTTTTTTTTTTACACTATAACATTGCCCCAAGGGGTGGGGGCACCATGTTATAGTGTAAGATCGCTGATCTGACACTTTGCTGTGCACTGTGTCAGATCAGCGTTCTGACATGCACAGCTCCAGGCTTCACAGTGCCTGCTCTGAGCAGGCGCTGTGAAGCCACCTCCTTTCCTGCAGGACCCGGATGCCGTGGTCATTTTGGGTCCGGGCCTGCAGTGAGGAAGGAGGTAAGAGACCTTCAGGGGCTCCGGGGGTCTCAGGGAAGCACGCAGGGAGCCCCCTCCCTGCGTAATGCTTCCCTGTACCGCCGGCACACCGCGATCACAGTGTGTGTCGGGGGTTAATGTGCCAGGAGCGGTCCGTGACCGCTCCTGGTACATTGTGCCGGATGTCAGCTGCGATAGGCAGCTGACACCCGGCCGCGATCGGCCGCGCTCCCCCTGTGAGCGCGGCTGATCGCTATGACGTACTATCCCATCGGTGGTCATACGGGCCCACCCCACCTCGACAGGATAGTACGTCAGATGTCAGAAAGGGGTTAATGAACATGCTGCATTTTTTTCCACGATGCATTTCCACTGCGTAAAAAAACGCCGCATGGGCACAACAATTGCGGAATGCATTAAAAATAATGGGATGCGTTTTGTAAGCATTTTTTAAGCGTTTCTGCAGCGGAAAAACAAGGCAAAAACGCTTAAGAAATGCAACGTGGGCACCTAGCCTAACATTGAAGAACTCACCACCTCTCGTGGCAGCCTGTTTCACTCATTGATCACTCTCACTGCCAAAAAATGTTTTCTTATATCTAAACGGTTTCTTCTCCCTTTCTGTTTCATTCCATTGCTTCTCATGTTTCCATGTGCAAATGAGAATAAGAATGATCCCTCTACACTGTGACATCCCTTCAGATATTTCTAGATAGCTATTTAATCTACCGTTAGCCTTCTTTTTTTCAAGCAAAACATTCCCAAATCTTTTAACTGTTCCTTGTCATTCAAGCGCTGATTCTTAGGAAGGAAGGCTGCCGGAAAGAAGCAGGGCGCGTCCGAGGGTGAGTATAATAGGAATACCTAACAGGAATATACTCACCCTCGGACGCGCCCTGCTTCTTTCTGGCAGCCTTCCTTCTTAAGAATCAGCACTTGAAGGACCTTCGGTGACGTCACGGCTTGTGATTGGTCGCGCGAGCGGTCACATGGGCGGTCGCGCGACCAATCACAAGCCGCGACGTCATCTAAGGCCCTTCACGCGCTGATTCTAAGGAAGGAAGGCTGCCGGTGAGAACCAGGGCGCGTCAGAGGGTAAGTATAGCGATATTTTTTATTTTAATTCTTTATTTTACACTTAAATATGGATCCCAGGGCCTGAAGGAGAGTTTCCTCTCCTTCAGACCCTGGGAACCATTGGAAACCCAATGCACTGCATTGGGTTTCGTGTTTCGGCCGACCCCAACCCCGACTTTTTTATAGGATCGGCCGATTTCACTCGACCCGACTTTTGAAAAAGTCGGGTTTCGTGAAACCCGACCCGATGCTATAAAAGTAAAAGTCACTCAACCCTATTTATTACCACTTTTTGAGTACAATAACTGAGCCAGTTATGAATCCACCTAACCGTAACCTTGTCAATCCCATACTTGGTCATTTTTTCAATAAGGATAGTGTGAGATACTTGATCAAATGCTTTGCTGAATTTGAGATACGTTATATCTACCACATTTCCCTGATCTACCCAGTCAGTGATTCCATCATGGATGGAAATTAGATTAGTCTGGAATGACTTGTTTGCTACATACTCATGCTGGCTCTGATTAATTACTGTATTCTTATCCAAGTTCTTACATAAATGCTGTTTAATAATTTGCTCAAAGATCCTTCCCGGTATAGAAGTAAAGCTCACTGGACTATAATTTCCTGGCTCCATCTGCTGGGACTTGTCCTGTTATCCAGCATTTTTCAAAGATTCTGACTAGTGGTTCTGCAATTTCCTCAGCTAACTTTTTTGGTAATTCATCTAGACCTGGAGATTTAAATTAATTCAAAGTGTTCCCTCATCATCTCTCTGTTTATACATAGTGTGGAATATTTTATTCCTTCGATAGCACCATGAAAATCAATTGATGTAACAATTGCTTTCTTAGAGTACACAGAAGCAAAATATGAATTTAAAACTTTTCAACATCATTTTTGACCCCTTCAACCTTTTCATCCTGTAAAAAGTTTATACTATCTTTGACTTTTCTTTTGCTTTTGACATACCCCCAAAATCCTTTTTTATTGCTTTTGGTCTCCCTGGCAAGCCTCAATTCATTACTGGCTTTATCTCTCATAATGCTTGCCTTGCATTCCCTGCAGACAGCATAATAGTTTATAGTTTAGGTTCTGTGTCCATACATCCTGGTCTGTTTAAATGCCTTCAATTCTTCCTTCTTTTGGGGGATTGTTACTGATTGGTCATTGATAATTTCATATAGCAAGCTCTCCCATCCCAGTCCAATAAAATCTGCCTTTCTGAAGTCCTATCTTAAAGTCTGAGCCCTTGCTGGTCTTTCTCCTCTTGTAATCCAAAATTTGAGGACAGCATGACCTCTGGCTCCTAAATTCCCTGCCACCTTTACTTCCTCAACCATTTCCTCCCCGTTGGTAAGAATTACATCCAAGAATGCAGATCCTCTTGTTCTCTCTTCTGACTTTTGAAAGATATAGTTGTCAGCAAGAGAAGATAAGAAATTTCTGAACCCAGTACTTTTGTCTGAGAGAGATTCCCAACAAATATCTGGATAGTTGAAATCTCCCATGATCACTATGATGTAATTTTTGAGAAAAGAGACATCTGATGTAAAAAAAAGTTGATCCATATCTTCAGTCTGTCCAGGTGGCATATAGGAAACACCTACAATAGTATCACTTCTGTTCTTGACTTCTTGTATTCTTACCCAGTTTCTGCAGAGGTATCATTCTCTGAATATTGGATCTCTGTGGAGATCCTAACATACAATGCACACCTCCTCCCTGTTAGGGCTGGCGGAACTCACCGAGTAAATATAGATGTTATTATTGGTGCGTTCGCAGCCCGGGGTCCACCGTGCAGGAGGAGAACCTGCTGCTAGCAAATGGCACTATATGGCGGTATAAGCGAGCTCTGTTACTTCACAGAGTCACCGTGATATAAAAGCACTGTGTCCTGTTAAGCTCAGAGAAGTACACAGCTAACTGCTGAGCTGATAGCAGTCAGTGGTCATGCAGTCAGAGAAGCACACAAACAATTCTTCACCGGAGGTGCCGGTATTCTAGCGGCTTATTTCAGCTGGGCCATGAATACATGCAAACAAACTCCTTACCGGAGGTCCCGGTATTCTAGTGGCTTATTTCAGTCAGACCCTGACCACAAGCATACATGACCACACTGGCGCAAAGCTCATAACCAAGATTGATACTAGCGCATGGCCGTGTGGCCATGCAAACCTTTTATAGTTGCAGCAACTTCAGGACCTTCCTAGAGGACCAATGGGAGTTGCTTCAGGAGCTGAGCATGTGACCCCTGACCTCCAATGAGAGGTCTTCTGTTGTGAATTCTGTTGTCAAGCTCCCTCCTGTGGTCATGAATGGTACTTCGGTTGGTTCTGTCCATGGGCTTCCTCTGGTGGTTGTGAGTGGAGCTGCGGCTTCTGAGTTTCCTTCCACAGGTGACGAGGTTAATTCGTTAGCTGGCTGCTCTATTTAACTCCACTTAGATCATTGCTCCATGCCACCTGTCAATGTTCCAGTATTGGTCTAGTTCTCTCCTGGATCGTTCTTGTGACCTGTCTTCCCAGCAGAAGCTAAGTTCCTGTTTGTTTTTCTCTGGTTTGCTATTTTTCTGTCCAGCTTGCTATTTTGATTTTTTTGTCTTGCTTGCTGGAAGCTCTGGGACGCAGAGGGAGCGCCTACGCACCGTGAGTTGGTGCGGAGGGTCTTTTTGCGCCCTCTGCGTGGTCTTTTTGTAGTTTTTTGTGCTGACCGCAAAGTTACCTTTCCTATCCTCTGTCTGTTCAGTAAGTCGGGCCTCACTTTGCTAAATCTATTTCATCTCTGTGTTTGTAATTTTCATCTTTACTCACAGTCATTATATGTGGGGGGCTGCCTTTACCTTTGGGGAATTTCTCTGAGGCAAGGTAGGCTTTATTTTTCTATCTCTAGGGCTAGCTAGTTTCTTACGCTGTGTCGAGTTGCATAGGGAGCGTTAGGAGCAATCCACGGCTATTTCTAGTGTGTGTGATAGGATTAGGGATTGCGGTCAGCAGAGTTCCCACGTCTCAGAGCTCGTCCTATATTTTTAGTAACTACCAGGTCATTCCGTGTGCTCTTAACCACCAGGTCCATTATTGTCCTTACCACCAGGTCATAACAGTCTTCCATTGGGCTTGCTCAGAAAGGAGAAAGCAGGACTTAGTCCCAGAAGCGAGTCCTCGCCGCTGACCAGTACTAGCTATAATGTCAGAGCCTGGAAGAACAGCAGTAGCCAGACGCAGAGTATCTGCCTGAGGCAGATGCTGGGACCGAAGTCTCCACTAAGCAGGCTCCACTGTGGCTGGAGAAGTATGGGAGACCGCAGCGGAGATGGTTCGAGATTCCCCCTTTGCAGAGGCGGGAACTCGAGCCCTAACACTCCCCTCTTGTTAATCCTGTTTCCAATAAATAAGTTATAGCTTTCAAAGGTTGTATTCAATTATGTTTATCATCCCACCATGTTTCAGTGATACCCATGACATCATATCTCTCTTCCTGTGTTATCAGCTTCAATTCTCCTTTTTTCCCATGCTGTGTGTATTTGTACGGACACATTTTAGATTGCAATCAGTTTCTCTTTCTCCATTATTTTCATTCAGAATTTGTTATTTTTGTTCTTTATTTCCACTTCTAATAGCAGGGCTCTCAAAATAATTCATCAGCTGCATATTTTCTTCTGGCCATATATTTCCAATCCTATGTTGTTCTCAACAGCTCTCCTGATGAGTGTAGCAAGGCATCTACAAAATATGTGTTTCTCTGTTTTAATAAGATGCAATCCATCTCTAGCAAGAAGTCCATCATACAAGTACTTCACTCCATGGTCAAGAAACCCAAAACGTTACTTACGGCACAATCGATATAGTCAGTTGTTCACCTGTAGAATCCTGTTCAATCTCCTTGGTCCATGTCCAGGCACTGGAAGGATAGATGAGAACATGACTTGCACTCCCTTTTCCTTCAATTTCTGCCCTAGGTCTTCAAAGTCCCTGCATATAGTCTCCAGGGCCTTTTTTCCCTGTGTCATTATTTCCTACTTGTATTAGTTGGCATGGGTTGCAGTCTGTATGGCTGAAGAGTTTTGACACACACATCTTTGATTTAGGCACAGATTATCCATTCACATGTGTGCATATTTCCAATTTCCCTCATCCTGTCTAATTTATTCAATAAAATTTTATATTTTGATTATAACTAGGGACCTTTTGAGCATCTTTTTTTTTCTTGTGCATTAGCATTATTGAGTGCATACATTAACAAATTTGCCTCAAAGTGTTGAATACTTAGTCATGGCAGGGAGTCAATTCTCAATCAAAAATATGAATTCTTTAGGAAACAGAGAACATTTCTGAGAACATTCTTTTGGAGGTTTGAGCATCATCTGACATTGATATTGTGATGAGTCATTATAAGCTGTATAACATTGCCTTAGGGTAAGATACATACAAATGCTTAATCAACAGTTTTTCCATTAGACTTAGCAAGTGGCTAGGGAAAAGTAACTGCAAAAGCTGTCATTTTCTTGGAAGCAAAGAGGTTAATAAACAAACTGTAATCCACTCAGTTATTGATTTAGCAGTGATTTTTCTCAGTTGTCATTTTCAGTAAGTACATTTGGGAACAATCAAGAGTAGTTTAAAATAAAGCATAACATTAGCCTGACATTGTCCAATGTCATGGACATCTCCCCTGCCAATGCATCTTGGATACAGGAGGCAGAGGAAAACTCCTGTCAGTTTAGATTCCCTGTTTTTCTCCAACACAGAGTTTTCATACTGACAGCTTATCACTCTCCATTCCATAACAACAAGCTAATAACATGTTCTCTTTATTATCATGGTCTTTGTGCAGTTTCTATTATGCCCTGTATAAATGCAAAAGCAGATGACAATAATATAGTCTTCTAAAAGACGTATTCAATGGCAATAATTTTTAGGATTGTGTATTCGCATCTAAGTCACTTAAAGTGGATGTGCAATTTAAATTTATGTTAGTACTTATGGGTAAATGTATACCTGCTACTGAATTGAGTGTTGTTTATATGCTTATCAGAAGAGAGTTGTGATCCCTTACTCCAGTCACAGTAGGTTTCAGTATAACGCAAAGGAGTTCACATTATGTGTTCATCTCAATGTATTTATTTATTTTAATTATTTATATAGCGCCATTATTTCCACAGTGCTATACAGACATTATCGGTCTTGTTCCTAGTGGGACACAATCAAACAGTATGTCTTTGGCGTTTGAAAGTAAACCCATGCAAACACAAGGAGAACATACAAACTCCCTGCAGATGTTGTCCTTGGTTGGATTTGATCCCAGGCCCCCAGCATTGCAAGGTGTCAGTGCTATCCACTGAGCCACCGTGCTGTATCATGGGGAGGAGAAAAAGGTTTCCCAATGAAACCTGTGGCATGTGTATTCACAATAATTCCTCCATACGTTGGGTCATTGCTACTTTCAAAAATTATTCTTCTAGTAAAGAAGTATCAGAAATGTGTGAGCACTAAAATGCGTGGGTGCTCGTTGCTCGAACCAAGCAATTCCTAACGCTCGCATGCTCGTTTTCAGTAACAAGTATAATGAGAGTCAGTGGGAAATTTCAGGGTTTTTTTTCCAGCAGATTCTACAAAGAGGTCTGGGGGCAGTGAAAATTTTCAAATGCATGGGAAAAGTGTGGAATTGAAAGAGAAGAGCATGGGGGAAACCCCTGGAAGCATCTCTGACTCCCAGATCGCGGCTTAGAACAATGGTATCACACTTTTACTCCACTTTAAGGATTGACAATAAAACATTCCAAATGAATGAGAAATTGAATTTTACAGAAACAAAGATGTTAAAAAAATTTTTCTGTATAATGACTTTTATAGAAGTCAAAATTTAAGCGGGAATAAAAAATAATATAATTTAAGTAAACCAAAATTGTGTGATTTATGAAAGAAGCAAGAACTGCAAAAAATCTAAGATTCAGATACACCCTGTATTAGACATAAAAGAGCATGTGAGCAATATAATAATGATAAATTTTGAACAAGTTTATTGAGGGTTATATACCAACAAAATGGACTCCAGAACACAGAATAGTCTGAGCAATATAATACCAATAAATGTTGAACAACTTTTTTGAGGCTTAAATAGCAACGAAGTGTACCCAAGAATATGTAATACCCTGTAATATAATACTGATAAACTTTTAAACAAGTTTTTTTAGACTTTTATAACATTGAAATGGATTCCAAAAAATAGTCTATGGTCGAGGAATACAATAAAATATATTTTTGAATAATTTTTTGAGGCTTTTATAGCAATGAAATGTACCCAAGAAGATGTAATACCTGTGAGGCAGTGACCCCTGTTACAGCTAGGGGGCGCTGTATGTGCTCTCCAGAATGTGCATGGAAGCGTAGTGAGGCCATGAGGGCATACTGCAGACACAGGTGTGGCTGTAATTAGAATAGTGAAGCAGTGACTGATTAAAAGCCCTGTAGTAGAGGGGGAGGTGTCTTATGAACAGGTGATTCAGAACCACAATGGACCTAGTGGTTAAGAGCACACAAAGTGACCTGATAGTTACTAACATAGGACGAGCTCTGAGACGTGGGAACTCTGCTGACCGCAATCCCTAATCCTATCATACCACACTAGAGGTAGCCGTGGAGCGCTCCTGACCAGACCTAGGCGCCTCGGGCACAGCCTGAGAAACTAGCTAGCCCTGAAGATAGAAAAATAAGCCTACCTTGCCTCAGAGAAATTCCCCAAAGGAAAAGGCAGCCCCCCACATATAATGACTGTGAGTTAAGATGAAAATACAAACACAGAGATTAAATAGATTTTAGCAAAGTGAGGCCCGACTTACTGAATAGACCGAGGATAGGAAAGATAGCTTTGCGGTCAGCACAAAAACCTACAAACAACCACGCAGAGGGGGCAAAAAGACCCTCCACACCGAGTAACGGTACGGAGGTGGTCCCTCTGCGTCTCAGAGCTTCCAGCAAGCAAGAAAAACCAATATAGCAAGCTGGACAGAAAATATAGCAAACAAAAGTAACACAAGCAAAACTTAGCTTATGCAGGGCAGACAGGCCACAAGAACGATCCAGGAGAGAGCAAGACCAATACTGGAAAATTGACTGGAGGCCAGGAACAAAGAACTAGGTGGAGTTAAATAGAGCAGCACCTAACGACTTAACCTCGTCACCTGAGAAAGGAAACTCAGAAGCCGCAGCCCCACTCACATCCACCAGAGGAAGCTCATAGAAAGAACCAGCCGAAGTACCACTCATGACCACAGGAGGGAGCTTGACCACAGAATTCACAACAGTACCCCCCCTTGAGGAGGGGTCACCGAACCCTCACCAGAGCCCCCAGGCCGACCAGGATGAGCCAAATGAAAGGCACGAACCAGATCGGCAGCATGAACATCAGAGGCAAAGACCCAGGAATTATCTTCCTGACCATAACCCTTCCACTTAACCAGGTACTGGAGTTTCCGTCTCAAAATACGAGAATCCAAAATCTTCTCCACTATATACTCCAACTCCCCCTCAAAAAAAACCGGGGCAGGAGGATCAACGGATGGAACCACAGGTACCACGTATCTCCGCAACAATGACCTATGGAATACGTTATGGATGGAAAAAGAAGCTGGAAGGGTCAAACGAAAAGACACAGGATTAAGAACCTCAGAAATCCTATACGGACCAATGAAACGAGGCTTAAACTTAGGAGAGGAAACTTTCATAGGAATATAACGAGATGACAACCAAACCAAATCCCCAACACGAAGTCGGGGACCCACACAGCGCCTGCGGTTAGCGAAACGTTGAGCCTTCTCCTGAGACAATGTCAAATTGTCCACCACATGAGTCCAAATCTGCTGCAACCTATCCACCACAGTATCCACACCAGGACAGTCAGAAGACTCAACCTGCCCTGAAGAGAAATGAGGATGGAAACCAGAATTGCAGAAAAACGGCGAAACCAAAGTAGCCGAGCTGGCCCGATTATTAAGGGCGAACTCAGCCAAAGGCAAAAAGGACACCCAATCATCCTGATCGGCAGAAACAAAACATCTCAGATATGTTTCCAAGGTCTGATTGGTTCATTCAGTCTGGCCATTTGTCTGAGGATGGAAAGCCGAGGAAAAAAGATAAATCAATGCCCATCCTAGCACAAAAGGCTCGCCAAAACCTCGAAACAAACTGGGAACCTCTGTCAGAAACGATGTTTTCCGGAATGCCATGTAAACGAACCACATGCTGGAAGAACAATGGCACCAAATCAGAGGAGGAAGGCAATTTAGACAAGGGTACCAAATGGACCATCTTAGAGAAGCGATCACAAACAACCCAAATGACCGACATTTTTTGAGAGACGGGGAGATCCGAAATAAAATTCATAGAGATATGTGTCCAGGGCCTCTTCGGGACTGGCAAGGGCAAAAGCAACCCACTGGCACGAGAACAGCAGGGCTTAGCCCAAGCACAAATCCCACAGGACTGCACAAATGAACGCACATCCCGTGACAGAGACGGCCACCAAAAGGATCTAGCCACCAAATCTCTGGTACCAAAGATTCCAGGATGACCAGCCAACACCGAACAATGAACCTCAGAGATAACTCTACTCGTCCATTTATCAGGGACAAACAGTTTCTCCGCTGGGCAACGATCAGGTCTATTAGCCTGAAATTTTTGCAGCACCCGCCGCAAATCAGGGGAGAGGGCAGACAAAATTACCCCCTCTTTGAGAATACCCGCCGGCTCAGACAAACCCGGAGAGTCGGGCACAAAACTCCTAGACAGGGCATCCGCCTTCACATTTTTAGAGCCCGGAAGGTACGAAACCACAAAGTCAAAACGGGAGAAAAACAGCGACCAACGAGCCTGTCTAGGATTCAACCGTTTGGCAGACTCGAGATAGGTCAAGTTCTTGTGATCAGTCAAGACCACCACGCGATGCTTAGCTCCTTCAAGCCAATGACGCCACTCCTCGAATGCCCACTTCATGGCCAGCAACTCTCGATTGCCAACATCATAATTACGCTCAGCAGGCGAAAACTTCCTGGAAAAGAAGGCGCATGGTTTCATCATCGAGCCATCAGAACTTCTTTGCGACAAAACAGCCCCTGCTCCAATCTCAGAAGCATCAACCTCGACCTGGAACGGGAGCGAAACATCTGGTTGGCACAACACAGGGGCAGAAGAAAAACGACGCTTCAACTCTTGAAAAGCTTCCACAGCAGCAGAAGACCAATTGACCACATCAGCACCCTTCTTGGTTAAATCAGTCAACGGTTTAGCAATACTAGAAAAATTATTGATGAAGCGACGATAAAAATTAGCAAACCCCAGGAACTTTTGCAGACTCTTCAGAGATGTCGGCTGAGTCCAATCATAAATGGCCTGAACTTTAACAGGGTCCATCTCGATAGTAGAAGGGGAAAAAATGAAACCCAAAAATGAAACCTTCTGAACACCAAAGAGACACTTTGACCCCTTCACAAACAAAGAATTTGCACGCAGGACCTGGAACACCATTCTGACCTGCTTCACGTGAGACTCCCAACCGAATGGCATAACCAGGTACTCAAAATGGCCCTCGGGCGTATTAAATGCTGTTTTCCATTCATCGCCCTGTTTAATACGCACAAGATTATCCGCACCACGAAGATCTATCTTGGTGAACCAACTAGCCCCCTTAATCCGAGCAAACAAATCAGACAGCAGCGGCAAGGGGTACTGAAATTTGACCGTGATTTTATTTAGAAGGCGGTAATCAATACAAGGTCTCAGCGAACCATCCTTCTTGGCCACAAAAAAGAACCCTGCTCCCAATGGCGACGACGACGGGCGAATATGACCCTTCTCCAAGGATTCCTTTACGTAACTCCGCATAGCGGCGTGCTCAGGAACAGACAAATTAAACAGTCGACCTTTAGGAAACTTACTACCCGGAATCAAATCGATAGCACAATCACAATCCCTATGCGGAGGTAGGGCACTGGACTTGGGCTCATCAAATACATCCCGGTAATCCGACAAGAACTCTGGGACCTCAGAAGGGGTGGATGGTGAAATAGACAGAAATGGAACATCACCATGTACCCCCTGACAACCCCAGCTGGACACAGACATTGATTTCCAATCCAATACTGGGTTATGGACTTGTAGCCATGGCAACCCCAACACGACCACATCATGCAGATTATGCAACACCAAAAAGCGAATATCCTCCTGATGCGCAGGAGCCATGCACATGGTCAGCTGTGTCCAGTACTGAGGCTTATTCTTGGCCAAAGGCGTAGCATCAATTCCTCTCAATGGAATAGGATACTGCAAGGGCTCCAAGAAAAACCTACAGCGCCTAGCATACTCCAAGTCCATCAAATTCAGGGCAGCGCCTGAATCCACAAATGCCATGACAGAATAGGATGACAAAGAGCAGATCAAAGTAACGGACAAAAGAAATTTCGACTGTACCATACCAATGGTGGCAGACCTAGCGAACCGCTTAGTGTGCTTAGGACAATCGGAGATAGCATGAGTGGAATCACCACAGTAAAAACACAGCCCATTCTGACGTCTTTGTTCCTGCCGTTCAGCTCTGGTCAAAGTCCTATCGCACTGCATAGGCTCAGGTCCATGCTCAGATAATACCGCCAAATGGTGCACAGTTTTACGCTCACGCAAGCGTCGACCGATCTGAACGGCCAAAGACATAGACTCATTCAGACCAGCAGGCATAGGAAATCCCACCATGACATCCTTAAGGGCTTCAGAGAGACCTTTTCTGAAAATTGCTGCCAGCGCACATTCATTCCATTGAGTGAGCACAGACCACTTCCTAAACTTCTGACAATATATCTCTACCTCATCCTGACCCTGACACAGAGCCAGCAAATTTTTCTCTGCCTTATCCACTGAATTAGGTTCATCATACAGCAATCCGAGCGCCAGAAAAAACGCATCAATATTACATAATGCAGTATCTCCTGGCGCAAGGGAAAATGCCCAGTCTTGAGGGTCGCCACGTAATAAAGAAATAATGATCTTAACTTGTTGAACTGGGTCACCAGAGGAGCGGGGTTTCAAAGCCAGAAACAGTTTACAATTATTCTTAAAGCTCAGAAACTTAGCTCTATCTCCAGAAAACAAATCAAGAATAGGAATTCTTGGTTCTAACATAGAATTCTGAACCACAAAGTCTTGAATATTTTGTACTCTTGCAGTGAGATGATCCACACAAGAAGACAGATCTTTAATGTCCATCACTACACCTGTGTCCTGAACCACCCAAATGTCTAGGGGAAAAGAAAGACAAAACACAGTACAGAGAAAAAAAAATGGTCTCAGAACTTCTCTTTTCCCTCTATTGAGAAGCATTAGTACTTTGGGCCTCCAGTACTGTTATGAACAGGTGATTCAGAACCACAATGGACCTAGTGGTTAAGAGCACACAAAGTGACCTGATAGTTACTAACATAGGACGAGCTCTGAGACGTGGGAACTCTGCTGACCGCAATCCCTAATCCTATCATACCACACTAGAGGTAGCCGTGGAGCGCTCCTGACCAGACCTAGGCGCCTCGGGCACAGCCTGAGAAACTAGCTAGCCCTGAAGATAGAAAAATAAGCCTACCTTGCCTCAGAGAAATTCCCCAAAGGAAAAGGCAGCCCCCCACATATAATGACTGTGAGTTAAGATGAAAATACAAACACAGAGATGAAATAGATTTTAGCAAAGTGAGGCCCGACTTACTGAATAGACCGAGGCTAGGAAAGATAGCTTTACAGTCAGCACAAAAACCTACAAACAACCACGCAGAGGGGGCAAAAAGACCCTCCGCACGACTAACGGTACGGAGGTGCTCCCTCTGCGTCTCAGAGCTTCCAGCAAGCAAGAAAAACCAATATAGCAAGCTGGACAGAAAATATAGCAAACAAAAGTAACACAAGCAAAACTTAGCTTATGCAGGGCAGACAGGCCACAAGAACGATCCAGGAGAGAGCAAGACCAATACTGGAACATTGACTGGAGGCCAGGAACAAAGAACTAGGTGGAGTTAAATAGAGCAGCACCTAACGACTTAACCTCGTCACCTGAGGAAGGAAACTCAGAAGCCGCAGCCCCACTCACATCCACCAGAGGAAGCTCATAGACAGAACCAGCCGAAGTACCACTCATGACCACAGGAGGGAGCTTGACCACAGAATTCACAACAGAGGTGTGTCAGTGTTGGTTTGGAAGCAGACCGAGAAGTTGTCTGCAAAGCTCTTTGTGTGTGGAGCAACACAGAGGCAAAAGAAACTGACACCCTGTGTCCCGGGCTGTCTTGTGTTGCCAGGCTGCAATCCGGAGGATAGCGTGATGTGCACGACGTGAGTAAAGAGACTTGTCATCGGTGGGCGGTCGCCCCAGGGAAACTGGACAAAGGGAAGTCTGGCCTGTGTAGGGACTGCAAAGGTAAAGTTGGTTACTGTGCATTTCTGATGGACGGTGTGAAGAAGCCTTGTACTGTATATTTCCTTTGGCCTGGATGAAGAAGCCGTTTACTATGTATTGCTAATAGATTGTGTGAAGTAACACAAAAAAGGAATGTTTTGCTTGAGCTTGCTTGGGTCACTACCGTTTCACTACGTATGGTCCTACCGCTGCATCACATATGGTGGAAAGAATGCGGGCCAAATGAACTAAGGTATACCTAGAGAATACTGTAGATCGTTGTGCAAGTCTGCTGGAGAAATGGAGGAGCTTTCGGATCAGGTTGTGCTCAAACAGCAAAGGCATCAGCAAGAGATGCTGCAGTTTCAGCGTTCGCAGCAAGAAGCTCTGCAGCAGTAGGAGCTGCAGTGGCAGCAACAGTAAAAGGCACTACAGACAGTGGAAGCTAACAGAGCTTCAGCATGTTAAAATGGAGACCCATAAAGTGAGGGGTGAACAGCAGAGTCATTAAGAGACCCCAAAGGTAAGGGGCGATCATTGGGTGTACCAGTGGTCCTATGTAGAGACTCGGCCTGCCAGGTCTCAAGCAAATGACTTTTTGCAAATGGTAGAGGAGTGGCTCCAGCCTGAGTTCTCTTCTCCGTATGAGATGATGGAGAGAATCGTGGCTGAAGGATGACGAGGGTTCTGCCAACCGCCATGCAGCATTGGGTCAGGCTGAGGGACCTAGGCCACCTGCAACTGCTGATAGAATTGATTGAGCGGTATAAATCCACTCAGGACGTTGCACCAGAGCCAGGGCATGGGGCTAGTAACTCTTCAGTGACATCTAAGCCCATGGACTGTGGGAACACTGGTCAGGAGTCTATGTGTGCCCAGCCTGTCTGTATCACCACTACGGGCACAGCCGGCAGTGTACCATAATTGTGCCAGATACTTGTGAATGGGTGCTGAACAGAGGCTCTCCTGGACACAGGGAGTAAAGTGACTCTGGTCCATCTGTCCCTTGTTGCCTGAGACAACCCCAAAGGACCAAAAGTTGAGGTGAGGGGTATCCATGGGGAAATCCAGGAGTACTTGACCGTGGAGGTAAATTTTTCCACACTATGTGGGGATATTAAGCATGTGGTGGGAGTGGCAAAGACTCTTCCATATGGGGCTATGTTGGGGAGAGATCTGCCCCTGTTTTGGTCCCTGTGGGAGACCAGGGTCAACCCTCTCAAGGAAAGTGTTGTACTGGGTGCAGAACTCAAAGATATTGAGATACCAGCCATAGGGGTCGCCAACCTAGGGACAGAGTGTAATCCCGATAGGCTCCCCCTAGAGGTAATGGCAGGAGAAACTAAAGATGTTGCTTCGGGCGTAGAACCCGAAGATCCTAAGATGTATGCCACAGGGGTCACCAATTTAGGGTTAGAGTGCAATCCCAATAGGTTCCCTTTAGAGGTTGTGGGGACCCCATTGAACCCTTAACTGGAGGTGTCCCCTGATAAGGTCGGGACAGCTCAGATCCAGAGTCCCACATGGAGATGCAAATATAAAAGATGCAGGTATGAGAAGAGCCTGGAGTGTATGTTCGTGGCGGCGACTGGGGACGTGCGCACGAGGAACCCCCTGGTACTGGTCAAGGATGGGGCCGGGGGTCAGGGTAAATTAGATAGAGAGCTCACTAGACAGCAGTGTCGGGAGGCTCAGGTTCGGGTGCGGCCTAGTAGAGATGTATGCTCGGAGTTGCCAGGGCGGTCCATGGTGTTTCAGCATGATATAGTCACTGAAGCATGGGTAAAGATACAGAGGAAATGGTACCAGGGGCCTAAAAGCAGATACTTAGGTGACAGGATGACCCGTTGGGTTAGTGTGCCCAAAATAAACGAGGTCGAGACCACCCAAAACTGGCCCAACTCTATGGTTAAACAGAAAAGAGGGCTTGGCTTCTGTAATGGAGAACGAGGAGGGTGGTCACGTAATGAAGTGTGGAGGAGAAACGCAAAGGGGAGGGACACATGCGCCGATTGATGGTTCCAGTCCCTACGGCAGGCACAGAAGGCACAGCAGGCACAGTAGCCACACTAAAGGTATCACAGAGTGCAGTTACATGAAAATAATGCATCATACTAAAAAAATACAATATCACCTAGTCTGTACAGTCTGCGATTGGGGTGCAGAAGTCCTTGGAGATTCATGACTTGTTCATCTTGATGAAAGTTGGTGGCCTACACTTTCAGGGGACAGCTGGCTGCGATTATCCATCAGGACACCACCAGCAGCGCTGAAGACTAGGGTTGAGCGAAACAGATCGGCACTTTTCAAAAGTCGCCGACTTTTAGCAAAGTCGGGTTTCGTGAAACCCGAACCGATCCCACTCTGGGATCGGGTCGGCAGTCGGCGATCTCTACTTAAAAGTCGGGTTTTGTTTTATATATATATATATATATATATATATATATATATATATGTCATTCAGACACATATATATATATTTATATTAAATTCAGCGGGATACAGCAGGAAAGCCGGTAATTCAATTACCGACTTTTCATTTCTCCTGACAAAACCCGACATGATTTGAGACATGGATTACATACAGTAAACCATGTCATATCCCCCTTTTTTTTGCATATTCCACACTACTAATGTTAGTAGTGTGTATGTGCAAAATTTCAGCTCTCTAGCTCTTAAATTTAAGGGTTAAATCGCGGAAAAAATTGGCGTGGGCTCCAGAGTAGTAAAGCCAGTGACTGAGGGCAGATATTAATAGCCTGGAGAGGGTCCCCGGTTATTGCCCCCCCCCCCCCGGCTAAAAACACCTGCCCCCAGCCACCCCAGAAAAGGCATATCTGTAAGATGCGCCTATTCTGGCACTTGGCCACTCTCTTCCCATTCCCGTGTAGCGGTGGGATATGGGGTAATGAAGGGTTAATGCCACCTTGCTATTGTAAGGTGACATTAAGCCAGATTAATAATGGAGAGGCGTCAATTATGACACCTATCCATTATTAATCCAATTGTATGAAAGAGTTAAAAAAAGCACACACACAATATTAAAAAGTATTTTAATGAAATAAACACACCGTTTGTTGTAATATTTTATTGTACGCTCAATCCACTCGCTGAAGACCCTCGCTCTGTAACAAATAAAAAATAATAAACCAACAATATACATACCTTCCGTAGATCTGTAACGTCCCACGTTGTAAATCCATCTGAAAGGGTTAAAATATTTTACAGCCAGGAGCTCTGCTAATGCAGCGCTGATCGTGGCTGTAAACCCCAGTGAATGAAGGTAATGTAGGTCAATGACCTGTAGTTACCTTCATTCGCAGTGATGCGCCCCATGCTGATGTCCCTGGAGCGTGGGAAAAGTTCCCAGGCTCGAGGTCATATGAGGACATCCAGCAGGGGGCGCATCACCGCGAATGAAGGTAACTATAGGTCATTGACCTACATTACCTTCATTCGCTGGGGTTTACAGCCACAAGCACAGCTGCATTAGCAGAGCTTGTGGCTGTAAAATATTTTAACCCCTTCAGATGGATTTACAACGTGGGAGGTTACAGATCTACGGAAGGTATGTATATTGTTGGTTTATTATTTTTTATTTGTTACAGAGCGAGGGTCTTCAGCGAGTGGATTGAGCGTACAATAAAATATTAAAACAACCTGTGTTTTTATTTCATTAAAATACTTTTTAATAATGTGTGTGTGTGTTTTTTAACCATTTAATGCAAATGGATTAATAATGGATAGGTGTCAGAATTGACGCCTCTTCATTATTAATCTGGCTTAATGTCACCTTACAATAGCAAGGTGACATTAACCCTTCATTACCCCATATCCCACCGCTACACGGGAATGGGAAGAGAGTGGCCAAGTGCCAGAATAGGCGCATCTTCCAGATGTGCCTTTTCTGGGGTGGCTGGGGGCAGATGATTTTAGCCAGGGGGGGCCAAAAACCGTGGACCCTCTCTAGGCTATTAATATCTGCCCTCAGTCACTGGCTTTACTACTCTGGTGGAGAAAATTGCACGGGAGACCACGCCAATTTTTTCCACGATTTAACCCTTAAATTTAAGAGCTAGAGCGCCGAAATTTTGCATATACACACTAACATTAATAGTGTGGAATATGCAAAAAAAAGGGGAATATGACATGGTTTACCGTATGTAAACCATGTCTCATATCATGTCGGGTTTTGGCAGGAGAAATGAAATGCCGGTAATTGAATTACCGGCTTTTCTGCTATATCGCCCTGAAGGAAATGTAAAAAAAAAAAAACCCATAGACTTACATTGGGTTTCGAGTTTCGGCCTATCCCCGACCCCGACTTTTCAATAGGATCGGCCGATTTCACTCGACCCGACTTTTGAGAAAGTCGGGTTTCGTGAAACCCGACTCGACCCTGAAAAACTAAAAGTCGCTCAACCCTACTGAAGACACGTTCTGAGAGAACACTGGCTGTCGGGCATGATAAAACCTCCAAGGCATGTGAGTTGAGCTCTGGCCACTAGTGTTGAGCGATACCGTCCGATACTTGAAAGTATCGGTATCGGATAGTATCGGCCGATACCCGAAAAATATCGGATATCGCCGATACCGATATCCGATACCAATACAAGTCAATGGGACATCAAGTATCGGAATGTATCCTGATGGTTCCCAGGGTCTGAAGGAGAGGAAACTCTCCTTCAGGCCCTGGGATCCATAGTGAGGTGTAAAATAAAGAATTAAAATAAAAAATATTGATATGCTCACCTCTCCGGCGGCCCCTGGACATCACGCTGGTAACCGGCCGGCTTCTTTGTTTAAAATGAGCGCCTTTAGGACCTGCGAATGACGTCGCGGCTTCTGATTGGTCGCGTGCCGCCCATGTGACCGACACGCGACCAATCAGAAGCCGCGACGTCATTCGCAGGTCCTTAATTCCTAGAATTAGGAGTTTTGTGAATGAGAATGACGTCGCGGCTTCTGATTGGTCGCGTGCCGGTCACATGGGCGGCACGCGACCAATCAGAAGCCGCGACGTCATTCTCAGGTCCTAAAGGCGCTCATTTTAAACAAAGAAGCCGGCCGGTTACCAACGTAATGTCCACGGGCCGCCGGAGAGGTGAGCATATCAATATTTTTTATTTTAATTCTTTATTTTAAACATCCCTATTGATCCGATACCGATACCTGATACCACAAAAGTATCGGATCTTGGTATCGGAATTCCGATACCGCAAGTATTAGCCGATACCCGATACTTGCGGTATCGGAATGCTCAACACTACTGGCCACTCATTCATTTTGGAAGACCAATATGACAAAGAGTTCAAACCCTTCCTGATGGTATTGATATTCAGTTATAGATACTCCTGCACCATCCTTTCCATTCGTTCACCACATGTAAGACTTGGACTCTGTTGTGCTGGTGCACAAGCTGGTCTAAAAAAATGTGAAAGGACTCACAGAAATTGCTTCTTCCACTTACTTCACTGCTGTTGCTGCAGCTAATGTTTTGGCATTGACAAATTGACGTGTTGAAGGTTGGAAGTCTAGAGCTGCAATGCTATCTGTGTGCTTCACTTCTGTCTTAAGGAAAAGCTCTCTTAAGGTTGTGAAAAACAATTTTTCGATACTTCAGCATTAGCAGTTCATTTTCCAGGGTGGGAAGCATCTGGCAAAATTTGGTTTTATAATGTGGATCTAACAGAGTGAAAACCCAGTAGTCAGCAGTATTCCTAATCACAACTATACGGGTATCATGTTGCAGATAGCGCAGCAAGAAGGTAGTCTTATGTCAGGCTCTACCATGAGGTAAAAGCCCATGCTGTGTTGGTGGCTGGGTATCAATGAATCTCATTTCCTCCGTCCTCTCCACGAACCACCATGAACAACAGAGAGGGGAGGATTATCCTCTTCATCTTGCAGTGCCTCACCCATCCAATTGTTCCTTGGATCTTGCACCTTCAATAACAGTTTGCCTGTTATCACCATCCCCCCTCAATCGCAGTAATCCACCCTCCATTGGCACCCACCTTTTCAAATTCTGCTCCAGCAAATAGATGACCGGAATAGTGATGCTGATGACGGCAGCATCAGCACTAACCATCTTAGTTGCCATTTTGAAACTGTGCAGAAGGGTGCAGAAGTCCTAAATCTGTGCCCAGTCTGTAAACATATGTAGTACATCTGTACTGTGTTGGCCCAAGCTATATGACATGTGTAACAACTCTGCTGGCATCACAGCATGGCCTCACATCTCTCACACAATCTTACCCACTGCTCCAGGCCATGATGTGGTTTCTGTTTCTTGCCAGCTCCATGTTCTGTGTCTCTGCTCTGTGCATGCCTCATGGCTATGTGTATAGGGGGCCGGCGCCTGAACTCTCTGGTTCTTATAGGAATCAGGTGCATCTGTCTAATCAGTTCCTGACCAATTATCAAGAGGCCTCCTGTATATAGTGCAGCTCTACCCTGTGGTCTGGGCCTGTGCAATGTGTTAGCTTAGTTAGTGTTTAGCTGCTGAGTTTGCCTGGCCTTGCTCTGAGTTTCTCCCTCTGAGCTTTTCTCTGTGCTTTTGCCTTGATCTTGTAGTCCGCCCTCCAGGAGGCAGAATATCCTGGTCCCTGTGTCTTTGTCCCTGTGTCTTGTTCCATTGCCTTGTCTGTACTTTGTCTTTTCTCGGTCTCCTTGTCTGTGGCTTCCTTCCCTGCTCTGTCTTTCCTTGTGTTCTCAGTCTGCTTACACTCCGCACTCTTGCGGCTCTGCACTCAGTCCTTGCTTCGTACTCTCTGGCTTTGCTCTGTGGCTCCGCTCTTTGCGGTTCTATCTGGCTCCGCTCTTTGCGGTTCTATCTGGCTCCCCCTCCTGTGTTTCTGCACTTGGCTCCGTCTCTGCTCTTGGCTCCGCCTCCAGAGTCTCCACTCTTGGCTCCGCCTCCAGCGTCTCCGCTCTTGGTTCCGCCTCCAGCGTCTCCGCCTCCAGCGTCTCCGCTCTTGGCTCCGCCTCCAGCATCTCCGCTCTTGGCTCCGCCTCCAGCATCTCCGCTCTTGGCTCCGCCTCCAGCGTCTCCGCTCTTGGCTCCGCCTCCAGCGTCTCTGCTCTTGGCTCCGCCTCCAGTGTCTCGGCTCTTGGCTCCGCCTCCAGCATCTCCGCTCTTGGCTCCGCCTCCAGCGTCTCCGCTCTTGGCTCTGCCTCCAGCATCTCCGCTCTTGGCTCCGCCTCCAGCGTCTCCGCTCTTGGCTTTGCCTCCAGCGTCTCTGCTCTTGGCTCCGCCTCCAGCGTCTCCGCTCTTTGCTCCCCCTCCAGCGTCTCCGCCCTTGGCTCCACCTCTTGCGGCTCCGCCCTTGGCTCTGCCTTCTCCTTCTCTTCTCTTAGTTCCACCTTCTACTTGTTACTTAGTCCTCCTGTCTGTACAGGCTCCTACCTGTTTCTCATACCTGCCTGCAGACCGGTCCCTACCGGTTCTTCCTATGTTCCAGCCGTACCTGCCTGCCTACCAGAGAGCCAGCTGTGTCCACCTGCTCGCCAGTGTCTCTGTTGTACCCGTCTGCCTGCCTGTGTCCCAGCCGTGCCCGTCTGTCAGCCAGAGTACCAGCCGTGCCCGCTCCGTTCTTTAGTGGGATCAGCAGCCACAGCCAGACACCACCCTGGAGTAGCACCTGGCAGCTGCCTGCTGCACAAGCCTGACCTCACCATCAGAGGCTCCAGTGAAAACCCAGGCAGCTGTCATAGTCACGCCCCTTCCAGGGTAGTCTGGTTTGTGGCACAGTGGGGCCACAAACCACCCCCGTATGCCCGCGCCATTCAGTCTGGGCGCGTGCGTGACAGCATGACATACTGCATCATCAGGACTAGTTACTGCTGCCACAGTCGCTGCAATATGTGCAGAGTGGAATTCCACCATGTCGTCACATCGCGTATCAAACTGTTAACTGGCATGAACAAAGACCTCTGTATCGATGCATGTCGATGACCTGAGGGGTGGGAAAGGCGGAAATGAGCACACAGCTCACATGCTTTCTAGAGCAGCCAACCCAGGCCAGAATAGTGGTGGAGAAAACACTGTACCACCAGGTTGAGAACGTGAGCCATGCAAGGCATGTGTGTGAGCTTGCTTCACCATAGGGTCGCCACCAGGTTCGCACCATTATCAGACATGGCCTTCCCTGGATACAGGTTCAGCAGAGACATTCATTGATAAAATTCTGCCTGGAGAGCTGTCCAGAACTCTTCAGCTGTATGACTGCGATCTCCAAGGCATATCAATTTTAATACTGCCTGATAGCAGTGAGCCCAAACTGTGCAGTACCGAGGTGTTGGGGATTCGCTCAGCACTGTTGTAACATGTGTCTCATTAAGGCAGAGGTTGAGAATGCAGGTGGAAGCCCTAGAACAGATAGAGGAGGAGACAGAAGCAGTGGAGGAAGTGTTAAATGTAGAGGTTTGTCCTGCAAGCCTTGGGGCTTCCAAGACTTGTGGAGCAACGTCTGCCCCCACAGCCACGAAAGTCACCCAGTGCCCAGTCAGCGAGATGTAACAGCCTTGGCCATGCTTACTTGTCCAAGTGTCTGTGGTGAAATGCACCTGGGCAAACAGAGATTTAGTCAAGGAACAGGTGATGTCAGCGACATGCTGGTGTAACGCAGGCACAGCTTTCTTAGAAAAGTAATAGCAACTGGGCAATGGTACTGGGGGACTGCGACGGCCAACAGCTTTCAGACATTGTCTGTATTTATCAGGAAGAAAGGCAGCATTTCCGTGGCCAACAGATTGGAAATGGTGGAGTTCAATATCTTAACTTTTTCATGGGTAGGAGGAAACAATCTTTTACATGACCACAACTACGGAACCCAGGGCTGGCTTCAGTGCTGAGATAGGGTGGAGTATGGTGAACCAGACAAACTGCTGGACCGTGAGAGAGGTGAAGGGGAAGATGTTTCTGTGGATTAAGAAAGTTGTAGTGTGCTCGTTCTCTGACATCAGTCAAAAACAGCAGGCATGTCCACTTCCATTACAGCTGACAGTGGGCTCTCAATCAGTGTGATTGAAGTGGGTAAAGAACCGAAGGTTCTCAATAGTTGACACGGTAACAGAAGAGGAGAAAGAAACAGCAGATGCGATTGATGGGGCAGCTGATGGTTGTTGAGGTCTGCTGGTCCACATTTTAGTGCAGTGGGATTCCTAGAGTAATGCATGTTGATAACGCATGTGAAGGTTCATACATGTAGTAGTCAAATCATTGAACTTTTTACCTCTACTCAAAGTTGGCAGATTAGGTAAGTTGGCTCATCCTTTGCAGTGTCAAAAAAGGCCCAGTCTAGACAAACCTTTCCACCCCTGCAAGTTGCAGAACCACAGATGCTGCTGGTTACACCCACAGTTTTGGCTGAGGATTTATTGTTCGTCATGGCTGCATCACTATGTGTCTGCGATAGTGTTGAGCATTCCGATACCGCAAGTATCGGGTATCGGCTGATACTTGCGGTATCGGAATTCCGATACCGAGATCCGATACTTTTGTGGTATCGGGTATCAGTATCGGATCCATAGGGATGTGTAAAATAAAGAATTAAAATAAAAAATATTGATATATTCACCTCTCCGGCGGCCCCTGGACATCACGCTGGCAACCGGCAGGCTTCTTTGTTTAAAATGAGCGCCTTTAGGACCTGCGAATGGCGTCGCGGATTCTGATTGGTCGCGTGCCGCTCATGTGACCGCCACGCGACCAATCACAAGCCGCGACGTCATTCTCATTCACAAAACTCCTCATTCTAGGAATTTAGGACCTGCGAATGACGTCGCGGCTTCTGATTGATCGCGTGGCGGTCACATGAGCGGCACGCGACCAATCAGAATCCGCGACGTCATTCGCAGGTCGTAAAGGCGCTCATTTTAAACAAAGAAGCCTGCCGGTTACCAGCGTGATGTCCAGGGGCCGCCGGAGAGGTGAGCATATCAATATTTTTTATTTTAATTCTTTATTTTACACATTAATATGGATCCCAGGGCCTGAAGGAGAGTTTCCTCTCCTTCAGACCCTGGGAACCATGAGGATACCTTCCGATACTTGGTGTCCCATTGACTTGTATTGGTATCGGATATCGGTATCGGCGATATCCGATACTTTTCGGGTATCGGCCGATACTATCCGATACCGATACTTTCAAGTATCGGACGGTATCGCTGAACACTAGTCTGCGATGTACGGTGCAAAGTGACCTCCGCGTCTTCCTCCTCAGATGACCTACTCAGCTGTGTGCCTCTTTGATCATGCCAACTGGGATCTAACACCTCATCATCATTATCTTCTTTGTTAAAACATTCCTCACCTTTGGAGTCACCCTCCTCCTCTTCCTGCTCTGACAGCATAGTACAGTACGTGTGAGCCTCAGATATGAGTCTCCTTAGGGTCACCTCCACTCAGGGTTTAATTTCTGATGATGAGGGTCAGGTTGTTGTTCGAACCCTACTTCATCCTGCCCCGGATCCAAGCTAAAAAAATGTGGGCATTGGTGCAGATTTCCTCTTCTTGACTGTATGACACTAGGAACAGAAGAATTTTTGTGGCCTCTGGATCAGACCTCTATAACACACTAGATGCTGCAATTAGGGTTGAGCGAAACGGGTCGAGATTTTTCAAAAGTCGCCGACTTTTGGCAAGGTCGGGTTTCATGAAACCCGACCCGTCCCCAGTGTGGGGTCGGCCATGAAGTCGGCGATCTTTTGAATCTGGAATCGGAATTCCGATACCGATTCCCGATATGTTTAAGATATCGGGAATTGGTATCGGAATTCAGATTAAAGTGTAAAATAAAGAATTAAAATAAAAAATATCGCAATACTTACCCTCTGACGCGCCCTGGTACTAACCGGCAGTCTTCCTTCCTTAGAATCAGCCTTCCAGGACCTGGCGGTGACGTCGCGGTGACGTCGCGGCTTGTGATTGGCCGCGCGGCCGCCCATGTGACCGCTCGCGCGACCAATCAGAAGCCGTGACGTCACCGAAGGTCCTTCAAGCGCTGATTCTTAGGAAGGAAGGCTGTCGGAAGGAAGCAGGGCGCTTCCGAGGGTGAGTATATACCTAATAGGAATATACTCACCCTCGGAAGCGCCCTGCTTCCTTCCGACAGCCTTCCTTCCTAAGAATCAGCGCTTGAAGGACCTTCGGTGACGTCACGGCTTCTGATTGGTCGCGCGAGCGGTCACATGGGCGGCCGCGCGGCCAATCACAAGCCGCGACGTCACCGCGACGTCACCGCCAGGTCCTGGAAGGCTGATTCTAAGGAAGGAAGACTGCCGGTTAGTACCAGGGCGCGTCAGAGGGTAAGTATTGCGATATTTTTTATTTTAATTCTTTATTTTACACTAAAATATGGATCGCAGGGCCTGAAGGAGAGTTTCCGCTCCTTCAGACCCTGGGAACCATGGAAACCCAATGCACTGCATTGGGTTTCGAGTTTCGGACGACCCCGACTTTTTTATAGGATCGGCCGATTTCACTCGACCCGACTTTTGAAAAAGTCGGGTTTCGTGAAACCTGACCCGATCCTATAAAAGTAAAGGTCGCTCATCCCTAGCTGCAATCTATTTTAAAGTCAGGCCACCTACTGTATTATACAAGTAACAGAAGAGTTTTTGTGGCTACTGGATGAAACCTCTATAACACACTAGATGCTACAAACTATTATAAAGTCAGGTTCCCTACTGTATGACACTAGGAACAGAAGAATTTTTTGTGGCCTCTGGATTAGGCCCCTATAACACACTAGATGCTGCCAACTATTTGAAAGTCAGGTCTCATACTGTACGACACTAGGAAGAGAAGAATTTTTGTGGCCTCTGGATTAGGCTTATATAACACACTAGATGCTACAAACAATGTGGAGTGGAGAAAAAGTTTTGGTGTTATCATTCATGTTGTCTGAAAAAAGGCCAGGAAAGCAAAAATTCTGCTGGGGTATGTAAACTTGTAAGCACAACTGTAGCTATTGAAAAATATTATTTAGAGTGCTATACTTGTGCATGGAGCACAATAGAAGCAGTGCACAACACACTTGTAGGTCATGCCCCTGCTGTCTTTGTGAACCTCAGTAATGTCCAAAAAGAAAAAAATGCTGGAAGGTAAATTTAACAGCCACACTGGACACTAGCTAGCTACACTATCTGACTGATATACAACCACCTAGCGAGCTAGCTAAAATTTGGCATACATCTAGCTAGTAAAAAATATTATTTAGAATGATATACTCGTGCATGGAGCACAATGGAAGCAGTGCACAACACACTTGTATGAAATGTGCCCTGCTGGCTTTGTCAGTGGACCTTAGCTATGGCAAAAAATAAAAAAAAAATGCTGGAAGGTAAATTTAACAGCCACACTGGACACTAGCTAGCTCCCCTCCCCTCATCACACAAGTGCCAAACACTCGTGATACACCACCATTATCTTTGCTAAAGTGCTGAAAATACTTTTGTGGCAACGCAAATTTTTTCACCGCACTGTTTACTGACTGTTACTGATTTTATAAAATTTTAATTTTACTCGTGTTTTTGATCACGAATCCGAATGTGCCATATTCAAACCAAATTTATGTGTGGTGATCGTTTTCTGAACAAATTCGCTCATCACTAGTGTCAACATAAATAAATAAATAGTGATAAGCTATTATTTAATTAGTTATTGTTTATGTGATGTCATCCACTTCCTCATGCAATCCTTAACCGAGAAAAAAAAATCTGATTTTTTTTGAATGAAGAAGCAAAATTTGTAGCAGAAGGGTGAATTGAATTTTCATAGATTTCGACTTATTTTCATTTTGATTTAACCCCTTTCTAACATGGGACGTACTATCCCGTCGAGGTGGGGTGGGCCCCTTTGACCATGGACGGGATAGTACGTCCAGCGCGATCGGCGGCGCTCACGGGGGGAGCGCCGCCGATCGCGGCCGGGTGTCAGCTGCCTATCGCAGCTGACATCCGGCACTATGTGCCAGGAGCGGTCACGGACCGCCCCCGGCACATTAACCCCTGGCACACCGCGATCAAAGATGATCGCGATGTGCCGGCGGTGCAGGGAAGCATCGCGCAGGGAGGGGGCTCCCTGCGGGCTTCCCTGAGCCCCCCGCAGCAAAGCGATGTGATCGCGTTGCTGCGAGGGTCTCCTCACCTCCCTCCCTGCTCGAGCCCCGGATCCAAGATGGCCGCGGATCCGGGTCCTGCAGGGAGGGAGGTGGCTTCACAGAGCCTGCTCAGAGCAGGCACTGTGAAGCAGCCTGCACTGCTATCAGATCGGTGATCTGACAGAGTGCTGTGCACTCACCGATCTGTGTTGTCCCCCCCTGGGACAAAGTAAAAAAGTAAAAAAAAAATTTTTCAAATGTGTAAAAAAAAATAAAAAAAAATATTCCAAAATAATGAAAAAAAAAAAATATTATTCCCATAAATACATTTCTTTATCTAAATAAAAAAAAAACAATAAAAGTACACATATTTAGTATCGCCGCGTCCGCAACGACCCGACCTATAAAGCTAGCCTACTAGTTAACCCCTTCAGTAAACACCGTAAGAAAAAAAAAAAAAAAACGAGGCAAAAAACAACGCTTTATTATCATACCGCCGAACAAAAAGTGGAATGACACGCGATCAAAAAGACAGATATAAATAACCATGGTACCGCTGAAAACGTCATCTTGTCCTGCAAAAAACGAGCCACCATACAGCATCATCAGCAAAAAAATAAAAAAGTTATAGTCCTGAGAATAAAGCGATGCAAAAATAATTATTTTTTCTATAAAATAGTTTTTATCGTATAAAAGCGCCAAAACATAAAAAAATGATATAAATGAGGTGTCGCTGTAATCGTACTGACCCGTAGAATAAAACTGCTTTATCAATTTTACCAAACGCGGAACGGTATAAACGCCTCCCCCAAAATAAATTCATGAATAGCTGGTTTCTCACAAGAATCGGAATAAAAAGCGATAAAAAAAGTCACATGCCCAAAAATGTTACCAATAAAAACGTCAACTCGTCCCGCAAAAAACAAGACCTCACATGACTCTGTGGACCAAAATATGGAAAAATTATAGCTCTCAAAATGTGGTAACGCAAAAAATATTTTTTGCAATAAAAAGCGTCTTTCAGTGTGTGACGGCTGCCAATCATAAAAATCCGCTAAAAACCCGCTAAAAAACCCACTATAAAAGTAATTCAAACCCCCCTTCATCACCCCCTTAGTTAGGGAAAAATTAAAAAAATGTATTTATTTCCATTTTCCCATTAGGTTTAGGGTTAGGGTTAGGGTTAGGGCTAGGGTTAGGGCTAGGGTTAGGGCTAGGGTTAGGGTTAGGGCTAGGGCTAGGGCTAGGGTTAGGGCTAGGGTTAGGGCTACAGTTTGGGTTGGGGCTAAAGTTAGGGTTCGGGTTGGGGCTAAAGTTACAGTTAGGGTTTAGATTACATTTACAGTTGGGAATAGGGTTGGGATTAGGGTTAGGGGTGAGTCAGGGTTAGGGGTGTGGTTAGGGTTACCATTGGGATTAGGGTTAGGGGTGTGTTTGGATTAGGGTTTCAGTTATAATTGTGGGGTTTCCGCTGTTTAGGCACATCAGGGGCTCTCCAAACGCGACATGGCGTCCGATCTCAATTCCAGCCAATTCTGCGTTGAAAAAGTAAAACATTGCTTCTTCCCTTCCGAGCTCTCCCGTGTGCCCAAACAGGGGTTTACCCCAACATATGGGGTATCAGCGTACTCAGGACAAATAGGACAACAACTTTTGGGGTCCAATTTCTCCTGTTACCCTTGGGAAAATACAAAACTGGGGGCTAAAAAATAATTTTTGTGGGAAAAAAAAAGATTTTTTTATTTTCACGGCTCTGCGTTATAAACTGTAGTGAAACACTTGGGGGTTCAAAGTTCTCACAACACATCTAGATTAGTTCCCTGGGGGGTCTAGTTTCCAATATGGGGTCACTTGTTGGGGGTTTCTACTGTTTAGGTACATTAGGGGTTCTGCAAACGCAATATGACGCCTGCAGACCATTCCATCTAAGTCTGCATTCCAAATGGCGCTCCTTCCCTTCCGAGCTCTGCCATGCGCTCAAACGGTGGTTCCCCCCAACATACGGGGTATCAGCGTACTCAGGACAAATTGGACAACAACTTTTGGGGTCGAATTTCTCCTCTTACCCTCGGGAAAATACAAAACTGGGGGCTAAAAAATAATTTTTGGGGGAAAGATTTTTTTTTTAATTTTCACGGCTCTGCGTTACAAACTGTAGTGAAACACTTGGGGGTTCAAAGCTATCACAACACATCTAGATGAGTTCCTTAGCGAGTCTAGTTTCCAAAATGGTGTCACTTGTGGAGGTTTCTACTGTTTAGGTACATTAGAGGCTCTGCAAATGCAATGTGACACCTGCAGACCATTCCATCTAAGTCCTCATTCCAAATGGAGCACCTTCCCTTCCGAGCCCTCCCATGAGCCCAAACAGTGGTTCCCCCCAACATATGGGGTATCAGCGCACTCAGGACAAATTGGACAACAAATTGTGGGGTCCAATTTCTCCTGTTACCCTCGGGAAAATACAAAACTGGGGGCAAAAAAATAATTTTTGTGGGAAGAAAGTTTTGTTTTATTTTTACGGCTCTCCATTATAAACTTCTGTGAAGCCCTTGGTGGGTCAAAGCGCTCAGCACACATCTAGATAAGTTCCTAAGGGGGTCTACTTTCCAAAATGGTCACTTGTGGGGGGTTTCTACTGTTTAGGTACATTAGGGGCTCTACAAATGCAATGTGACACCTGCAGACCATTCCATCTAAGTTTGCATTCAAATGGTACTCCTTCCCTTCCGAGCCCTCCCATGTGCCCAAACAGTGGTTCCCCCCACATATGGTGTATCATCGCACTCAGAACAAATTGGGCAACAAATTTTGGGGTCCAATTTCTCCTGTTACCCTCGGGAAAATACAAAACTGGGGGCTAAAAAAATAATTTTTGTGGGAAAAAAATTTTGTTTTATTTTTATGGCTCTGCATTATTATTAACTTCTGTGAAGCACTTGGTGGGTCAAAGTGCTCACCACACCTCTAGATAAGTTCCTTAGGGGGTCTACTTTCCAAAATGGTGTCACTTGTGGGGGGTTTCAATGTTTAGGCACATCAGTGGCTCTTCAAACGCAACAAGGCGTCCCATCTCAATTCCTGTCAATTTTGCATTGAAAAGTCAATCGGCGCTGCTTCCCTTCCGAGCTCTCCCATCCGCCCAAACAGTGGTTTACCCCCACATATGGGCTATCAGCGTACTCAGGACAAATTGTACAACAACTTTTGGGGTCCAATTTCTTCTCTTACCCTTGGCAAAATAAAAAATTGGTGGCGAAAAGATAATTTTTGCGAAAAAATAAGATTTTTTATTTTTACCGTTCTACATTATAAACTTCTGTGAAGCACTTGGTGGGTCAAAGTGCTCACCACACCTCTAGATAAGTTCCTTTGGGGGTCTACTTTCCAAAATGGTGTCACTTGTGGGGGGTTTCAATGTTTAGGCACATCAGGGGCTCTCCAAACCAAACATGGCGTCCCATCTCAATTCCAGTCAATTTTGCATTGAAAAGTCAAATGGCTCTCCTTCGCTTCCGAGCTCTGCCATGCGCCCAAACAGTGGTTTACCCCCACATGTGGGGTATTGGCGTACTCAGGACAAATTGTACAACAATGTTTGGGGTCCATTTTCTCCTGTTACCCTTGGTAATATAAAACAAATTGGAGCTGAATTAAATTTTTTTGTGAAAAAAAGTTAAATGTTCATTTTTATTTAAACATTCAAAAAATTCCTGTGAAGCACCAGAAGGGTTAATAAACTTCTTGAATATGGTTTTGAGCACCTTGAGGGGTGTAGTTTTTAGAATGGTGTCACACTTGGGTATTTTCTATCATATAGACCCCTCAAAATGACTTCAAATGAGATGTGGTCCCTAAAAAAAATGGTGTTGTAGAAATGAGAAATTGCTGGTCAACTTTTAACCCTTATAACTCCCTAATAAAAAAAAAATTTTGGTTCCAAAATTGTGCTGACGTAAAGTAGACATGTGGAAAATGTTACTTATTAAGTATTTTGTGTGACATATCTCTGTGATTTAATTGCATAAAAATTCAAAGTTGGAAAATTGCGAAATTTTCATAATTTTCGCCAAATTTCCATTTTTTTTCACAAATAAATGCAGGTACTATCAAAGAATTTTTACTATTGTCATGAAGTACAATATGTCACGAGAAAACAATGTCAGAATCACTGGGATCCGTTGAAGCGTTCCAGAGTTATAACCTCATAAAGGGACAGTGCTCAGAATTGTAAAAATTGGCCCGGTCATTAACGTGCAAACCACCCTTGGGGGTAAAGGGGTTAATTATACTCACAAAATGAATGCTACGGTAAATGGCACATCTGTATTCCAATGCAAGGTCACACTAAATAATTAAAGTGAAGTGAAAAAAGTAGAAATCTATGAAAATTCAATTCAACCCCTTTGGCTACAAATTCTGTTTCATCGTTCAGAATTTTTGAATTCACTCGATCTGCCAGGGATGCCACCGCATGTACTGCAATTGAAAATTGCCGTGCCAATTATCATGTTGCGAAATATCAACAAGCCAAAGCTTTGCAACAGTATGTGGCTAGCAGTAAAAAAATTAATGAGCCATGTTGTAAAAGCAACATTCTTGACAGGACATTTCAAAGTGAAAATGTCCTTATTCCTCACATTCCTATGATTCCAATGGATATGCCATTTCAATTTAAGAGATTACAATTCACAATTCGATTGGGGTTTGCAATCACCATCAACAAAGCGAATCTTTGGAATTGTGCAGGGCCAATCTTTAGAATTGTTCGGTTTAGATCTAGGCACGGATTACCGTACTTCTCACATGGACAATTATACATTGTGTGTTCTAGAGTCGGCAAACCAGACAATCTGTATATCTACAGTGAGTACGGAAAGTATTCATACTCCTTTAACCCCTTCCCGACCCATGACGCCACGTAGGCGTCATGAAAGTCGGTGCCAATCCGACCCATGACGCCTATGTGGCGTCATGGAAAGATCGCGTCCCTGCAGATCGGGTGAAAGGGTTAACTCCAATTTCACCCGATCTGCAGGGACAGGGGGAGTGGTAGTTTAGCCCAGGGGGGGTGGCTTCACCCCCCCGTGGCTACGATCGCTCTGATTGGCTGTTGAAAGTGAAACTGCCAATCAGAGCGATTTGTAATATTTCACCTATTATAACGGGTGAAATATTACAATCCAGCCATGGCCGATGCTGAAATATCATCGGCCATGGCTGGAAATACTAATGTGCCCCCACCCCACCGATTGCCCCCCCAGCCCTCCGATCTGCCCGGTACACTGCCCCGCTCACCTCCGCCCTGTGCTCCGGCTCCCCCCGTGCTCTTGTCTGCTCACCCCCTTGCTCCAATCACCCCCCCGTGCTCCAGTCACCCCCCCTGCACTCCGATCCACCCCCCCGTGCTCCGTTCCACCCCCCGTGCTCCGTTCCACCCCCCCGTGCTCCGTTCCACCCTCCCCGTGCTCCGTTCCACCCCTCCCGCGCTCCGATTCACCCTCCCATGCTCTGATCCCCCCCCCGTGCTCCCCCCCCACCCCATCATACTTACCGATCCTGCCGGGGTCCGTCCGTCTTCTCCCCGGGCGCCGCCATCTCCCAAAATGGCGGGCGCATGCGCAGTGCGCCCGCCGAATCTGCCGGCCGGCAGATTCGTTCCAAAGTGCATTTTGATCACTGAGATATAATCTATCTCAGTGATCAAAATAAAAAAAAAATAAAAGACCCCCCCTTTGTCACCCCCATAGGTAGGGACAATAAAAAAATAAAGAATTTTTTTTTTCCACTAATGTTAGAATAGGGGTAGGGTTAGGGGTAGGGTTAGGAGTAGGGTTAGGGGTAGGGTTAGGGGTAGGGGTAGGGTTAGGGGTAGGGTTAAGGGTAGGCTTAGGGTTAGGGGTAGGGTTAGGGTTAGGGGTAGGGTTAGGGGTAGGGGTAGGGTTAGGGTTAGGGGTAGGGGTAGGGTTAGGGCTAGGGTTAGAGCTAGGGTTAGGGCTAGGGCTAGGGCTAGGGTTAGGGTTTCGTTATGTGCACACGTATTCTGGTCCTCTGCGGATTTTTCCGCTGCAGATATGATAAATCCGCAGTGCTAAACCGCTGCGGATTTATGGCGGATTTACCGCGTCTTTTCTGCTTTTTCACTGCGGTTTTACAACTGCGATTTTCTATTGGAGCAGTTGTAAAACTGCTGCGGAATCCGCACAAAGAAGTGACATGCTGCGGAATGTAAACCGCTGCGTTTCCGTGCAGTTTTTTCGCAGCATGTGTACAGCGATTTTTGTTTCCCATGGGTTTGCATTGAACTGTAAACTCATGGGAAACTGCTGCGGATCCGCAGTGTTTTCCGCAGCGTGTGCACATACCTTTAGAATTAAGCTATGTGCCCACACTGCGGATTGGCCGCTGCGGATTCGCAGCAGTGTTCCATCAGGTTTACAGTACCATGTAAACCTATGGAAAACCAAATCCGCTGTGCCCATGGTGCGGAAAATACAGCGCTGAAACGCTGCGTTGTATTTTCCGCAGCATGTCAATTGTTTGTGCGGATTCCGCAGCGTTTTACACCTGTTCGTCAATAGGAATCCGCAGGTGAAAGCCGCACAAAAAACACTGGAAATCCGCGGAAAATCCGCCGCTAAAACGCAGTGCCTTTTACCCGCGGATTTTTCAAAAATGATGCTGAAAAATCTCACACGAATCCGCAACGTGGGCACATAGCCTTAGGGTTAGGGTTGGAATTAGGGTTGTGATTAGGGTTATGGCTACAGTTGGGATTAGGGTTAGGGGTGTGGGGGGGTTAGTGTTGGAGGTAGAATTGAGGGGTTTCCACTGTTTAGGCACATCAGGTGTCTCCAAACGCAACATGGCGCCACCATTGATTCCAGCCAATCTCGTATTCAAAAAGTCAAATGGTGCTCCCTCAATTCCGAGCCCCGACGTGTGCCCAAACAGTGGTTTACCCCCACATATGGGGTACCAGAATACTCAGGACAAACTGCGCAACAATTACTGGGGGTCCAATTTATCCTGTTACCCTTGTGAAAATAAAAAAATGCTTGCTAAAACATCATTTTTGAGGAAAGAAAAATGATTTTTTATTTTCACGGCTCGGCGTTGTAAACGTCTGTGAAGCACTTGGGGGTTCAAAGTGCTCACCACATATCTAGATAAGTTCCTTGGGGGGGTCTAGTTTCTAAAATGGGGTCACTTGTGGGGTTTCTACTGTTTAGGAACACCAGGGGCTCTGCAAACGCAACGTGACGCCCGCAGACCATTCCATCAAATTCTGCATTTCAAAAGTCACTACTTCCCTTCTGAGCCCCGACGTGTGCCCAAACAGTGGTTTACCCCCACACATGGGGTATCAGCGTACTCAGGAGAAACTGAACAACAACTTTTGGGGTCCAATTTCTCCTGTAACCCTTGGGAAAATAAAAAATTCTGGGCTAAATAATTATTTTTGAGGAAAGAAAACGTATTTATTATTTTCATGGTTCTGCATTATAAACTTCTATGAAGCACTTGGGGGTTCAAAGTGCTCACCACACATCTAGATAAGTTCCTTTCGGGGTCTAGTTTCTAAAATGGGGTCACTTGTGGGGGGTTTCTACTGTTTAGCCACATCAGGGGCTCTGCAAACGCAACGTGACGCCCGCAGAGCATTCCATCAAAGTCTGCATTTCAAAACATCACTACTTCAATTCCGAGCCCCGGCATGTGCCCAAACAGTAGTTTACCCCCACATATGGGGTATCACCGTACTCAGGAGAAACTGGAAAACAAATATTGGGGTCAAATTTCTTCTGTTACCCTTGGGAAAATTAAAAAATTCTGGGCTAAATAATTATTTTTGAGGAAAGAAAACGTATTTATTATTTTCACGGCTCTGCATTATAAACTTCTGTGAAGCACTTGGGGGTTCAAAGTGCTCACCACACATCTAGATAAGTTCCTTTTGGGGTCTAGTTTCCAAACTGGGGTCAATTGTGGGGGGTTTCTACTGTTAAGCCACATCAGGGGCTCTGCAAACGCAACGTGATGCCCACAGAGCATTCCATCAAAGTCTGCTTTTCAAAACGTCACTACTTCACTTCCGAGCCCCGGCATGTGCCCAAACAGTGGTTTACCCCCACATATGGGGTATCAGCGTACTCAGGAGAAACTGGACAACAACTTTTAGGGTCAAATTCCTCCTGTTACCCTTGGGAAAATAAAAAATTGCAGGCTAAAAGATCATTTTTGAGAAAATATTTTTTTTTTTTTAATTTTCATGGCTCTGCGTTATAAACTTCTGTGAAGCACTTGGGGGTTCAAAGTCCTCACCACACATCTAGATTAGTTCCTTTGGGGGTCTAGTTTCCAAAATGGGGTCATTTCTGGGGGATCTCCAATGTTTAGGCACACAGGGGCTCTCCAAACGCGACATGGTGTCTGCTAACAATTGGAGCTAATTTTCCATTTAAAAAGCCAAATGGCGTGCCTTCCCTTCCGAGCCCTGCCGTGCGCCTAAACAGTGGTTTACCCCCACATATGGGGTATCAGCGTACTCAGGACAAACTGGACAACAACATTTGGGGTCCAATTTCTCCTATTACCCTTGGCAAAATAGGAAATTCCAGGCTAAAAAATCATTTTTGAGGAAAGAAAAATTATTTTTTATTTTCATGGCTCTGCGTTATAAACTTCTGTGAAGCACCTGGGGGTTTAAAGTGCTCAATATGCATCTAGATAAGTTCCTTGGGGGGTCTAGTTTCCAAAATGGGGTCACTTGTGGGGGATCTCCAATGTTTAGGCACACAGGGGCTCTCCAAACGCGACATGGTGTCTGCTAACAATTGGAGCTAATTTTCCATTCAAAAAGTCAAATGGCACGCCTTCCCTTCCGAGCCCTGCCGTGTGCCCAAACAGTGGTTTACCCCCACATATGAGGTATCGGTGTACTCGGGAGAAATTGCCCAACAAATTTTATGATCCATTTTATCCTATTGCCCATGTGAAAATGAAAAAATTGAAGCGAAAATAATTTTTTGTGTGAAAAAAAAGTACTTTTTCATTTTTACAGATCAATTTGTGAAGCACCTGAGGGTTTAAAGTGCTCACTAGGCATCTAGATAAGTTCCTTGGGGGGTCTAGTTTCCAAAATGGGGTCATTTGTGGGGGAGCGCCAATGTTTAGGCACACAGGGTCTCTCCAAACGCGACATGGTGTCCGCTAACGATGGAGATAATTTTTCATTCAAAAAGTCAAATGGCGCTCCTTCCCTTCCGAGCCTTACCATGTGCCCAAACAGTGGTTTACCCCCCCCTGTGAGGTATTGGTGTACTCAGGAGAAATTGCCCAACAAATTTTAGGATCCATTTTATCCTGTTTCCCATGTGAAAATGAAAAAATTGAGGCTAAAAGAATTTTTTTGTGAAAAAAAAGTACTTTTTCATTTTTACAGATCAATTTGTGAAGCACCTGGGGGTTCAAAGTGCTCACTATGCATCTAGATAAGTTCCTTGGGGCATCTAGTTTCCAAAATGGGGTCACTTGTGGGGGAGCTCCAATTTTTAGGCACACGGGGGCTCTCCAAACGTGACATGGTGTCCGCTAAAGAGTGGAGCCAATTTTTTATTCAAAAAGTCAAATGGCGCTCCTTCCCTTCCAAGCCCTGCCGTGCGCCCAAACAGTGGTTTACCCCAACATATGAGGTATCAGCGTACTCAGGACAAAAACTTTCGTGGTTCAGTTTCTCCTTTTACCATTGGGAAAATAAAAAAATTGTTGCTAAAATATAATTTTTGTGACTAAAAAGTTAAATGTTCATTTTTTCCTTCCATGTTGCTTCTGCTGCTGTGAAGCACCTGAAGGGTTAATAAACTTCTTGAATGTGGTTTTGAGTACCTTGAGGGGTGCAGTTTTTAGAATGGTGTCACTTTTGGGTATTTTCAGCCATATAGACCCCTCAAACTGACTTCAAATGTGAGGTGGTCCCTAAAAAAATGGTTTTGTAAATTTCGTTGTAAACATGAGAAATCGCTGGTCAAATTTTAACCCTTATAACTTCCTAGCAAAAAAAAATGTTGTTTCCAAAATTGTACTGATGTAAAGTATACATGTGGGAAATGTTATTTATTAACTATTTTGTGTCACATACCTCTCTGGTTTAACAGAATAAAAATTCAAAATGTGAAAATTGCGAAATTTTCAAAATTTTCGCCAAATTTCCATTTTTATCACAAATAAACGCAGATTTTATTGACCTAAATTTACCACTAACATGAAGCCCAATATGTCATGAAAAAACAATCTCAGAACCGCTAGGATCCGTTGAAGCGTTCCTGAGTTATTACCTCATAAAGGGACACTGGTCAGAATTGCAAAAAACGGCAAGGTCTTTAAGGTCAAAATAGGCTGGGTCATGAAGGGGTTAAATTTTTCACTCTTTGTGTTACGCTCCTGCAATGCAGGTAGGTGCAGGCTTCACTAGATGGCAGTAGAGAGGAAGCAGGTCTGCACCTAAACAGAGCTAACCTGTAGTGCAACAGTGAGGCTACCAAAGGTGGCAGCAGAAAAATCAAAACAAGCCGGGTCAAAACCTAGACTGTAGAGCAGTACCAAAGGAATAAGCAAACTCGCGGTCAGAGACAAGCCAGGGGGGCAGTAACAGTTAGGAGCGGATAAGCCAAAAGGTAAAGGGCAGAAACAGGTCAGGATACATGCCAAGTCAGACCAGGGAGTCTGCACACTAAAGGGAAAAACTGAGTCAAGACAGGAACAGAGGAAAACAGAGACATGGGTTCAGCAAATGTAGAAGGAAAAATCGGAGCAATCCGAGTCAGCTACAGCAGCACTAGGCAGAAACTATAACTGACATGATCTGCTGGACACAGCAGGGCTAAAGAACAAACCTGAGACCAGACTGAGGCTGAGAAAAGTTAACCCTTGACATGATCAGAGTGGGAAAATGGAAGACAGGATTCAAAACCCAGTCTGAATCATGACACTTTGTTTCATTGCAGCCATTTGGTAAATTCAAAAAAGTTCATTTATGTTCTCATTAATGTACACTCCACACCCCATCTTGACTGAAAAAAACAATGCAGTAATTTTTTCAAATTTATTAAAACAGAAAAACTTAATTATCCCATGGTCATAAGTATTAAGACCCTCTGTTCAGTATTGAGTAGAAGCACCCTTTTTGAACTAGTACACCATGAGTCTTCTTGGGAATGATGCAACAAGTTTTTTACACCTTGATTTGGGGATCCTCTGTCATTTTTCCTTGCAGATCAACTCCAGTTCCATTAGGTTGGATGGTGAACGTTGGTCCAGAGATGCTCAATTGGGTTTAGGTCAGGGCTCAAGCTAGGCAAGTCAAGTCAAAAATAGCTACAGAGTTGTTCTGAAGCCACTCCTTCATTATTTTAGCTGTGTGCTAAGGGTCATTGTTTTGTTGGAAGGTGAACCTTCGGCCAAGTATGAGGTTCAGAGCACTCTGGAAAAGGTTTTCATCCATGATGTCTCTGTACTTGGTTGCATTCATGTTTCCTTCAATGAGAACCAGTCATCTTGTCCCTGCAGCTGAAAAACAGCCCGATAGCATGAAGCTGCCACCACCATATTTCACTGTTGGGATTGTATTGGACAGTTGATAAGCAGTTCCTGGTTTTCTCCACACATACCTCTTAGGCTTATCACCAAAAAGCTCTATCTTCACCTCATCAGACCAGAGAATCTTATTTCTCATAGTCTGGGAGTAGTTCATGTGTTTTTTAGCAAACTCTGTGAGGGCTTTTATATGTCACTGAGGAGAGGATTCCATCAGGCCACTCTGCCATAAGGGCCAGACTGTTGGAGGGCTGCAGTGATAGTTTACTTTGTGGAATTTTCTTCCATCTCCCTATTGCATGTCTGGAGCTCAGCCACAGTGATCTTGGGGTTCTTCTTTACCTCTCTCACCAAGGTTCTTCTCCCACATTTGCTCAGTTTGGCTGGACGCCTAGGTCTAGGACAACTTCTAGTTGTCCCAAATTTCTTCCACTTAAGGATTATGGAGGCCACTGTGCTCTTAGGAACCTTGAGTACTGCAGAAATTCTTTTGTAACCTTGACCAGATCTGTGTCTTGCCAAAATTCTGTCTCTGAGCTCCTTCACCAGTTCTTTTGCCCTCATGATTCTCATTTGGCATGACATGCACTGTGAGGTCGTATATAGACAGGTGTGTGCCTTTCTAAATCAAGTTCTATCACTTTAATTAAACACAGCTGACTACAATGAAGGAGTAGAACCATCTCAAGGAGGATCACAAAGAAATGGAGAGCATGTGACGTAAATATGAGTGCCTGAGAAAATGGTCTGAATACTTATGACCATGTGATATTTCAATTTTTCTTTTTTAATAAATTTGCAAAAATTACATTTCTGCATTTTTTTCAGTCAAGATGGGGTGTAGAGTGTACATTAATTTGAAAAAAAAAAGAACTTCAAAATTCAAAAAAGAATTTGAATTTATCAAATGGCTGCAATTAAACAAAGAGTAATAAATTTAGAGGGGTCTGAATACTTTCCGTACCCACTGTAAACAGACAATGTAACAACAACAAAAAATGTATACCCACAATCATTGTAAAATTAGATATATTAGAAATGTGCGTTTTCTATTTTCTTTTTTTTCCATTTAACCAGACTGAGCCACAGCAACGTGTGGCCGGGTACAGATAGTCTTTATTAAAACAAAAAAATTGGTCACCTGCAGCAAAGTGGTTTTTGGGAGTTTGCTCCACCATAATGTGACAGTAAGTACTCAAAAGTGTATGGATGACAATCAAATTCAATCCAGAAAAATGTTTCAGTGCTTTATTCCAGTTTTAGAGATCACAGAAATGTTCACAGACTGCAAAACACACTATGGCTGAGAAATGGAAGCCTAAAATTTTTTTTAAAAGCTTTTTTTTAAGCTTTATAGTTCTCAGAAATATACACAGACCAAGTAAAACACTATGTCCTACAAATTGGAGCCTACAACATTTGTAAAAGCTTTTTTCAGATCACGTGTTAGGAGCCTTATCTTCTTCTGTGGTCTCCCATTCAGTTTCAACCACAGTGGATACAGCTCAGCAAATACATCAGTATCAGCGTTTTGCTCAGACTCAGGCTGTGCACATTGTTACCACTGCCTCTCCAGATGCAGCTATGGTAGCTAATAATAGACAACAGTGAGCTGTCATCCCTGAGACTAAGTCCAGGATTCGCTCTACTGAACATGCTTGTGAGGTGGCAACCTCTCATTGGTGGACAGTCGTCAGCTGCTCAGATCCTGTGCCGGCTCCGGATTGGCTCGCGAGCAAGGTCCTGTATGAATATATAGAAAAATAAGGCTAAAAAAGCCACAGCCAGCTCACTGACAGACCAAAGGAGCACAGAGATATTGTCCTGACCAAGATGTGCAGCAATGGAAGAGGGCAGCACGGTGGCGCAGTGACTAGCACTGCAGCCTTGCAACGCTGGAGTCCTGGGTTCAAACCCCACCAAGGACAACATCTGCAAAGAGTTTGTATGTTCTCTCCGTGTTTGTGTGGGTTTCCTCCAGGTACTCCGGTTTCCTCCCACATTCCAAAGAAATACTGAATGTGAGCTCCATCGGGGACAGTGATGATAATGTGTGATAACTAGTGTTGAGCATTCCGATACTGCAAGTATTGGGTATCAGCCGATATTTGCTGTATCGGAATTCCGATACTGAGTTCTGATATTTTTGTGATATCGGAATCGGCATGTGCGGTGCGTATGGTTCCCAGGGTCTGGAGGAGAGGAAACTCTCCTTCAGGCCCTGGGATCCATATTAATGTAAAAAATAAAGAATAAAAATAAAAAATATGGATATACTCACCCCTCCGAAGGACCATGGCTGCAGCGCTATATAAAAATAAAGATTATTATTATTATTATTATTATTATTATTATTAAGAAAAGGTGTATACTCCACTTTCTAAAATCTTGAAATGCTTTATTGGTGCATATAAATATAGCGTGATTAAAATCCTTGCTCAAAGGTAGATGCTGTCATGAGGATGGACAACGCGTTTCGATCTATGCGATCTTAATCATGTCTAACAGCATATGAGCATTGCCAGTATTCATAGTACTAAGAAACCAATCACTATGCGTTTCACAGTCACATGACTGAGAAGTCCCAGGTCCTACCATGCCAGTATTCATAGTACTAAGAAACCAATCACTATAAGTTTCACAGTCACATGACTGAGAAGTCGCAGGTCCTACCATGTAACAATAAAACTAAATATAAATGAATAAAAACTATTTAACAATAATGCTATAATATTTTGTTTTTCTTATTTAAACCTAACGGTGATCTCATTTGTAAAGTGTATATCCAATACGCCTCCCTAGTTAGGAGGTGTCTTTTGATATCCCCACCACAATTTGAGAATTTAACCAATTCTATGCCCTGGACAGACATTGCTGCAATGTTCCCTCCGTGGCAAGTAGCGAAATGTTTGGCAACCATAGATACATTTCTATTACCTCCGTTAAAATTACTTGTATCTCTTATATGTTCAGAGATTCTCATTTTGAGATTTCTGGTGGTGCATCCCACATATGAAATTTTACACTGTGTACAGTTGATCTTGTATACCACATTTTTAGAGTGGCATTTTATAAAATCTTTAATTTCAAAACTTTTAGAGTTATCATAATTAGTGAATGTATTGCCTAATTGGCTAGATGCACATGTGCTGCATGCAATAGTGCCGCATTTATAGAAGCCTTTACCTTCCAACCTCGTATTAGATTTAGGTTTCGATGTGTATTGACTTGGAGAAATTAAATCTCCATTGGTTGGGGCTCTTCTGGCTAAGATGTTAATGCCATCATTTAGTATATTTGACAAAATGTCATCCTGTTCTAAAATAGGTAGCTGTTTCTGTATAAGCGATTTGATCTCATTAAAATAGGAACTATACTGAAGGCAGACATATGGTTTATTTTGCTTAACTGCCCTACTTTTTTTAGACTTAAAATTAGATTTTAATATATTTTCTCTATCCTATTTATCCACCATATTTCGGGCTCTTTTCAGGCAACATTTAGGATGGCTGCGCCTATCAAGTCAAGTTTCCAAATTGTCAAACTCTCTTTCTCTATCTATTGCTTTACTGCAGTTTCTCTTGATACTAGTAAATTCTCCCACCAGTTGACTTGACGTGTAAAACCGTATTTCCACACATTGGTTTGATATGCGTCTTGCTGTGAATAGATTTACTGCACTCACCCTCCAGTTCTAGATCAAGGAACGATATACACTTTTTGTTGTGCCTGCGCGTAAATCTAATACCAAAATCATTACCATTGACATATTCCATGAATTCCGGTATGGCAGACACATCGCCCCCCCAAATTATGAGGGTGTCATCGATGTATCTGCCATGCCAGAACAAATAATCAAGAAACGGGTTATGAACAGAATATATGTACACAGATTCCCAAAAAGCCATAGTCAGATTTGCTAGCGATGGGGAGTACTTAGCTCCCAAAGGAACTCCTGTCCTTTGTCTGTAAATAGTCTTATTAAATGAAAAATCATTATGCTTGAGTAAAAAAATGTCACTTGCAATAGGTACTGTATCAGATCTTGTGAATAAAGATTGTAGTTATTCAGGTGAAACTCCAAGGCTCTCATGGCAACATCATGTGGTATAGTCGTGTAAAGTGAAATAACATCGCAACAGAGCCACGAAAAACCTGGGAAACGCCGCTGTGGGAGTGCAATGATCAGGTGGTGCAGAGCATCTCGTGTTTTTTGAGTGCCCTGAAGCAGGCCTTTTTAGGGCCTCATGTAACCCACAATACCGCGCTCCAACTTCTGGCTTTAACCCAGAGTTCCTCCATGGTCAGCCATTACGCCATCCGCTTCCGGAATCTAACTTCTGAGTAGGAGTAAACGGATAAAGTTCTTATTAGTGATGAGCAAACGTGCTCGACATTACTCGTTACTCGCCTGAGTATCACTATGCTCGGTGTACTCGGCGAGCACCGAGCATTTCTGGGATTATTCGTCTGTAACTGGTTTCTCCAACCAGCATTTTTGGCGGACATTAGAGACCCAATCATGCTACAGGGATTGTCTGCCAGGCCATGAAACGCTGCAGCCATCTATGTTGTGGTCGTGCAGTGATTGGCTTGGCCGCACAGCATCATCCAGAGTATAAGAGACCACGCGCCACCCTACTCGCCGCATTCATCTGCGAATTCAGCGAGAGTAGGGAGAGCTGCTGCAGAAATACGGTCAGAATCATGCTTTTAATGGTTAGTTTGGGTCTGCAACTGTTAATTCCACAACTCCTGAGAAACCAACAATTCTTTTAGGACTAATTCATGGGTCCCGAGATTGCAGCTCTAGTTAGGCATGGCACAGCATATCCACATCAGTGCAAGGCCTGCAGGCACTGTATTTGCATACATAGCTCACACTGCATCCCTCCCAAAGCTCCATAACTGTCTGCCGCTGCTGCTGCTTATTTACTATATACCTAGTTGCAGTTTTAATTTTTTTTCTTTTTTTCCAAAAATTCACCCCCAAAAAAAATATATGCAGTCTGTTATGTCAGACTGAGTCCTGGTGCATCTGTAGAAAAAAATCATAGTTTGTCAGGCATACGTAGCATAGTTGTGTGTGCTAGCCTTGTTCTACTATTTTCTTTTTTTTTTATAAATTCACCCAAAAGCCAAAAAAAAAAAAAATAATACAGTCTGTTATGTTAGGCTGAGTCCTGGTGTTTTTTTTGTGTGAAAAAAATCGTATTTCCGCAGTAGCATAGCTCTGTGTGGTAGCCTTGTGCCAAAAAAAACAAAAAAGGCCTCATATATAATCGTGCTCCAAGTTTGGGCATTGTAGGCCGGTTTCCCACTGTTTTTGCTGTCTCTTACTCTACTTATAATCCAAAACGTGCGTTGGGGTGTGCGCATTATTGGGACCGGGTGGCACCTGAAAGATACGGATCTCCAATCTATTTCTATTTTTATTTTTTGCATATTGCACTTTGCACATTGTTGCTCTATGGTGTTTTTTTACCTAATTATATCTTGTCACTACTGCACAATGATTTGATTAAGGATATATGTTGTTCTTTTGTTTACCATATGATAATGGGATCACCTATGGATTTTTAGATCCAGCATGTTTTCACAGTTATGTTTGGAGATCTTCTATATCCTTTTCCGGTGCCTCTTTGTCTTATTTAGGCCCTAATATACTGCTGATTTTATATACTGTTGGGTCCATATTTATACCCATTTGTATTTTATTACCTTCTGTCCTGATATGTGTACACTATTTATGTTGTAGATAAACTGTTGTGAATAAAGAGGAATTTTAAATTGTATATCCTTGTTAGTATTTTTTATGGTTTACTCTATAGCTCTGGTAGTTGGTTTTGCTCTGCTAATTGAGTGGTTTTCACTCTCTTCTTTGCTACACTGGGGATGGATTATCAATTTTTCTTTTGGTCATATGTGCAAAATTATTCATTTATTGGTATATTGATATAAAAACATTTTTTTCCCGGAGGTGTAAACAATATTGCTTATCTAGAGCCTTATTTTGCATTAAAAAAACACAGGACACATATTTGGCAGTGTGGTATTTCTGTGACAAGCCTCATATATCTCCGTGCTCCAAGTTTGTGCATTGTAGGCCGGCTTTCCACTGTTTTTGCTGTCTGTGACTCTACTTATATACAGCACTATTTTTCATTTAAAAAAATACAGGCCACATATTTGGAAGTGTGGTATTTCTGTGACAGGCCTCATATATCTGTGTGCTCCAAGTTTGGGCATTGTAGGCCGGTTTTCTCCTTGTTTTGCTGTCTGTTACTCTACTTATATAAAGCACTATTTAGCATTTTAAAAAATACAGGCCACATATTTGCCAGTGTGGTATTTCTGTGACAGGCCTCCTATATCTCCGTGCTCCAAGTTTGGGCATTGTAGAACAGTTTTCCACTGTTTTTACTGTCTCTTATCCTACTTATATACAGCACTATTTTGCATTAAAAAAAAAATGCAGGCCACATATTTGGCAGTGTGATATTTCCATGACAGGCCTCATATATCTGCGTGCTTCAAGTTTGTGCATTGTAGGCCAGTTTTCCACTGTTTTTGCTGTCTGTGACTCTACTTATATACAGCACTATTTTTCATTTAAAAAAATGCAGGCCACATATTTGGCAGCGTGGTATTTCTGTGAGAGGCCTCATATATCTGCGTGCTCCAAGTTTGGGCATTGTATGCCTGTTTCCCACTTTTTTTGCTGTCTGTTACTCTCCTTATATACAGCACTATTTTGCATTAAAAAATACAGACAACATATTTGGTAGTGTGATGTTTCCGTTACAGGCCTCATAAATCTACATGCTCCAAGTTTGGGCTTTTTATCCACTGTTTTTGCTTTCTCTTACTCTAGTTATATACAGCATTATTTTGCATTAAAAAAAATACAGGCAACATATTTGGCAGCGTGGTATTTCTGTGACAGGCCTCATAAACCTGCGTGCTCCAAGTTTGGGCATTGTAGGCCGGTTTTCCACTGTTTTTGCTGTCTCTTTCTCTACTTATATACAGCACTATTTTGCATAAAAAAATACAGGCCACATATTTGGCAGTGTGATATTTCCGTGACAGGCCTCATATATCTGCGTGCTCAAAGTTTGTGCATTGTAAGCCGGTTTTCCACTGTTTTCGCTGTCTGTGACTCTACTTTTTTACAGCAATATTTTGCATTTAAAAAATACAGGCCACATATTTGTCAATGTGGTATTTCTGTGACAGGCCTCATACATCTGCGTGCTCCAACTTTGGGCATTGTAGGCTGGTTTCCCACTTTTTTTGCTGTCTCTTACTCTGGTTATATACAGCACTATTTTGCATTTAAAAAAATACAGGCCACATATCTGGCAGTGTGTTATTTCCTTGACAGGTCTCATATAGCTGAGTGCTCCAAGTTTGGGTTGTGTAGGCCGGTTTCCCACTTTTTTGCTGTCTCTTACTCTACTTATAAACAGCACTATTTTGCATAAAAAAAATACAGGCCACATATTTGACAGTGTGATATTTCCGTGACAGGCCTCATAAATCTGTATGCTCCAAGTTTGGGCATTTTAGGACGGTTTTCCACTGTTTTTGCTGTCTGTGACTCTACTTTTTTTACAGCACTATTTTGTGTTTTTAAAATACAGGCCACATATTTGGCAGTGTGGTGTTTCTTTGACAGGCCTCATATACCTGCGTGCTCCAAGTGTTACGCCGCCTTTTCATACATACCTGTCCGGCCGGCGCGCTTCCGATGCTCCCTTCTCTTCTCTGTCTTCCTGCTTTGCCGGCGCTCGTCCCTTCTGTGCTTCGCGCATGCGCCGACGTGCTCCTTTCATCACTGGGGCTGCTGGGAGGTCGTGACCCGGCGGCTCCGCCTCCAATATGGCGGCGCCCGTCGGGTACTTCTTCCCAGCGCCTGCCCTGCTTAGACGCCTTTGCGTCTATTGCATTTGCTGGTTAAAGGGAACCTGATGCAATCTCGGCTTTGGGAAAATGGCCGCCGCGATCTCTAATGCGCACGCGCGGCATCCCGCGGCCATTTTCCTGAAGCCCCGTGCAGCAGAGCACTCCATCTGCGCACGCGCGGCCCCAGGAAGATGGCCGCCCCCACCGATGCAAGGGATTACAGCGCAGATCGCGTGCTGTGTCTTCACGTGGGCGCAGGGAAGTCGGAACTCTGGACATGCGCACACCACTACGCCACCAACGGAAAGCTGGGGAAGAAAAGAGCGCTGTGAACACGCCCACCTGACCAGACCAGCCTGATTGACAGGCGAAAACGGCGACTTTGGTAATGTATTTCTCAGCATACATGGGGAATCAGGGTACACTACATACACTATAGTAACGCACAGCGCAGGCCCTATTTAACAGTATTTATAGCTCAATCTCAAAAAACGGGGTGACAGGTTCCCTTTAAACTGCCAGCAATCCCTTAGGTTCTTTGGCTCTGATCCGTGTTATCTCCGCAGTGTCCTTTACATCCTCTGTTTGCTTTCTCCTGCCGAGTCCTGTGTTCCTGCCGTATCCTGCCAAGTCCTGTGTTCCTGCCATGTCCTGCCAGTCCCGTGTTCCTGCCGTATCCTGCCAAGTCCTGTGTTCCTGCCGTGTCCTGCCAGTCCCGTGTTCCTGCCGTATCCTGCCAAGTCCTGTGTTCCTGCCGTGTCCTGTCAGTCCTGTGTTCCTGCCGTATCCTGCTAAGTCCTGTGTTCCTGCCATGTCCTGTCAGTCCTGTGTTCCAGGAGGTACCGCCACTCCTCTAGAGCCAATTTTATGGCCAGTAATTCCTTGTCACCTATGGAATAGTTTCGTTCCGGAGGAGAGAAAGCTTTGGAGAAAAACCCACAGGTGACTAAACGACCCGAGTTAGACCTCTGAAGTAAGACAGCTCCTGCTCCAATAGAGGATGCATCAACTTCAAGGATAAACGGTTTGTTGGAATCAGGTCGATGGAGTACTAGTGAATAAGCAAACTCTTGCTTTAGAGTTTGGAAAGCAGCTCCTGCCTCATTAGACCAGAGATTAGAGTTTGCCCCTTTGCGGATCAGAGCAGAAATTGGTTTGGTCAAAGAAGAAAAATGAGGGATAAACTGTCTATAGTAGTTGGCGAAGCCTAGGAACCGCTGAATAGCCTTCTCTCCTGAATGACATGGCCAATTTAGAACGGCCGACACTTTCTCAGGTAAGTATAAAAAGAGCCAGAGGGAGATGCGAGAGGCATGACATTAAGCCATAAAATAACCTATTGTTAATGTATTTTCATTTAAAAAAATATATGAACTTAAAAAGCAACCATTCCTCAATAACAGATTGTCCATCAATTAATACAATAAAGCATCGTAGTCATTTATTCCCTTGTTCAGTTTTTAAATTCAAAGTCAATAAGTGTATACAATCAGTGTTGGCAAAGTCACTGACAGGATAGGGTGTCTTTTACAGTGGGGGAAATAAGTATCTGATCCCTTTCTGATTTTGTAAGTTTGCCCACTGACAAAGACATGAACAGTCTATAATTTTAAGGGTAGGTTAATTTTAACATTGAGAGAAAGAATATCAAAAATAAAATCCAGAATATTACATCGTATAAATTATATAAATTTATTTGCATTTTGCAGTGAGAAGTAAGTATTTGATCCTCTACCAACCATTAAAAGTTCTGGCTCCTATGGACCAGATAGACGCTCCTAATCAACTCGTTACCTGCATTAAAGACAGTTGTTCTACATAGTCACTTTTATAAAAAAAACTCCTGTCCGCGGACTCAATTATTCAGTCAGACTCTAACCTCTACAACATGGGCATGACCAAAGCTTTATAAGAATGTCTGGGACAAGATCATAGACCTGCATAAAGCTGGAATGGGCTATAAAACCATAAGTAAGATGCTGGGTGAGAAGGAGACAACTGTTGGTGCAATAGTAAGAAAATGGAAGAAATACAAAATGACTGTCAGTCGACTTTGATCTGGTGCACCATGCAAATTCTCACCTTGTGATCATGAGGAAGGTGAGAGATCAGCCTAAAACTACACAGGGAAAATTGTTAATGATCTCAAGGCAGCTGGGACCACAGTCACGAAGAAAACCAACAGTAACACATTATGCCATAAAGGTTTAAGATCCTGCAGTGCCCGCAAGGTCCCCCTGCTCAAGAAGGCACAAGTGCAGGCCCATCTGAAGTTTGCCAATGAACATCTGGATGATTCTGTGGGTGATTGGGAGAAGGTGCTGTGGTCAGATGAGACAAAAATTGAGGTATTTGGCATTAACGCAACTTATCGTGTTTGGAAAAAGGGAAAAGCTGCCTATGACTCAAAGAAGGAGGTAGAAACATTATGTTTTGAGCTGTTTTTCTGCTAAGGGCGCAGGACTACTTCACCGCATCAATGGGAGAATGTATGGAGCCATGTACCGTAAAATCCTGAATGACAACCTCCTTCCTGCTGCCAGGACATTAAAATTGAGTTGTGGCTGAGTCTTCTAGCAAGACAATGACCCAAAACATACAGCCAAGGCAACAAAGGAGTGGCTCACAAAGAAGCACATTAAGGTCATGGAGTGGCCTAGCCAGTCTCCAAACTATAATTCCATAGAAAACTTATGGAGGGAGTTGAAGCTCTGAGGAACCAAGCGACAGCCTCAAAATCTTAATGGTTTAGAGATGATCTGCATAGAGGAGTGGACCAAAAGTCCTCCTGACGTGTGCGCAAACCTCATCATCAACTACAAAAAAGGTCTGACTGCTGTGCTTGCCAACAAGGGTTTTGCCACCAAGTATTAAGTCTTGTTTGCTAGAGGGATCAAATTGTTATTTCTCACAGCAAAATGCAAATACAATTATATAATTTATACAATGTGTTTTTCTGGGTTTTATTTTTGATATTCTATCTCTCAGTGTTAAAATTAACCTACCCTTAAAATTATAGACTGTTCATGTCTTTGTCAGTGGGCAAACTTTCAAAATCATTAAGGGATCAAATATTTATTTCCCCCACTGTATCTCAAATAAAACAATTCCACAAGGAATTTATTCTTGGCCTGGGTAACTATTAATGTACAGCATCCCAACTAGAGATCACATTTATCACCTTGCTTGATAAGCCAACACAATTAATTACAGAAACAGATATGTAAACAAAACCTCTGTGTGTGCCCACAGTGCCTTGGCATTTAGGTGGTGCTCCTCTAGATATCAGCATGCAGATTCATAGTGTTCTTACTAACAATTCTCGCAAAGGTTTGTTTCCCTGGAAACATAGATTTTTCGACTACCAGACCCTTATATGCTAATAAAAGGAATGCATTCATTCATTATGTTTTGTTAGATTTTTTTTTTTGTTAGTTTGTTTCTATTTCCTGCAGTACTTTCCTTTTCTGTCTGCAAAAAAACAGAGCCACACTATATGAACAAAGTATGTCGATATGGTAGCTGGACTCCATAAGCTAGTTTCACATACTATTCTAAAACTATGGAAGATGGACCCCCTCCTTCTTCTGGGAAACGTTTGCACAACAATTTGAGGTAAGCCTCTAGGACTTTATGCCCATGCAGCTAAAAGAGTACTTGTGAAGTCAGACATTCATAATGTTTGAGAACATAAGAAGGTCTGACTCAAAACCAGTGAAACAAAATACATTGGCTAGGGAAAGTATTCACCCACCTTAGCTTTTTAGCTATTTTGTTACATTACAAACTGTGTTTAAATATTTTTGTATTACGATTTGTGTTTAACGCATCAGCACTAAATAGTAGGGATGAGCGAGCTCTAAAATACTCAGATGGTCATTACTCTAACTGAGCAACTCCTAATGCTTGGATGCTCATTTCGAGAATGGAGTATAATGGGAGTCAATGAAAAATCTAAGCATTTTTTCAGCAGACCCTACAAGGCGTTCTTGGGGGCAGTGAAATGTTGAAATGGATGGATAAAATTCTAAATGGAAGGAAAACAGTAAGAGGAAGACCCCTGGAAACATCTCAGACTCCCTGATTGTTGCTGAGAACAAGGTGTGCCACACTTTTACATCACTATAAGGAAAACAAAACAATCAAAATCGACGAAAAATTGCAGTTCACAGCAAAAAAAGTTAGGAAACATTTTTTCCAGTACAATGACTTGCATATAAGGCAAGATTTAAAAATGATCTAAAAAAGTAATAACTTAAGTAAACCAAAATTTAATTTTTATGTTTTTTGTTACTTTTTTATTACTTTTTTATAAAAAAAATTGAACATTTCAGTGTAATTTATGAGGGAAGCAAGAACTGACAAAAATTAGATGGATGAGGGAATCAGATACATCCTATATTAGGGCTCATACTCACTTGCGCGAAACTCGGATGAGTCTCACATGTTAATATCCGGCGCTGTTGCCGGCACTAAGATTGGAGCGTGCAGCCGCATAGGAATACATGCAGCCGCACGCCCTTCTCCTCTGTGCCAGGTGCAGTGCCGGGTGTTGCCGTGCGAGACTCATCCAAGTTTCTTGGAAGTGAGTATGAGCCCTTAGACATAAATTGTCATGTAGTGATACTCCTGGACTAAAGATTATGTACTAAGTGCAAAGCCTGCCAAAAATTACAAGCAGGATCATACATACATCCTTGAAGGCACCAACTGTAGTGCATCATTCAAATATTGTGTACAAAGTGTAGTTGTATTACTCCTACCCTCATAATAGATTGGCACACAGTGCAAAGCCTGCCAAGAATTACATGCAGGGTAATCCATAGATCATTGAAGGCAACAACTTGCAGGACTCATGCAAATATTTTGAAAGTTTAGCTGATGTACTTCTACCCTCAAAGACTTAGCACAAAGTGAAAAACCAGGAGAAAACGATGATGAGGGTAATGAAGTAATCCTCTTCAGGTGTCCACTTCTACTTTCTTTGGGCAACCGACCCTTGTGCCACGTGCATCATTGCCTGCTCCCACATAGAAGGTGGGGAACCCCGAGGACAGTCCTATCTCCAGGGGGTGGCAGCCCCATCTTTAGCCACCTCAAGAAGCCTCTCTCAGGTCTATTCATTTCACAGGATGAGTTAATTTTGCCCTCTTCCATCTCATATCACACTCACAGCATACCGGCAATGTGGCCCCTCCATTTTGAAGAACATGACCCTAGTTCTGGCCATAAACTCTTACAGTCCTTGAGGCAAGTGTTCCGCCTCTACTGCCTGCTGATTAAATAAGATGTGGTGATGGGTCCCAAATTCTTCTATTGACACCCATGTTGGCTGCCAGTTGTATGCCATGAGGCTAGCAGGCTCACTAGCATGTCTTCAGCCCTGGCACTACCTCCCCTCCTTCTCTCTTCTGACAAATCTAGGCCCCACAGTCTGATTACCAGTTGCTGGATCCTGGCTCTCCCATCTGCAGTTCTCGAGAGTTCAGTTCCGGGAAAGCGGCCTGTTCCAGACCGCAGGCTCCTGCCACCACTGCTGTCACGCCAGCTTGGTCTAACTCCGATATTACTCAGGTCACTCCCTGGGGAGTCTCGTGGAATTATGCCATGTTTGTTGCCTTGTCTGTTGTGAATTCTGTGGTCAAGCTCCCTCCTGTGGTCATGAGTGGTACTTCGGCTGGTTCTGTCTATGAGCTTCCGCTGGTGGATGTGAGTGGGGCTGCGGCTTCTGAGTTTCCTTCCTCAGGTGACGAGGTTAAGTCATTAGGTGCTGCTCTATTTAACTCCACCTAGTTCTTTGTTCCTGGCCTCCAGTCAATGTTCCAGTGTTGGTCTGGCTCTCTCCTGGATCGTTCTTGTGGCCTGTCTGCCCTGCATAAGCTAAGTTCTGCTTGTGTTACTTTTGTTTGCTATATTTTCTGTCCAGCTTGCTATATTGGTTTTTCTTGCTGGAAGCTCTGAGACGCAGAGGGAGCACCTCCGTACCGTTAGTCGGTGCGGAGGGTCTTTTTGCCCCTCTGCGTGGTTGTTTGTAGGTTTTTGTGCTGACTGCAAAGCTATCTTTCCTATCCTCGGTCTATTCTGTAAGTCGGGCCTCACTTTGCTAAATCTATTTCTTCTCTGTGTTTGTATTTTCATCTTAACTCACAGTCATTATATGTGGGGGGCTGCCTTTTCCTTTGGGGAATTTCTCTGAGGCAAGGTAGGCTTATTTTTCTATCTTCAGGGCTAGTTAGTTTCTCAGGCTGTGCCGAGTTGCATAGGGAGCGTTAGGCGCAATCCACGGCTACCTCTAGTGTGGCATGATAGGATTAGGAATTGCGGTCAGCAGAGTTCCCACGTCTCAGAGCTCGTCCTATGTTAGTAACTATCAGGTTACTTTGTGTGCTCTTAACCACTAGGTCCATTGTGGTTCTGAATCACCTGTTCATAACAGTACTGGAGGCCCAAAGTACTAGTGCTTCTCAATAGAGGGAAAAGAGAAGTTCTGAGACCATTTTTTTTTCTTTGCACTGTGTTTTGTCTTTCTTTTCCCCTTTACATCAGGGTGGTTCAGAACACAGGTGTAGACATGGACATTCAAGGTCTGTCCTCTTTGATGGAGAATCTCGCTATAAGTGTTCAGAACATTCAAGATTTAGTGGTTCAGAATCCTATGTTAGAACCTAAAATTCCTATTCCTGAGTTATTTTCTGGAGATAGAGCTAAGTTTCTGAATTTCAAAAATAATTGTTAACTATTTCTGGCTTTGAAACCCCGCTCCTCTGGTGACCCAGTTCAACAAGTAAAGATCATCATTTCTTTATTACGTGGTGACCCTCAAGACTGGGCATTTTCCCTTGCGCCAGGAGATCCTGCATTATGTGATATTGATGCGTTTTTTCTGGCGCTCGGGTTGCTTTATGATGAACTTAATTCAGTGGATCAGGCAGAGAAAATCTTGCTGGCTCTGTGTCAGGGTCAGGATGAGGTAGAGATATATTGTCAGAAATTTAGGAAGTGGTCTGTGCTCACTCAATGGAATGAATGTGCTCTGGCAGCAATTTTCAGAAAGGGTCTCTCTGAAGCCCTTAAGGATGTCATGGTGGGATTTCCTATGCCTGCTGGTCTGAATGAGTCTATGTCTTTGGCCATTCAGATCGATCGACGCTTACGTGAGCGTAAAACTGTGCACCATTTGGCGGTATTATCTGAGCATAAACCTGAGCCTATGCAATGCAATAGGACCTTGACCAGAGCTGAACGGCAAGAACACAGACGACAGAATGGGCTGTGTTTTTACTGTGGTGATTCCACTCATGCTATCTCCGATTGTCCTAAGCGCACTAAGCGGTTCGCTAGCTCTGCCACCATTGGTACGGTACAGTCAAAATTTCTTTTGTCCGTTACTTTGATCTGCTCTTTGTCATCCTATTCTGTCATGGCATTTGTGGATTCAGGCGCTGCCCTGAATTTGATGGACTTGGAGTATGCTAGGCGCTGTGGGTTTTTCTTGGAGCCCTTGCAGTATCCTATTCCATTGAGAGGAATTGATGCTACGCCTTTGGCCAAGAATAAGCCTCAGTACTGGACCCAGCTGACCATGTGCATGGCTCCTGCGCATCAGGAGGATATTCGCTTTTTGGTGTTGTATAATCTGCATGATGTGGTCGTGTTGGGGTTGCCATGGCTACAAGTCCATAACCCAGTATTGGATTGGAAATCAATGTCTGTGTCCAGCTGGGGTTGTCAGGGGGTACATGGTGATGTTCCATTTCTGTCTATTTCATCATCCACCCCTTCTGAGGTCCCAGAGTTCTTGTCGGATTACCGGGATGTATTTGATGAGCCCAAGTCCAGTGCCCTACCTCCGCATAGGGATTGTGATTGTGCTATCGATTTGATTCCTGGTAGTAAGTTTCCTAAAGGTCGACTGTTTAATTTGTCTGTGCCTGAGCACGCTGCTATGCGTGGTTACGTAAAGGAATCCTTGGAGAAGGGTCATATTCGCCCGTCGTCGTCGCCATTGGGAGCAGGGTTCTTTTTTGTGGCCAAGAAGGATGGTTCGCTGAGACCTTGTATTGATTACCGCCTTCTAAATAAAATCATGGTCAAATTTCAGTACCCCTTGCCGCTGCTGTCTGATTTGTTTGCTCGGATTAAGGGGGCTAGTTGGTTCACCAAGATAGATCTTCGTGGTGCGTATAATCTTGTGCGCATTAAACAGGGCGATGAATGGAAAACAGCATTTAAGATGCCCGAGGGCCATTTTGAGTACCTGGTTATGCCATTCGGGCTTTCTAATGCTCCATCAGTGTTTCAGTCCTTTATGCATGACATCTTCCGAGAGTACCTGGATAAATTCCTGATTGTATACTTGGATGATATTTTGGTCTTCTCGGATGATTGGGAGTCTCACGTGAGGCAGGTCAGAATGGTGTTCCAGGTCCTGCGTGCAAATTCTTTGTTTGTGAAGGGGTCAAAGTGTCTCTTTGGTGTTCAGAAGGTTTCATTTTTGGGTTTCATTTTTTCCCCTTCTACTATCGAGATGGACCCTGTTAAAGTTCAGGCCATTTATGATTGGACTCAGCCGACATCTCTGAAGAGTCTGCAAAAGTTCCTGGGCTTTGCTAATTTTTATCGTCGCTTCATCAATAATTTTTCTAGTATTGCTAAACCGTTGACTGATTTAACCAAGAAGGGTGCTGATGTGGTCAATTGGTCTTCTGCTGCTGTGGAAGCTTTTCAAGAGTTGAAGCGTCGTTTTTCTTCTGCCCCTGTGTTGTGTCAACCAGATGTTTCGCTCCCGTTCCAGGTCGAGGTTGATGCTTCTGAGATTGGAGCAGGGGCTGTTTTGTCGCAAAGAAGTTCTGATGGCTCGGTGATGAAACCATGCGCCTTCTTTTCCAGGAAGTTTTCGCCTGCTGAGCGTAATTATGATGTTGGCAATCGAGAGTTGCTGGCCATGAAGTGGGCATTCGAGGAGTGGCGTCATTGGCTTGAAGGAGCTAAGCATCGCGTGGTGGTCTTGACTGATCACAAGAACTTGACTTATCTCGAGTCTGCCAAACGGTTGAATCCTAGACATGCTCGTTGGTCGCTGTTTTTCTCCCGTTTTGACTTTGTGGTTTCGTACCTTCCGGGCTCTAAAAATGTGAAGGTGGATGCCCTGTCTAGGAGTTTTGTGCCCGACTCTCCGGGTTTGTCTGATCCGGCGGGTGTTCTCAAGGAGGGGGTAATTTTGTCTGCCATCTCCCCTGATTTGCGGCGGGTGCTGCAAAAATTTCAGGCTAATAGACCTGACCGTTGCCCAGCGGAGAAACTGTTTGTCCCTGATGAATGGACGAGTAGAGTTATCTCTGAGGTTCGGTGTTGGCTGGTCATCCTGGAATCTTTGGTACCACAGATTTGGTGGCTAGATCCTTTTGGTGGCCGTCTCTGTCGCGGGATGTGCGTTCATTTGTGCAGTCCTGTGGGATTTGTGCTCGGGCTAAGCCCTGCTGTTCTCGTGCCAGTGGGTTGCTTTTGCCCTTGCCAGTCCCGAAGAGGCCCTGGACACATTCCACGGTGTGAATTACTGGTATGATGGACTCCTCGCCAGAGACGGACTACACCTCAACAAACCTGGGAAACACACATTCGCCAGAAGACTCGCTACACTCATCAGGAGGGCGTTAAACTAGAAGAAGAGGGGACGGGAAGAAAAACATTAGACTCGAACAAAGACGACCCAGGAAAACATACTCAGAAGGGAGGTAAGAACATTTCTAAAACAATCCACAGTGAGGAGATTGGAACAAAACAAAATCCTCTAAACTGCATGCTCGCAAACGCCAGAAGCCTGACAAACAAGATGGAAGAACTAGAAGCAGAAATATCTACAGGTAACTTTGACATAGTGGGAATAACCGAGACATGGTTAGATGAAAGCTATGACTGGGCAGTTAACTTACAGGGTTACAGTCTGTTTAGAAAGGATCGTAAAAATCGGAGAGGAGGAGGGGTTTGTCTCTATGTAAAGTCTTGTCTAAAGTCCACTTTAAGGGAGGATATTAGCGAAGGGAATGAGGATGTCGAGTCCATATGGGTTGAAATTCATGGAGGGAAAAATGGTAACAAAATTCTCATTGGGGTCTGTTACAAACCCCCAAATATAACAGAAAGCATGGAAAGTCTACTTCTAAAGCAGATAGATGAAACTGCAACCCATAATGAGGTCCTGGTTATGGGGGACTTTAACTACCCGGATATTAACTGGGAAACAGAAACCTGTGAAACCCATAAAGGCAACAGGTTTCTGCTAATAACCAAGAAAAATTATCTTTCACAATTGGTGCAGAATCCAACCAGAGGAGCAGCACTTTTAGACCTAATACTATCTAATAGACCTGACAGAATAACAAATCTGCAGGTGGTTGGGCATTTAGGAAATAGCGACCACAATATTGTGCAGTTTCACCTGTCTTTCACTAGGGGGACTTGTCAGGGAGTCACAAAAACATTGAACTTTAGGAAGGCAAAGTTTGAACAGCTTAGAGATGCCCTTAATCTGGTAGACTGGGACAATATCCTCAGAAATAAGAATACAGATAATAAATGGGAAATGTTTAAGAACATCCTAAATAGGCAGTGTAAGCGGTTTATACCTTGTGGGAATAAAAGGACTAGAAATAGGAAAAACCCAATGTGGCTAAACAAAGAAGTAAGACAGGCAATTAACAGTAAAAAGAAAGCATTTGCACTACTAAAGCAGGATGGCACCATTGAAGCTCTAAAAAACTATAGGGAGAAAAATACTTTATCTAAAAAACTAATTAAAGCTGCCAAAAAGGAAACAGAGAAGCACATTGCTAAGGAGAGTAAAACTAATCCCAAACTGTTCTTCAACTATATCAATAGTAAAAGAATAAAAACTGAAAATGTAGGCCCCTTAAAAAATAGTGAGGAAAGAATGGTTGTAGATGACGAGGAAAAAGCTAACATATTAAACACCTTCTTCTCCACGGTATTCACGGTGGAAAATGAAATGCTAGGTGAAATCCCAAGAAACAATGAAAACCCTATATTAAGGGTCACCAATCTAACCCAAGAAGAGGTGCGAAACCGGCTAAATAAGATTAAAATAGATAAATCTCCGGGTCCGGATGGCATACACCCACGAGTACTAAGAGAACTAAGTAATGTAATAGATAAACCATTATTTCTTATTTTTAGTGACTCTATAGCGACAGGGTCTGTTCCGCAGGACTGGCGCATAGCAAATGTGGTGCCAATATTCAAAAAGGGCTCTAAAAGTGAACCTGGAAATTATAGGCCAGTAAGTCTAACCTCTATTGTTGGTAAAATATTTGAAGGGTTTCTGAGGGATGTTATTCTGGATTATCTCAATGAGAATAACTGTTTAACTCCATATCAGCATGGGTTTATGAGAAATCGCTCCTGTCAAACCAATCTAATCAGTTTTTATGAAGAGGTAAGCTATAGACTGGACCACGGTGAGTCATTGGACGTGGTATATCTCGATTTTTCCAAAGCGTTTGATACCGTGCCGCACAAGAGGTTGGTACACAAAATGAGAATGCTTGGTCTGGGGGAAAATGTGTGTAAATGGGTTAGTAACTGGCTTAGTGATAGAAAGCAGAGGGTGGTTATAAATGGTATAGTCTCTAACTGGGTCGCTGTGACCAGTGGGGTACCGCAGGGGTCAGTATTGGGACCTGTTCTCTTCAACATATTCATTAATGATCTGGTAGAAGGTTTACACAGTAAAATATCGATATTTGCAGATGATACAAAACTATGTAAAGCAGTTAATACAAGAGAAGATAGTATTCTGCTACAGATGGATCTGGATAAGTTGGAAACTTGGGCTGAAAGGTGGCAGATGAGGTTTAACAATGATAAATGTAAGGTTATACACATGGGAAGAGGGAATCAATATCACCATTACACACTGAACGGGAAACCACTGGGTAAATCTGACAGGGAGAAGGACTTGGGGATCCTAGTTAATGATAAACTTACCTGGAGCAGCCAGTGCCAGGCAGCAGCTGCCAAGGCAAACAGGATCATGGGGTGCATTAAAAGAGGTCTGGATACACATGATGAGAGCATTATACTGCCTCTGTACAAATCCCTAGTTAGACCGCACATGGAGTACTGTGTCCAGTTTTGGGCACCGGTGCTCAGGAAGGATATAATGGAACTAGAGAGAGTACAAAGGAGGGCAACAAAATTAATAAAGGGGATGGGAGAACTACAATACCCAGATAGATTAGCGAAATTAGGATTATTTAGTCTAGAAAAAAGACGACTGAGGGGCGATCTAATAACCATGTATAAGTATATAAGGGGACAATACAAATATCTCGCTGAGGATCTGTTTATACCAAGGAAGGTGACGGGCACAAGGGGGCATTCTTTGCGTCTGGAGGAGAGAAGGTTTTTCCACCAACATAGAAGAGGATTCTTTACTGTTAGGGCAGTGAGAATCTGGAATTGCTTGCCTGAGGAGGTGGTGATGGCGAACTCAGTCGAGGGGTTCAAGAGAGGCCTGGATGTCTTCCTGGAGCAGAACAATATTGTATCATACAATTATTAGGTTCTGTAGAAGGACGTAGATCTGGGTATTTATTATGATGGAATATAGGCTGAACTGGATGGACAAATGTCTTTTTTCGGCCTTACTAACTATGTTACTATGTTACATATCTCTATGGATTTTATTTCGGATCTCCCCGTCTCTCAAAAAATGTCGGTCATTTGGGTTGTGTTATGTTTGCTAATGACAGGTGTATGAAGGCAATCCAGAAACACAGTGTGCTTAGCGATCAGAGCGCACACAGTGATCTGACAAATACCCAAAAATACAAGAACGAGCTCTGAGACGTGGAAACTCTGTAGACTGCACACCTGATCCTATCCTAAACACAACTAAAAGCGGCTGTGGATTGCGCCTAACAACTACCTAGGCAACTCGGCACAGCCTAAGAAACTAGCTAGCCTGAAGATAGAAAAATAGGCCTGACTTGCCCCAGAGAAATTCCCCAAAGGAAAAGGCAGCCCCCCACATATAATGACTGTGTAAGATGAAAAGACAAAACGTAGGGATGAAATAGATTCAGCAAAGTGGGGCCCGATATTCTAGGACAGAGCGAGGACAGTAAAGCGAACTTTGCAGTCTACAAAAAACCCTAAAGCAAAACCACGCAAAGGGGGCAAAAAAAACCCACCGTGCCGAACTAACGGCACGGCGGTACACCCTTTGCGTCTCAGAGCTTCCAGCAAAACAAAAGACAAGCTGGACAGAAAAAAAGCAACAAAAAAGCAAAAAGCACTTAGCTATACAGAGCAGCAGGTCACAGGAACAATCAGGAGAAGCTCAGATCCAACACTGAAACATTGTCAAGGAGCAAGGATAGCAGCATCAGGCGGAGTTAAGTAATGAAGCAGTTAACGAGCTCACCAGAACACCTGAGGGAGGAAGCTCAGAAGCTGCAGTACCACTTGTGACCACAGGAGTGAATTCAGCCACAGAATTCACAACAGTACCCCCCCTTGAGGAGGGGTCACCGAACCCTCACCAGAGCCCCCAGGCCGACCAGGATGAGCCGCATGAAAGGCACGAACAAGATCGGAAGCATGAACATCAGAGGCAAAAACCCAGGAATTATCTTCCTGAGCATAACCCTTCCATTTAACCAGATACTGGAGTTTCCGTCTAGAAACACGAGAATCCAAAATCTTCTCCACAATATACTCCAATTCCCCCTCCACCAAAACCGGGGCAGGAGGCTCAACAGATGGAACCATAGGTGCCACGTATCTCCGCAACAACGACCTATGGAATACATTATGTATGGAAAAGGAGTCTGGGAGGGTCAAACGAAAAGACACAGGATTGAGAACCTCAGAAATCCTATACGGACCAATAAAACGAGGTTTAAATTTAGGAGAGGAAACCTTCATAGGAATATAACGAGAAGATAACCAAACCAGACACCCAACACGAAGTCGGGGACCCACACGGCGTCTGCGATTAGCGAAAAGTTGAGCTTTCTCCTGGGACAAGATCAAATTGTCCACTACCTGAGTCCAGATCTGCTGCAACCTATCCACCACAGAATCCACACCAGGACAGTCCGAAGACTCAACCTGTCCTGAAGAGAAACGAGGATGGAACCCAGAATTGCAAAAAAATGGAGAAACCAAGGTAGCCGAGCTGGCCCGATTATTAAGGGCGAACTCAGCCAACGGCAAAAAGGACACCCAATCATCCTGGTCTGCAGAAACAAAACATCTCAGATATGTTTCCAAGGTCTGATTGGTTCGTTCGGTCTGGCCATTAGTCTGAGGATGGAAAGCCGAGGAAAAGGATAGGTCAATGCCCATCCTACCACAAAAGGCTCGCCAAAACCTTGAAACAAACTGGGAACCTCTGTCAGAAACAATATTCTCAGGAATGCCATGCAACCGAACCACATGCTGAAAGAACAAAGGTACCAAATCAGAGGAGGAAGGCAATTTAGCCAAGGGCACCAGATGGACCATTTTAGAAAAGCGATCACAGACCACCCAAATGACTGACATCTTTTGAGAAACGGGAAGGTCAGAAATGAAATCCATCGAAATATGTGTCCAAGGCCTCTTTGGGACCGGCAAGGGCAAAAGCAACCCACTGGCACGAGAACAGCAGGGCTTAGCCCTAGCACAAATCCCACAGGACTGCACAAAAGTACGTACATCCCGTGACAGAGATGGCCACCAGAAGGATCTAGCCACTAACTCTCTGGTACCAAAGATTCCAGGATGACCAGCCAACACCGAACAATGAAGTTCAGAGATAAGTTTATTAGTCCACCTATCAGGGACGAACAGTTTCTCTGCTGGACAACGATCAGGTTTATTCGCCTGAAATTTTTGCAGCACCCGCCGCAAATCAGGGGAGATGGCAGACACAATGACTCCTTCCTTGAGGATACCCGCTGGCTCAGATAAACCCGGAGAGTCGGGCACAAAACTCCTAGACAGAGCATCCGCCTTCACATTTTTAGAGCCCGGAAGGTACGAAATCACAAAGTCGAAGCGGGCAAAAAATAACGACCAACGGGCCTGTCTAGGATTCAAGCGCTTGGCAGACTCGAGATAAGTCAAGTTCTTATGATCAGTCAATACCACCACGCGATGCTTAGCTCCTTCAAGCCAATGACGCCACTCCTCGAATGCCCACTTCATGGCCAGCAACTCTCGATTGCCCACATCATAATTACGCTCAGCGGGCGAAAACTTCCTGGAAAAGAAAACACATGGTTTCATCACTGAGCAATCAGAACCTCTCTGTGACAAAACCGCCCCTGCTCCAATCTCAGAAGCATCAACCTCGACCTGGAACGGAAGAGAAACATCTGGCTGACACAACACAGGGGCAGAACAAAAACGACGCTTCAACTCCTGAAAAGCTTCCACAGCAGCAGAAGACCAATTAACCAAATCAGCACCCTTCTTGGTCAAATCGGTCAATGGTTTGGCAATGCTAGAAAAATTACAGATGAAGCGACGATAAAAATTAGCAAAGCCCAGGAACTTTTGCAGACTTTTCAGAGATGTCGGCTGAATCCAATCCTGGATGGCTTGGACCTTAACTGGATCCATCTCGATAGTAGAAGGGGTAAAGATGAACCCCAAAAATGAAACTTTCTGCACACCGAAGAGACACTTTGATCCCTTCACAAACAAAGAGTTAGCACGCAGGACCTGAAAAACCATTCTGACCTGCTTCACATGAGACTCCCAATCATCTGAGAAGATCAAAATGTCATCCAAGTAAACAATCAGGAATTTATGCAGATACTCACGGAAGATGTCATGCATAAAAGACTGAAACACAGATGGAGCATTGGCAAGTCCGAACGGCATCACTAGATACTCAAAATGACCCTCGGGCGTATTGAATGCAGTTTTCCATTCATCTCCTTGCCTGATTCTCACCAGATTATACGCACCACGAAGATCTATCTTAGTGAACCAACTAGCCCCCTTAATCCGAGCAAACAAGTCAGATAACAATGGCAAGGGATACTGAAATTTAACAGTGATCTTATTAAGAAGGCGGTAATCAATACACGGTCTCAGCGAACCATCCTTCTTGGCTACAAAGAAGAACCCTGCTCCCAGTGGTGATGACGATGGGCGAATATGTCCCTTCTCCAGGGATTCCTTCACATAACTGCGCATAGCGGCGTGTTCGGGCACGGATAAATTAAATAATCGACCTTTAGGGAATTTACTACCAGGAATCAAATTGATAGCACAATCACAATCCCTATGCGGAGGTAGAGCATCGGACTTGGGCTCTTCAAATACATCCTGATAATCAGACAAGAACTCTGGGACCTCAGAAGGGGTGGATGACGAAATCGACAAAAATGGAACATCACCATGTACCCCCTGACAACCCCAGCTGGATACCGACATGGAATTCCAATCCAATACTGGATTATGGGTTTGTAGCCATGGCAACCCCAACACGACCACATCATGCAGATTATGCAACACCAGAAAGCGAATAACTTCCTGATGTGCAGGAGCCATGCACATGGTCAGCTGGGCCCAGTATTGAGGTTTATTCTTGGCCAAAGGTGTAGCATCAATTCCTCTCAATGGAATAGGACACCGCAAAGGCTCCAAGAAAAACCCACAACGTTTAGCATAATCCAAATCCATCAGATTCAGGGCAGCGCCCGAATCCACAAACGCCATGACAGAAAACGACGACAAAGAGCATATCAAGGTAATGGACAGAAGGAATTTGGACTGTACAGTACCAATGACGGCAGACCTAGCGGACCGCTTAGTGCGCTTAGGACAATCAGAAATAGCATGAGTGGAATCACCACAGTAGAAACACAGACCATTCAGACGTCTGTATTCCTGCCGTTCAACTCTAGTCATAGTCCTATCGCACTGCATAGGCTCAGGTTTAACCTCAGGCAGTACCGCCAAATGGTGCACAGATTTACGCTCGCGCAAGCGTCGACCGATCTGAATGGCCAAAGACAAAGGCTCATTCAAACCAGCAGGCATAGGAAATCCCACCATGACATCCTTAAGAGCCTCAGAGAGACCCTTTCTGAACAAAGCTGCCAGCGCAGATTCATTCCACTGAGTGAGTACTGACCATTTCCTAAATTTCTGACAATATACTTCTATATCATCCTGACCCTGGCACAAAGCCAGCAAATTTTTCTCAGCCTGATCCACTGAATTAGGCTCATCGTACAGCAATCCGAGCGCCAGGAAAAACGCATCGACACTACTCAATGCAGGGTCTCCTGGCGCAAGAGAAAATGCCCAGTCTTGAGGGTCGCCGCGCAAAAAAGAAATAATAATCAAAACCTGTTGAATAGGATTACCAGAAGAATGAGGTTTCAAGGCCAGAAATAGCTTACAATTATTTTTGAAACTTAGAAACTTAGTTCTATCTCCAAAAAACAAATCAGGAATAGGAATTCTTGGTTCTAACATAGATTTCTGATCAATAGTATCTTGAATTTTTTGTACATTTATAATGAGATTATCCATTGAAGAGCACAGACCCTGAATATCCATGTCCACACCTGTGTCCAGAATCACCCAAATGTCTAGGGGAAAAAAAAAGTGAACACAGAGCAGAAAAAAAAAAAAAAAATGATGTCAGAACTTTTTCTTTCCCTCTATTGAGAATCATTAGTTAGGCTCCTTGTACTGTTATGTTTGCTAATGACAGGTGTATGAAGGCAATCCAGAAACACAGTGTGCTTAGCGATCAGAGCGCACACAGTGATCTGACAAATACCCAAAAATACAAGAACGAGCTCTGAGACGTGGAAACTCTGTAGACTGCACACCTGATCCTATCCTAAACACAACTAAAAGCGGCTGTGGATTGCGCCTAACAACTACCTAGGCAACTCGGCACAGCCTAAGAAACTAGCTAGCCTGAAGATAGAAAAATAGGCCTGACTTGCCCCAGAGAAATTCCCCAAAGAAAAAGGCAGCCCCCCACATATAATGACTGTGAGTAAGATGAAAAGACAAAACGTAGGGATGAAATAGATTCAGCAAAGTGGGGCCCGATATTCTAGGACAGAGCGAGGACAGTAAAGCGAACTTTGCAGTCTACAAAAAACCCTAAAGCAAAACCACGCAAAGGGGGCAAAAAAAACCCACCGTGCCGAACTAACGGCACGGCGGTACACCCTTTGCGTCTCAGAGCTTCCAGCAAAACAAAAGACAAGCTGGACAGAAAAAAAGCAACAAAAAAGCAAAAAGCACTTAGCTATACAGAGCAGCAGGTCACAGGAACAATCAGGAGAAGCTCAGATCCAACACTGAAACATTGTCAAGGAGCAAGGATAGCAGCATCAGGCGGAGTTAAGTAATGAAGCAGTTAACGAGCTCACCAGAACACCTGAGGGAAGAAGCTCAGAAGCTGCAGTACCACTTGTGACCACAGGAGTGAATTCAGCCACAGAATTCACAACAGGGTTGTTTGTGATCGCTTCTCGAAGATGATCCATTTGGTACCCTTGTCTAAATTGCCTTCCTCCTCTGATTTGGTACCAATGTTCTTCCAGCATGTGGTTCGTTTACATGGCATTCCGGAGAACATCGTTTCTGACAGAGGTTCCCAGTTTGTTTCGAGGTTTTGGCGAGCCTTTTGTGCTAGGATTGGCGTTGATTTGTCTTTTTCCTCGGCTTTCCATCCTCAGACAAATGGCCAGACTGAACGAACCAATCAGACCTTGGAAACATATCTGAGATGTTTTGTTTCTGCCGATCAGGATGATTGGGTGTCTTTTTTGCCTTTGGCTGAGTTCGCCCTTAATAATCGGGCCAGCTCGGCTACTTTGGTTTCGCCGTTTTTCTGCAATTCTGGTTTCCATCCTCGTTTCTCTTCAGGGCAGGTTGAGTCTTCTGACTGTCCTGGTGTGGATACTGTGGTCAATTTGACATTGTCTCAGGAGAAGGCTCAACGTTTCGCTAACCGCAGGCGCTGTGTGGGTTCCCGACTTCGTGTTGGGGATTTGGTTTGGTTGTCATCTCGTTATATTCCTATGAAAGTTTCCTCTCCTAAGTTTAAGCCTCGTTTCATTGGTCCGTATAGGATTTCTGAGGTTCTTAATCCTGTGTCTTTTCGTTTGACCCTTCCAGCTTCTTTTTCCATCCATAACGTATTCCATAGGTCATTGTTGCGGAGATACGTGGCCCCTGTGGTTCCATCCGTTGATCCTCCTGCCCCGGTTTTGGTTGAGGGGGAGTTGGAGTATATAGTGGAGAAGATTTTGGATTCTCGTATTTCGAGACGGAAACTTCAGTACCTGGTTAAGTGGAAGGGTTATGGTCAGGAAGATAATTTCTGGGTCTTTGCCTCTGATGTTCATGCTGCCGATCTGGTTCGTGCCTTTCATTTGGCCCATCCTGGTCGGCCTGGGGGCTCTGGTGAGGGTTCGGTGACCCCTCCTCAAGGGGGGGTACTGTTGTGAATTCTGTGGTCAAGCTCCCTCCTGTGGTCATGAGTGGTACTTCGGCTGGTTCTGTCTATGAGCTTCCGCTGGTGGATGTGAGTGGGACTGCGGCTTCTGAGTTTCCTTCCTCAGGTGACGAGGTTAAGTCATTAGGTGCTGCTCTATTTAACTCCACCTAGTTCTTTGTTCCTGGCCTCCAGTCAATGTTCCAGTGTTGGTCTGGCTCTCTCCTGGATCGTTCTTGTGGCCTGTCTGCCCTGCATAAGCTAAGTTCTGCTTGTGTTACTTTTGTTTGCTATATTTTCTGTCCAGCTTGCTATATTGGTTTTTCTTGCTTGCTGGAAGCTCTGAGACGCAGAGGGAGCACCTCCGTACCGTTAGTCGGTGCGGAGGGTCTTTTTGCCCCTCTGCGTGGTTGTTTGTAGGTTTTTGTGCTGACCGCAAAGCTATCTTTCCTATCCTCGGTCTATTCTGTAAGTCGGGCCTCATTTTGCTAAATCTATTTCTTCTCTGTGTTTGTATTTTCATCTTAACTCACAGTCATTATATGTGGGGGGCTGCCTTTTCCTTTGGGGAATTTCTCTGAGGCAAGGTAGGCTTATTTTTCTATCTTCAGGGCTAGTTAGTTTCTCAGGCTGTGCCGAGTTGCATAGGGAGCGTTAGGCGCAATCCACGGCTACCTCTAGTGTGGTATGATAGGATTAGGGATTGCGGTCAGCAGAGTTCCCACGTCTCAGAGCTCGTCCTATGTTAGTAACTATCAGGTCACTTTGTGTGCTCTTAACCACTAGGTCCATTGTGGTTCTGAATCACCTGTTCATAACACTTGTCATCCATGAGGAGGTAACAGTGTATGGATTACTAATTCAATCCAGAAATATAATGTAACAGAAATGTAACACAAACCTCGTAATACTCTATGGAAGACCAATTCAATCCAGAAATTTTTTTAAAAGCTTTTTTGAGTCTTAACCCCTTTCTGACCTCGGACGAGATAGGATGTCCGACGTCAGAACCCTCGCTTTGATGCGGGCTTTGGCGGTAAGCCCGCATCAAAGCCAGGACATGTTAGCTGTTTTGTACAGCTGACATGTGCCCGCAATAGCAGCAGGTGGAATTGCAATCCACCCACGCTATTAACTAGATAAATGCTGCTGTCAAATGCTGACAACAACATTTAACTAGCGCTTCTGGCTATCGAGCCGGAAATGCGCACATCGCTTATCCCATCACGTGATCGGGGGTCAGCGATGCATCAGCATGACAAACAGAGGAAAACCTGGGTCACTTTGAATCATATCAGAGCATATTTTGGTGTCTGTGCAGATTTTATGCATAAGTGGGGAAAATCTGACTCTCATGCCTGTGACTGTGGAGCTGACCATCAAACAATTCAGCACATTGTCGAGGAGGGTCCCCTCAGATCTTATACTGGTGACAAGAATGATTTCTATACTGGAAATGACAATGTTATTGCATACATAGATAATCTCGATATCCGACTCTGATTTCTGTTCCTTTGTTCGTTTCAATCACTGTTTATCATTTATGTATTCTTATATGATGTTTAAATAAATGTTCATACGATTCAATAAAAAAACAAAAGGTCTATTGAAGACCTCTATGGTTGTTGATGCCGGATTGCTGTGAGCTCCACCCTGTGGTTGGCGCTCATAGCAATGCAGCAATTCTACTACATAGGAGCGATCTGAGCATTAAAGCATGGCAAAAGTTAAAAAAAAAGTTTTAAAAAAATATGAAAAAAATAAAAAAATCTAAAAGTTTAAATCACCCCCCTTTCACCCCATTCAAAACAAAACAATAAAAAAATCAAATATACACATATTTGGTATTGCCGTGTTCAGAATCGACAGATCTATCAATGAAAAAAGTATTAACCTGATCGCTAAACGTTGTAGTGAGAAAAAATTTCAAAACGTCAGAATTACGTTTTTTTGGTTGCCACGACCTAACATTAAAATGCAATAACGGGCGATCAAAAGAACGTATCTGCAGCAAAATGGTATCATTAAAAACGTCTGCTCGACATGCAAATAATAAGCCCTCACCCGACCCCAGATCACGAAAAATGGAGACGCTATGGGTATCAGAATATTGTGCAATTTATTTATTTTTTGTAAGCAAAATTTTGAATTTTTTTTTACTACTTAGATAAAAAAAGAACATAGACATGTTGGTGTCTATGAACTCATAATGACCTGGAAAATCAAAATGGCTGGTTAGTTTTAGCATTTAGTGAACCTAGCAAAAAAGCAAAACAAAAAACAAGTGTTGGATTTAACTTTTTTTGCAATTTCACCGCACTTGGAATTTCCACATTTTCTAGTACACGACATGCTAAAAACAATGATGTCGTTCAAAAGTACAACTTGCCCTGCAAAAAATAAGCCCTCACTTGACCACATTGATGGAACAATAAAAATGTTATGGCTCTGGGAAGGAGGGGAGCGAAAAACAAAAACACAAAACCGAAAAAAGCTAGGGTCATGAAGGGGTTAAATATAATGTAGTTTGGGGACTTTAGGTGCTACAGGATATGAAACTAAGGACTATCCTGTTTATATGCTTACCTATAATATAAGTTTATATTGCTGCTTTTTCCTAGGAGTAATGTGTTTGTGGCGATACAGCATTTATTCTTTATTATGCCAGAAGTATTATTCAGTAGGTCATGGGACATGAGCCATTGTTCAAATGAGCCTGTACATATGTTGCATGTTGTCTCAGCACCCTGCGGTTTACTAGTCTACAAACCTTGGATGACAAATACACAAGTTAATTGAACAATTGATGTTTGTTAATTTGTTGAATGCCTGCTGATTACATATTGTATCAACCCCTGCGGTTTACTAGTCTACACAATTTAAAGGACAAATATGCAGGTTAATAAAACAATGAGGGATTACCTCCCCCCACAGTCCACCAATCCTCTGGATAGAATAGAATACTAATATGATCCACTGCCCACCACTGAACCCACGAAGACATTTAGGCTATGTGCACACGTCAGGATTCTTTGCAGAAATTTCCTGAATAAAACCGGACTATTTCTGCAGGAAATCCGCATGCATTTTTTCACGTTTTTTTCACATTTTTTGCACTTTTTTTGCGGATTTTTTGCGTTTTTTTCTGCAGCTTTCCAATGCATTAAATAGTGGGAAATCAGGTTACCTGGCCACATACCTCACTGTACTCAGTCAGCTTCCAAAGCTTAGATGTTTTTCTTGCCCTGATGAATTCTGTAGTACTTTGAAACGCGTTGACTAAAGGTACCTTCACACTAAATGATGCTGCAGCAATCCAGACAAGGATCCGGATCGCTGCAGCGTCGCTGTTTGGTCGCTGGAGAGCTGTCACACAGACAGCTCTCCAGCGACCAACGATGACGGTAACCAGGGTAAACATCGGGTTACTAAGCGCAGGGCCGCGCTTAGTAACCCGATGTTTACCCTGGTTACCATCCTAAAAGTACAAAAAACAAACGCTTCATACTTACCTTCCGCTGTCTGTCCCCGGCGCTGTGCTTCTCTGTACTGGCTGTGAGCACAGCGGCCGGAAAGCAGAGCGGTGACGTCACCGCTCTGCTTTCCGGCCGCTGTGCTCACAGTGAGTGCAGGAAAGCACAGCGCCGGAGGACAGACAGCGGAAAGTAAGTATGAAGCGTTTGTTTTTTGTACTTTTAGGATGGTAACCAGGGTAAACATCGGGTTACTAAGCGCGGCCCTGCGCTTAGTAACCCGATATTTACCCTGGTTACCAGCGAAGACATCGCTGAATCGGTGTCACACACGCCGATTCAGCGATGTCAGCGGTAGAGCCAGCGACCAAGTAAAGTTCTGGCCTTCTAGCCCCGACCAACGACATCACAGCAGGATTCTGATCGCTGCTGCGTGTCAAACTGAATGATATCACTAGCCAGGACGCTGCAACGTCACAGATCGCTAGTGATATCGTTTAGTGTGAAGGTACCTTAATGATAGAGGAATCAAATCTACTTTTGGTCCAGATTTGGTGTAGATTTGGATATTATATGGGATTCCAGCAACGCAGATTATCTGCATATCCTCCTTATCTGTGTTTTCCTGGCCTCATGACCCATTGGACCTGCAGCAGCTGGATGTATAGGTGATTGAAATGTTTAGCATACACAACTAAATCAAGTAGTATAACCTTTTTTAACCCCTTAGTGACAGAGCCAATTTGGTACTTAATGACCAAGCCAATTTTTACAATTCTGACCACTGTCACTTTATGAGGTTAAAGCTCTTGAATGCTTCAAAGTATCCCACTGATTCTGAGAATATCTTTTCGTGACATATTGTACTTCATGTTAGTGGTAAAATTTCTTCGATGCAACTTGCATTTATTTATGAAACACAGAAATTTTGCAAAAATGTTGAATATTTTGCAATTTTTAATCTTTTAATTTTGTACCCTTAAGTCAGAGACTGGTGTCACACAAAATAGTTAATAAATAACATTTCCCACATGTCTACTTAACATCAGCACAAATTTGAAATCATATTATTTTTTTCTTAGGACATTTTAAGGGTTAAGGCTATGTGCACACGTCCAGAACTGCTGTGGAAATTTCCGCAGCAATTCCGGAACTCCCTGCCGGAGGAGAAACGCATACGGAATTGGCATGCGTTTTCCCGCTAAACACTAGCGTTTTACAAGCATAATTAGCTTGCAGTGTTTGACAAGTGTGACCAACTTTTTACTATTGATACTGCCTATGCAGCATCTATAGTAAAAGATAGGATGTTAAAAATAATAAAAAATAGATAAAAAATCGTGATATTCTCACCTTGCGGCATCCCTTGCATGCTTCCCGCTCCTCGCGATGCTCCCAGCAACTCCCGTTCCCAATAATGCCTAGCGGCATTTACCCCAGATGAAGTAGCGGTCATTTACGTCATCACAGGTCATTCTCGAAATGCATTATTGGGAACGGGAGCATCGCACGGAGCGGGATGACTGCCGGGGACGCCGGAAGGTGAAAATATCATGATTTTTTATTTTAATTCTTTTTTTATAACAATTATATGGTTCCCAGGGCCTGGAGGAGAGTCTCCTCTTCTTCACCCTGGGTACCATCTGCAGATGATCTGCTTACTTCCCGCATAGTGGGCATAGCCCAATGCATTCCTATGTGTGCGGAATCACAAAGAATGAACATGCTGCATTTTTTTCCTGAAAGCGATTCCGCAAGGAAAAAATTGCAGCATGTGCACAAAAAATGCGGATTGCATTCTAATAAATAGGATGCTTAATGTGTGCTTTTCTTTCACGGTTTTATCGCGTTTTTATAGCGAAAAAATGAGAAAAAATGCGAAAATTTCTGAACGTGTGCACATAGCCTAAAAGTTGACCAGCAATTTCTCATTTTTCCATCAAAATTTACAAAACCATTTTTTAGGGACCACATCACATTTGAAGTCCCTTTCAAGAAGTTTATTAACACTTCAAGTGCTTCATGGGAACTAAAGCAATGTGAAAGGAAAAAATGAACATTTTACTTTTTTCACAAAAAATTTAATTTGGAACCACTTTTTTATTTTCACAAGGCTATCAGGAGATAATGGACCACAAAATTTGTTGTGCAATTTCTCCTGAATATGCCGATACCCCGTATGTTGGGTAAAGCCACTATTTGGGCGCATGGCAGGGCTCAGAAGGGAGGGAGCACCATTTAACTTTTTGAGTGCAAAATTGGCTGGAATCAATGGTCGTGCTTGGAGATCCCCTGATGTACCTAAACAGTGGTACATCTATCTCCAACCCTAACCCCAATGGACCCCTAACCCTAACCCCAACCCTAACCACAACCCTAACCCAAACACACACCTAACCCTAATCCCAACCCTAACCCTAACCACGAACCTAACCCTAGCAAACCCCTAACCCTAATCCCAACCCTAACCGTAATCCCAAACTTGGCTACAACCCTAACCCTAATCCTAGCCCAACCCTAACCCTAGCCCAACCCGTACCCTAGCTTTAGCCCAACCCTAACCCTTGCTTAAGCCCAGCTATAACCCTAGTTTTAGCACAACCATAACCCTAACTTTAGCCCAACCCTAACCCTAATTTTAGCTCAACCCTAACTTTAGCGCAACTCTATTTTTAGCCCAACACTAACCTTAATGGAAAAATGGAAATGAATATATATTTTTTATTTTATTATTTTGCTCTGTCTAAAAGGGTGATAGAGGGGGGTTTATTTACTATTTTTTTTATTTTGATCACTGTGATAGAGTCTATCACAGTGATCAAAATGAACCAATAGGAAAAATGTCCTATTGGTGCCTGCCGGCAGAGCTCGGTGGGCACACTGCGTATCATGCACCTGCCATTTTCATCCCGGAAGAAGATGCCGGTGCCCCATGGGACTTCACGGGGGGTAGCAAGGACATTGGAGGTACCAGGGGGGATCAGGGGATGCCATTTCTCTTTCCTCTGATGTGTGGTCACTTCAGAGGAGAGAGAAATTAATTGGGAAATCTGACTTTTTTTAAGATTACAGAAGAATGTTTATTTTGCATCTTAATTCTTGTAGTTTTGCACAATTACAGTAGGTAAAAGAAATTATTCTGAACCAGAGATGCAGACACCTGTGCTTTTTAACATGGCTGACATACAGAATGATGAAGAAAAAGGTAAGGGTTACTCACATCAGAGCTACATCAGAGTCACATGGAGAGAGGAAGGGCTACTTCTAAAAGCAGCAAACACTATTGCAAGGCAGTTTAACAACACAATGATAATATAATACCATCTATATAATTCCTAAATCATCGTGCATGTCACGAGGCAAATCAAATTTGTTTTGCATTTGCAAAAAAACCCTGATATTTCAGAGTCCTATGTTTTGCAATTAGCTTGCCGGCTGCCATTTTAATGGTATTATAGCGAACCAGACAAGGGTTAAAAAAAATCATATACTTAATCCTTATCAGCCCTCCCCATACCTGTACCACCTCTACTGATCTGACAATCAGTTCTTCTTTTTTCCATCTTCTTTCCAGGCAGGTCTTCTATTTAATAGGTGTAATGCCTTCACATGAACACAACATCCATCATGAAGAAAGAAAACATTATAGCAGAGCAAATCTGAGAAGCGGTGCTTTGGGTATAGGTAAAGGGAAGGCCAAAGGAAGGTACATATACCTTTATTCAATTAAAGAAATTGCATGATATTGGAAAAAGCTCTGCAGTTGTTTCAGATATACCACCTGCAGTAGGAGCCTCAAATGTCCCTGCCCTTTTGGGTGAATCCCTGTCTATTGTCAGTTTCCTGAATATATAGTATAAGGTGGATAACGCAATCAATGGGAGGTATGTGTCACAGGGATGGCTTCTCCCTGTGATGTAACCTGGAGTATTTTTCTCTAGTGCACATAAGCACTAGGATGTTGTTTGGTGCACCTGGGTCTGGGTTGCCGGTAGCTATGAGAGATGGGCTCCCCACATACCTCAGCTGTGGGTATGGTTGCAGCCTACATAATGGAGGCTGTTGTTTGCCACATGGCCTGTGTCTAGAGAAGGAAAGGCCTACTGTGTGTGTGGCTCCAGAGCGAGCCTGCGTGCTGGACATTGCCCAGCCTGTGTGCCCACAGGCCTGAGGGAGCAGAACCCGACTAAGGACATTTTGTGTTGTTTTGCCGGCTCTAAAGGCCGTTTACCTTTTTTTGTTACTTAGGGGTTTATGGAGCAAATAAACCCGCATGAACTTCCTTAAAGAAATAATCTTTAAAGCCATTTTGTTGGATTTATAACACACTGATCTGCCTGTATTTCCCCCTAGTAGAGGCAAGGCTACTCCCACAGGTGACTGTTGCTGTTCGGGTCTGCTTCTGGGTGGACTATGAGGGACAGTTCTTGCGTCATTCTCACAGATGACTACTTCTCATTTCCCATGCATATAACACCTCTCTGTCTCAGTGGTTGCAGCACTCTAGCAGTCTTTTCCGACACACCAGTGCCAACCACATTCCCTTTAATGGACTGCTCAAATCCAATGGGTTACAGGCAAGCTCTCTTCTGTGGTCTTATATCACCATACCCTCATTGCACTTAATGGCATTAGTTCCTCGCGGGCAGTTGGCCTTCCTTTTTCAAGCAAACTATTAGTAGAGAAAAAAAAGGAGACAAAAAAGCGCAAATAGGGTCTTATCCCCTGGATTGTTTCCAATCAATTGCAAGAGAACTGCTCACCTGATGGTGCAGAGTAAAGCGTATAGATGTCAGCTGCTGCAGATCCACAGGTCAACACTGCGACTTCTCAGAACCGTTATAATAGATAAATGTGGATGAAATCCGCGCTGCTGTGACAAATGATGAATCCAGACATATAGTTGTGAAATACTCCTGTGGTTTATGCAATGCGTTTCAAAGCTCATGGCTTCTTCTTCAGGAAATTACCACAGAAAGATGTCAAACAAACTTTATTGACATTTTCAAATGTTAACAAACAAAACTCAACAGGGAAAGGGAATTAGGAAGAAATATGGGAAAATGATAAGGTAGCCTCCTGCTATGCTTTATTAGGGAACAAAACAAGAAAGGAAGGTCTGAAGGGAAAATGGAAATGATACAGAATAACAATATATAATTTACAACAATCTTAACAGTAGATTTTGTATCAATTAAAGGACAATACTTAAAAACCTTGTATGCTAAGATCAATCAGAAAGGGTGGCACCCTATTCCTTCTATAGCCGTCAGCTTGGATGCCATCTGAATCACTGCCCTCTGTTACTGATCTTGAATGGTGGAAAAAACCTGGCTTAAGTAGGCCCAGACACATCACATACTCTCATACTCGCACTGTCAACACACATTCTGCAGCCTCATTGGGACAGTAGGTGGCTTACCATAAGTTGTCAAGGGCCCCCAAATTGCTATAGGGATCCTTCACATCAAATCTAAATACAGTGGGGGAAATAAGTATTTGATCCCTTGCTGATTTTGTAAGTGCGCTCACTGACAAAGACATGAACAGTCTATAATTTTAAAGGTAGATTAATTTTAACATTGAGAGGTAAATTTATCAAAATTAAAATCCAGAAAATCACATTGTGTAAATTATGTACATTTATTTGCATTTTGAAGTGAGAAATAAGTATTTGATCCACTACCAACCATTAAGGCTATGTTTCCACATTCCGGAAGCTCAGCACTTTGGACGCAGCGGATACCCCGCTCCGCCCAAAGCGCTGCCCCCTTTTGTATGCGCAGTGATTCTGCCTGTGTTCATTGAACACAGGCGGAATCACCGCATCGTATGCTTTGACTGGGTTACTTATCTTGTGGAGACGGAGCATCTCCGCACATAGTGGAGATGGGATTTCATAAAATCCCCTCCACTATGCTGTAACATCTGGATGCTGCGGATTGGATGCTGAGAATGTAAGCAGCGTCCAATCTGCAGCAAAAACTCCAGCAATAGGCCCCGTGTAAACATACCCTTTGAGTTCTGGCTCCTACAGTTAGACGCTCCTAATCAACTTGTTACCTGCATTAAAGACAGCTGTCTTACATAGTTACCGTTATAAAAGACTCCTGTCCACAAACTCAATTAATCAGTCAGACTCTAAGCTATACAACATGGGCAAGAGCCCCCACTAGTTATTCAGAATTGCTTCACATGGACGCCATATTGGCACATGATATGTGTAATTACACCTTACTTAGATTTAAAGTATTATTACTATTGCATTTTGTGACTGATTTTGGAGACATACATACAGTAGGGGAAATAAGTATTTGATCCCTTGCTGACTTTGTAAGTTTTTCCACTTACAAAGATATGAACAGCTTATAATTTTAAGGGTAGGTTTATTTTAACATTGAGAGATATACCGTATTTTCCAGCGTATAAGACGACTGGGCATATAAAACGACCCCCAACTTTTCCAGTTAAAATATAAAATCTTCTTAAAAGTCGGGAGTCTTCTTATACGCCATATGTCGTCTTTAGTGTTGAGCGATACCGTCCGATACTTGAAAGTATCGGTATCGGATAGTATCGGCCGATACCCGAAAAATATCGGATATCGCCGATACCGATATCCGATACCAATACAAGTCAATGGGACATCAAGTATCGGAAGGTATTCTCATGGTTCCCAGGGTCTGAAGGAGAGGAAACTCTCCTTCAGGCCCTGGGATCCATAGGGATGTGTAAAATAAAGAATTAAAATAAAAAATATTGATATATTTACCTCTCCGGCGGCCCCTGAACTCAGCGCGGGTAACCGGCAGGCTTCTTTGTTCAAAATCAGCGCTTTTAGGACCTGAGAATCACGTCCCGGCTTCTGATTGGTCGCGGGCCGCCCATGTGACCGCCACGCGACCAATCACAAGCCGCTACGTCTTTGAAAGTCATTAACGCGCTCATTTTTAAAAATGAGCGCGTTAATAGCTTGCGGTGACGTCGCGGCATGTGATTGGTCGCGGCCACGCGACCAATCACAAGCCGCTACATCTTTGAAAGCCATTAACTCGCTCATTTTTAAAAATGAGCGCGTTAATAGCTTGCGGTGACGTCGCGGCTTGTGATTGATCGCGGCCACGCGACCAATCACAAGCCGCTACGTCTTTGAAAGCCATTAACGCGCTCATTTTTAAAAATGAGCGCGTTAATAGCTTGCGGTGACGTCGCGGCTTGTGATTGGTCGCGGCCACGCGACCAATCACAAGCCGCTACGTCTTTGAAAGCCATTAACGCGCTCATTTTTCAAAAATGAGCGCGCTAATAGCTTGCGGTGACGTCGCGGCTTGTGATTGGTCGCGTGGCGGTCACATGGGCGGCCCGCGACCAATCAGAAGCCGGGACGTGATTCTCAGGTCCTAAAAGCGCTGATTTTGAACAACGAAGCCTGCCGATTACCCGCGCTGAGTCCAGGGGCAGCCGGAGAGGTAAATATATCAATATTTTTTATTTTAATTCTTTATTTTACACATCTCTATGTATCCGATACCGATACCCGATACCACAAAAGTATCGGATCTCGGTATCGGAATTCCGATACCGCAAGTATCGGCCGATACCCGATACTTGCGGTATCGGAATGCTCAACACTAGTCGTCTTATAGGGCCGGTGACTAATGTGCTTTTTGGGGGGGAGTGGTCCCGATGATGAAGAGGGGGTGTCTCACAAGAAAGTGTGAGTGGAGTATCCCCCATTACCTCATTGTAGCTGCAGCGTGGGGTCTCTGTGCTGGGGAGCGGCGGCGGCTGCTCATCTTTGTGCCACGTGGGTGCTGTGCTGTGGTGCGGCGGCTCCTCTATGTGCAGCGTTGGGGCTCTGTGCTGTGGGGCAGCGGCGGCGTATCTTAGTGCAGAGTCAGTCGGGGCTCCTCCGGCATTTCCTCAAAGCCCGGAGGCCCCGGCAGCTCCATTGCTGTGATGCGGTGGCCTCCAGGAAAATGGCCGCTGGGGGCAGCACATGTTCAGATTCAGATCTCGTCTCCCGAGATCTCAGGATGAGATCTGAATCTGAGCATGTGCCGCCCCCAGCGGCCATTTTCCCGGAGGCCACCGCATCGCAGCAATGGAGCTGCCGGGGCCTCTGGGCTTTGAGGAAATGCCGTAGGAGCCCCGACTGACTCTGCACTAAGATACGACACGGCCACCCTACAGCACAGATCCCCGACGCTGCATGAAGAGGAGCCGCCGCCCCACAGCACCCACGTGGCACAAAGAGGAGCAGCCGCCGCCGCTCCCAGCACAGAGACCCCACGCTGCAGCTACAATGAGGTAATGGGGGATACTCCACTCACACTTTCCTGTGAGACGCCCCATCATCATCGGGACCACTCCCCCCCACCCACCATATACACATTGGTGTCTGCACCCGGTGTACAAGACAACACCCGGCGTATAAGACGACTCCTGACTTTTAAGATTTTCAGGGGTTAAAAAGTCGTCTTATACGCCGGAAAATACGGTAATATATAAAATAAAATCCAGAAAATCATATTTCATAAATTATAAAAATGTATTTGCATTTTGCAGTGAGAAATAAGTATTTGATAACCTACCAACCATTAAAGGTACCGTCACATTAAGCGACGCTGCAGCGATCTAGACAACGATGTCGATCGCTGCAGCATCGCTGTTTGGTCGCTGGAGAGCTGTCACACAGACTGAGCGCCGGCCATAAAGCACAGCGTTGACGTCACCGCTGTGCTTTGCTTTACGGCTGGCCGGCGCTCACAGTCAGTGCTGGAAGCTGAAGGCGAGGGATGTGACCAGACATCGGAATGTAAGTATGTACTGGTTTTTTTTTTACATTTACAATGGTAACCAAGGTAAACTTCGGGTTAATAAGCGCGGCCCTGGTTACCAGTGAAGACATTGCTGAATCGGCGTCACACACGCCGATTCAGCGATGTTAGCAGGAGATCCAGCGACGAAATAAAGTCCTGGACTTTCCCCAGCGATCAACGATCTCCCAGCAGGGGCCTGATCGTTGGTCGCTGTCACGCATAACGATTTCGTTAACGTTATCGTTGCTACGTCACAAAAAGCAACGATGTCATTAATGATATCGTTATGTGTGACGGTACCTTAAGTTCTGACTCCTACAGACCAGTTTGACACTCCTAATCAACTTATTACCTGCATTAAAGATAGTAGTCTTACTTAGTCACGTTTATAAAAGATTCCTGTCCACAGACTCAATTAATCAGTCAGACTTTAACCAATACAACATGGGAAAGACCAAAGAGCTTTATCAGGATGTCAGGGACAAGATCGTAGACCTGCACATAACTGGAATGGGCTACAACACCATAAGTAAGATGCTGGGTGAGAAGGAGACAACTGTTGGTGTAATAGTAAGAAAATGGAAGAAATACAAAATGACTGTCAATAGTAGTGTTGAGCGATACCTTCCGATATCAAGAAGTATCGGTATCGGATTGGATCGGCCGATATCCAAAAAATATCGGATATCGCCGATACCGATACCCGATACCAATGCAAGTCAATGGGACACAAATATCGGAATGTAAATAAGCCCTTTCTGTCCTTCTACATCTTTTTCTGGAGGGGGAAAGAGTGTGGGCGGTGCGTGGTGCGTGGGCGGACACTGTGCGTGTCTGTGTATGCGGGCAGGATCTGTGTGGGTCTGCCAGGGATCTGTACGGGCATCTCGGGGCTCTGTGTGGCCTGCCGGGGCTCTGTTCGGCCTGCTGGGGCTCTGTGCGTGCCTGCCAGGACTCTGTGCGTGCCTGCCGGGGCTCTGTGCAGCCTGCTGGGGGTCTGTGCAGGCTGCTGAGGCTCTGTTCGAGCCTGCCAGGACTCTGTGAGGGCTGCCGGGGCTCTTGGCGGGCTGCCGGGGCTCTATGCGGCCTGCCGGGGCTCTGTGCGGGCTTGCCGGGGCTCTGAGCAGGCTGCCGGGGCTCTGTGCGGGCTTGCCGAGGTTCTGTGCAGGCTTGCTGGGGCTCTGTGCTGCCTGTCGGGGCTCTGTGCGGGCATGCCAGGGCTCTGTGTGGGCTGTCAGGGGTCTGTTTGGGCTGCCGGGGGCTCTGTGCGGCCTGCCGGGGCTTTGTGCGGGCTTGCCAGGGCTCTGTGCGGCCTGCCAGGGCTTTGTACGGGCTGCCGGGGGTCTGTGCAGGCATCGTCCAATGGGACAACAGGACAACAGTCACAGTGATTGACACATTAGCCAATGATGGGACAGTAGTAGTCCCATCATCCGGATAATGTGTTGAATGTAAAAAAAAACAAACATACATACTACATACAACATACATACTACATACATACATACAACATACATACTACATACATTTCATTCATACATTACATACAATACATACATACAGACATACATTACATATAACATAGATTACATACTCAACATCACTTGTCATTTTGATCCCTGAAGCCAGTGTCACCTGTAAAAAAGATTAAAATAACAAACAACCAATATACTCCCTGTCCGCAGAAATCTTCGAATGTCCCACGATGATTTCCTATGGAGAACGGCAGCATCACCTGATGCGACCGCTCTCCAGGGGCTCCAGGAACACAATGACGGGAGGAAGGTATCCTTCCGCACTGTATTCCTCCACCGCTGTAAAAAAAATAGTCCCTAGTCTCACTTTTGGCATTGCTGTGTGAGAAATTTTCCCATGCAGCAATTGCCATAAAGCGAGACTTTGTCCTTAGGTATCCTCTCAGTGATGCACTGCAGGAGCCATTGTCTCCTGTCAGTGTGTCACTGAGGGTCCTATAGAGCAGTGACATCACCAGATGTCACTGTTCTATAGGGGAGATCGTCGTGGGACACTCGTAATTAATTGGACTATGGCAGACAGGTAGTACGCGGTTTATTATTTTACGTTTTTTGCAGGCACTGAAGTATGGTAAGTATGGTTAAATGAAGAATATTAAAATACTTTTTTCCTAATGTGTGCGTGTCTAATTAACCCTTTATTGCTATTGGATTAATAATGGATAGGCGTCTTATTGACACCTCCCCGTTATTAACCCGGCTTAATGTCACCTTACAATAGCAAGGTGACATTAACCCCTTATTACCCCATATCCCACCGCCGCTACACAGGAGTGGGAAGAGAGGGGCTAAGTGCCGGAATTGGCGCATCTTACAGATGCGCCATTTCTGGGGCGGCTGCGGACTGATATTTGTAGCCGGGGAGCCAATATCCATGGCCCCTCTCTAGGCTATGAATATCAGCCCGCAGCTGTCTGCGTAGCCTTTCTGACTATAAAATATAGGGGGACCCCACGTCAGTTTTTGGGGTGTCCCCCTATTTTAATAGCCAGTAAAGGCTACGCAGACAGCTGCGGGCTGATATTCATAGCAGGCTACAAATATTGGCCCCCGGCCATCGGCTTTCCCCCTCTGGCGCAGAAAATTGCGTGGGAGCCCACGCCGTTTTTTTCCATTTTTTAAATTCAACACTCATTAATGCAGGCCTCTTTCACAGTTGCGTCAGTACGGGTCCGTTGCTATGCGTCGGGCCGACGTACCGACGCACGCTGTGAAATTTTTGCACGACGTGGGCAGCGGATGCAGTTTTTCAATGCATCCGCTGCCCATTCTGAAGCCGATACCCGATATTTGCAATTACGGAATGCTCAACACTAGTCAATAGACATTGATCTGGGACACCATGCAAAATCTCACCTCACGGGGTATCCTTGATCATTAGGAAGTTGAGAGATCAGTCTAAAACTACATGAGGGGAACTTGTTTATGATCTCAATTCAGCTGGGACCACAGTCACCAAGAAAACCATTGGCTAACACATTACGCCGTAAAGATTTAAAATGCTGCAGTGCCCCAAGTTCCCCTGCTCAAGAAGGCACATGTGCAGGCCTGTCTGAAGTTTGGCAATGAACACCTGGGTGATTGTGTGAGTGATTGGGAGAAGGTACTGTGGTCACATGAGACAAAAATTGAGGTCTTATTAATAATAATAATAATACATTTTATTTATATAGCACCAACATATTTCACAGCACTTTACAATTAAGTGGACACATGTACAGACAATAAATTCAATACAAGTTAAGACAATTTAAACAGTGACATTAGGGGTGAGGTCCCTGCTTGCAAGCTTACAATCTACAAGGAAATGGGGGGGACACAATAGGTGAAAAGTGCTTGTTATTTCAGGCCTGGCAATTATAATAAATAGGGATTTTCATATAAATCTGCATGATCCGGTCATCAGCCCATGTGTTTAAGTGCAATAGTCAAGTATCAAGTGCAGTTATCATGTGCATGGAGGGTGTGGAGACAGATGAATTTTAGGGTGCAGATTCAGGATAATATTTGGAAGGGGGTTACAGGGCAAAGTTAGGTCTTTGGCATTAACTCAACTCATAGTGTTTGGAGGAAGAGAAATGATGCCTATGACCCAAAGAACACTGTCCCCTCTGTCAAGCATGGAGGTGGAAACATTATATTTTGGGAGTGTTTCTCTGCTAAGAGCACATGACTACTTCACCGCATCAATGGGAGAATGGATGGAGCCATGTACAGTAAAATCCTGAGTGACAACCTCCTTCCCTCCACCTGGACATTAAAAATGGGTTGCGGCTGGGTCTTCCAGCAAGACAATGACCCAAAACATACAGCCAAGGCAACAAAGGAGTGGCTCAAAAAGAAGGACATTAAGGCTGCCGTCTCTAGCAGTATTTGGTCAGTATTTTACATCAGTATTTGTAAGCCAAAACCAGGAGTGGGTGATAAATACAGAAGTGCTGCATATGTTTCTATTATACTTTTCCTCTAATTGTTCCACTCTTGGTTTTGGCTTACAAATACTGATGTAAAATACTGACCAAATACTGCTAGTGTGATGGCAGCCTAAGGTTGTGGAGTGGACTAGCCAGTCTCCAGACCTTAATCCCATAGAATACGTATGGAGGGAGTTGAAGCTCCAAGTTGCCAAGCAACAGCCTCAAAATTTTAATGATTTAGAGATGATCTACAAAGAGGAGTGGATCAAAATTCCTCCTGACATAATCGAAGACCTCATCATCACCTGTAAAAACATTTAACTGCTGTGATTGTCAACAAGGGTTTTGCTACCAAATATTAAGTCTTGTTTGCAAGAGGGATCAAATACTTTTTTCTCACTGCAAAGTGCAAATAAATTTATATAATTTATACAATGCGATTTCCTGGATTTTATTTTTGATATTCTCTCAATGTTATAATTAACCTACCCTTAAAATTATAGACTGTTCATGTCATTGTCAGTGGGCAAACTTACAAAATCAACAAGGGATCAAATACTTATTTCCCCCACTGTACAGTTGTGGCCAAAAGTATTGACACCCTTGCAATTCTGTCAGATAATACTCAGTTTCTTCCTGAAAATGATTGCAAACACAAATTGTTTGTTATTATTATCTTCATTTAATTTGTCTTAAATTAAAAAACACAAAAAGAATTGTCCTAAAGCCAAATTGGATATAATTCCACACCAAACATAAAAAAGGGGTGGACAAAAGTATTGGCACTATTCGAAAAATCATGTGATGCTTTTCTAATTTGTGTAATTAACAGCACCTGTAACTTACCTGTGGCACCTAACAGGTGTTGGCAATAACTAAATTACACTTGCAGCCAGTTGACATGGATTAAAGTTGACTCAACCTCTGTCCTGTGTCCTTGTGTGTACCACATTGAGCATGGAGAAAAGAAAGAAGACCAAAGAACTGTCTGAGGACTTGACAAACCAAATTGTGAGGGAGCATGAGCAATCTCAAGGCTACAAGTCCATCTCCAAAGACCTGAATGTTCCTGTGTCTACTGTGCGCAGTGTCATCAAGAAGTGTAAAGCCCATGGCACTGTGGCTAACCTCCCTAGATGTGGACAGAAAAGAAAAATTGACAAGAGATTTCAACGCAAGGTTGTGTGGATGTTGGATAAAGAACCTTTACTAACATCCAAACAAGTTCAAGCTGCCCTGCAGTCCGAGGGTACAACAGTGTCAACCCGTACTATCCGTCGGCGTCTGAATGAAAAGGGACTGTATGGTAGGAGACCCAGGAAGACCCTACTTCTTACCCCAAGACATAAAAAAGCCAGGCTGGAGTTTGCCAAAACTTACTTGAAAAGCCTTACTTGGAAGAATGTCAGATGAGACAAAAGTAGAGCTTTTTGGGCAAAGGCATCAATATAGAGTTTACAGGAGAAAAAAAGAGGCATTCAAAGAAAAGAACACGGTCCCTACAGTCAAACATGGCAGAGGTTTCTTGATGTTTTGGGGTTGCTTTGCTGCCTCTGGCACTGGACTGCTTGACCGTGTGCATGGCATTATGAAGTCTGAAGACTACCAACAAATTTTGCAGCATAATGTAGGGCCCAGTGTGAGAAAGCTGGGTCACCCCCAGAGGTCATGTGTCTTCCAGAAGGACAATGACCCAAAACACACTTCAAAAAGCACTAGAAAATGGTTTGAGAGAAAGCACTGGAGACTTCTAAGCTGGCCAACGATGAGTTAAGACCTGAATCCCATAGAACACCTGTGGAGAGATCTAAATATGGCAGTTTAGAGAAGGCACCCTTCAAATATCAGCAGAGCATTGTAAGAAACTCATTGATGGTTACCGGAAGCGGTTGGTCGCAGTTATTTTGGCTAAAGGTTGTGCAACCAAGTATTAGGCTGAGGGTGCCAATATTTTTGTCTGGCCCATTTTTTGGATTTTTGTGTGAAATGATCAATGTTTTGCTTTTTGCTTCATTCTCTTTTGTGTTTTTTCATTTAAGACAAATTAAATGAAGATGATAATACCAAAGTATTTGTGATTGCAATAATTTTCAGGAAGAAGCTGAGTATTATCTGACAGAATTGCAGGGGTGTCAATACTTTGGACACAACTGTATATTGTATTATGCACCCCACTTAGGCAGACTCTATAATATAAATCACCCCAATAGGTATGCACTCCCCATAGGCAGACTCTACATTGTATAATGCACCACTTATAGGCAGACACAATAGTATAATGCACCCCTCCATAGGCAGACTCTATAGTATACTGAACTCCTATAGGCAGACTCTATTTAGTATTATGCACTCCCCATAGGCCGACTCTGTATTATATAATATATGCCCTATAGGCAGACTCTATAGTATAATGCACCCACCTCATAGGCAGACCCTATGGTATAATGCTCTTTCCCCATAGGCAGACTCTATAGTAATGCACCCCATCTCCCAGGCAGATTCTATATTATAATGCAACCCCCAAAGACAGACTCTATAGTATAATGCCAGCTCTCCCTTATAGGCAGATTCTATAGCATAAGGCACCCTCCCATAGGCAGACTCTATAGTATAATGCACCCCCCACACACACACACACAGGCAGACTCTATAATATACTGCACTCCCCATAGGTAGTCTCTATAGTATACTGCACTCCCCATAGGCCAACTTAATAGTAAAATGCAGCCCACCAACACAGGCAGACTCTATAGTATAATGCAGTAGTCAATATAATAAAGTGGCATATATTATTAAAAAGTACTGTATATACCAGTTCTGTTTCAGGATGATCGGCTTAAAAAAATCCTTAATGAAGACCAGCATTTTGTAGCCAAGAGAGCACCCCGTCTGGGAATGATACTTTCCCTCAGACTTTTTCAGAATGAATTAAATCAATTCTCAACACAATCATGGCTAGATCTGAAATTTTTTTTAAAAATGCGGGGTGAACCACTGTAAGGCATGTGTACATGTCACTAAAATCAATAACTTCACATCTTATAATAAAAATCACAGTTTTTTTCATTAACAAATGTATTAATTGCAATACACCTTGGGTGATTTATTTAGTGGAGTGCACCGTATGCAGAATATAATATGTAGGTTGTGCAACAGGACAGCTAAAAACCCAGATCCGCAGACACCTGTCAGATGCGGTTAACCCGCAACAGTTAATTGTTCTGCAATATCCAAGCATTTTTCGAGGGTCGATGGTGAAGACATTTCAGGCTTGAGATTCTTAGGGATTGAAAAAGTGTCCTTCTTATGCTGGAAACTACATCTCCCACTGGCTTAAATCTGAGACAGGATCTTGTTCTGCAATTATTTAGAATTCTTCTATATTTATGTGAGTTTGTCATTATTTGTTATGCTTGATATCTGATTTTAACATATATGTTATAAAAAAAAATCTTTTTCTGTTTTCTTTTTCTGTTACAAATTGTTATTTTTACATAGTTTTGTTTGGTATCTTGATGTTTCTTTATTGGATACCACACTATGGTATGACAACACCCATCATGTGATATACAGTTGCTTAAATGCTAATAGATCATAAATAAGACTCTTTGCTGAAACGCGTAGATCTGAGACCTCCATCTTTTCACTACCATATTGTCAGCACTAGATGGTAGCCCAATTCTAACGCATTGGGTATTCTAGAATATTTACGTAGTTTATTTATAAAGATTTTAGAATAATACATTGAATACACAGGACTGCGCCTGTCGCTGATTGTCGTTGCCGACCACATAGTATATAGCACATCCATGTAGTATATAACAGCCCATGTAGTAAATAGTACAGCCACGTAGTATATTGCACAGCCACGTAGTATATAGCACAGCCACATAGTATATTGCACAGCCACGTAGTATATAGGTAGTATATAGCACAGCCACATAGTATAAAGCACAGCCAACAGAGTATATAGCACAGCCCACGGAGTATATTGCACAGCCCACGTAGTATATTGCACAGCCTGCGTAGTATATTGCACAGCCCGCATAGTATATTGCACAGCCCACGCAGTACCACGCTCGCAGTATATAACACAGGCCACGTAGTGTATAGCACAGCCCACGCAGTATATTGCACAGCCCGAGTAGTACATTGCACAGCCCGCGTACTATATTGCATAGCCCGCGTACAATATTTCACAGCGCAGTACATTGCACAGCCCACGCAGTACATTGCACAGCCCGCGCAGTACATTGCACAGCCCGTGCAGTACATTGCACAGCCCGCGCAGTACATTGCACAGACTGTGGAGTACATTGCACAGCCCGCGTACTATGTTGCACAGCCCGCGTACTCTACTGCACAGCCCGCATACTATATGACACAGCCCACGCAGTACATAGCACAGCCCGCGTAGTACATTGCACAGCCCGCGCAGGAACATTGCTCAGCCCGTGCAGTACATTGCACAGCCCGCGTACTATATTGCACAGCCCATGCAATACATTGCACAGCCCACGCAGTATATTGCACAGCCTGCGTAGCTTATTGCACAGCCCGCGTAGTATATTGCACAGCCCGCGCAGTACCACGCTCGCAGTATATAACAAAGGCCATGTAGTGTATAACACAGGCCACGTAGTGTATAGCACAGGCCATGCAGTATATTGCATAGCCCACGTAGTACATTGCACAGTCCGCGTACTATATTGCACAGCCCGCGTACTATATTTTACAGCCCGCGCAGTACATTGCACAGCCCACGCCGCACAATGCACAGCCCACGCAGCACATTGCACAGCCCACGTAGTACATTGCACAGCCAGTGCAGTACATTTCACAGCCCGCATACTATATTGCACAGCCCGCATACTATATTGCACAGCCCGCGTACTATATTGCACAGGCCACGCAGTACATTGCACAGCCCACGCAGTACATTGCACAGCCTGCGCAGTACATTGCACAGCCCGTGCCATACATTGCACAGCCCGCGCAGTACATTGCACAGCCCGCGCAGTACATTGCACAGCCCGTGCAGTATATTGCAAAGCCCACGTAGTATATATCACAGCCCACGCAGTATTTTGCACAGCCCACATAGTATATTGCCCAGCCCACGCAGTATATAGCAATGTGGGCACCATATCCCTGTTAAAAAAGAATTAAAATAAAAAATAGTGATATACTCACCCTCCGTTGGCCCCCGGATCGAAGCGGTTACCGACGCTCCTCGCGCGCTCCGGTCTGAAGAGTGCATTGTGGTCTCGCGAGATGATGGTGTAGCAGTCTCGCGAGACCGCTACGTCATCATCCCGTGAGACCGCAATGCATGGACCAATCAGCGACTTGGATTTCCATGACAGACAGAGGCCGCGACCAATGAATATCCATGACAGACAGACAGAAAGACAGACAGAAAGACAGATAGACAGACGGAAGTGACCCTTAGACAATTACAGTTAGGTCCATATATATTTGGACAGAAACAACATTTTTATCATTTTGGTTATAGACATTACCACAATGAATTTTAAACAAAACAATTCAGATGAAGTTGAAGTTCAGACTTTCAGCATTCATTTTAGGGTATCCACATTAAAATTGGATGAAGGGTTTAGGAGTTTCAGCTCCTTAACATGTGCCACCCTGCTTTTAAAGGGACCAAAAGTAATTGGACAATTGACTCCAAGGCTATTTCATGGACAGGTTTGGGCAATCCCTTCATTATGTCATTCTCAATTAAGCAGATAAAAGGCCTGGAGTTGATTTGAGGTGTGGTGCTTGCATTTGGAAGGTTTTGCTGTGAAATAAACATGCGGTCAAAGGAGCTCCCAATGCAGGTGAAACAAGCCATCCTCAAGCTGCGAAAACAGAAAAAACCCATCCGAGAAATTGCTACAATATTAGGAGTGACAAAATCTACAGTTTGGTACATCCTGAGAAAGAAAGAAAGCACTGGTGAACTCATCCATGCAAAAAGACCTGGGCGCCCACAGAAGACAACAGTGGTGGATGATCGCAGAATAATCTCCATGGTGAAGAGAAATTCCTTCACAACAGCCAACCAAGTGAACAACAATCTCCAGGAGGTAGGCGTATCAATATCCAAAATTACCATAAAGAGAAGACTGCATGAAAGTAAATACAGAGGGTTCACTGCACGGTGCAAGCCACTCAAGAGCATCAAGAATAAAAAGGCTAGACTGCAATTTGCTAAAAAACATCTAAAAAAGCCAGCACAGTTCTGGAAGAACATTCTTTGGATAGACGAAACCAAGATCAACCTCTACCAGAATGATGGAAAGCTAAAAATATGGCGAAGGCGTGGTACACCCCATAATCCAAAGCATACCACATCATCTTTAAAACACGGCGGAGGCAGTGTGATGGCTTGGGCACGCATGGCTGCCAGTGGCACTGGGTCTCTAGTGTTTATTGATGATGTGACACAGGACAGAAGCAGCTGAATGAATTCTGAGGTATTCAGAGACATACTGTGTGCTCAGATCCAGCCAAATGCAGCCAAACTGATTGGTCGTCATTTCATACTACAGATGGACAATGACCCAAAACATAAAGCCAAAGCAACCCAGGAGTTTATTAAAGCAAAGAAGTGGAATATTCTTGAATGGCCAAGTCAGTCACTTGATCTCAACCCAATTGAGCATGCATTTTACTTGTTAAAGACTAATCTTCAGACAGAATGGCCCACAAACAAACAGCAACTGAAAACCACCACAGTGAAGACCTGGCAGAGCATCAAAAAGGAGGAAACACAGCGTCTGGTGATGTCCATGAGTTCAAGACTTCAGGCAGTCATTGCCAACAAAGGGTTTTCAGCCAAGTACTAAAAATGAACATTTTATTTAAAATTATTTAATCTGTCCAATTACTTTTGGTCCCTTTAAAAACAGGGTGGCACATGTCAAGGAGCTGAAACTCCAAAACCCTTCATCCAATTTTAATGTGGATACCCTCAAATGAAAGCTGAAAGTCTGAACTTCAACTGCATCTGAATTGTTTTGTTTAAAATTCATTGTGGTAATGCCTATAACCAAAATTAGAAAAACATTGTCTCTGTCCAAATATATATGGACCTAACTGTATATAGTAGATTTTTTATATGACCAAAATAAAAGCTATGTTATACTTATTTAATTTTTCCTCGCTGAAATCCTCTTTTCTCCTATGTTCGTGCTGCAGCTGCTCTAGCTTTGTACGTGCGAGGAATTGAAAGCTCCACACCCTGAAAGGTGAGCAATTTATCCCCTTTTTTCTTACTATAAAAATATATTAATAATATAGTCTAAAAATCTAAAGGTAGCACTCCCTCCAATCCCAAAAGTATTACAATTTCTACATCTTTTGAATTCAACATGTAACGAGATACAGGATCATCAGCTCAATAATAAACATTAACTCTTTCCTATCTAATTCTGCAGGTATATACAGCTGTGCTCAAAAGTTTACATACCTCGGCAGAATTTTGGCTTTCTTGGCCTTTTTTCAGAGAATATGAACGATAACACCAAAACGTTTCCTCCACTCATGGTTAGTGGTTGGGTGGAGTAATTTATAAAGAGAGAAAACGCAGTAGTTTGACAATAAATGGCCGCAACCAACTAATAATCATGGGAGGAGAAAAAGTTTTGGTTTTATCATGCATATTCTCTGTAAAAAGGCCAAGAAAGCAAAATTTCTGCTGGGGTATGTAAACTTTTGAGCACAACTATATATATACAGTGGGGCAAAAAAGTATTTAGTCAGTCAGCAATAGTGCAAGTTCCACCACTTAAAAAGATGAGAGGCGTCTGTAATTTACATCATAGGTAGACCTCAACTATGGGAGACAAACTGAGGAAAAAAAATCCAGAAAATCACATTGTCTGTTTTTTTAACAATTTATTTGCATATTATGGTGGAAAATAAGTATTTGGTCAGAAACAAAATTTCATCTCAATACTTTGTAATATATCCTTTGTTGGCAATGACAGAGGTCAAACGTTTTCTGTAAGTCTTCACAAGGTTGCCACACACTGTTGTTGGTATGTTGGCCCATTCCTCCATGCAGATCTCCTCTAGAGCAGTGATGTTTTTGGCTTTTCGCTTGGCAACACGGACTTTCAACTCCCTCCAAAGGTTTTCTATAGGGTTGAGATCTGGAGACTGGCTAGGCCACTCCGGGACCTTGAAATGCTTCTTACGAAGCCACTCCTTCGTTGCCCTGGCGGTGTGCTTTGGATCATTGTCATGTTAAAGACCCAGCCACATTTCATCTTCAATGCCCTTGCTGATGGAAGGAGGTTTGCACTCAAAATCTCACGATACATGGCCCCATTCATTCTTTCATGTACCCGGATCAGTCGTCCTGGCCCCTTTGCAGAGAAACAGCCCCAAAGCATGATGTTTCCACCACCATGCTTTACAGTAGGTATGGTGTTTGATGGATGCAACTCAGTATTCTTTTTCCTCCAAACACGACAAGTTGTGTTTCTACCAAACAGTTCCAGTTTGGTTTCATCAGACCATAGGACATTCTCCCAAAACTCCTCTGGATCATCCAAATGCTCTCTAGCAAACTTCAGACGGGCCCGGACATGTACTGGCTTAAGCAGTGGGACACGTCTGGCACTGCAGGATCTGAGTCCATGGTGGCGTAGTGTGTTACTTATGGTAGGCCTTGTTACATTGGTCCCAGCTCTCTGCAGTTCATTCACTAGGTCCCCCCGCGTGGTTCTGGGATTTATGCTCACCGTTCTTGTGATCATTCTGACCCCACGGGGTGGGATTTTGCGTGGAGCCCCAGATCGAGGGAGATTATCAGTGGTCTTGTATGTCTTCCATTTTCTAATTATTGCTCCCACTGTTGATTTCTTCACTCCAAGCTGGTTGGCTATTGCAGATTCAGTCTTCCCAGCCTGGTGCAGGGCTACAATTTTGTTTCTGGTGTCCTTTGACAGCTCTTTGGTCTTCACCATAGTGGAGTTTGGAGTCAGACTGTTTGAGGGTGTGCACAGGTGTCTTTTTATACTGATAACAAGTTTAAACAGGTGCCATAACTACAGGTAATGAGTGGAGGAAAGAGGAGACTCTTAAAGAAGAAGTTACAGGTCTCTGAGAGCCAGAAATCTTGATTGTTTGTTTCTGACCAAATACTTATTTTCCACCATAATATGCAAATAAATTGTTAAAAAAACAGACAATGTGATTTTCTGGATTTTTTTTTTCTCAGTTTGTCTCCCATAGTTGAGGTCTACCTATGATGTAAATTACAGACGCCTCTCATCTTTTTAAGTGGTGGAACTTGCACTATTGCTGACTGACTAAATACTTTTTTGCCCCACTGTATATATATATATATATATATATATATATATATATATATATATATATATTGTATAGCTGCAGTAGCATCGTACGCAGTGAAGAAGCAGTGACCCATAAATTCAAACACAAAAGTCTCTTTTAATGTGTTTCTTCACAGCATTAAAGTCCAATTCACATAAATGCATATTACTTCAGTGGATATTATCAGTGACAAGTTTAAACCAGTTCAAAACAATACATATCAAATGGCTTTAGATTTGCCGTCCCTAAACAGGCCAGTCTTCCCTTGTCCAGTTTCCCTGGGCGACCGCACGCCATCTCAGTCTCTATACGTCTCCATACACACAGCCTCATATGTTGCAGACACTACACACGCCAACCCTCCTCTGACTAGTTCTCGTGGGTGTCCTGCATCGCTGTATCACAGTCTCTTTACAGACTCTTTACTCACACAGTCGTACACAGTTCAGGATATCCTCCGGATAGCAGCTGGGCACCATATCCACCTGTTTGCAATCGTTGCACATGCTAGTCCTCTTTCGGGTACAGGACATCCACCTCCGGGCACAGGACTGTCCACATCTGACTCCTACGGGCACAGGACATCCACCTCCGGGCACAGGACTGTCTACATCCGAGACCAGTACCATGGATGACTTGCATCTCTGTGTACATTGCGGGTGCCAGGCTATTTAGCTGCCCTGGGTGCTGGCTCTGCTGGCCTCCATGCACTCTGCAGACCAGCATGCACCAGACTGACACTGACGTGCACCTCGCACACCTGGCCAGACACCTGACACACCCATACCCCTTACTGCAGGGATATTAAACACACCAACCTGTGGCCTTCAGCCACCTGGAAAACCTGGACCGGAGATCCGTGATTCTCATGCACACCTATGGACTTCATCCATCTGCATGCCCATTCTGGGGAGAACAAACAGCGCCCTCTAGCTGTATCAGAGGCCACAGCCTCACATATCCTCCCCCACTGTTCATACCTGTGGGGTTGAACACTTGTTACCCCGTATGGGCACGAGATAATAAGGCATCGGTATGACCCTGTGACATCTCTGCCCAAAACAACGTTTTCAGTTTCTCCTGCCAACACCTCTAGGGAAAAGCCTATCGGGATTACACTCTGACCCTAATTTGGCGACCCCTATATCAGGTATCTCTATATTTTCAGATTCTATGCCCAAAACAGTACATAAACACATTCTCTGCTGCAACTGCAGCGCCTCTAGCTGCTGCTGCCAGAACTGCAGCTCCTGCTGCGCAGAATTTGGGGACCCGCCGATCACTGGCATATCTTCGTAACCCCACCGAGTTACCTCCAGAAGCTTTCAATCTTCATGGCCCTGCCGAGCCACAGCAAGCTGTCTTGAGAAGGAAAAAAAAAATTTCCAGCAGCACGCTTTGAGGTATGCCTCAGTTCACACTGCCCGCATTCTCCACCATATGTAAAGCTGCAGTAGCATCATACGCAGTGAAGAAGCAGTGACCCACAAATTCAAACACAAAAGTCTCTTTTAATGTGTTTCTTCACAGCATTAAAGTCCAATTCACATAAATGCATATTACTTCAGTGGATATTATCAGTGACCAGTATACACCAGTTCAAAGCAATACATATCACATGGCTTTAGATTTGCGGTCCCTAAACAGGCTAGACATCCCTTGCCCAGTTTTCCTGGGCGACCGCATGCCATCTCACAGTCTCTATACGTCTCCATACACACAGCCTCATATGCTGCAGACACTACACACGCAAGCCCTCCTCTGACTAGTTCTCGTGGGTGTCCTGCATTGCTGTATCACAGTCTCTTTACAGACTCTTTACTCACACAGTCATACACAGTTCAGGATATCCTCCGGATAGCAGCCGGGCACATATTCACCTGTTTGCAATCGTTGCACATGCTAGTCCTCTTTTGGGTACAGGACATCCACCTCCGGGCACAGCACTGTCCACATCCAACTCCTATGGGCACAGGATATCCACCTCCGGGCACAGGACTGTCCACATCCGAGACCAGTACCATGGACGACTTGCATCTCTGTGTGCACTGCGGGTGCCAGGCTATTCAGCTGCCTTGAGTGCTGGCTCTGCTGGCCTCCATGCACTCTGCAGACCAGCACGCACCAGACTGACACTGACGTGCACCTCGCACACCTGGCCAGACACCTGACACACCCATACCCCTTACTACAGAGTTTGTAAACACACCAACCTGTGGCCTTCAGCCACCTGGAAAACCTGGACCGGAAATCCGTGATTCTCATGCACACCTATGGACTTCATCCGTCTGCATGCACATTCTGGGGAGAACAAACAGCGCCCCCTAGCTGTATCAGAGGCCACAGCCTCACAATATATATATATATATATATATATATATATATATATATACATATATATATATACAGTGGGGCAAAAAAGTATTTAGTCAGTCAGCAATAGTGCAAGTTCCACCACTTAAAAAGATGAGAAACGTCTGTAATTTACATCATAGGTAGACCTCAACTATGGGAGACAAACTGAGAAAAAAAAATCCAGAAAATCACATTGTCTGTTTTTTTTAACATTTTATTTGCATATTATGGTGGAAAATAAGTATTTGGTCAGAAACAAACAATCAAGATTTCTGGCTCTCACAGACCTGTAACTTCTTCTTTAAGAGTCTCCTCTTTCCTCCACTCATTACCTGTAGTAATGGCACCTGTTTAAACTTGTTATCAGTATAAAAAGACACCTGTGCACACCCTCAAACAGTCTGACTCCAAACTCCACTATGGTGAAGACCAAAGAGCTGTCAAAGGACACCAGAAGAATTGTAGCCCTGCACCAGTGAAGACTGAATCTGCAATAGCCAACCAGCTTGGAGTGAAGAAATCAACAGTGGGAGCAATAATTAGAAAATGGAAGACATACAAGACCACTGATAATCTCCCTCGATCTGGGGCTCCACGCAAAATCCCACCCCGTGGGGTCAGAATGATCACAAGAACGGTGAGCAAAAATCCCAGAACCATGTGGGGGGACCTAGTGAATGAACTGCAGAGAGCTGGGACCAATGTAACAAGGCCTACCATAAGTAACACACTACGCCACCATGGACTCAGATTCTGCAGTGCCAGACGTGTCCCACTGCTTAAGCCAGTACATGTCCGGGCCCATCTGAAGTTTGCTAGAGAGCATTTGGATGATCCAGAGGAGTTTTGGGAGAATGTCCTATGGTCTGATGAAACCAAACTGGAACTGTTTGGTAGAAACACAACTTGTCGTGTTTGGAGGAAAAGAATACTGAGTTGCATTCATCAAACACCATACCTACTGTAAAGCATGGTGGTGGAATCATCACGCTTTGGGGCTATTTCTCTGCAAAGGGGCCTGTTATGAAAGGCAATTCAGTACCACAATGGACATAGCGGTCAGAGCACATACAGTGATCTGACAATAACCCAAAATCATAGAACGAGCTCTGAGATGTGGGAACTCTGCAGACCGCAATCCCTAATCCTCTCCAAACAACACTAGAGGCAGCCGTGGATTGCGCCTAACTCTGCCTATGCAACTCGGCACAGCCTGAGAAACTAACTAGCCTGAAGATAGAAAATAAGCCTACCTTGCCTCAGAGAAATACCCCAAAGGAAAAGGCAGCCCCCCACATATAATGACTGTGAGTTAAGATGAAAAGACAAACGTAGGGATGAAATAGATTCAGCAACGTGAGGCCCTACTTTCTTAGCAGAGCGAGGATAGGAAAGATAACTTTGCGGTCTACACAAAACCCTAAAGAAAACCACGCAAAGGGGGCAAAAAGACCCTCCGTACCGAACTAACGGCACGGAGGTACACCCTTTGCGTCCCAGAGCTTCCAGCAAAACAATTAGACAAGCTGGACAGAAAAAAATAGCAAACAAATAGCAAAGAAGAACTTAGCTATGCAGAGCAGCAGGCCACAGGAATGATCCAGGGAAAAACAAGTCCAACACTGGAACATTGACAGGAAGCCAGGACCAAAGCATTAGGTGGAGTTAAGTAGAGAAGCACCTAACGACCTCAACAGATCACCTGAGGGAGGAAACTCAGAAGCCGCAGTACCACTTTCCTCCACAAACGGAAGCTCCCAGAGAGAATCAGCCGAAGTACCACTTGTGACCACAGGAGGGAGCTCTGCCACAGAATTCACAACAGGGGCCAGGACGACTGATCCGGGTACATGAAAGAATGAATGGGGCCATGTATCGTGAGATTTTGAGTGCAAACCTCCTTCCATCAGCAAGGGCATTGAAGATGAAACATGGCTGGGTCTTTCAACATGACAATGATCCAAAGCACACCGCCAGGGCAACGAAGGAGTGGCTTCGTAAGAAGCATTTCAAGGTCCTGGAGTGGCCTAGCCAGTCTCCAGATCTCAACCCTATAGAAAACCTTTGGAGGGAGTTGAAAGTCCGTGTTGCCAAGCGAAAAGCCAAAAACATCACTGCTCTAGAGGAGATCTGCATGGAGGAATGGGCCAACATACCAACAACAGTGTGTGGCAACCTTGTGAAGACTTACAGAAAACGTTTGACCTCTGTCATTGCCAACAAAGGATATATTACAAAGTATCGAGATGAAATTTTGTTTCTGACCAAGTACTTATTTTCCACCATAATATGCAAATAAAATGTTAAAAAAACAAACAATGTGATTTTCTGGATTTTTTTTCTCAGTTTGTCTCCCATAGTTGAGGTCTACCTATGATGTAAATTACAGACGCCTCTCATCTTTTTAAGTGGTGGAACTTGCACTATTGCTGACTGACTAAATACTTTTTTGCCCCACTGTATATATATATATGTCTGTACTGTATATACTTATATATATATACAGTACAGACATATATATATATATTATATATATATATATATATATATATATATATATATATATATATATATATATATACAGACCAAAAGTTTGGACACACCTTCTCATTTAATAATTTTTCTGTACTTTCATGACTATGAAAATTTTACATTCACACTGAAGGCAGCAAAACGATGAATTAACACATGTGGAATTATATACTTAACAAAAAACTAGTCACCTTTTGCTTTGATGACTGCTTTGCACACTCTTTGCATTCTCTTGATGAGTTTCAAGAGGTAGTCACCGGGAATGGTCATCCATCAATCTTGAAGGAGTTCCCAGAGATGCTTAGCACTTGTTTGCCCTTTGCCTTCACTCTGCGGTCCAGCTCACCCCAAACCATCTCGATTGGGTTCAGGTCTGGTGACTGTGGGGGCCAGGTCATCTTGCTTAGCACCCCATCACCCTTTTTCTTGGTAAAAAAGCCCTTACACAGCCTGGAGGTGTGTTTGGGGTCATTGTCCTGTTGAAAAATAAATGATGGTTCAACTTAATGCAAACCGGATGGAATAGCATGCCGCTGCAAGATGCTGTGGTAGACTTGCTGATTCAGTATGCCTTCATTTTGAATAAATCCCCAAGAGTGTCACCAGCAAAGCACCCCCACACCATCACACCTCCTCCTCCATGCTTCACAGTGGGAACCAGGCATGTTGAGTCCATATGTTCACCTTTTCTGTGTCGCACAAAGACACGGTGGTTGGAACCAAAGATCTCAAATTTGCACTCATCAGATCAAAGCACAGATTTCCACTGGTCTAATGTCCATTCCTTGTGTTCTTTAGCCCAAACAAGTCTCTTCTGCTTGTTGCCTGCCCTTAGCAGTGGTTTTCTAGCAGCTATTTTACCATGAAGGCCTGCTGCACAAAGTCTCCTCTTAACAGTTGTCGTAGAGATGTGTCTGCTGCTAGAACTCTGTGTGGCATTGACCTGGTCTCTAATCTGAGCTACTATTAACCTGTGATTTCTGAGGCTGGTGACTCAGATACACTTATCCTCAGAAGCAGAGGTGATTCTTGGTCGTCCTTTCCTGGGGCAGTCCGTATGTGAGCCAGTTTCTTTGTAGCGCTTGATGGTTTTTGCCACTGCACTTTCAAAGATTTCCCAATTTTTCAGACTGACTGACCTTCATTTCTTAAAGTAATGATGGCCACTCGTTTTTCTTTACTTAGCTGCTTTTATCTTGCCATAATACAAATTCTAACAGTCTATTCAGTAGGACTATAAGCTGTGTATCCACCAGACGTCTGCACAACACAACTGATGGTCCCAACACCATTTTGAGGCATGAAATCCCACTTATTCAACCTGACAGGGCACACCTGTGAAGTGAAAACCATTCCCGATGACTACCTCTTTAAGCTCATCAAGAGAATGCCAAGAGTGTGCAAAGCAGTCATCAAAGCAAAAGGTGCTTACTTTGAAGAACCTAGAATATAAGACATAATTTCAGTTGTTTCACACTTTTTTGTTAAGTATATAATTCCATATAAAGCTGAATGTGTGTATGTATATATGTATGTGTGTATGTCCGGGATTGGCATCTGCACCGTCGCAGCTAAAGCCACAAAATTTTGCACACTCACACAACTGGACCCCGAGAGCGTCATAGGCTATGTTGTGAGGCAAAATTTTAACCCTGCGCGTTCCAATTCACCAAACAATTTTGCCCCTATCTACATAATGGGGAAAAAGTGAATGGAAAAGTGTTGGAGGCAAATTGACAGCTGCCAGATGTGAACAAGGGGGACTTAAAGAGTGAGAGCGATGGCGCCAAAGAGTATATACTGTACAGTTGCTAAGGAGGGGCCCCGACATGGGATACTCACCACTAGTGTTGAGCGATACCGTCCGATACTTGAAAGTATCGGTATCGGATAGTATCGGCCGATACCCGAAAAATATCGGATATCGCCGATACCGATATCCGATACCAATACAAGTCAATGGGACATCAAGTATCGGAAGGTATTCTCATGGTTCCCAGGGTCTGAAGGAGAGGAAACTCTCCTTCAGGCCCTGGGATCCATAGGGATGTGTAAAATAAAGAATTAAAATAAAAAATATTGATATATTTACCTCTCCGGCGGCCCCTGAACTCAGCGCGGGTAACCGGCAGGCTTCTTTGTTCAAAATCAGCGCTTTTAGGACCTGAGAATCACGTCCCGGCTTCTGATTGGTCGCGGGCCGCCCATGTGACCGCCACGCGACCAATCACAAGCCGCGACGTCACCGCAAGCTATTAGCGCGCTCATTTTTGAAAAATGAGCGCGTTAATGACTTTCAAAGACGTAGCGGCTTGTGATTGGTCGCGGCCACGCGACCAATCACAAGCCGCGACGTCACCGCAAGCTATTAACGCGCTCATTTTTAAAAATGAGCGCGTTAATGGCTTTCAAAGACGTAGCGGCTTGTGATTGGTCGCGTGGCCGCGACCAATCACAAGCCGCGACGTCACCGCAAGCTATTAACGCGCTCATTTGTAAAAATGAGCGCGTTAATGACTTTCAAAGACGTAGCGGCTTGTGATTGGTCGCGTGGCCGCGACCAATCACAACCCGCTACGTCTTTGAAAGCCATTAACGCGCTCATTTTTTAAAATGAGCGCGTTAATAGCTTGCGGTGACGTCGCGGCTAGTGATTGGTCGCGGCCACGCGACCAATCACAAGCCGCTACGTCTTTGAAAGCCATTAACGCGCTCATTTTTAAAAATGAGCGCGTTAATAGCTTGCGGTGACGTCGCGGCTTGTGATTGGTCGCGGCCGCGACCAATCACAAGCCGCTACGTCTTTGAAAGCCATTAACGCGCTCATTTTTAAAAATGAGCGCGTTAATAGCTTGCGGTGACGTCGCGGCTAGTGATTGGTCGCGGCCACGCGACCAATCACAAGCCGCTACGTCTTTGAAAGCCATTAACGCGCTCATTTTTAAAAATGAGCGCGTTAATAGCTTGCGGTGACTTCGCGGCTTGTGATTGGTCGCGGCCGCGACCAATCACAAGCCGCTACGTCTTTGAAAGCCATTAACGCGCTCATTTTTAAAAATGAGCGCGTTAATAGCTTGCGGTGACGTCGCGGCTTGTGATTGGTCGCGGCCGCGACCAATCACAAGCCGCTACGTCTTTGAAAGCCATTAACGCGCTCATTTTAAAAAATGAGCGCGTTAATAGCTTGCGGTGACGTCGCGGCTTGTGATTGGTCGCGTGGCCGCGACCAATCACAAGCCGCTACGTCTTTGAAAGCCATTAACGCGCTCATTTTTAAAAATGAGCGCGTTAATAGCTTGCGGTGACGTCGCGGCTTGTGATTGGTCGCGTGGCCGCGACCAATCACAAGCCGCTACGTCTTTGAAAGTCATTAACGCGCTCATTTTTCAAAAATGAGCGCGCTAATAGCTTGCGGTGATGTCGCGGCTTGTGATTGGTCGCGTGGCGGTCACATGGGCGGCCCGCGACCAATCAGAAGCCGGGACGTGATTCTCAGGTCCTAAAAGCGCTGATTTTGAACAACGAAGCCTGCCGGTTACCCGCGGACTCACCAGGGGCCGCCGGAGAGGTAAATATATCAATATTTTTTATTTTAATTCTTTATTTTACACATCTCTATGTATCCGATACCGATACCCGATACCACAAAAGTATCGGATCTCGGTATCGGAATTCCGATACTTGCGGTATCGGAATGCTCAACACTACTCACCACACACGGGGATATGAACACACACACAAAATGCACCACACACTACCACGTGCTTGATAACATATACCACCCTCAGCACACATTTCACCACATATACACCAACCAAAGTCGAAACACAAAAGTCGCAGCTCAAAACTCGCCACGCGCAAAACTCGCCACATGCAAAACTAGGCTCACGCAAAACTCGCCACACATGCAAAACTCACCTCATAGAAAACTCGCCACACGAAAAACTTGCACACGCGGAAAAATTGCCACATGCACAAAAGTTGCAACACATGCAAAAGTTGCCTCACACAAAACTTGCACATACTCAAAACTCACCACACATAAAACTCGACTCGCGCAAAACTTGCCATGCGCAAAACTTGCTGCACACAGCTTGCTACACTAACCTGTCACATGCAACTCGACACACAAAAAGTTGCTACACGCATGTTGCCATACAAAACTCATCTTACAAAAGTCGCTACATGCATGTCGCCACATGAAACTCAACACACACAACTTGACACATGAAACTCGCCCTAAAACACACAAGTCAGGTATTATCCTTCAAAAATAAAAATCTGATTAATAAGCAGACAAACTACAAGAGCAACAACTGTACAATATAGGAAATACAGCAGCTGTCAGTCACATGACCTGTCTATCATGTGTATGTGTGAGCTAATATATACTGTCGGGGAGGGCTTCCTGTTGGCTGGGGATTTATCAGGCTGCCAATTTAGCTTACAAATACTGAGGTTAAACTACTGACCAAATAACGTGTGAACGCAGTCTAATACAGGAGGAGATAACACACAGATATATATATATACAGGAGGAGATGACACACAGGTATATACTATATACAGGAGGAGATGACACACAGGTATATACTATATACAGGAGCAGATGACACACAGGTATATACTCTATACAGGAGGAGATGACTTACAGGTATATATTATATACAGGAGGAGATGACACACGTATATACTATATACAGGAGGAGATGACACACAGGTATATACTATATACAGGAGGAGATGACACACAGGTATATATTATATACACAGGAGGAGATGAAACACACATATATACTATATACAGGGGAGATGACACACAGGTATATACTATATACAGGAGGAGATGACATACAGGTATATACTAAATACAGGAGGACATGACACACAGGTATATACTATATACAGGAGGAGATGACATACAGGTATATACTATATACAGGAGGAGATGACAACCTGGTATATACTATATACAGGGGAGATGACATACAGGTACATACTATATACAGGGGCGATGACACGCAGGTATATACTATATACAGTGGAGATGACACACAGGTATATACTATATACAGGAGGAGATGACATACAGGTATATACTATATACAGGAGGAGATGACACACAGGTATATACTATATACAGGAGCAGATGATACACAGGTATATACTATATACAGGAGGAGATGACACACAGGTATATACTATATACAGGAGCAGATGATACACACGTATATACTATATACAGGAGGAGATGACATACAGGTATATACTATATAAAAGAGGAGATGACACATAGGTATATAGAGGAGGAGATGACATACAGCAGGTATATACTATATACAGGGGAGATGACATACAGGTGTATACTATATATAAGGGAGATGACAAACATGTATATACTGAGGTGAAAATGAGGGGTATGAGGTGAAAATAAAAAAGGTGTGAGTGCAAAATGAGAGGAGTGAAGGAAAATAGTGGAGTGATCGGAAAATGACAGATGTGAGGTCAAAATGACAAGTGTTAGGGGGGAATAAGAGGAGTGAGGGGGAAAATAAGAGGAGTGAGGGGGAAAATGAGAGGTGTAAGGGAGAAAATGAGAGGTGTAAGGGAGAAAATGAGAGGCATGATGGGAAAATAAGAAACGTAAGGTGCTGTAACTAACCACAGATATTTACTATGCCAAGGCAATGCCGGGCTCTTCAGCTAGTATATATATATATATATATATATATATATATATATATATGAAGAAAGAAAGAAAATTAGAGCAGCACAAAGAAAGAGTCCGAGTGCAACCCCCCCCCCCCCCATCCCCCCAGGCAAATACGAAGCCTCAATTAAAAAAGCTTGAGAAAGGTTCCTGTTGGGACCGAAACGTCGCCTTCTGGGCTGATTAAATAGCTCCTTTTCACTACAAAGGGTGAGCTGCCTCCAATTTTTCTGGATTGATATATATATATACATATATATATATATATATATATATATATATAATATATATATATATAGGATAGTCCATGCCTGTAAAAATGTGACTATGATGTACAGTTTATGGATGTTTATTGGTTTTAATTCCACTGTCACTTGACTGGCATTTATAATCTGAAGAGTTATTATTTGTTTGATAAGGACATCATATATGTTTCTTCTTGGACTTTGTTAGGGTATGTTTCCACGGTCATTAAATGCTGCATGTTTGATGCTGCGTACAGCCGCAGCGTCAAACACGCAGCTTCCAGATGTTACAGCATAGAGGAGGGGATTTCCTGAAATCCTGTATCCACTATGCGTTAAAAGATGCAGACGGCAGACCCGCGTAAATAGACATGCACTGAATATTTACCATAGACTATCATTAGATGCGGTAAAACCACATCTAATAATTAGTCACATGCGTAGTAACTGCGTAAATGCAGCTTATTACGCATGCCTACTAATTTAAATAATCTCTTACCTGTCACACTGCCGGAAGTCTGCGTCCACTGCAGTTCTCACGATAACTTAGGTTACCGCGAGAACTGCCGTGCACGTGACCGGGGGTTATCTCCGGTCACCCTAGGCTTGTTCTCACGGTCAGCTGACCACGAGTGCTAAAGTGTAAGTGATCACAGGAGAGTTATCTCCAGCGATCATCTGCAAGCTCTGCTATGTCTGGATGTCAGGCATCCAGATGTAGCAGAGCTAGTCTCGTCATGGGACACTCATTATTAAGCAATGTGTCGGACCAGGGAGTATACTGTTGGTTTATTATTTTTTATTTTTTTCCAGGAGAATGAGGGCATCACAGGAATGAGCGTATAATGGTAGGAATCTTATTGACGTCTCTCCATTACTAAGCCGGCTTAATGTCACCTCTCAAAGGTGACATTAACCCCTTATTACCCCATATGCCACCGCTACAGGGCAGTGCGAAGAGAGACGCTAAGTGCCGGAATTGGTGCATCTAACAGATGCGCCATTTCTGGGGCAGCTGGGACCTGGTATTTGTAGCTGGAGGGGCAATATCCTTGGTCTCCTCCTAGGCTATGAATATCAGCTCGCAGCTGTCTGCAAAGCCTTTCTGGCTACAAATTATAGAGGGACCCCACATCATTCTTTGGGGGGGCCCCTATTGTAATAGCCAGTAAAGGCTAAGTATACAGCTGCGGGCTGATATTCATAGCCTGGGAAGCTCCATGGGCATTAACCCCTTCCCAGTCTACAAACATTGGTCCCCCAGTCGCTGACTTTCCCTCTCTGGTGCAGAAAATTGCGCGGGATCCCACACTATTTTTTTTTAAATTAAACAGACATTGCATGGACCCGGCACTGCCACCGGCACTCAGACTGGAGCATTTAGCTGCATAGAAATACATGCAGCCACACAGTCTGGTTCCGAATGCCGGGTATTGAGGTGCGAGTCTCATGCGAGTTTCTTGCAAGTGTGACCCTGGCCTAACGCAGATTTTGTGTGTGTCTTTATTTAACACTGGGATAACACAAATGCGAGAAACTCGGATGAGTCTCGCATCTTAATACCCTGCACTGCCACTGTCACTCGGGAGCAGAGCATTCAGCCGCATGCTCCGCTCCCGAGTGGAGGCAGCAGTTCCGGGTATTAAGATGCGAGACTCATCCGAGTTTCTCGCATATGTGATCCCGGCCTAACTCTTTATGTACCATTTTATTATGTTTATTACTAAACATTGGGCTTGGTATTATCTATCTATCTATCTATCTATCTACAGTACAGACCAAAAGTTTGGACACACCTTCTCATTTAAAGATTTTTCTGTATTTTCATGACTGAAAATTGTACATTCACACTGAAGGCATCAAAACTATGAATTAACACATGTGGAATTTTATACTTAACAAAAAAGTGTGAAACAACTGAAATTATGACTAGGTTCTTCAAAGTAGCCACCTTTTGCTTTGATGACTGCTTTGCACACTCTTGGCATTCTCTTGATGAGCTTCAAGAGGTAGTCACCGGGAATGGTTTTCACTTCACAGGTGTGCCCTGTCAGGTTTAATAAGTGGGATTTCTTGCCTTATAAATGGTGTTGGAACCATCAGTTGTGTTGTGCAGACGTCTGGTGGATACACAGCTTATAGTCCTACTGAATAGACTGTTAGAATTTGTATTATGGCAAGATAAAAGCAGCTAAGTAAAGAAAAACGAGTGGCCATCATTACTTTAACCCCTTTACCCCCAAGGGTGGTTTGCACGTCAATGACCAGGCCAATTTTTACAATTCTGACCACTGTCCCTTTATGAGGTTATAACTCCGAAACGCTTCAACGGATCCTGGTGATTCTGACACTGTTTTCTCGTGACATATTGTACTTCATGATAGTGGTAAAATTTCTTTGATAGTACCTGCGTTTATTTGTGAAAAAAACGGAAATTTGGCGAAAATTTTGAAAATTTCGCAATTTTCAAACTTTGAATTTTTATGCAATTAAATCACAGAGATATGTCACACAAAATACTTAATAAGTAACATTTCCCACATGTCTCCTTTACATCAGCATAATTTTGGAACCAATTTTTTTTTTTGTTAGGGAGTTATAAGGGTTAAAAGTTGACCAGCAATTTCTCATTTCTACAACACCATTTTTTTTTAGGGACCACGTCTCATTTGAAGTCATTTTGAGGGGTTTATATGATAGAAAATGCCCAAGTGTGACACCATTCTAAAAACTGCACCCCTCAAGGTGCTCAAAACCACATTCATGAAGTTTATTAACCCTTCAGGTGTTTAATAGGAATTTTTGGAATGTTTAAATAAAAATGAACATTTAACTTTTTTACACAAAAAATTTACTTCAGCTCCAATTTGTTTTATTTTACCAAGGGTAACAGGAGAAAATGGACCCCAAAAGTTGTTGTGCAATTTGTCCTGAGTACGCTGATACCCCATATGTGGCAGTAAACCACTGTTTGGGCGCATGGGAGAGCTCGGAAGGGAAGGAGCGCCGTTTGACTTTTCAATGCAAAATTGACAGGAATTGAGATGGGACGCCATGTTGCGTTTGGAGAGCCACTGATGTGCCTAAACATGGAAACCCCCCACAAGTGACACCATTTTGGAAAGTAGACCCCCTAAGGAACTTATCTGGATGTGTGGTGAGCACTTTGACCCACCAAGTGCTTCACAGAAGTTTATAATGCAGAACCGTAAAAATAAAAAATCATATTTTTTCACAAAAATGATATTTTTGCCCCCAATTTTTTATTTTTCCAAGGGTAAGAGAAGAAATTGGACCTCAAAAGTTGTTGTCTAATTTGTCCTGAGTACGCTGATACCCCATATGTGGCAGTAAACCACTGTTTGGGCGCATGGGAGAGCTCGGAAGGGAAGGAGCGCCGTTTGACTTTTCAATGCAAAATTGACAGAAATTGAGATGGGACGCCATGTTGCGTTTGGAGAGCCACTGATGTGCCTAAACATTGAAACCCCCCCACAAGTGACACCATTTTGGAAAGTAGACCCCCTAAGGAACTTATCTGGATGTGTGGTGAGCACTTTGACCCATCAAGGGCTTCACAGAAGTTTATAATGCAGAGCCATAAAAATAAAACAAAATTTTTTTCCCACAAAAATTATATTTTAGCCCCCAGTTTTGTATTTTTCCAAGGTTAGCAGGAGAAATTGGACCCGAAATGTTGTTGTTCAATTTGTCCTGAGTACGCTGATACCCGATATGTGGGGGGGAACCACCGTTTGGGCGCATGGGAGGGCTCGGAAGGGAAGGAGCATCATTTGGAATGCAGACTTAGATGGATTGGTCTGCAGGCGTCACATTGCGTTTGCAGAGCCCCTAATGTACCTAAACAGTAGAAACCCCCCACAAGTGACCCCATATTGGAAACTAGACCCCTCAATGAACTTATCTAGATGTGTTGTGAGAACTTTGAACCCCCAAGTGTTTCACTACAGTTTATAACGCAGAGCCGTGAAAATAAAAAATATTTTTGTTTTCCCACAAAAATTATTTTTTAGCCCCCAGTTTTGTATTTTCCCAAGGGTAACAGGAGAAATTGGTCCACAAAAGTTGTTGTCCAATTTGTCCTGAGTACGCTGATACCCCATATGTGAGGGTAAACCCCTGTTTGGGCACACAGGAGAGCTAGGAAGGGAAGGAGCACTGTTTTACTTTTTCAACGCAGAATTGGCTGGAATTGAGATCGGACGCCATGTCGTGTTTGGAGAGCCCCTGATGTGCCGAAACAGTGGAAACCCCCCAATTATAACTGAAACCCTAATCTAAACACACCCCTAACCCTAATCCCAACCCTATTCCCAAATGTAAATGTAATCTAAACCCTAACCCTAACTTTAGCCCCAACCCTAACTGTAGCCCCAACCCTAACCCTAGCCCTAACCCTAACCCTAGCCCTAACCCTAGCCCTAACCCTAGCCCTAACCCTAGCCCTAGCCCTAACCCTAGCCCTAACCCTAGCCCTAGCCCTAACCCTAGCCCTAACCCTAGCCCTAACCCTAGCCCTAGCCCTAACCCTAACCCTAGCCCTAACCCTAGCCCTAACCCTAGCCCTAACCCTAGCCCTAGCCCTAGCCCTAGCCCTAACCCTAGCCCTAACCCTAGCCCTAACCCTAGCCCTAACCCTAGCCCTAGCCCTAGCCCTAACCCTAACCCTAGCCCTAACCCTAGCCCTAATGGGAAAATGGAAATAAATACATTTTTTTTTATTTTTCCCTAACTAACGGGGTGATGAAGGGGGGTTTGATTTACTTTTATAGCGGGTTTTTTAGCGGATTTTTATGATTGGCAGCCGTCACACACTGAAAGACCCTTTTTATTGCAAAAAATATTTTTTGCAATACCACATTTTGAGAGCTATAATTTTTCCATATTTTGGTCCACAGAGTCATGTGAGGTCTTGTTTTTTGCGGGACGAGTTGACGTTTTTACTGAAAACATTTTCGGGCACGTGACATTTTTAGATCGCTTTTTATTCCGATTTTTGTGAGGAAGAATGACCAAAAACCAGCTATTCATGAATTTCTATTGGGGGAGGCGTTTATACCGTTCCGCGTTTGGTAAAATTGATAAATCAGTTTTATTCTTCGGGTCAGTACGATTACAGCGATACCTCATTTATATCATTTTTTTATGGTTTGGCGCTTTTATACGATAAAAACTATGTTACAGAAAAAATAATTATTTTTGCATCGCTTTATTCTCAGGACTATAACTTTTTTATTTTTTTGCTGATGATGCTGTATGGTGGCTCGTTTTTTGCGGGACAATATGTCGCTTTCAGCAGTACCATGGTTATTTATATCTGTCCTTTTGATCGCGTGTTATTCCACTTTTTGTTCGGCGGTATGATAATAAAGCGTTGTTTTTTGCCTCGTTTTTTTTTTTTTTTTCTTACGGTGTTTACTGAAGGGGTTAACTAGTGGGACAGTTTTATAGGTCGGGTCGTTACGGACGCGGCGATACTAAATATGTGTACTTTTATTGGTTTTTTTTTATTATTTAGATGAAGAAATGTATTTATGGGAATAATATATTTTTTTTTTTTTCATTATTTTGGAATATTTTTTTTTATTTTTTTTACACATTTGGAAAAATTTTTTTTTACTTTTTTACTTTGTCCCAGGGGGGGACATCACAGATCAGTGATCTGACAGTGTGCACAGCACTCTGTCAGATCACTGATCTGACTAGCAGCGCTGCAGCCTTCACAGTGCCTGCTCTGAGCAGGCTCTGTGAAGCCACCTCCCTCCCTGCAGGACCCGGATCCGCGGCCATCTTGGATCCGGGGCTGGAGGAAGCAGGGAGGGAGGTGAGACCCTCGCAGCAACGCGATCACATCGCGTTGCTCCGGTGGTCTCAGGGAAGCCCGCAGGGAGCCCCCTCCCTGCGCGGTGCTTCCCTGCACCGCCGGCACATCGCGATCATCTTTGATCGCGGTGTGCCAGGGGTTAATGTGTCGGGGGCGGTCCGTGACCGCTCCTGGCACATAGTGCCGGATGTCAGCTGCGATAAGCAGCTGACACCCGGCCGCGATCGGCCGCGCTCCCCCCGTGAGCGCGGCCGATCGGCTATGACGTACTATCCCGTCCAGGGTCAGATAAGCCCAGGGCACCTCGACGGGATAGTACGTCTAAGGTCACAGAGGGGCTAAGAAATGAAGGTCAGTCAGTCTGAAAAAATGGGAAAACTTTGAAACTGTCTCCAAGTGCAGTGGCAAAAACCATCAAGCGTTGCAAAGAAACTGGCTCACATGAGGACCGCCCCAGAAAAGGAAGACAAAGAGTCACCTCTGCTTCTGAGGATAAGTTTATCCGAGTCACTGGCCTCAGAAATCACAGGTTAACAGCAGGTCAGATTAGAGACCAGGTCAATGCCACACAGAGTTCTAGCAGCAGACACATCTCTACAACAACTGTTAAGAGGAGACTTTGTGCAGCAGGCCTTTATGGTAAAATAGCTGCTAGGAAACCACTGCTAAGGACAGGCAACAAGCAGAAGCGACTTGTTTGGGCTAAAGAACATGAGGAATGGACAATAGACCAGTGGAAATCTGTGCTTTGGTCTGATGAGTCCAAATTTGAGAGCTTTGGTTCCAACCACGATGTCTATGTGCGACGCAGAAAAGGTGAACAGATGCCGTGAAGCATGGAGGAGGAGGTGTGATGGTATTGGGGTGCTTTGCTGGTGACTAGTGTTGAGCGATACCGTCCGATACTTGAAAGTATCGGTATCGGATAGTATCGGCCGATACCCGAAAAATATCGGCTATCGCCGATACCGATATCCGATACCAATACAAGTCAATGGGACATCAAGTATCGGAAGGTATTCTCATGGTTCCCAGGGTCTGAAGGACAGGAAACTCTCCTTCAGGCCCTGGGATCCATAGGGATGTGTAAAATAAAGAATTAAAATAAAAAATATTGATATATTTACCTCTCCGGCGGCCCCTGAACTCAGCGCGGGTAACCGGCAGGCTTCTTTGTTCAAAATCAGCGCTTTTAGGACCTGAGAATCACGTCCCGGCTTCTGATTGGTCGCGGGCCGCCCATGTGACCGCCACGCGACCAATCACAAGCCGCGACGTCACCGCAAGCTATTAACGCGCTCATTTTTAAAAATGAGCGCGTTAATGGCTTTCAAAGACGTAGCGGCTTGTGATTGGTCGCGTGGCCGCGACCAATCACAAGCCGCTACGTCTTTGAAAGTCATTAACGCGCTCATTTTTAAAAATGAGCGCGTTAATAGCTTGCGGTGACGTCGCGGCTTGTGATTGGTCGCGGCCACGCGACCAATCACAAGCCGCTACGTCTTTGAAAGCCATTAACGCGCTCATTTTTAAAAATGAGCGCGTTAATAGCTTGCGGTGACGTCGCGGCTTGTGATTGGTCGCGGCCACGCGACCAATCACAAGCCGCTACGTCTTTGAAAGCCATTAACGCGCTCATTTTTAAAAATAAGCGCGTTAATAGCTTGCGGTGACGTCGCGGCTTGTGATTGGTCGCGTGGCCGCGACCAATCACAAGCCACTACGTCTTTGAAAGTCATTAACGCGCTCATTTTTAAAAAATGAGCGCGCTAATAGCTTGCGGTGACGTCGCGGCTTGTGATTGGTCGCGTGGCGGTCACATGGGCGGCCCGCGACCAATCAGAAGCCGGGACGTGATTCTCAGGTCCTAAAAGCGCTGATTTTGAACAACGAAGCCTGCCGGTTACCCGCGCTGAGTCCATGGGCCGCCGGAGAGGTAAATATATCAATATTTTTTATTTTAATTCTTTATTTTACACATCTCTATGTATCCGATACCGATACCTGATACCACAAAAGTATCGGATCTCGGTATCGGAATTCCGATACCGCAAGTATCGGCCGATACCCGATACTTGCGGTATCGGAATGCTCAACACTACTGGTGACACTGTTGGGGATGTTTTTAAAATTGAAGGCATACTGCACCAGCATGGCCACCACAGCATCTTGCAACGGTATGCTATTCAATCCAGTTTGCATTTAGTTGGACCATCATTTATTTTTCAACAGGACAATGACCCCAAACACACGTCCAGGCTGTGTAAGGGCTATTTGACCAAGAAGGAGAGTGATGGGGTGCTACGCCAGATGACCTGGCCTCCACAGTCACCAGATCTGAACCCAATCGAGATGGTTTGGGGTGAGCTGGACCGCAGTGAAGGCAAAAGGCCAACAAGTGCTAAACATCTCTGGGAACTCCTTCAAGATTGATGGAAGACCAATCCTGGTGACTACCTCTTGAAGCTCATCAAGAGAATGCCAAGAGTATGCAAAGCAGTCATGATAGCAAAAGGTGGCTACTTTGAAGAATATAAGACATAATTTCAGTTGTTTCACACTTTTTTGTTAAGTTTATAATTCCACATGTGTTAATTCATAGTTTTGATACTTTCAGTTTGAATGTACAATTTTCACAGTCATGAAATATAGAAAAATGTTTAACCCCTTAGTGACAGAGCCAATTTGGTACTTAATGACCGAGCCAATATTTGCAATTCTGACCACTGTCACTTTATGAGTTTATAACTCTGGAATGCTTCAACGGATCCTGCTGATTCTGAGACTGTTATTTTGTGACATATTGTACTTCATGTTAGTGGTAACATTTCTTCGATATTACTTGCGATTATTTATGAAAAAAACAGAAATATGGCGAAAATTTTTAAAATTTTGCAATTTTCAAACTTTGTATTTTTATGCCCTTAAATCAGAGAGATATGTCATGAAAAATAGTTAAAAAATAACATTTCCCACATGTCTACTTTACATCAGCACAATTTTGGAAACTAAATTTTTTTTTGTTAGGGAGTTATAAGGGTTAAAAGTTGACCAGCAATTTCTCATTTTTACAACACCATTTTTTTTTTAGGGACCACATCACATTTGAAGTCATTTTGAGGGGTCTATATGATAGAAAATAATGAAGTGTGACACCATTCTAAAAACTACACCCCTCAAGGTTCTCAAAACCACATTCAAGAAGTTTATTAACCCTTTACGTGCTTCACAGGAACTGAAACAATGTGGAAGGAAAAAATGAACATTTAACTTTTTTTTGCAAACATCTTAATTCAGAACCATTTTTTTTATTTTCACAAGTGTAAAAACAGAAATGTAACCATAAATTTTGTTATGCAATTTCTCCTGAATACGCCAATACCCAAAATGTGGGGGTAAACCACTTTTTGGGTGCACCGCAGAACTTAGAAGTGAAGGAGCGCCGTTTGACTTTTTCAATGCAGAATTGGCTGGAATTGAGATCGGACACCATGTCGCGTTTGGAGAGCCCCTGATGTGCGTAAACAGTAGAAATCCCCCACAATTGACCCCATTTTGGAAACTAGACCCCCCATGGAACTTATCTAGATGTGTGGTGAGAACTTTGAATGCCCAAGTGCTTCACAGAAGTTTATAATGCAGAGTCGTGAAAATAAAAAATATTTTTTTTCCACAAAAAAGATTTTTTAGCCCCCAAGTTTTTATTTTCACAAGGGTAACAAGAGAAATTGGACCTCAAATGTTGTTGTCCAATTTGTCCGGAGTATGCTGGTACCCCATATGTGGGGGTAAACCACTGTTTGGGCGCACGGCAGAGCTCGGAAGGAAGGAGCGCCGTTTTGGAATGCTGACTTTAATAGAATGGTCTGCGGGCATTATGTTGCATTTGCAGAGCCCCTGATGTACCTAACCAGTAGAAACCCTCCACAAGTGACCCCATTTTGGAAACTAGACCCCCCAAGGAACTTATCTAGATGTGTGGTGAGAACTTTGAATACCCAAGTGCTTCACAGAAGTTTAGAATGCAGAGTCGTGAAAATAAAAAAAAATTTTTCCCACAAAAAAGATATTGTAGCCCCCAAGTTTTTATTTTCACAAGGGTAACAGGAGAAATTGGACTGCAATAATTGTTGTCCAATTTATCCCGAGTATGCTGATGCACCATATGTGGGGGTAAACCACTGTTTGGGCGCACGGCAGTAGTGTATAATAGCCATGATTCGTCAAACTCAATCTGACAGGTGCCCCGCCCCTATCAAAGTGTATCAAAGTGTGTAACCCCTCCCCTCCTCCTGGCAGCCAGCTGTCCCTGAGGCTGGCTGATTTCCCCTTTTGATATCGTTTGATATACTTTAATTTGTTGCAGTTTGATATTATTCACGTATTTGTTTTATATTTTTATACGTAGCTCGAGTTTGATTCTGTAAGCTGTATTTTAGTCACAGTGTATCCATATAGTTCAGAACTTATAACAAACCAAGCTGTTTATTTGTGGCTCTACTGAACATTAACTAAATGTTTATTTTCACAAACAGAAAATCTGCTGTGGGTCAGAGGTTTATAACACCTAGGCCAATTGTTGTTGTATTTGCTTTCCCAATAAATGCTTATTTACACAAACCGAAAAGACAGATTTTCTGTTTGTACCTGTATTGTACCTGAAGGTTATGTAGGGTTATCTGCGGGTCATGTGCCCAGGCATTGTGTATTATTTATGTTTTTATAACGCAGAATGTTTGATATTTGCTTTCTCTTTTTTGTGTCTGTAGATGTCATCTGAGAAGTTATTTGTGGTTCTACTGAGCATTAACTAAATGATTGTCACCTTGATTCTGTAAGCTGTGTTTATTCACAGTGTACCAGATTTTCTCTTTTGTGCCTACATATATATATATGTTTATATATATATATATATATATATATAATATGACCCAATGTTACAACACAAGCAAGTAAGAAGCGGTATGTTTTATACGAATATAAATTTTATTTCTCACAATAAAACAGCATCTCAAATTTTAAGTTAGCTAACAGCATGATGTTGACAAATGCTATTTGTGTATATATAATATGCCACAATGTTACAACACAAGCCTGCAGCATGTTATTTAGCGTGTTTTATTCATGTTTTATGTTTGATATTGTTAATTTGATTCTGGGATAACATTTCTCTTTGTGCATTTCTATCATATCAATTAGATACTCATTTTTATATGAAGTTGTTATGAGTTTATGGCAGTTATCAGAGCAATGTATTTATTTTACACAACAGTCACACAGGCCATAATGATAGTGTATCTGCAGCATGTTATTTAGCGTGTTTTATTCATGTTTTATGTTTGATATTGTTAATTTGATTCTGGGATAACATTTCTCTTTGTGCATTTCTGTCATATCAATTAGATACTCATTTTTATATGAAGCTGTTATGAGTTTACGGCAGTTATCAGAGCAATGTATTTATTTTACACAACAGTTACACAGGCCATAATGATAGTGTATCTGCAGCATGTTATTTAGCGTGTTTTAGTCATGTTTTATGTTTGATATTGTTAATTTGATTCTGGGATAACATTTCTCTTTGTGCATTTCTGTCATATCAATTAGATACTCATTTTTATATGAAGCTGTTATGAGTTTACGGCAGTTATCAGAGCAATGTATTTATTTTACACAACAGTCACACAGGCCATAATGATAGTGTATCTGCAGCATGTTATTTAGCGTGTTTTATTCATGTTTTATGATTGATATTGTTAATTTGATTCTGGGATAACATTTCTCTTTGTGCATTTCTATCATATCAATTAGATACTCATTTTTATATGAAGTTGTTATGAGTTTACGGCAGTTATCAGAGCAATGTATTTATTTTACACAACAGTCACACAGGCCATAATGATAGTGTATCTGCAGCATGTTATTTAGCGTGTTTTATTCATGTTTTATGTTTGATATTGTTAATTTGATTCTGGGATAACATTTCTCTTTGTGCATTTCTATCATATCAAATATCCATTTTATATTGAATTACTAACATTTTTCTATTTTAGCGCTGCCACATCCATTTACTGAAAATCTTTGATCTCCCCCTTTTGATATAGTTTGATATATTTTAATTTGTTGCAGTTTGATATTATTCACGTATTTGATTTATATTTTATACGCAGCTCGAGGATCTGTACGATTATCATCCTGGTATTATTTAAATCACACACACTAATATTGTTTTGGACTCTAGCAAGTGGTAATGCAAAATTCTGAAAATAGCCATTTTATATTGAATTACTAACATTTTTCTATTTTAGCGCTGACACATCCACATATATTATTCCAGCTTTCTTTAATTCTGCATTATTTTATCACATGATGAAAATAGCCATTTTATATTGAATTACTGCAGATCACTGAGCGGTACCACCGGACTCGTTTCTCAATTAATTTCCCAGCTGACTGCACTATCTATAATTATGCTTATACCTTAGGCGTGTATTTACATGGCACTGTAATTCGCACTTTTACACACTATATGTGGATTACAGCCGGTATACAGTAACAGTCGGCATGACTGAGTGTAATATTGCACTCAATACTGTGCAAAGGGTCTGAATACTTATGTCCGTGTGATATTTCAGTTTTTCTTTTTAATAAATTCGCAAAAAATCTACATTTCTGTTTTGTTCAGGCATGATGGAGTGCAGAGTGTACATTAATATATATATCTCAGAATGCATCTGAATAGTATTGCTAATTAGTCCATATAAATAGAAAATTATGTAGAAACCCAAAGTTTTGATAAGTGTATGAAAATACACCAATATTAACTATTTGTGCTATTTTAGGCGTAAATTTGGTCTATATGTATAACAGTCAGGAGTTGGGGCGATGAAATATGTGTTACAAGCGTAGTGAATTGCAGATATATTCTGCAGTGTATGTCATTTTGAGAAATGTGTGGCATAACCAATTACCTATCACGGCCACTAAATGGCAGAATATCATATTAATTATACATTGGGGTTTACTTTTGGAAACTTACAAATTCATTGGAAAATTTTTAACCCATTATTGCTTAGGCAAATACAGAATATAAAAAGTAAAAACATTAAATAGTACAAAAATGTTTTATTGTCAGAACTAATTGGAAATAAAGAACACATTTTAAGCTAACCGCACTCACTTTACACAATCAGAAAAAAGGAAACACCATTGGAAATTATAAATTTATTGTACTAACTACATGCACTCATATTGATAAAACTTTACCTCAGCCTCTATGATTGTTACTTTTGCACATGTATTACTGTTTTTCTTATTTTTTGTGTAAAATCTCGGTCAGGCAGGCACGAACACACACAACAAACACACATAACATACAAAACACACGACAAACATACACACACAACATACAGAACACATACAACACATGCGACACACACAACACACACAACAAACACACAGAACACACACACACACACAAGAAATAGGCATTTAGGACTTATTTATGTTATTATGTTTATGCACTTTGCCTGTGCTGTCTATAATTTGACTCCTTTTTATTCAAAGACAGCTAACATATGCAGACTTTTAAAGCTTTTTTACATTTCTATTGGTGTCTGGCACACAGGTATATTGAGGGGGTCTATGGGTGACCACATACCCTCGGAGAGCTGTCCAATTTCTCTGTTTTCAGGAGTAACTTGTGGTATGGCGACTGCACGTCTCTCTCTTGAAACGTTCGTATATTTCTGATGTGGAATCTTGGGGCTTGGATTCCCGGGTTGTTTTGGTGACGCGTAGCATTCATCACGATCCTCAACACAGATGGGCGAAAGAGATGTTGTTCTCACCACCGTATTAGCTCTTTGTGGATGATTCTCTGCAGCGCCGTTATTACGCCGTTGCAAAACGCGTTGCTGAAGATTCGGCGTATCTAAAAGAAAAGATACAAGCGGCGGTTAGCCGCGAAACGGGGCAAAATTGGAAAAGCTAAACGGCGACGCATAGCTATGATCATGCGTAATATTTGAAAAGTTAATGGTGCCAGTTACCCATGAAATCATTGTAACAATATTTACATAAACCTGTATAGAGCAGCCCAGATATATACTTACAAGTATGAAGCGGGAATTGCCCCACAACAGCTCCTGGTTTAACGGTCGGCGCAATGCTCAAACTCGCCGAGATGGGAATATTCTCTTTTTCAAGCTGTATTTTCCTGGCAACTAGATTAGCGGGTGTAAGTAAAAATATAACGATTAGCTAGCACAGAATTGATTTTCTACACAAAACTGCAGCGTTGAGACGGATATATATATATATATATATTTTTTCAAAATGAATTTTCTGACAGTTAGTTAGCAGCTGTAAGTAAATATGAGCATTACACAAAAGTGAGAATCGCCTGTATTTCAAGTGAACAGATAACTTTTCTATTCTTGAGACACCTGCGTAACGAGCGGCCGCGTCTTTTAGGCGCATCGGGTATCAATGAAATTGCAGGGTTCATGACATCTATGATCTCCACATCTGAATCCAGCGTATCGCATGGCTCGGGAACACAACAGTTTTCAGCCATATCGGCCGATGTCTTCGTGTCAGTATCTGTATGAGAAATTGTGCGTAGTTCGTGTTTACATACAGAGGATTAAAGCAACTGACATAGTATAATATAGTTTTACGGCATAAACATTTGCGGTGTAAAATTAATATAGCAAGACTTATGCCGCTATATATTAATAATTCAGTATTATATTGGTGGCTACCGCTATTATTTGTTTTATTAATCTAATCATATATTTATTATGACATAATTTGTGTAATCCAATAGTTAATAGCTGCTATAGTTTTACGCCATAAACAGTATATATTAACATAGATAATATATATATATATATATTTAGCTTTCTTACATGTGATACATGAAAGATAAATATCTTTGTACCGTGTTACAATGACATTTTTCCCTATCTAAAAGCATTACTAAGTAATGTAATAGATAAACCATTATTTCTTATTTTTAGTGACTCTATAGCGACAGGGTCTGTTCCGCAGGACTGGCGCATAGCAAATGTGGTGCCAATATTCAAAAAGGGCTCTAAAAGTGAACCTGGAAATTATAGGCCAGTAAGTCTAACCTCTATTGTTGGTAAAATATTTGAAGGGTTTCTGAGGGATGTTATTCTGGATTATCTCAATGAGAATAACTGTTTAACTCCATATCAGCATGGGTTTATGAGAAATCGCTCCTGTCAAACCAATCTAATCAGTTTTTATGAAGAGGTAAGCTATAGACTGGACCACGGTGAGTCATTGGACGTGGTATATCTCGATTTTTCCAAAGCGTTTGATACCGTGCCGCACAAGAGGTTGGTACACAAAATGAGAATGCTTGGTCTGGGGGAAAATGTGTGTAAATGGGTTAGTAACTGGCTTAGTGATAGAAAGCAGAGGGTGGTTATAAATGGTATAGTCTCTAACTGGATCGCTGTGACCAGTGGGGTACCGCAGGGGTCAGTATTGGGACCTGTTCTCTTCAACATATTCATTAATGATCTGGTAGAAGGTTTACACAGTAAAATATCGATATTTGCAGATGATACAAAACTATGTAAAGCAGTTAATACAAGAGAAGATAGTATTCTGCTACAGATGGATCTGGATAAGTTGGAAACTTGGGCTGAAAGGTGGCAGATGAGGTTTAACAATGATAAATGTAAGGTTATACACATGGGAAGAGGGAATCAATATCACCATTACACACTGAACGGGAAACCACTGGGTAAATCTGACAGGGAGAAGGACTTGGGGATCCTAGTTAATGATAAACTTACCTGGAGCAGCCAGTGCCAGGCAGCAGCTGCCAAGGCAAACAGGATCATGGGGTGCATTAAAAGAGGTCTGGATACACATGATGAGAGCATTATACTGCCTCTGTACAAATCCTTAGTTAGACCGCACATGGAGTACTGTGTCCAGTTTTGGGCACCGGTGCTCAGGAAGGATATAATGGAACTAGAGAGAGTACAAAGGAGGGCAACAAAATTAATAAAGGGGATGGGAGAACTACAATACCCAGATAGATTAGCGAAATTAGGATTATTTAGTCTAGAAAAAAGACGACTGAGGGGCGATCTAATAACCATGTATAAGTATATAAGGGGACAATACAAATATCTTGCTGAGGATCTGTTTATACCAAGGAAGGTGACGGGCACAAGGGGGCATTCTTTGCGTCTGGAGGAGAGAAGGTTTTTCCACCAACATAGAAGAGGATTCTTTACTGTTAGGGCAGTGAGAATCTGGAATTGCTTGCCTGAGGAGGTGGTGATGGCGAACTCAGTCGAGGGGTTCAAGAGAGGCCTGGATGTCTTCCTGGAGCAGAACAATATTGTATCATACAATTATTAGGTTCTGTAGAAGGACGTAGATCTGGGTATTTATTATGATGGAATATAGGCTGAACTGGATGGACAAATGTCTTTTTTCGGCCTTACTAACTATGTTACTATGTTACTATGTAAAAAGGCGCGCCTAATTACCCATGATGAGGTGAAGAGCAGGGCCATTATCGGCTATCGGCTCCACGGCTTCAATGCGCTCATAATTCTGCGTTATGAAATTATTGCGCCAATCGGGCGACATACACGGCTCTTAAATAAGAAAGAATGCATGAATATATATTTAATATAAATTACTTATAATATAATGACTCAATCAGAATGAGTCAATACTCTGTACATTATACGCGTATAATACTGAGTTAATACATGCATTAATTGCATGTATGCCTGTGTTCTGGGTGTTAACAGAAGGCGTGTGGTGGTGCGTAACTGGGTGTGTTTCTGGGTGTTAACAGCTGGCTTGTTTTCTGACACTCAGGATAAATACAGCTGACTGTACCACTATAGTACAGCAGACATACACCAGAAGCCAGACTAGACTAAAAGAAGAACTATTCTAAATGTAAGTATATAAGACAGTTGGCTTATTATTCGCAAATGCTTAATTATATTTAACTATGCATCTCTAAAACCATAATTAAGGATGTTATTTGTTTAATAAGTTAGTGTTATACTGGCAGCTAGATGCATTGGCGGGGGCATAACCACCATTGCTATCTGACATGTGTTAGCAATTAGTCACGGGTGCCGCATAATGCGGATTCCCTGTAGGTGTGGTCACGGTGGGTGGTAATTTCTCTTTAAATACATGGATAGTTCCTCCAATCTTGAGAAGCAGAATCTTAAACACCATTTTTCTGGGCCTCTGAACAGCTGCGCTACTCTCTGAAAAAGTAAGTGTTTACTGTTTTATTTGCGGCCTAATATTATCATTGCCTGTAACGCATATTTTTGTAACGTAGTTTTAAACTGTATTTATTGGCTGAGCAATTATAGATAAAACTTTTCCCCCTATTTATTTAAGATGGAAGCACAATACCCTCGCGATCAATGCAGCCCTCTTCTTGCAAGCACACAATTAGGTATTATACGCGTATAATGTACAGAGTATTGACTCATTCTGATTGAGTCATTATATTATAAGTAATTTATATTAATTATATATTCATGCATTCTTTCTTATTTAAGAGCCGTGTATGTCGCCCGATTGGCGCAATAATTTCATAACGTAGAATTATGAGCGCATTGAAGCCGTGGAGCCGATAGCCGATAATGGCCCTGCTCTTCACCTCATCATGGGTAATTAGGCGCGCCTTTTTGCTTTTAGATAGGGAAAAATGTCATTGTAACACGGTACAAAGATATTTATCTTTCATGTATCACATGTAAGAAAGCTAAATATATATATATATTATCTATGTTAATATATACTGTTTATGGCGTAAAACTATAGCAGCTATTAACTATTGGATTACACAAATTATGTCATAATAAATATATGATTAGATTAATAAAACAAATAATAGCGGTAGCCACCAATATAATACTGAATTATTAATATATAGCAGCATAAGTCTTGCTATATTAATTTTACACCGCAAATATGTTTATGCCGTAAAACTATATTATACTATGTCAGTTGCTTTAATCCTCTGTATGTAAACACGAACTACGCGCAATTTCTCATACAGATACTGACACGAAGACATCGGCCGATATGGCTGAAAACTGTTGTGTTCCCGAGCCATGCGATACGCTGGATTCAGACGTGGAGATCATAGATGTCATGAACCCTGCAATTTCATTGATACCTAGTGTTGAGCATTCCGATACCGCAAGTATCGGGTATCGGCCGATACTTGCGGTATCGGAATTCCGATACCGAGATCCGATATTTTTGTGATATCGGGTATCGGTATCGGAAGTGTAAAATAAAGAATTAAAATAAAAAATATTGTTATATTCACCTCTCCGGCGGCCCCTGGACATCAGCGGGAGGATCCGGCGTCCGGCACGGCTTCTTTCTTCAAAATGCGCGCCTTCAGGACCTGTGGAATGACGTCCCGGCTTCTGATTGGTCGCGTGCCGCCCATGTGACCGCCACGCGACCAATCAGAAGCCGCGACGTCATTCCTCAGCTAAAGTCCTAGAATGAGCGCCTTCTAGGACCTGAGGAATGACGTCGCGGCTTCTGATTGGTCGCGTGGCGGTCACATGGGCGGCACGCGACCAATCAGAAGCCGGGACGTCATTCCACAGGTCCTGAAGGCGCGCATTTTGAAGAAAGAAGCCGTGCCGGACGCCGGATCCTCCCGCTGATGTCCAGGGGCCGCCGGAGAGGTGAATATAACAATATTTTTTATTTTAATTCTTTATTTTACACTTTAATATGGATCCCAGGGCCTGAAGGAGAGTTTCCTCTCCTTCAGACCCTGGGATCCATGAGGATACATTCCGATACTTGATGTCCCATTGACTTGTATTGGTATCGGATATCGGTATCGGCGATATCCGATATTTTTCGGGTATCGGCCGATACTATCCGATACCGATACTTTCAAGTATCGGACGGTATCGCTCAACACTATTGATACCCGATGCGGCTAAAAGATGCGGCCGCTCGTTACGCAGGTGTCTCAAGAATAGAAAAGGTATCTGTTCACTTGAAATACAGGCGATTCTCACTTTTGTGTAATGCTCATATTTACTTACAGCTGCTAACTAACTGTCAGAAAATTCATTTAAAAAAAAAAATATATATATATATATATATATATCCGTCTCAACGCTGCAGTTTTGTGTAGAAAATCAATTCTGTGCTAGCTAATCGTTATATTTTTACTTACACCCGCTAATCTAGTTGCCAGGAAAATACAGCTTGAAAAAGAGAATATTCCCATCTCGGCGAGTTTGAGCATTGCGCCGACCGTTAAACCAGGAGCTGTTGTAGGGCAATTCCCGCTTCATACTTGTAAGTATATATCTGGGCTGCTCTATACAGGTTTATGTAAATATTGTTACAATGATTTCATGGGTAACTGGCACCGTTAACTTTTCAAATATTACGCATGATCATAGCTATGCGTCGCCGTTTAGCTTTTCCAATTTTGTCCCGTTTCGCGGCTAACCGCCGCTTGTATCTTTTCTTTTAGATACGCCGAATCTTCAGCAACGCGTTTTGCAACGGCGTAATTACGGCGCTGCAGAGAATCATCCACAAAGAGCTAACACGGCGGTGAGAACAACATCTCTTTCGCCCATCTGTGTTGAGGATCGTGATGAATGCTACGCGTCACCAAAACAACCTGGGAATCCAAGCCCCAAGATTCCACATCAGAAATATACGAACGTTTCAAGAGAGAGACGTGCATCGCGGAACGCTAGTCCCTGCATAACTCGGGACGCCAATAGCGCAGTCGCCATACCACAAGTTACTCCTGAAAACAGAGAAATTGGACAGCTCTCCGAGGGTATGTGGTCACCCATAGACCCCCTCAATATACCTGTGTGCCAGACACCAATAGAAATGTAAAAAAGCTTTAAAAGTCTGCATATGTTAGCTGTCTTTGAATAAAAAGGAGTCAAATTATAGACAGCACAGGCAAAGTGCATAAACATAATAACATAAATAAGTCCTAAATGCCTATTTCTTGTGTGTGTGTGTTCTGTGTGTTTGTTGTGTGTGTTGTGTGTGTCGCATGTGTTGTATGTGTTCTGTATGTTGTGTGTGTATGTTTGTCGTGTGTTTTGTATGTTATGTGTGTTTGTTGTGTGTGTTCGTGCCTGCCTGACCGAGATTTTACACAAAAAATAAGAAAAACAGTAATACATGTGCAAAAGTAACAATCATAGAGGCTGAGGTAAAGTTTTATCAATATGAGTGCATGTAGTTAGTACAATAAATTTATAATTTCCAATGGTTTTTCCTTTTTTCTGATTGTGTAAAGTGAGTGCGGTTAGCTTAAAATGTGTTCTTTATTTCCAATTAGTTCTGACAATAAAACATTTTTGTACTATTTAATGTTTTTACTTTTTATATTCTGTATTTGCCTAAGCAATAATGGGTTAAAAATTTTCCAATGAATTTGTAAGTTTCCAAAAGTAAACCCCAATGTATAATTAATATGATATTCTGCCATTTAGTGGCCGTGATAGGTAATTGGTTATGCCACACATTTCTCAAAATGACATACACTGCAGAATATATCTGCAATTCACTACGCTTGTAACACATATTTCATCGCCCCAACTCCTGACTGTTATACATATAGACCAAATTTACGCCTAAAATAGCACAAATAGTTAATATTGGTGTATTTTCATACACTTATCAAAACTTTGGGTTTCTACATAATTTTCTATTTATATGGACTAATTAGCAATACTATTCAGATGCATTCTGAGATATATATATTAATGTACACTCTGCACTCCATCATGCCTGAACAAAACAGAAATGTAGATTTTTTGCGAATTTATTAAAAAGAAAAACTGAAATATCACACGGACATAAGTATTCAGACCCTTTGCACAGTATTGAGTGCAATATTACACTCAGTCATGCCGACTGTTACTGTATACCGGCTGTAATCCACATATAGTGTGTAAAAGTGCGAATTACAGTGCCATGTAAATACACGCCTAAGGTATAAGCATAATTATAGATAGCGCAGTCAGCTGGGAAATTAATTGAGAAACGAGTCCGGGGGTACCGCTCAGCGATCTGCAGTAATTCAATATAAAATGGCTATTTTCATCATGTGATAAAATAATGCAGAATTAAAGAAAGCTGGAATAATATATGTGGATGTGTCAGCGCTAAAATAGAAAAATGTTAGTAATTCAATATAAAATGGCTATTTTCAGAATTTTGCATTACCACTTGCTAGAGTCCAAAACAATATTAGTGTGTGTGATTTAAATAATACCAGGATGATAATCGTACAGATCCTCGAGCTGCGTATAAAATATAAATCAAATACGTGAATAATATCAAACTGCAACAAATTAAAATATATCAAACTATATCAAAAGGGGGAGATCAAAGATTTTCAGTAAATGGATGTGGCAGCGCTAAAATAGAAAAATGTTAGTAATTCAATATAAAATGGATATTTGATATGATAGAAATGCACAAAGAGAAATGTTATCCCAGAATCAAATTAACAATATCAAACATAAAACATGAATAAAACACGCTAAATAACATGCTGCAGATACACTATCATTATGGCCTGTGTAACTGTTGTGTAAAATAAATACATTGCTCTGATAACTGCCGTAAACTCATAACAGCTTCATATAAAAATGAGTATCTAATTGATATGACAGAAATGCACAAAGAGAAATGTTATCCCAGAATCAAATTAACAATATCAAACATAAAACATGAATAAAACACGCTAAATAACATGCTGCAGATACACTATCATTATGGCCTGTGTAACTGTTGTGTAAAATAAATACATTGCTCTGATAACTGCCGTAAACTCATAACAACTTCATATAAAAATGAGTATCTAATTGATATGACAGAAATGCACAAAGAGAAATGTTATCCCAGAATCAAATTAACAATATCAAACATAAAACATGAATAAAACACGCTAAATAACATGCTGCAGGCTTGTGTTGTAACATTGTGGCATATTATATATACACAAATAGCATTTGTCAACATCATGCTGTTAGCTAACTTAAAATTTGAGATGCTGTTTTATTGTGAGAAATAAAATTTATATTCGTATAAAACATACCGCTTCTTACTTGCTTGTGTTGTAACATTGGGTCATATTATATATATACATATATATATATGTAGGCACAAAAGAGAAAATCTGGTACACTGAATAAACACAGCTTACAGAATCAAGGTGACAATCATTTAGTTAATGCTCAGTAGAACCACAAATAACTTCTCAGATGACATCTACAGACACAAAAAAGAGAAAGCAAATATCAAACATTCTGCATTATAAAAACATAAATAATACACAATTCCTGGGCACATGACCCGCAGATAACCCTACATAACCTTCAGGTACAATACAGGTACAAACAGAAAATCTGTCTTTTCGGTTTGGGTAAATAAGCATTTATTGGGAAAGCAAATACAACAACAATTGGCCTAGGTGTTATAAACCTCTGACCCACAGCAGATTTTCTGTTTGTGAAAATAAACATTTAGCTAATGTTCAGTAGAGCCACAAATAAACAGCTTGGTGTGTTATAAGTTCTGAACTATATGGATACACTGTGAATAAAATACAGCTTACAGAATCAAACTCGAGCTACGTATAAAAATATAAAACAAATACGTGAATAATATCAAACTGCAACAAATTAAAGTATATCAAACGATATCAAAAGGGGAAATCAGCCAGCCTCAGGGACAGCTGGCTGCCAGGAGGAGGGTAGGGGTTACACACTTTGATACATTTTGATAGGGGCGGGGCACCTGTCAGATTGAGTTTGACAAATCATGGCTATTATACACTACTCACGGCAGAGCTCGGAAGGGAAGGAGTGCCTTTTTGGAATGCAGACTTTGATAGAATGGTCTGTGGGCATTATGTTGCGATTGCAGAGCCCCTGATGTACCTAAACTGTAGTAACCCCCCACAAGTGACCCCATTTTGGAAACTAGACCCCCCAAGGAACTTATCTAGATGTGTGGTGAGAACTTTGAATGCTCAAGTGCTTCACAGAAGTTTAGAATGCAGAGTCGTGAAAATAAAAAATATTTTTTTTTTCACAAAAAAGATATGGTAGCCCCCAAGTTTTTATTTTCACAAGGGTAACAGGAGAAATTGGACCACTAAAGTTGTTGTCCAATTTATCCTGAGTATGCTGATGCCCCATATGTGGGGGTAAACCACTGTTTGGGCGCACGGCAGAGCTCGGAAGGGAAGGAGCGCCGTTTTGGAATGCAGACTTAGATAGAATGGTCTGTGGGCGTTATGTTGCGTTTGCAGAGCCCCTGATGTACCTAAACAGTAGTAACCCCCCACAAATGACCCCGTTTTGGAAACTAGACCCCCCAAGGAACTTATATAGATGTGTGGTGAGAACTTTGAATGCCCAAGTGCTTCACAGAAGTTAATAATGCAGAGTCATAAAAAAAATATATATATATTTTTCCACAAAAAGGATTTTGTAGCCCCCAAGTTTTTATTTTCACAAGGGTAACAAGAGAAATTGGACCCCAGAAGTTGTTGTCCAATTTATCCCGAGTATGCTGATGCCCCATATGTGGGGGTAGCGCACTGTTTGGGCACACGGCAGAGCTCAGAAAGGAGGGAGCACCATTTGATTTTTTGAGCGCAAAATTGGCTATCGTGTTTGGAGACCCCCTGATGTACCTAAACAGTGGACACCCCCCAATTCTAGCTCCAACCCTAACCCCAACACACCCCTATCCCTAATCCCAACCTGATCCATAATCCTAATCACTAACCCTAACCATAATCACAACCCTTACCCCAAAACAACCCTAATGTCAACCCTAACCATAACCCTAATCAAAACCCTAAATCCAACACACCCCTAATCCTAATCTCAACCCTAACCTCAAACCTAACCCTAATCCCAATACACCCCTAATCACAACCCTAACCTTAACCCTAATCCCAAACCTAACCCTAATCCCAAGCGTAACCCTAATGCCAACCCTAACCCTAATACCAACCCTAATCCAAACCCTAACCCTAATCCAAACTCTAACCCTAACTTTAGCCCCAACCCTAGCCCTAACTTTGGCCCCAACCCTAACCCTAGCCCTAAGGCTACTTTCACACTTGCGTTGTTTGGCATCCGTCGCAATCCGTCGTTTTGGACAAGAAACGGATCCTGCAAATGTGCCCGCAGGATGCGTTTTTTGCCCATAGACTTGTATTGCCGACGGATCGTGACGGATGGCCACAAGTCGCGTCTGTCGTGCACTGGATCAGTGTTTTGGCAGACCGTCAGCACAAAAAAACGTTCAATGTAACATTTTTTTGTACGTCGTATCCGCCATTTCTGACCGCGCATGCGTGGCCGTAACTCCGCCCCCTCCTCCCTCCGCTGCCCACGTTGTGCACAATTTTCACAACGTGTGTCGGTATGTCGGGCCGATGCATTGCGACGGCCCCGTACCGACGTAAGTGTAAAAGAAGCCTAACCCTAAATTTAGCCCCAACCCTAACTCTAAATTTAGCCCCAACCCTAACCCTAAATTTAGCCCCAACCCTAACCCTAAATTTAGCCCTAACCCTAATCCTAGCCCTAACCCTACCTCTAACACTACCCCTAGCCCTAACCCTAGCCCTAGCCCTAACCCTACCCCTAGCCCTACCCCTACCCCTAACCCTAACCCTACCCCTAACCCTAGCCCTAACCCTACCCCTAACCCTAACCCTACCCCTGACCCTACCCCTAACCCTAACCCTAACCCCACCCCTACCCCTACCCCTACCCCTACCCCTAACCCTACCCCTAACCCTACCCCTAACCCTACCCCTAACCCTAACCCTACCCCTAACCCTAACCCTACCCCTAACCCTAATTTTAGCCCCAACTGCTCTTCTCCTGCCGGCCGGCAGATGGAGACAGATGGCGGGCGCACTGCGCATGCGCCCGCCATTTTCTTTTGCCGGCGGCCAGGAGGAGCAGCAGGAGGACCCAGGGACACAGGTGAGTATGGCATGGTCCCCGAATTCCCCTATTTCTCTGTCCTCTGATGTGCGATCACATCAGAGGACAGAGAATTACACTTTGACTTTTTTTTTTTTTGCGGTCGCCGGTAAACAGTTAATTACCGGCGATCGCAAAACAGGGGTCGGTAAAACTGACCCCGATCATGCTCTTTGGGGTCTCGGCTACCCCCGGCAGCCGAGACCCCAAAGATTCTCGCGGGGCCGGCCGGCGGGCGCACTGCGCATGCGCCCGCCATTTTGAAGATGGCGGCGCCCACCGGGAGCCATGAGGAGCATCGGGGGAGATAGGTAAGTGTTGGGGGGCTACCTAGGACCCCTTTTCTCTGTCCTCCGATGTGCGATCACATCGGAGGACAGAGAAATTAAAAAGAGATCGCGTTTTTTTTTTTTTGCGATCGCCGGTAAACGGTTAATTACCGGCGATCGCAAATGCGGGGTGGGTTAAAAAACCCCCGAATCATGTTCTCTGGGGTCTCGGCTACCCCCGGCAGCCGAGACCCCGGAGAAAATCCGACTCTGGGGGGCGCTATTTACTTTTTCCACAGCGCTGTTAATTAACGGCGCTGTGGTTTAAGTACCCTTAGCGGCCGCCGTTAAAAGGCGTATCGGCGGTCGCTAAGTGGTTAACCCTTGTCAGGCTGCATAATTTTACAACCTTAACAGGCTGCATAGGTACAATTGTACCTTCACATATACCTCCACTGTGGGAAGACTTTACTTGGTTTCAGAAACTAAAGTTCATTCAGCTACAAATGTTATGCTGATATCTATTGTTCAGTGTTGTTACTGGTCACTTATGTTGCTGTCAATTAAGTTAATTCAAACTGGGAGTGGCTTCTACTTGTCTTCCTGCCTCCCTCCTCTCATTAGCCATTTTGCTGTTCATCTCATTGCTGTGAGCACACATTTCTAGGCTTGTGAAGTCTTCAATTTCTTGGAAACGAAGGTAGGAAAGTCTCACAGCATCTAACAGCCAGTTATACCTTTATTCTCATTATGTGGGGACAGAACAGTCAAATTGTCTTTCAGCCTGGACTTGGCTTACATATATTTTGTATGAAACTTATCACTATAGGTATAATTTTTATACGAAAAATGGATAATAATTAGTATCTACATATTGTTTTACGATGTTTTATTTATATTCAGCACAAAATACGAAGCCAAAATTCATCTAGCAAGTCATCATGAGTGATAGTAATGCTGGATCTAGTTTCCGCCATAATCCAAGAAAACGTGTTTGCAGGTTAGTATAATTTTGTGAAAAGCCAATAATGTAGTATTTCGGAAAATTATTTATTTTACATTTTTTCATATTTACAGATTTACGTCTGACGAAATAATGCGAATGCTAGAAGAATCTGATTCTGAGCATGAGGATGAACCATATGTTCCATCTGATGATGAAAACTATGTACCACAAGTGGATGTTACTGAAGAAGATTCAGACATTGAACAAGAAATGGTCATAGAGCATGAAAATGAATACGAATCAGACGAAAGTGTTGAGGATGATTCTGTGCCTCAAAGTGCAGGCGACATTTGGACTGCTAAGGATGAAACTCAATGGTGCAGTAATCCACTGCCAAATGCACAAACAAAATCTCGTAATGTCCTACGACAAAGAGGTGGCCCTGCAGCAATCAGCAACCTATATACAGCAAAAGAGCTATTCAAGTCCATCATGACTCCCGAGATGTGTGACATCATATTACGGGAAACGAATCGAAAGGCCAAGAGAGTTTGTGATGCTTACAACAACGAACTGGTACAACGTTTTCCTGATTCTTCCAAACGGCCACCACAAAAAACATTCAAGCAATTTACTGAAACTGAACTTCATGCATTTTTGGGCATACTGATTGCTGCTGGTGTGCACAGAGCCAACAAAGAGAATCTGGAGGAAATGTGGAATGTTGCTGCTCTGCCTCTTATACGTGCAGCCATGTCTCGTGACCGCTTCAAGATGATACTCAGATTTATCAGGTTTGACAACGAAAATACACGTGCAGAACGTGTGCAAACAGATAAAGCTGCACCAATACGGGACATCTGGACAATGCTGAACAGTAATCTGGAGAGAGCCTACAAGCCATATCATTGTATCACCGTCGACGAGCAATTATTTCCATTTAGAGGTCATACTAAATTTACCCAGTATATACCTTCAAAACCAGCTAAATATGGCATAAAGATTTTCTGGGCTTGTGACTCATCAAATGCCTACCCTTTACAAGGTCAGCTCTACACTGGGAAACCAACTGATGGTCCTCGACAAGTAAACATTGGAGAACGAACAGTATTGGACCTAGTGAGCTCGTATAAAGGCTCTGGAAGAAATGTCACCACCGATAACTTCTTTACAACCATGGAACTAGCTAAGGTATTGAACTCCTGGAACATGACACTAGTTGGTACAGTGAGAAAAAACAAAAGGTTCCTACCTAACAACATGCAGCCTGCCAAAGAAAGGCCTGTATACTCGACAAATTTTGCCTACAATCATGATGCAACAGTCTGTTCATATGTACCAAAGAAGAACAAATCAGTCGTGCTTCTATCATCTATGCACATGACGGGAGAAGTTGAAGAGACACTAGCAGCCAAGCCAGAGATAATAAAATACTACAACATAACAAAAGGTGGCGTTGATGTTATGGATAAAATGTTGGGAGAGTACACTGTGAAACGACGAACATCACGTTGGACTTTGGCATTTTTCTACAATATGATTGATGTCAGTGGGTTAGCATCCTACATCATCTACAGAGAACACAATCCAAGCTTCAGGGCAAAGGATCAACGAAGAAAGTTCCTGAAAGATCTCGCAAATCAGCTGTGTATGATTGCAATTGAAGATCGTAGTACAAACAAAATGATAATGAGAAACCATTTTCTTCGAGGTGCAGTAGAAATGGTGCTTGGACGATGCATTGTGGTAGCATCGCAGCCAGCAGCTGGCCCCAAAATACCTCATGGTAGTCGTGGACCCTCCCCTGTTGTTGGTAGTTGCTATGTCTGCAGAGACCTGAGGCGAAAACAACGCAAGACTAGAAAGTCTTGTGTGGTTTGTGTGAAACCCATTTGCGATGAACACTCTGTAGCAAAGCCAACATGCATTACTTGCAAAGAAAATCAATAAAAAAAAGTTTCTTACATTTTCTTTTATAATGTAAATGAACAGTTTTTTACTTGTTTATAATAGTTAAATAGCATTATCATTAAAAAAAAATTTATGCTTTTTCCCTTGCATTATCTTCATTCAAAATATATGAGGTACATTTGTACCTATGCAGCTTGTTATGGATGCAAAAAGATCTCGACCCCTTATCTCGGAAGCGGGTGGAGATATTTTATTGAAATTTGGCCAATATATTCTGGACCAAAAATGTAGAGATGTCACGAAATTTCAGCCCTCTACGTCTTTTCAAAAAAAAGTTATTGCAATTTTAAAACGGAATAGTTACAATTGTACCTATTCAGCCGGATAAGGGTTAAATGAGAAGGTGTGTCCAAACTTTTGGTCTGTACTGTATCTATCTATCGTATCTATCCCATATCTATCTATCTATCCCATATCTATTGTATCTATTTATCTATCTATCTATCTATCTACTTATCTATCGTATATATCTATCGTATATATCCATCTATCGTATCTATCTATCTTTTATCTATCTATTGATATATCTGTCTAGCTATCGATAGATAGATATCTATCGATAGATAGATAATAGATAGGAGATAGATAGATAATAAATAAATAGATAGATATGATAGATAGATAGATAGATATGGGATAGATAGATAGAAAGATAGATAGATATGATAGACAGATAGATATAGATTAGATAGATAGATAGATAGATAGATAGATAGATAGATAGATAGATAGATAGATATGGGATAGATATGGGATAGATAGATAGATAGATAGTAGTAAAAAATGGAAGGCAGCACTCCAAAAAGTAGGTTCAAAATAAGGTGGACTTTATTGGTCCACATGGCACCATGTGGACCAATAAAGTCCACCTTATTTTGAAACTACTTTTTGGAATGCTGCCTTCCGTTTTTTACTACTGTATGTTGGCAAGTATGGAGTATGGATTGATTGCTGGGAGACTTTGCACCCATTTAACTTTTAGTTCTGTTCCATTTTTTCTAAAATAGATAGATAAATGGATAGATAGATAGATAGATAGATAGATAGATAGATAGATAGATAGATATGGGATAGATAGATATGGGATAGATATAGGATAGATAGATAGATAGATAGATAGATAGATAGATAGATAGATAGATAGATAGATACATACAATAGACATATAGATAGATAGATAGATAGATAGATAGATAGATATGTGATAGATAGGAAGATAGATAGATAGATGATAGATAGATTTTAAAAAATGTTAGTTTTTCCTCCAAAAATGCTGCAAAAAAGGTAACAAATATTGCTTTGCATTTTTGCACTTTCTCATTACTTTTTATTGGTGAAAAAACACTGCAAAAATGCTAAATGAATTGATTTTGCAGATTTTCATAAACGCTGCAGTGCTCAAATTCAGTCAGGAAAAAATAAGTTGTTTATGCATGAGATATCTGAAATCTCATAGCTTTTGCTGATACTGTAAAAATGCAGCTTTTTTACTAAAGAAAAAAAATGCAGCAAGACAAAAACAACCACTGCAGAAATGCCCCGTGTGAACATAGCCTCATGCATTGTCCATAACCCCTTTTGGAAAGCTACTAAGGGGGCATCTGTAGCAGACACTAAAAGTCAAGTTTGTGGTGAGAACTAATGAAGACATCAAGATTCAAAAGGCAAGATCAATTGGGTATAGCTGTTGAAGATACACATAAGGTAACCAGTGGCAAGCACTAAAAAAGGACATCACTGGCAAGCGCACATTATTGTTGGAACTTTTGCAAGTATAGGAAGGGATGATAATATCAGGAAGAATGTTAAGTAAAAAGAAGTATTTTCTGACAGATCTCCTGCTTCTGATCATTAAGTGACACAGAAATATATGTAGGCTGCATGGCACTTGGGACAGCATGATCAATAGAGCTGGATAAACTGCATGGCACATGGAACGGCAACTACCGTATTTTTTGGACCATAAGATGCACTTTTTTGCAAAAATTTTTTGGGGAAAATGGTGGTGCGTCTTATGGTCGCAATGTACTTACAAATCCTTTGGCAGCAGCTCTCTGTGCTCCATGGGGGCTCCGCTGACATTTCATCAAAACTAGGAGGCCCTCGCACATCATATGCTGCCATATTGTAGCAGTGGCCTCTGGGAACATGGCTTCTGGGAAGATGGCCACCGAGCTAGGCTCTGTGGTGTGATGGTGGAGGGCTGTACTCTGGGGCAGTGGCAGCGGCTCTCTGTACTCCGTGGTGGGCTCCGCCAGCATTTCGTCAAAGCCTGGAGGCCCCCGCACATCCGATGCTGCAATGTTGCATCGGTGGCCTCTGGGAACATGACCTCCGGGAAGATGGCTGCTGGGCCGGGAGTGGCGCATGCTCAGATTCAGATCTCATCCAGAGATCTCGGAATATGAGCTCTTGGGATGAGATCTTGTTGCAGAGATTTGACTCTGAGCATGTGCCGCCTCCAGCCCGGCAGCCATCTTCCCAGAAGCCACCACAACATGGCAGCAATGGATGTGCAGGGACCTCCGGGCTTTGATGAAATGCCAGCGGAGCCCCCCATGGAGAAAATAGAGCCGTTGCCATTGCCCCTGCCCCAGAGCACAGCCCCTGCCCCGGAGCACAGCCCCCCACCCCAGTACAGATCCCCTGCCCCAGTACAGATCCCCTGCCCCAGCACAGAGCCACGGCACAAAGCTCCAGCACAGAGCCACTGCCACTGCACCAGCTTGGGATGGGATTTTCCAGAGGCCACCGCACCAGCCTGGATTACCGAATGATCCCTGTGACAACTTCTCCACCTGTGCTGATCCATTCCCTGGTAAGCTAAATTCAGACTGTAAGACAGACCCGCATTTGACACATTATTTTTTCCCTATTTTCCTTCTGAAAATTTGGGGTGAGTCTAATGGCCCGGTGCATCTTATAGTCTGAAAAATATGGTAATAGGGGATCTAGATATGCTTAATGGCACATGAAACAGCAAAGCCGAGAGTCATTTGTATGGATGGGTAACTTGGAATAGCAAGCCTTTGAATTGACAAACATCTTGGAACACCAGAGCCAACTATGCAGCATACAACTTGGAATGCGATAACAGAGTTGGCAGACAGGCATCTTAGAGCAGCAGAGCCAAGAGTACAGATATGCACCTTGGAACAGCAGAGCCAAATGTGCAGACAGGAACCTTAGAACATCAGAGCCTAGCATAAGGATAGGCACCTTGGAACAGCAGAGCCCAACATGCAAACTGGTATTTTGGAACAACAGAAAAGACTATGTGGACAAGTTCCTTGGGATAGCAATGCCAAGTATGCAAACAGGTATCTTGGAACATCAGTGCTGATTATACAGACAGGCACCTTGATTTATAGAACCAAGTGTATAGTATAGCAAAGATGATTGATTGAATGGATCCTGAGATAGCCTAAAATGGCCTCAGAGGTGCATTCTGGGTTACCATGGTGCATGTAAATAACATTAAATTTTATATTCCTGATGTTTTTCATTTCAGTAATATTCTTATAGTGCACTGACTCATACAATTTCACTATTCATTTTATGACTTCTTAAGATATGGTGTTATACAGATGCATAAAATGACCTCTAGATTGAGTGTTATTGAACTGAGGAAATCCTTTCAGTTTGTAATAATGGCCAAATGCTTCTTATCTCTTGAGTTTCGTAAGGAAATCAAAGCAAAATATCATTATAATTAAACATTCCTACTTAACTCTGCAAACAATTACAGAAAGCGCAAGGATTGCAATTACTGGGTCTGAGGCTGGTGATTGGAAGAGCAGGATCAGGATGATAACATTTACATGCAGAAATTATGCCTCTAAGGAACATGCATCACTGAATGCAATTTAAAAATTTAATAATAACAGATTGGGTTACACATTTAAACCAATATTAGCCTCTCTGTGAGCCGCAAGGGTCAAGAATGCAGAGTGTAATGGATGTTTCATCTACCACTCCCCGACGTGCAACGTATACTTAAAGGCTTTTAATTTTTTAAGCCACCGAAACAGTTTTTGAAATAACATGATATATGTGAAAGACTGATAGTTCTGAAGCTGTGCTCAATAGATTTCTAATCTTTAAAGAAAATTATAATAACATATAGGACCGAAATTAATCAATTGCCAAGCAATGTAAGTACAGTTTTGGACGATTGCTATATAGCTTTAACTTGTGAAAATTTGACTTGCATGTGTTCCGCAGGAGCAAAGTGCTCTAGGGAAATAAAATAATGGTTTATCTACATACTACCTATAGCTTGAAATTAATATGCTGGTTCTAGTACACTGTGACTTCAATGCAAATAAATACCGTATACAGTGCCTTGGAAAAGTATTCATACCCTGTTAACTTTTCCATATTGTTTCACGTTGCACCCACAAACTCAAATGTATTTTATTGGAATTTTTTGTGACATAACAATACAAAGTAGCAAGTATTTATGAAGTGTAAAGGAAATGATACATATTTTTATAATTATTGGAAAAATATAAATTTGAAAATTGTGATGTGCATTTGTATTCAGCACCCTGTAGTCTGATATTCTTAAACAAAATCTTGCTGAAAAGGAGGATTTGTGGGTTATGATCCGCACTGCCAGCTCATCCAAAACAGACAAAACGTACAATTGTTCTATGCATTTCGAAGTGTGTATGACTCCTTCTTCAGCAAAATACCATACTTGTGGGTGGATCTGTGGCAGCCGACACTATATGCTTGTGAATATTGTACATCAGGTGAGCAGTTACATTACTGGCAAATCTTTTCTTAAATTGTGAGATAAGACGCTATCTGCACTATTTCTTTCCTACACGGTATATTACGAAATTAAATCTTGGTTGACAAATTGCCTCCAGAAGGCACATAGTAACTTGAGCCTACCTGTGTGTAATTTATTTTCAGTATAACTACAACTTTTCTGTAAAGGACTCAGAGGTTCGTTTGACAACATTAAGGATCAAACAACATCATGAAAACCAAGGAACACACCAAACAGGTAAGGGATAAAGTTGCTAAGAAGAGTAAAGCACGGTTAAGTTATAAAAAAAAATTAGCCCAAGCTCTGACTATCTCATGGAGGAGATACAACTGAAAACCTACCAAGACATGGATGTCTACATAAGCTGACCTCCCAAGCAAGGTGACTACTAATTGGAGAAGCAGTCAAGAGGCTCAGGTTACTGTGAAGGAGCTGCAAAGATCCACAGCTCCTAGTAGTATACTACACAAATTCAATGATGAAAAATACCATAATTTGCAAAATAAATCTTGCCAAATCAGACAAGGTGATTTTCTGGGTTTGTTTTTGGATTTTGACTCTCATGGTTGTGGTCTACCTATTATGTCAATTATAAGCCTCTCATCTTTTCAAGTGGGAGAACGTGGACAATTGGTGACTGACTAAATACTTTTTCCCCACTGTATGGCCTTATGAGATTCATGGAAAAGTGTCAGGAAGAAGGCTATTTTTGAAAGTAAGCCATAAGAATTTCCATTTGCAGTTTGCAAAAAGCTGTGTAGGGGACACAGCTAGCGTGTGGAAGAAGGGACTCTGGTCAGATAAGAGCAAAGTACAAATTTTTGGAGAGTAATCCTAAAGAAAAACGTGTTAGAGGCTGCCAAAGACTAGTGATTGAGGAGTAGGATCACCTTACAGCAGGACAAAGACCCGAAGCATAATGCTGATGCTGTTCATGCTATTGGATGAAGCAGCTCAACAGTGCTTGAAAGGTCCGGTCACATTGGTGGTAAGGTAAGTCAAACATGAGGACACCTCATTTGTTGGAGTTCTTTTTCACATAGCCACCTGATGATGCTTTGATAGCAAAAATAAAATAAGCCGTGGACATATAGGCTCTTATAGGCTATGAACTATGGCTTTCAATCAGCACATGAAGTCCAGCAATAAGAGATAGCGTCAAGATCTCCTCCTCAACCTCCTCACCATGCTCGTCTTAATGTCAGCCAGGCCACACACTCATATAGTACCTGGTTAGTGTCATCATCACCTCAATCATCATTGACATCTATCGCTACTGCTTGTCACACTCCAATGACGCTTCTGCTTCTTCTCTGTTGCACCTGCAAATATCCATCTCTCACTCTGTGTGAAGGAAACAAGTGTTTGCCAACTAAATTCTCACCTGGTCAAGTTGTTGGCTGGTTGGCAGTCTCTGCAGTACCATCTGGTCTGCAACCTTTTGAGAAATGATGGTGTGTGCTGAGCCTTGCTGGAAGATACGCATGGGCGGCACGGTGGCACAGTGGTTAGCACAGCAGCCTTGCAGCACAGGAGTCCTGGGTTCAAACCCCACCAAGGACAACATCTGCAAAGAGTTTGTATGTTCTCTCCGTGTTTGTGTGGGTTTCCTCCGGGCACTCCGGTTTCCTCCCACATTCCAAAGACATACTGATAGGGAATTTAGATTGTGAGCCCCATCAGGGGCTAATGATAATTTGTGCAAAATATAAAGTGCTGCGGAATATGTTAGCGCTATATAAAAATAAAGATTATTATTATACTGCCATTATTCTTTTGGAAAGTGCTGCCTGCATTCCGTTCTCTCATGCAGCATAACAGGTCGATTTCTCTTTGAGTTCCAAAGTTCACTGCACTGTAAATACCTAGAGTAGCAACAATTGGCAGGAACAATACATGAGTTTCATGGCTCACTGCTGGGTGAATAGTTCTACTGGCAGTGACGCACCACCACAGCTGGAATACATGATGAATCCTCCAAGATTGGGAGCTACATCTGCTTCCACCTCCATGCAGCAGTTATCTGTTTCCCCTTGCAATTTTGGATCCTGCTCAAAAGCTATGACCCCATCCCAACAGGCACAAGGCACTTTGTTGATTCCACACACCACATTCATTCTATTTACTCATTCGATGTAAAGCTCTGTCAAGTTTCATGCTGTCTAGTGCGTTTTGAATGGCAACTCCAAATTGTTATAGGAAACAATGCAAGCAACCTTCTGGCTGCCTTAGGGTTGTCAAAGTAACAAAATGATCCGCAAGAGTAGCATAATGCAGTGATGGACTACATTATGCAACATGGCTCATGAAGAATATCTTCAGGTAAGACATTGGCAGCTGATAACTGATGCGTATTGCCTTTTTAAGCGGTTCAAAGAAAAAGCAAAATTTGTTGTGATATGTGTGGAATCTACTATGTCTTCCTCTTCTTATTTATACAGTGCCTTGCAAAAGTATTCGGCTCCCTGGAACTTTTCAACCTTTTTCCACATATCCTGCTTCACACATAAAAATACCAAATGTAAATTTTTGGTGAAGAATCAACAACAAGTGGAACACAATTGTGAAGTTGAATGAAATGTATTGATTATTTAAAATTTTTGTGGAAATGCAAAAACTGGGGCATGCAATATTATTTGGCCCCTTTAACATAATACTTTGTTGCGCCACCTTTTGCTGCGATTACAGCTACAAGTCGCTTGGGGAATGTCTCTATTAGTTTTGTACATCGAGAGACTGAAATTCTTGCCCATTCTTCCTTGGCAAACAGCTCGAGCTCAGTGAGGTTTGATGGAGATCGTTTGCGAACAGCAAATACTTTCACAAGGCACTGCATCTTGGAAAAAACTTGCACCAGAATGCATGAAGGGATGGAGGAAAAATAGCAACTAACATGAGTTCATTGTTACCATATATCTGTTAGATTTGGGGAGGAGAAGAGAAAGGAAGAGAAGGTGCAACAGCAGATGGATGTGCAGGTCAACATAGCCTTGGAACAGGTAGAGGAAAAGGCTGAGTGAAAATAATGATGATGATGATGACGATGACAGCCATAACAACCAATTGTCGCAGTGGGGAGATAAAAATTAACCAGCAATCACTCATTTGTGCTGTCGAGTATTATAAGCTGTACGAGGGGCTCGAATGCTTGCAGGATGACAGACATATTGTTAATATCAAGCAAAGGAATAACTATTGGATAGTGACTCTTTTAGACCCTTGCTCTTAAAGCAAGATTGGCAGAATTTTATCTGGGTCCTGAGAGAGAGTCCAAATTGGCTTTTTATCAGGTTAAGCTGTTTTACGCTGCCAGTCATCTCATTGTCTGCTCCAAACTAATTCTGTACCATGTTTCTTCTGATACTGACACTGGAGAGGCATACACCATACTGCTCCTTCCAGGACTGCCATTACAGGCCCTATACTGGCAGACATCTCTTTGAATGTCCCATCGTAACTCTCTACCATGTGGCTTCTGTTGCTACCACTGCCACTGCCTAGACACTCCAGCAGCACATTTCCTTGTTGCCCACTGGGTTTACAGTGTTAACCTGTACTGTTCGTGCCTGAGCTGCTGGTGCTGACCCTACACTGCTTCAAATTTCCTTTCCTAACTGGTCCTAATTCTCCAGCATGTCGTTACTGCTGTTGCCACTTCAGAGCTATGTCATACATCTGCTGTCTGCTCACTATATTTTATAGTGCTAGGCCATTCTGCTGCTGCCAGAGCTGCCATTACCAACCCTACCCTGCACCATCCAAATTCTCTACTGTGCACCTTCTGTTACTGTCACTGCAGCTGCAGAGCCATGTCAGCTACACATCTCTTGGCTCCCTGCCCACTTTATTTTTTGTGAATTCTTCATTTACGAATGTTGGAATGAATGACAAGATAATTGTACACAAAAAGAGAAAAAACAAGTGTGTACATTGAGCATATCAACACTCATTTTATATATGGGGTACAAACTTAAAGAGTCTAGGAGTGCAAGAGAAAGGAAAAGGGGGGTACCAAACAGGAAAAGGAGGGGTAGAGGGGTAGGTTCGGGGAAGTCCTGTTGAGAACTAGCAAATATTCTCCTTTATAGTGGAGAGACTAAAAACAGGTATAATTATAAGTAATGAAACAAAGTCCAGCTCACCATAGTCGACATCCTGTGTCATGATTATGTCATATGAGTTCATCCAGCAGAGGGCGCATCACCGCGACTCGAGGTAACTACAGTACATTCCCCTGCATTCCATTCATTCACCAAGTTTTACAGGCAGGGGTGGCTGCATTAGCAGGCTCCTGGGTGTAATATGATTTAACCCCTTCAGATGGACATACAGCGTGGGACAAGACTGTAACGACGGAAGGTATGGAATATTGTTGTTTGTTTTTTTACTTTGTTTCAGGTTACAAGGGTCTTCAGGTGGATTAAGAGTATAATAAAATATTAAAACACCCTGTGTTATTATTTCATTAAAATACTTTTTAATAATGTGTGTGTGAGTGTTATTAACCATTTCGTACTATTTGATTGATAATGGATAGGTGTCATAATTGACGCCTCTCTATTAGAGTTTAGCGACTTTTACTTTTTTAGGATCGAGTCGGGTTTCGCAAAACCTAACTTTGTCAAAAGTCAAGTCGGGTGAAATTGGCCGATTATTTCGAAAGTCGGGGGCCGACCGAAACACAAAACCCAATGCAAGGCAATGGGGAATCAAAGTCAGCAGTGAGTGGAGGACAGGAAAACACCTACAGTGCCCATTTTAATGCCAAAAACATCAATTCTTATTTCTTAAGCTTGTCAATCTTAATTTACTTTAAAATAATAGTTAGGCATTGAAAACAGGGGGTCATTTGGCTAAAGTTGTGGGGGGGTAGGGCTGGCTCAAGATTTTCATGGGCCCAGGAAACACGGAATACATCACGGCGGTGGAGCAGGGAGAGGTAAGTAATTCAACTTTGCAAGTGCTGTGATCCTGAACAAGCAGGGGGGGCTCACTCTTTGGCACTTGGCACTGGCACAGGGCCCCTTATAGTACGGCGGTGTGTTTGACGGTGGGTGGCACCTCCCACTGCCAGAGACACTTTTGCGTACTATGAGGGGCCCTGTGCCAGTGACGTCGCCAACGAGTATGCCCCCCCACCTGATGAAGGAACCTGCACTTTCATCTGCACCTTCCTCTAGTATGCGGGAAGGGGAACCTGACTTTCAGCAGGGTCAGATTCAGGCTGTGTAGAGTGCAAGGGGAATGAAGTGGTCTAGGACAATGTACCAGCAGACTCATCTAGCAGTGGCTGGGCAATGGGCAGGATGAGGAGGAAACACAGATATAGGCCCAAATAATAAAAGAAATAAGTGTACGCCAGCTCACCAGTAACCACAGTAGGTGCTCGGAACTCCGCTGCAGGCAGACGTAGTATTCATCAGAAGACAAAAAAGGGGGTTGAGTTCTAGCTCCTTAAAAATAAACCATTTATTCATATAATTGTAAAAACCAATTGTACAAGGTGTAAAAGCTCCCTGAGGTATATGCCCATAGAAGACAGAGGCTCACAGGCAACGCGTTTCGATCTAGATGATCTTTGTCAAAGCCATACCATGATCTGGTTGTTCACCTCTATATGGGGAAAAACCATCCAACCAGATCACAGTTTTCAATCACATGACATATTGAAAGGTCCTAACTTAAAACCAATAGTGAACATATAAACACTACACAAAAAATTTATCTCATAATCAACAATAATGCAGCATTACTTCATTTCGCTTGTTCAGTCCTATCGGGAATTGAGTATTTAAATGAAAAATCCAGTATGCTTCTCGCGTGAGGAGACATCGTCTGACGTCTCCACCGCGAGGTGATACGTTTGCACGTTCTATTCCCTGGACTTGGAAGTATGCTGTGCTGTGGGCATGGTGCGTAATAAAGTGTCTGGACGCTGCTGATACATTTCTATCCACATTGTGAGTATTACCTATATCGTATAAATGTTCCCTAATTCGTGTTTTTAGCTTCCTGGACGTGCATCCCACATAAGACAAGTCACATTTTTTACAGTCAATTTTATATTCTATATTGGTGGAGTTACAATTAATGTACTGTTTCATGTCAAATTTAACTGTTCTATCCGTATTATGAAAGGTTTTAGCAACAACTGCATGTTTGCAAGTACTACAGTTATTTGTGCCACATCTGAAAAACCCTGTGTAATTCAACCAGGTTTTTATTGATTTTTTCTTGTCTGAACAGAACATACTGGGAGCGATTTTGTTTCCAATTGTTGGTGCTCTTCTTGACACCACATTTATGCCTGAGTTTAGTATGTCATATAATTGTTGATCCTCATATAGGATGGGCAGATATTTATAAATAATGCCTTTGATTTTAGTAAATTGTGGACTGTATTGAAAGCATATATATGGTTTTTTTCTCCATTTCTGAGTTAGTATTTTTTTGGGACATTACAAGTTCTTTTCAATCTTTTTTATCCACAATCCTTTTTGCCCGATTAATTGTCCATTGAGGATATTTACGATGTTTTAATTTGACACTCGTCCAAATTCCCCCCATCAGGTCCCCCTCTAGACTGCAGTTTCGTTTGATCCTGGTGAACTCACCCACTGGGATAGATTTAATAGTATGTTTGCAGTGGCTACTAGGGTTGAGCGAAACGGGTCGTTCATTTTCAAAAGTCGCCGACTTTTGGCAAAGTCGGGTTTCATGAAACCCGATCCGACCCCTGTGCGGGGTCGGCCATGCGGTACGCGACTTTCGCGCCAAATTCGCGTTTCAATGACGCGAAAAGCGCCATTTCTCAGCCAATGAAGGTAAACGCAGAGTGTGGGCAGCGTGATGACATAGGTCCTGGTCCCCACCATCTTAGAGAAGGGCATTGCAGTGATTGGCTTGCTGTCCGCGGCGTCACAGGGGCTATAAAGGGGCGTTCCCGCCGACCGCCATGTTACTGCTGCTGATCTGAGCTTAGGGAGAGGTTGCTGCCGCTTCGTCAGAAGCAGGGATAGCGTTAGGCAGGGTCCATTAACCACCAAACCGCTTGTGCTGTAGCGATTTCCACAGCCCAACACCACCTTCGGTGTGCAGGGACAGTGGAAGCTACATTTTTTTTTTCCTCAGCGCTGTAGCTCATTGGGCTGCCCTAGAAGGCTCCCTGATAGCTGCATTGCTGTGTGTACGCCGCTGTGCAAACCAACTGCTTTTTTCAAAGCACAAATCCTCTTGTTCCTTCCTTTCTGCACAGCTATCTTGTTTGTTTGTCCACACTTTTTATTTAATTTGTGCATCAGTCCACTCCTTATTGCTGCCTGCCATACCTGGCTGAGATTACTGCAGGGAGATAGTAATTGAAGGACAGTTCCTTTTTTTTTTTTTTGTGGGAGATTAAGATTGGCATTTCTGCTAGAGTGCCATCCCTGTCTGTGTCATCTCTCACTCAGTGGGCCATAGAAAGCCTATTTATTTTTTTTGCTTGATTTGGGTTCTAAAATCTACCTGAAAAAATCACTACATCAATCAGTGGGAGAAAAATATTGGCCTCAGGGCTTGTGTGCCACTCCTTACTCCTGTGTGTGCCATCTCTCACTCAGTGGGCCATAGAAAGCCTATTTATTTTTTTGCTTGATTTGGGTTCCAAAATCTACCTGAAAAAATCACAACATCAATCAGTGGGAGAAAAATATTGGCCTCAGGGCTTGTGTGCCACTCCTGACTCCTGTGTGTGCCATCTCTCACTCAGTGGGCCATAGAAAGCCTATTAATTTTTTGCTTGATTTGGGTTCTAAATTCTACCTGAAAAAATCAATAAATCAATCAGTGGGAGATAAATATTGGCCTCTGGGCTTGTGTGCCAGTCCTGAGCGTGCCATCTCTCTCACAAATAGTGGGCCATAGAAAGCCTATTTTTTTTTTATTTGGTTTCTAAATTATTCCTGAAAAAATCATTTTTTTTGTATTTTTTTTTTCTAAAGTCTCCCTGAAAAAAAAAAAAAAATCAAATCAGTGGGAGATTAATATTGCCCTTTCTGCTTGTGTGCCAGTCTTGACTCCTGGGTGTGCCATCTCTCTCTCTCTCCAATTGTGGGCCATAGAAAGCCTATTAATTTTTTTGCTTGATTTGGGTTCCAAAATCTACCTGAAAAAATCACTAAATCAATCAGTGGGAGATAAATATTGGCCTCTGGGCTTGTGTGCCACTCCTGACTCCTGTGTGCGTCCTCTCTCACTCAGTGGGCCATAGAAAGCCTATTTTTTTTTGTTTTCTAAATTCTCCCTGAAACAATCATTTCATTTTATTTGGTTTATAAATTCTTCCTTAAAAAATCATTTTTTTTTATTATTTTTTTTTTCTAAAGTCTCCCTTTAAAAAAAAAAAAAACAAATCAGTGGGAGATTAATATTTACATTTGCGCTTCAGTGACAGTCCTGCGTGTGTGGCATCTCTCTCATTTGTTGCCACCAACAACAGAGTGTGTAACATTGTGCCTGATTTTCGTTGTGGTCTCACCCACCTGTAAAGGGGTAGCTAAATCATACTGAAGTTATAGCTCACCGTGTAAGTTGTGTGACAGCAACAAATACCGTTAGTTTGGTAACGTTTTTAAAACAATGAGGAAGTCTGGTGGAAGAGGTCGTGGCCGGGGGCGTTCATTGTCAGCTGGTAATGAGGGTAGTGGTAGTGGTGGAGCATCAGGTGGTCGTGGGAAAAAAAATATTGCACCTAAGTCTGGAGCTGTGGAGCCAGGTTCGTCGTCTGGCTACACAAGGCCTCGAACGCTCCCTTTTCTGGGAGTAGGAAAACCGCTTTTAAAGCCGGAGCAGCAAGAGCAAGTTTTGGCTTATCTTGCTGACTCAGCCTCTAGCTCTTTTGCCTCCTCTCGTGAAACTGGTAAAAGTAAAAGCAGCGCGTCGTTAGTGGATGTTCACGGTCAGGGACAAGTCGCTTCCTTGTCCTCTTCAGCAAAAACAACAACAGAGAAGAATGCAGCAGGCGACACAACGGGTTACTCCATGGAGCTCTTTACAGATACCGTCCCTGGCTTAGAAAGTGAAGCAGTTAACAGTCCATGCCCATTACAAGTTGAATCTGACACGGAGTGCACTGATGCACAGCCACAGCCAGACTACTATGCTGGTCCTTTGACTCAGACCACAACATTGCCCTCGCAGGGTGCTGATCAAGAATCAGACCCTGGTGAGACTATGTTGCCCCATCACGAACGCTATACCACTGACCGACACGGTGACACAGACGAAGTTGCACACGAGCTACAAGAAGAGGTAATAGATGACCCAGTTCTTGACCCCGATTGGCAGCCATTGGGGGAACAGGGTGCAGGCGGCAGCAGTTCTGAAGCGGAGGAGGAGGGGCCGCAGCAGGCATCAACATCGCAACAGGTTCCATCTGGCGGGCCTGTATCTTGCCCAAAACGCGTGGCAAAGTCAAAACCTGTTGGAGGACAGCGTGGCCATCCGGTTAAAGCTCAGTCTGCAATGCCTGAAAAGGTATCCGATGCTAGAAAGAGTGCAGTCTGGCATTTTTTTAAACAACATCCAATTGATCAGCGCAAAGTCATCTGTCAAAAATGTTCAACTACCTTAAGCAGAGGGCAGAATCTGCAAAGTCTCAATACAAGTTGCATGCATAGACATTTAACCACCATGCATTTGCAAGCTTGGACTAACTACCAAACGTCCCTTAAGGTTGTAGCACCCTGGCCAATGAAGCTAGTCATCAACGCAACATCCCTTCCGGCAGTGCAGGGCCACCATTTTCTGCACCACCTGCAGTATCTGTGCAGGTTTCTTTGCCAGGCCAAAGCAGTCAGGGTCAGGAAATCACCAGTTTCGTAGTAGGAAACACTGCATCTAGGGCACCGGCGGCAACAATACCATCTCCCACCGTCTCTCAGTCTGCCATGTCCACCGGCACCCCCGCTAGTTCCACGATCTCCAGCTCTCCAGTCCAGCTCACCCTACATGAGACTATGGTTAGAAAAAGGAAGTACTTAGCCTCGCATCCGCGTACACAGGGTTTGAACGCCCACATAGCTAGACTAATCTCGTCAGAGATGATGCTCTACCGGTTAGCTGAAAGCGAAGCTTTCAAAGCCCTGATGGACTACGCTGTACCACGCTACGAGCTACCCAGTCGACACTTTTTTTCCAGAAAAGCCATCCCAGCCCTCCACCAGCATGTTAAAGAGCACATCGTCCATGCACTCAGGCAATCTGAGCACAAAGGTGCACCTGACAACAGATGCATGGACCAGTAGGTATGGCCAGGGACGTTACGTGTCCATCACGGCACACTGGGTAAATGTGGTGGATGCAGGGTCCACAGGGGACAGCAAGTTTGGGACAGTTCTGCCTAGCCCACGGTCTAGGAAACAGTTGGCTGTAGCCGTTCGCACCCCCTCCTCCTCCTCCTCGTCCTCCTGCAGAAGCGAGACCTCGTCCACAGACCGCAGTCGCACAACCACTCCATCCGCAGCTGCCACTGTTGCACACCAGGTCTCCCATTATGGGGCAGCTACTGGCAAACGTCAGCAGGCTGTATTGGCTATGAAGTGTTTGGGCGACAACAGACACACCGCTGAAGTTCTGTCCGAGTTCTTGCAGAAAGAAACGCAGTCGTGGCTGGGCACTGTAGATCTTGAGGCAGGCAAGGTAGTGAGTGATAACGGAAGGAATTTCATGGCTGCCATCTCCCTTTCCCAACTGAAACACATTCCTTGCCTGGCTCACACCTTAAACCTGGTGGTGCAGTGCTTCCTGAAAAGTTATCCGGGGTTATCCGACCTGCTCCTCAAAGTGCGTGGACTTTGCTCACATATCCGCCGTTCGCCCGTACACTCCAGCCGTATGCAGACCTATCAGCGTTCTTTGAACCTTCCCCAGCATCGCCTAATCATAGACGTTGCAACAAGGTGGAACTCAACACTGCACATGCTTCAGAGACTGTGTGAACAGAGGCGGGCTGTTATGTTTTTGTGGGAGGATACACATACAGGGGCAGGCAGTAGGATGGCAGACATGGAGTTGTCAGGTGTGCAGTGGTCGAAGATTCAAGACATGTGTCAAGTCCTTCAGTGTTTTGAGGAATGCACACGGCTGGTTAGTGCAGACAACGCCATAATAAGCATGAGCATCCCCCTAATGCGTCTGCTGATGCAAAGTTTGACGCACATAAAGGATCAGGCGTCTGCAGCTGAGGAAGAGGAAAGCCTTGATGACAGTCAGCCATTGTCTGGCCAGGGCAGTGTACAGGACGAGGTAGCGGGCGAACAGGAGGAGGACGAGGAGGATGATGGGGATGATTATATTTTTAATGAGGAAGCTTTTCCGGGGCCAGTGGAAATTGTTGGCGCGGCAAGGCCGGGTTCTGGTTTTTGGAGGGACACAAGTGACGTGGATTTGCCTGAAACTGCCCCTCAACCAAGCACAACCACAGATTTGAGAACTGGAACTTTGGGCCACATGGCGGATTATGCCTTACGTATCCTCAAAAGGGACACACGCATAACAAAAATGATGAACGATGACGATTACTGGTTGGCCTGCCTCCTTGATCCTCGCTATAAAGGCAAATTGCAAAATATAATGCCACATGAGAACTTGGAACTAATATTCGCAACCAAACAATCAACTCTTATTGACCGTTTGCTTCTGGCATTCCCTGCACACAGCGCCCGTGATCGTTCTCACACGAGCTGCAGGGGCCAGCAGACCAGAGGTGTTAGAGGGGCAGAAATCAGAAGTGGCGTTGGCCAGAGGGGTTTTCTGACCAGGTTGTGGAGTGATTTTGCTATGACCGCAGACAGGACAGGTACTGCAGCATCAATTCAAAGTGACAGGAGACAACATTTGTCCAGTATGGTTACTAACTATTTTTCATCCCTTATCGACGTTCTCCCTCAACCGTCATTCCCATTTGATTACTGGGCATCAAAATTAGACACCTGGCCAGAATTGGCAGAATATGCATTGCAGGAGCTTGCTTGCCCGGCAGCTAGTGTCCTATCAGAAAGAGTATTCAGTGCTGCAGGTTCAATACTAACAGAAAAAAGGACTCGTCTGGCTACCCAAAATGTAGATGATCTAACCTTCATTAAAATGAACCACAACTGGATTTCGAAATCTTTTGCCCCACCTTGCCCGGCTGACACCTAGCTTTCCTATGTAAAGGTCTTGCCTGTGGACTATTCTGAACGACTTTTCCAATCTCGTAATTTGCAGCACCTGATTGTCCAGCATCTGACATGTTAACACCTCCCTAAATGGCCAAAGTCCCCACACGGGGCCGTGGTATCGCCACTTGGCGCCAGCACCCATGAGAGTACTGTTTGTCTGAAGAGGTGGGTGTGCCCGCTTTTGGTCGACAGCACTGCCACTAGGTCCCTCATAGTACAATAAAGTGTCTGGCGGTGGTGGTGCCCACCCAACGTCAGACACACCGTTGTAACATAGTAACATAGTTAGGCCAAAAAAACACATTTGTCCATCCAGTTTAGCCTATATTCCATCATAATAAATCCCCAGATCTACGTCCTTCTACAGAACCTAATAATTGTATGATACAATATTGTTATGCTCCAGGAAGACATCCCGGCCTCTTTTGAACCCCTCAACTGAGTTCACCATCACCACCTCCTCAGGCAAGCAATTCCAGATTCTCACTGCCCTAACAGTAAAGAATCCTCTTCTATGTTGGTGGAAAAACCTTCTCTCCTCCAGATGCAAAGAATGCCCCCTTGTGCCCGTCACCTTCCTTGGTATAAACAGATCCTCAGCGAGATATTTGTATTGTCCCCTTATATACTTATACATGGTTATTAGATCGCCCCTCAGTCGTCTTTTTTCTTGACTAAATAATCCTAATTTTGCTAATCTATCTGGGTATTGTAGTTCTCCCATCCCCTTTATTAATTTTGTTGCCCTCCTTTGTACTCTCTCTAGTTCCATTATATCCTTCCTGAGCACCGGTGCCCAAAACTGGACACAGTACTCCATGTGCGGTCTAACTAGGGATTTGTACAGAGGCAGTATAATGCTCTCATCATGTGTATCCAGACCTCTTTTAATGCACCCCATGATCCTGTTTGCCTTGGCAGCTGCTGCCTGGCACTGGCTGCCCCAGGTAAGTTTATCATTAATTAGGATCCCCAAGTCCTTCTCCCTGTCAGATTTACCCAGTGGTTTCCCATTCAGTGTGGAATGGTGATATTGATTCCTTCTTCCCATGTGTATAACCTTACATTTATCATTGTTAAACCTCATCTGCCACCTTTCAGCCCAAGTTTCCAACTTATCCAGATCCATCTGTAGCAGAATACTATCTTCTCTTGTATTAACTGCTTTACATAGTTTTGTATCATCTGCAATTATCGATATTTTACTGTGTAAACCTTCTACCAGATCATTAATGAATATGTTGAAGAGAACAGGTCCCAATACCAACCCCTGCGGTACCCCACTGGTCACAGCAACCCAGTTAGAGACTATACCATTTATAACCACCCTCTGCTTTCTATCACGAAGCCAGTTACTAACCCATTTACACACATTTTCCCCCAGACCAAGCATTCTCATTTTGCGTACCAACCTCTTGTGTGGCACGGTATCAAACGCTTTGGAAAAATCGAGATATACCACGTCCAATGACTCACCGTGGTCCAGCCTATAGCTTACCTCTTCATAAAAACTGATTAGATTGGTTTGACAGGAGCGATTTCTCATAAACCCATGCTGATTTGGAGTTAAACAGTTATTCTCATTGAGATAATCCAGAATAACATCCCTCAGAAACTCTTCAAATATTTTACCAACAACAGAGGTTAGACTTACTGGCCTATAATTTCCAGGTTCACTTTTAGAGCCCTTTTTGAATATTGGCACCACATTTGCTATGCGCCAGTCCTGCGGAACAGACCCCGTCGCTATAGAGTCCCTAAAAATAAGAAATAATGGTTTATCTATTACATTACTTAGTTCTCTTAGTACTCGTGGGTGTATGCCATCCGTACCCTGAGATTTATCTATTTTAATCTCATTTAGCTGGTCTCGCACCTCTTCTTTGGTTAAATTGGTGACCCTTAATATAGGGTTTTCATTGTTTCTTGGGATTTCACCTAGCATTTCATTTTCCACCGTGTATACCGTGGAGAAGAAGGTGTTTAATATGTTAGCTTTTTCCTCGTCATCTACAACCATTCTTTCCTCACTATTTTTTAAGGGGCCTACATTTTTAGTTTTTATTCTTTTACTATTGATATAGTTGAAGAACAGTTTGGGATTAGTTTAAAGGTACCGTCACACTAGACGATATCGCTAGCGATCCGTGACGTTGCAGCGTCCTCGCTAGCGATATCGTCCAGTGTGACAGGCAGCAGCGATCAGGCCCCTGCTGTGCTGTCGCTGGTCGGGGAAGAAAGTCCAGAACTTTATTTGGTCGCTGGACTCCCCGCAGACATCGCTGAATCGGCGTGTGTGACACCGATTCAGCGATGTCTTCACTGGTAACCAGGGTAAACATCGGGCAACCAAGCGCAGGGCCGCGCTTAGTAACCCGATGTTTACCCTGGTTACCATCCTAAAAGTAAAAAAAAACAAACACTACATACTTACCTACCGCTGTCTGTCCTCCAGCGCTGTGCTCTGCTCTCCTCCTGCTCTGGTTGTAATATGAGGGGCCCTGGGCCTGTACCGCCGGCCACAAGACAGTCCCCCCCCCAGGTCAAACAGTGCTCTACGACTTGCAAAATTTTCTCTCACAGCTCCACCAATGTTTAGTCTATGCGCTCACATCCTTCAATGCCTGGCACTGTCAATACCATTGTATTGACATTTTTCTTATGTTAGGCCTTCGAAGCCTGTCTGCGGTCACTCCTTCCACTAGGCCTCCACTGACCTGTCTACTGCCGCCCGTGTTCCCCTGGAACCAATTTTAAATTGCCTACAGCCAGCCCAATTTATTATGTTAGGGCTTCGAAGCCTGTCTGCGGTCCCTCCTTCCACTAGGCCTCCACTGACCTGTCTACTGCCGCCCGTGTTCCCCTGGAACCAATTTTAAATTGCCTACAGCCAGCCCAATTTATTATGTTAGGGCTTCGAAGCCTGTCTGCGGTCCCTCCTTCCACTAGGCCTCCACTGACCTGTCTACTGCTGCCCGTGTTCCCCTGGAACCAATTTTAAATTGCCTACAGCCAGCCCAATTTATTATGTTAGGGCTTCGAAGCCTGTCTGCGGTCCCTCCTTCCACTAGGCCTCCACTGACCTGTCTACTGCCGCCCGTGTTCCCCTGGAACCAATTTTAAATTGCCTACAGCCAGCCCAATTTATTATGTTAGGGCTTCGAAGCCTGTCTGCGGTCCCTCCTTCCACTAGACCTCCAGTGACCTGTCTACTGCCGCCCGTGTTCCCCTGGAACCAATTTTAAATTGCCTACAGCCCAATTTTTGTTATGTTAGGCCTTCGAAGCCTGTCTGCGGTCCCTCCTTCCACTAGGCCTCCACTGACCTGTCTACTGCTGCCCGTGTACCCCTTGAACCAACATCAGAAAATATAAAAATAAGTATTTTGCTTATAAAAAAGAAAATACTGGAGAGATATCAAATGCAGACATTTTAACATTAAAAACAAACACATACAACAAAAATCTGGTACAGTACTAAAAATGGCCACCAGCTACAATAACTTTCTCCTGCAAGTAGTTAACTGAAAGTTTTTTTCAATTTAAAACACAGATATGGCATCCACCGAGTGTTGTCCTGTCGCGTCTTCTTTATATTATTGCCAAGAAGATGCAAAACAATGAAAATAATAAAATCATTATTTACCAAAAAGATAGAGTAAGTCAAAACCACATTGCAAATAAACATTCATTACAAATAAAGAAGCAGGGCGCGTCCGAGGGTGAGTATATACCTAATAAGAATATAATCACCCTCGGACGCGCCCTGCTTCTTTCCGACAGCCTTCCTTCCTAAGAATCAGCCCTTCCGTGGTGTAGAGAGAGGGTTTGTTACACTCCAAGGTGTTCCCCAGGTTGCCTTTCCTGAGCTTCGATCTTCATGCTCTCGTTTAGTAGTTGTCGGAAAGTAGGCTGCATTAGGCCTACAAATTGGGTATGGGGTGGAGAGAGATGGTGTGTTACACTCCAAGGTGTTCCCCAGGTTTCCTTGCCATTGCTTCGGTCTTCCGACTCTCGTTTAGTAGTTGTAGAAAACTACACTGCATTAGGCCTACAAAATGGGTATCGGGTGGAGAGAGATGGTGTGTTACACTCCAAGGTGTTCCCCAGGTTTCCTTGCCATTGCTTCGGTCTTCCGTCTCTCGTTTAGTAGTTGTAGAAAACTACACTGCATTAGGCCTACAAAATGGGTATCGGGTGGAGAGAGATGGTGTGTTACACTCCAAGGTGTTCCCCAGGTTTCCTTGCCATTGCTTCGGTCTTCAGACTCTCGTTTAGTAGTTGTAGAAAACTACACTGCATTAGGCCTACAAATTGGGTATGGGGTGGAGAGAGATGGTGTGTTACACTCCAAGGTGTTCCCCAGGTTTCCTTGCCATTGCTTCGGTCTTCCGACTCTCGTTTAGTAGTTGTAGAAAACTACACTGCATTAGGCCTACAAAATGGGTATCGGGTGGAGAGAGATGGTGTGTTACACTCCAAGGTGTTCCCCAGGTTTCCTTGCCATTGCTTCGGTCTTCCGTCTCTCGTTTAGTAGTTGTAGAAAACTACACTGCATTAGGCCTACAAAATGGGTATCGGGTGGAGAGAGATGGTGTGTTACACTCCAAGGTGTTCCCCAGGTTTCCTTGCCATTGCTTCGGTCTTCAGACTCTCGTTTAGTAGTTGTAGAAAACTACACTGCATTAGGCCTACAAATTGGGTATGGGGTGGAGAGAGATGGTGTGTTACACTCCAAGGTGTTCCCCAGGTTTCCTTGCCATTGCTTCGGTCTTCCGACTCTCGTATAGTAGTTATAGAAAACTACACTGCATTAGGCCTACAAAATGGGTATCGGGTGGAGAGAGATGGTGTGTTACACTCCAAGGTGTTCCCCAGGTTTCCTTGCCATTGCTTCGGTCTTCCGACTCTCGTTTAGTAGTTGTAGAAAACTACACTGCATTAGGCCTACAAAATGGGTATGGGGTGGAGAGAGATGGTGTGTTCCACTCCAAGGTGTTCTCCAGGTTGCCTTTCCTGAGCTTCTATCTTCAGGCTCTCGTTAAATTGTGGTTAAATGGAACAACTGCATTTGGCGTACTAGTTGGTTTGGGGCCTACTAACAGTGTCTGCCGCTCCTTGCTGTTCTCCTGGTTTCCTGCCCTGAAATTCCATTTTCAGGTGCTCGTTAAGTAGTTGTTAATGTTAGACTGCATTTGGCCTACTAGTTGGGTTGGGGCCTACTATCGGTGTCTGCCACTCCTTGCTGTTCTCCTCCACTGAACAAAGCTGTGCCGCCTGTTTACTACGGTTGCCAATTTTGAACTGCATTTCGACTACTTACTGATTTGGGCCTACTCTCTGTGTCAGCCTCTCATTCCAGTTGTCCTCCACTGCAATGCCCCCTGGTTATTCCTGTGTTACCAATTTTGAACTGCATTTAGCCAACTTTATTCTTTGGGCCTATATCTGTGTTTCCTCCTCATCCTGCCCATTGCCCAGCCAGTGATAGATGAGTCTGCTGGTACATTGACCCATAACGCAACATTCCCCGTGCACGCTACACAACAACATTGTGACCCTGCTGAAAGTCAGGTTGCTCTTCCCGCATACCATACCACCTTACACGGGGACAAAGAGGAAGGTGCAGATGAAAGTGCAGGTTCCTTCATCAGGTGGGGGGAGGAATACTAGTTGGCGACGTCACTGGCACAGGGCCTCTCATAGTACGCAAAAGTGTTGCTGCCGGTGGGAGGCGCCCCCGCCGTGCAAACACACCGCTGTACTTTGAGGGGCCCTGTGCCAGTGCCAATGCCAACGAGTGGGCCCCCCCTGCTTGCTCAGGTTCACAGCACTTGCAAAGTTGAAATACTTACCTCTCCCTGCTCCACTGCCGTGACGTGGTCCAGATTTCCTGGGCCCACTAATTACTTGAACCAGCCCTACCCCACACAACTTTAGCCAAATGACCCCCAATTTCAAATGCCTTCCAATTATTATAAGGTAAATTACACTTGACAAGCTTCATTAAGAAGAATGGATGGTTTTGACATTAAAATGGGCACTCTAGGTGTTTTCCTGGCCCCCACTCACTGCCGACTATGCTGCCCCATTGACTTGCATTGGGTTTCGTGTTTCGGTCGATCCCGACTTTACGTCATAATCGGCCGATTTCACTCGACCCGACTTTTGAGATAGTCGGGTTTCGCGAAACCCGGCTCGACTCTAAAAAGGTCAAGGTCGCTCAACTCTAGTGGCTACTATTGGCATGTAGGATGGTGTTACCTCTCAGTGGCTTATGATATGTCCTAGTTATAATACTCTTATCAACATGTCCCTTGTACAATTGGTTTTTACAATTATATGAAAAAACGGTTTATTTTTAAGGAGCTGGAACTCAACCCCCTTTTTTGTCTCCAAATAATAAAGTAGGCTAAATGCAGTTCAAAATTGGTAACAGGACTAAACAGGTGGCATAGCTTTCTTCAGTGAAAGACAACTGTAATGAGTGGCGCAGGCACAGTTAGTAGGCCCAAATACAAAAGTAGGCTAAAAGCAGTTTAAAATTGGTAACAGGACTAAACAGGTGGCATAGCTTTGTTCAGTGGAGGACAACTGTAATGAGTGGCACAGACACAGTTAGTAGGCCAAAAATAAAAAAGTAGGCTAAAAGCAGTTTAAAATTGGTAACAGGACTAAACAGGCGGCATTGCTTTGTTCAGTGGAGGACAACTGTAATGAGTGGCACAGGCACAGTTTGTAGGCCCAAAATAAAAAAGTAGGCTAAATGCTGTTCAAAATTGGTAACAGGACTAAACAGGCGACATTTGTCATGATCCCAATGGCAGGGGATCACAAAAGGACAAGCACACAAAAAACAGAACAAGCTCTAGGGTGATGGAAACTTAGCTGACCGCGATCCTGAACCTAATTCACAACACTAGCAGTAGCCGGGGAACGTGCCTACGATGATTCTAGACGTCTCGCGCCAGCCGAAGGACTAGCTTCCCCTATTAGAAGAAACAAAGACCTCTCTTGCCTCCAGAGAAACACCCCACAGAAATAGCAGCCCCCCACATGTAATGACGGTGAAATGAGAGGAAAGCACATACGTAGTAATGAAAACAGATTCAGCAAAATGAGGCCCGCTAAAACTAGATAGCAGAGGATACAAAAGTGAACTGCGCGGTCAGCGAAAAACCCTACAAAAAACCATCCTGAAATTACCTGAACTCATGTGCCAACTCATGGAACATGAGGAGTAATATCAGCCCACTAGAGCAACCAGCAACAAGGAATCACATAACTGCAAGCTGGACTAAAGCAAAACGTGGAACAGGAAAATCAAAAACTTAGCTTGTCCTGAAGATTACTGAAGCGGAAAGCAGAGGTAACAAGACACACTGATTACATTGATCGCCGGCCAGGAAATGACAAGAAAGCCAGGTTAAATAGGAAACTCCCATATCCTGATAGAACAGGTGGACACCAGAGACTGCAGAGAACACAAGTCACCCAGTACCATCTGTAACCACCAGAGGGAGCCCAAAAACAGAATCCACAACAGTACCCCCCCCTTGAGGAGGGGTCACCGAACCCTCACGAGAACCACCAGGGCGACCAGGATGAGCCCTATGAAATGCACGGACCAAATCAGCAGCATGAACATCAGAGGCAACCACCCAAGAATTATCCTCCTGACCATAACCCTTCCACTTGACCAAATACTGAAGTTTCCGTCTGGAAACACGAGAATCCAAGATCTTCTCCACAACATACTCCAATTCTCCCTCCACCAGCACCGGAGCAGGAGGCTCAAGCGAAGGAACAACAGGTACCTCATACTTCCGCAACAACGACCGATGGAACACATTATGAATAGCAAACGATGCCGGGAGATCCAAACGAAACGACACAGGGTTAAGAATTTCCAAGATCCTATAGGGACCGATGAACCGAGGCTTGAACTTAGGAGAAGAGACTTTCATAGGAACAAAACGAGAAGACAACCACACCAAGTCCCCAACACGAAGTCGAGGACCCACGCGGCGACGGCTATTAGCAAACTGCTGAGCCCTCTCCTGGGACAACTTCAAATTGTCCACCACATGACTCCAAATCTGATGCAACCTATCCACCACCATGTCCATTCCAGGACAATCAGAAGGCTCCACCTGACCAGAGGAAAAACGAGGATGAAACCCCGAATTACAAAAGAAAGGAGAAACCAAGGTAGCAGAACTAGCCCGATTATTAAGGGCAAATTCGGCAAGCGGCAAAAAGGTAACCCAGTCATCTTGATCAGCAGAAACAAAACACCTCAAATAAGATTCCAAGGTCTGATTAGTTCGTTCCGTCTGGCCATTCGTCTGAGGATGGAATGCAGACGAAAAGGACAAATCAATGCCCATCTTAGCACAGAACGTCCGCCAAAATCTAGACACAAACTGGGATCCCCTGTCAGAAACAATGTTCTCCGGAATCCCATGCAAACGAACCACGTTCTGAAAAAACAGAGGGACCAACTCAGAGGAGGAAGGCAACTTAGGCAAGGGTACCAGATGAACCATCTTAGAAAAGCGGTCACACACAACCCAGATGACGGACATTTTTTGAGAGACAGGGAGATCCGAAATAAAGTCCATGGAAATGTGCGTCCAAGGCCTCTTCGGGATAGGCAGAGGTGACAAAAATCCACTGGCCCGAGAACAGCAAGGCTTAGCCCAAGCGCAAACCCCACAAGACTGCACAAAAGAACGCACATCCCTCGACAAGGAAGGCCACCAAAAAGACCTGGCCACCAAGTCTCTAGTACCAAATATTCCAGGATGACCTGCCAACGCAGAAGAATGGACCTCGGAGATGACTCTACTGGTCCAATTATCCGGAACAAACAGTCTTTCAGGCGGACAACGATCAGGTTTATCCGCCTGAAACTCCTGCAAAGCACGTCGCAAGTCTGGGAAGACAGCCGACAAAATCACCCCATCCCTAAGGATACCAATGGGCTCAGAATTTCCAGGGGAATCAGGCACAAAACTCCTAGAAAGAGCATCCGCCTTCACATTCTTTGAACCTGGCAGGTATGAAACCACAAAATCGAAATGGGAGAAAAACAGTGACCAACGAGCCTGTCTAGGATTCAGACGCTTGGCAGACTCAAGGTAAATCAGATTTTTGTGATCAGTCAAGACCACCACACGATGTCTAGCACCCTCAAGCCAATGACGCCACTCCTCAAATGCCCACTTCATGGCCAAAAGCTCCCGATTACAAACATCATAATTCCGCTCAGTGGGCGAAAACTTTCTAGAAAAGAACGCACATGGCTTCATCACCGAGCAATCGGAGCTTTTCTGTGACAAAACCGCCCCCGCTCCAATCTCAGAAGCATCAACCTCAACCTGAAAAGGAAGCGAAACATCTGGCTGACGCAACACAGGAGCAGAAGAAAACCGGCGCTTAAGTTCCTGAAAGGCCTCCACAGCCGCAGGAGACCAATCAGCAACATCAGCACCCTTCTTAGTCAGATCCGTCAAAGGCTTAACAACACTAGAAAAATTAGTTATGAAACGACGATAGAAATTAGCAAAGCCCAAGAACTTCTGTAGACTCTTAAGAGATGTAGGCTGCGTCCAGTCACAAATAGCTTGAACCTTGACGGGATCCATCTCAATAGTAGAAGGGGAAAAAATATACCCCAAAAAAGAAATCTTCTGGACTCCAAAGAGACACTTTGAACCTTTTACAAACAAAGAATTGGCCCGCAGGACCTGAAACACCTTCCTGACCTGCTGAACATGGGACTCCCAGTCATCAGAAAAAACTAAAACATCATCCAAATACACAATCATAAATTTATCCAGATATTCACGGAAAATATCGTGCATAAAGGACTGGAAGACAGAAGGAGCATTAGAAAGTCCAAAAGGCATCACCAAATACTCAAAATGGCCCTCAGGCGTATTAAATGCGGTTTTCCACTCATCACCCTGCTTAATCCGCACAAGATTATACGCACCCCGAAGATCAATCTTAGTGAACCATTTAGCCCCCTTAATGCGAGCGAACAAATCAGTCAACAATGGCAAAGGATACTGATATTTGACCGTAATCTTATTCAAAAGACGGTAATCTATACAAGGCCTCAAGGAACCATCTTTTTTGGCCACGAAAAAAAAACCTGCTCCCAAAGGAGACGAAGATGGACGGATATGTCCCTTTTCCAAGGACTCTTTAACATAATCCCGCATAGCAGTATGCTCTGGCCCTGACAGATTGAACAAACGACCTTTAGGAAATTTACTGCCAGGAATCAAATCTATAGCACAATCGCAATCCCTGTGAGGAGGAAGCGAATTGAGTTTAGGCTCCTCAAAAACATCCCGATAGTCAGACAAAAATACAGGAACCTCAGAAGGAGTAGATGAAGCGATAGAAATCGGAGGTGCATCATCATGAACCCCCTGACATCCCCAGCTTAACACAGACACCGTTCTCCAGTCCAAGACTGGGTTATGAGTTTGTAACCATGGCAGACCAAGCACTAAGGCTACGTTCACATTAGCGTTCTGCGTTTTTTTGGGTGCGTTTTTCGACACGTGCGTCGTTTCCGACGCTAGCGTCGGACGCAAGAAAATGCAACAAGTTGCATTTTTCGTGCGTCCGATTTTCGTCAAAAAACGACGCACGCGTCGCAAAACGCAGCGTTTTTGCGCGAGTTTTGCGCGCGTTTTTTGTGCGTCGTGCGTTGCGTCGCCGACGCACCGGCGCGCAACGCTAATGTGACCGTAGCCTAAGACATCATGTAAATTATACAGTACCAGGAAGCGAATCACCTCCTGATGAACGGGAGTCATACGCATGGTCACGTGTGTCCAGTACTGAGGTTTATTCATAGCCAAAGGTGTAGAGTCAATTCCTTTCAAAGGAATAGGGACTTCCAGAGGCTCCAGACTAAACCCACAGCGGTTGGCAAATGACCAATCCATAAGACTCAGGGCAGCGCCTGAATCCACATAGGCATCGACGGAAATGGCTGATAATGAACAAATCAGAGTCACAGACAGAATGAACTTAGACTGTAAAGTACTAATGGCAACAGACTTATCAACCTTTTTTGTGCGTTTAGAGCATGCTGATATAACATGAGCTGAATCACCACAATAAAAACACAACCCATTTTTCCGCCTATAGTTTTGCCGTTCACTTCTGGGCTGAATTCTATCACATTGCATTGTCTCAAGTGCCTGTTCAGAAGACACCGCCAAATGGTGCACAGGTTTGCGCTCCCGTAAACGCCGATCAATCTGAATAGCCATAGTCATAGACTCATTCAGACCTGTAGGCGCAGGGAACCCCACCATAACATCTTTAATGGCCTCAGAAAGGCCATCTCTGAATCTTGCAGCCAGGGCGCACTCATTCCACTGAGTAAGCACCGACCATTTCCGAAATTTCTGACAATATAATTCTGCTTCATCTTGCCCCTGAGAGAGAGCCAATAAAGCTTTTTCAGCCTGAATCTCTAGGTTAGGTTCCTCATAGAGCAAACCCAATGCCAGAAAAAACGCATCCACATTGAGCAACGCAGGATCCCCTGGTGCCAATGCAAATGCCCAATTCTGAGGGTCACCCCGCAGGAAAGATATTACAATCTTGACTTGCTGAGCAGGGTCTCCAGAGGAGCGAGATTTCAAAGAAAGAAACAACTTGCAATTGTTCCTAAAATTCAGAAAACGAGATCTATCTCCAGAAAAAAACTCTGGGATAGGAATTCTAGGTTCAGACATAGGAGCATATACAACAAAATCTTGTATATTTTGAACCTTAGCAGCAAGATTATTCAGGCTGGAAGCCAAACTCTGGACGTCCATGATAAACAGCTGAGGTCAGAGCCATTCAAGGATTAAGAGGAGGAAAGACGCAGCAAACTCTGAGGGAAGGTAAAAAAAAAAAAATTAAAAAAAAAAAAAAAACTTCCTCAGACAACTTTTCCTCCTACTTCAGCCAATATGATTACCACTTTTGGGCCGGCGATACTGTCATGATCCCAATGGCAGGGGATCACAAAAGGACAAGCACACAAAAAACAGAACAAGCTCTAGGGTGATGGAAACTGAGCTGACCGCGATCCTGAACCTAATTCACAACACTAGCAGTAGCCGGGGAACGTGCCTACGATGATTCTAGACGTCTCGCACCAGCCGAAGGACTAGCTTCCCCTATTAGAAGAAACAAAGACCTCTCTTGCCTCCAGAGAAACACCCCACAGATATAGCAGCCCCCCACATGTAATGACGGTGAAATGAGAGGAAAGCACATACGTAGTAATGAAAACAGATTCAGCAAAATGAGGCCCGCTAAAACTAGATAGCAGAGGATACAAAAGTGAACTGCGCGGTCAGCGAAAAACCCTACAAAAAACCATCCTGAAATTACCTGAACTCATGTGCCAACTCATGGAACATGAGGAGTAATATCAGCCCACTAGAGCAACCAGCAACAAGGAATCACATAACTGCAAGCTGGACTAAAACAAAAATAAAGCAAAACGTGGAACAGGAAAATCAAAAACTTAGCTTGTCCTGAAGATTACTGAAGCGGAAAGCAGAGGTAACAAGACACACTGATTACATTGATCGCTGGCCAGGAAATGACAAGAAAGCCAGGTTAAATAGGAAACTCCCATATCCTGATAGAACAGGTGGACACCAGAGACCGCAGAGAACACAAGTCACCCAGTACCATCTGTAACCACCAGAGGGAGCCCAAAAACAGAATCCACAACAGGCATTGCTTTGTTCAGTGGAGGACAACTGTAATGAGTGGCGCAGACACAGTTAGTAGGTCCAAATACAAAAGTAGGCTAAATGCAGCTAAAAATTGGTAACAGGACTAAACAGGCGGCATAGCTAGGTACTGGGGTGGGCTCCTCTGCTGAGTAGCAGACAGTGGTAGTAGGCATAAAGTATTAACTGGTCTAAATGGAGGCCAGGGCCCCTGCATATTTTAACTATCTATCATTTTAACAAATTTGTATTGGCAGTGCCATTGAAGGATTTAACAGCACAGACTACACAGTGGTGGAGCAGGGAAAGGTAAGTATTGCGCGTGGTAGAGCACTGTCCAGGCAAACGGCACTCACACGGTGTTATGACCTGGTGCTTAAGAGGCCACACTGATATGACCTGGTGGCTAAAATGCAACATGGAACGAGCTCTGAGAAGGTGGTATCTCTACTGACCGCAGTCCCTAATCCTAACAACACAACTAGAAATAGCCGTGGGATGTTCCTGACACTCCCTAGACACCTCGTCACAGCCTCAGATATAGCTACCCCTAAAGAAGGAAATAGAAAGCTATCTTGCCTCAGAGAAACCCCCAAAAGGAAAGATAGCCCCCCACAAATATTGACTGTGAAAGGAGAGGGAAATGACGAACTCCGAAGTGAAATTAGAATTAGCAAAGGGAGGCCAAAACTAAACTAGATAGACAGAGAGCAAAGGATACTGTGCGGTCAGTATTAAAAACTTCAAAATCCACGCAGAGTTTACAAAAATGAACTCCACACCGACTCACGGTGTGGAGGGGCAAATCTGCTTCCCAGAGCTTCCAGCTAGCCTGAATAAGACATAGTGACAAGCTGGACAAAAGAGACAAAATGAAAAAGCAATAGAGTCCAAACAAATGGACAAACAAAACTAGCAAAACTTATCTTTTGCAGACAAGGACTGGCCATATGAGAAATCCAAGGGAAGAATCAAATCCAACCAAGAACATTGACAGCAGGCAAGGACTAAAGCCCAGAGCAGGTTTAAATAACAAACCCTGGCAAGGCGATTAGTGAAGGCAGCTGCTACAGCCACCTAACGAGCAGCAGTTCCACTCGAAACCACCAGAGGGAGCCCAAGGGCAGAACTCGCAAAAATACCATTAGCAACCACAGGAGGGAGCTCCAGAACGGAACTCACAACAGTACCCCCCCTTGAGGAGGGGTCACCGAACCCTCACCAGAGCTCCCAGGCCGATCAGGACGAGCCAAATCGAAAGCATGAACCAAATCGGGAGCATGAACATCGGAGGCAACATCCCAAGAATTATCCTCCTGGCCATAACCCTTCCACTTGACCAGATACTGAAGCTTCCGCCTCGAAAAACGAGAATCCAAAATCTTCTCTACCACATATTCCAATTCCCCCTCAACCAACACCGGAGCAGGAGGATCAACGGAGGGAACCTGTTGTGAATTCTGTGGCCAAGCTCCCTCCTGTGGTCGAGAGTGGTACTTCGGCTGGTTCTGTCTATGAGCTTCCTTTGGTGGATGAGAGTGGTACTGCGGCTTCTGAGTTTCCTTCCTCAGGTGATGAGGTTAAGTCGTTAGGTGCTGCTCTATTTAACTCCACCTGGTGCTTTGATCCTGGCCTCCAGTCAATGTTCTAGTATTGGTCTTGCTTCCTCCTGGATCGTTCCTGTGGCCTGTCTATCCTGCATAAGCTAAGTTTTGCTTGTGTTATTTTTTGTTTGCTATTTTTTCTGTCCAGCTTGCTATATTGGTTTTTCTTGCTTGCTGGAAGCTCTGAGACGCAGAGGGAGCACCTCCGTACCGTTAGTTCGTGCGGAGGGTCTTTTTGCCCCTCTGCGTGGTTGTTTGTAGGTTTTTGTGTTGACCGCAAAGCTATCTTTCCTATCCTCGGTCTATTCAGTAAGTCGGGCCTCACTTTGCTAAATCTATTTCATCTCTGTGTTTGTATTTTCATCTTACTCACAGTCATTATATGTGGGGGGCTGCCTTTTCCTTTGGGGAATTTCTCTGAGGCAAGGTAGGCTTATTTTTCTATCTTCAGGGCTAGTTAGTTTCTCAGGCTGTGCCGAGTTGCATAGGGAGCGTTAGGCGCAATCCATGGCTACCTCTAGTGTGGTGTGTTAGGATTAGGGATTGCGGTCAGCAGAGTTTCCACGTCTCAGAGCTCGTCCTTTGTTTTTGGTAATTGTCAGGTCACTTTGTGTACTCTGAACTTCAATGTCCATTGTGGTTCTGAATTACCTGTTCATAACAGGAACCATAGGTACCACATATCTCCGCAACAAGGATCTATGGAACACATTATGAATGGAAAAGGAAGCTGGAAGGGCCAAACGAAAAGACACTGGATTGATAATTTCAGAAATCTTATAAGGCCCAATAATGCGAGGCTTGAACTTAGGGGAAGAAACCTTCATAGGAACATGACGAGAAGACAACCAGACCAAATCCCCAACACGAAGCCGGAGACCAACACACCGACGACGGTTAGCAAAACGCTGAGCCTTCTCCTGAGACAACGTCAAATTGTCCACCACATGAGTCCAAATTTGCTGCAACCTGTCCACCATGGAATCCACACCAGGACAGTCAGAAGGCTCAAGCTGCCCTGAAGAAAAACGAGGATGAAAACCAAAGTTACAAAAAAAGGCGAAACCAAGGTAGCCGAACTAGCCCGATTATTAAGGGCAAACTCGGCCAACGGCAAAAAGGTCACCCAATCATCCTGATCAGCAGACACGAAGCATCTCAAATAGGTTTCCAAGGTCTGATTGGTTCGCTCTGTTTGGCCATTTGTCTGAGGATGGAATGCAGAAGAAAAAGACAAATCAATGCCCATTCTAGCACAAAAGGACCGCCAAAACCTAGAAACGAACTGGGAACCTCTGTCAGACACAATATTCTCCGGAATACCATGCAAACGAACCACATGCTGAAAAAATAATGGAACCAAATCAGAAGAGGAAGGCAACTTAGGCAACGGCACCAAATGGACCATCTTAGAAAACCGGTCACAAACCACCCAGATGACAGACATCTTCTGAGAAACAGGAAGATCAGAAATAAAATCCATGGAAATATGCGTCCAGGGCCTCTCAGGAATAGGCAAAGGCAAAAGCAACCCGCTGGCACGGGAACAGCAAGGCTTAGTCCAAGCACAGGTTCCACAGGACTGCACAAACGAACGCACATCCCGCGACAAGGAAGGCCACCAAAAGGACCTAGCCACCAAATCTCTGGTACCGAAAATCCCAGGGTGACCAGCCAACACCGAACAATGGACCTCAGAAATTACCCTACTAGTCCATCTATCAGGAACAAACAATTTCCCCACAGGACAGCGGTCAGGTTTATCAGCCTGAAACTCCTGAAGTACCCGCCGCAAATCAGGGGAGATGGCAGAATGAATCACCCCCTCCTTGAGGATCCCAGTCGGCTCAAGAACTCCCAGAGAATCAGGCAAAAAACTCCTAGAAAGGGCATCAGCCTTCACATTCTTAGATCCAGGAATATACGAGACCACAAAATCAAAACGTGAGAAAAACAAAGACCACCGAGCCTGTCTAGGATTCAACCGCTTAGCAGACTCGAGGTAAATCAGATTCTTGTGATCAGTCAAGACCACCACGCGATGCTTGGCTCCCTCAAGCCAATGTCGCCACTCCTCAAATGCCCACTTCATAGCCAACAACTCCCGATTGCCGACATCATAATTACGCTCAGAAGACGAAAATTTTCTGGAGAAGAAGGCACAAGGTTTCATCAAAGAGCCATCAGAATTTCTCTGAGACAAAACGGCCCCTGCCCCAATCTCAGAAGCATCAACCTCAACCTGAAAAGGGAGAGAAACATCTGGCTGACGCAACACAGGGGCAGAAGTAAAACGACGTTTAAGCTCCTGAAAGGCCTCAACAGCCGCAGAGGACCAATTCACCACATCAGCGCCCTTCCTCGTCAAATCGGTCAGAGGCTTCACAACACTAGAAAAATTAGCAATAAAGCGACGATAAAAATTGGCAAAGCCCAAAAATTTCTGAAGGCTCTTTACAGATGTAGGTTGAGTCCAATCATGAATGGCCTGGACTTTAACAGGGTCCATTTCAATAGCCGAGGGAGAAAAAATGAAACCCAAAAAAGAAACCCTCTGAACTCCAAAGAGGCACTTAGACCCCTTCACAAACAACGCATTAGTACGAAGGACCTGAAGCACCATCCTAACCTGCTTCACATGAGACTCCCAATCATCGGAGAAAACCAAAATATCATCCAAATACACAATCATAAATTTATCCAGATAATTCCGGAAGATATCATGCATAAAGGACTGAAATACCGATGGAGCATTAGAGAGCCCGAATGGCATTACAAGATATTCAAAATGGCCTTCAGGCGTATTAAATGCTGTTTTCCATTCATCACCTTGTTTAATACGCACAAGATTATACGCCCCTCGGAGGTCGATTTTAGTAAACCAACTAGCACCCTTAATCCGAGCAAACAAATCAGAAAGCAAAGGTAACGGATACTGGAATTTGACAGTGATCTTATTGAGAAGGCGATAATCTATACAGGGTCTCAAGGAGCCATCCTTCTTGGCAACAAAAAAAAATCCCGCTCCCAACAGTGACGAAGACGGGCGAATATGCCCTTTCTCCAAGGACTCCTTTACATAACTCCACATAGCGGCATGCTCTGGCACAGACAGATTGAAAAGTCGGCCCTTAGGGAACTTACAGCCAGGAATCAAATTAATGGCACAATCGCAGTCCCTATGAGGAGGTGGGGAACTGGACTTGGGCTCATCAAATACATCCTGGAAATCCGACAAAAACTCAGGAACTTCAGAAGAAGGGGACGAGGAAATGGACATCAAAGGAATATCACTATGTATCCCCTGACAACCCCAACCAGTCACAGACATAGATCTCCAATCCAGCACTGGATTATGTACCTGTAACCATGGAAAACCCAGCACAACAACATCATGCAAATTATGCAACACCAAAAAACGAATATTTTCCTGATGTGCTGGAGCCATACACATGGTTAACTGTGTCCAGTACTGAGGTTTATTCCTGGCCAATGGCGTAGCATCAATCCTCCTTAAGGGAATAGGACTCTGCAAAGGTTCCAAGGAAAAACCACAGCGCTTGGCAAATTCTAAGTCCATTAAGTTCACGGCAGTGCCAGAATCCACAAATGCCATAACAGAAAAGGACGACCATGAGCAAATCAGGGTAACAGACAAGAGAAATTTAGGCTGCACAGTACTAATGGTAACAGAGCTAGGGACCCTCCTAGTACGCTTAGGGCAATCAAAAATAGCATGAGCTGAATCACCACAGTAAAAACACAGGCCATTCTGACGTCTGAATTCCTGCCGTTTTGCTCTAGTCAAAATCCTATCACATTGCATAGGCTCAGGACTTCGCTCAGAGGACACTGCCATATGGTGCACCGCCTTGCGCTCACGCAAGCGCAGATCAATCTGAATGGCTAGAGACATAGATTCGCTCAAACCCGTAGGCGTAGGAAAGCCCACCATAACATCTTTAAGGGTTTCAGAAAGACCTTTTCTGAAAATAGCAGCCAGCGCTTCTTCATTCCATTTAGTGAGCACAGACCATTTTCTAAATTTCTGGCAATATAACTCTGCCGCTTCCTGACCCTGACACAGGGCCAACAGTGTTTTCTCAGCATGCTCTACAGAGTTAGGTTCGTCATACAACAATCCGAGAGCCTGAAAGAATGCATCTACATTCAATAATGCCGGATTCCCTGTTTCAAGAGCAAATGCCCAGTCTTGAGGATCACCACGCAGTAAGGTTATGATGATTTTCACTTGCTGAATGGGATCACCAGAAGAACGGGGTTTCAATGCAAAAAACAATTTGCAGCTATTTTTAAAGTTCAAAAACTTGGATCTGTCCCCAAAAAACAAATCAGGAGTAGGAATTCTTGGCTCTAGAGCCGGAGTCTGAACAATATAATCTTGGATACTCTGGACTCTTGCAGCAAGTTGATCCACATGAGAAAACAAACCCTGAACCTCCATACCAGAGCATATATCCAGCACCACCCAGATATCCAGAGGAAAAAGAAGACAGAACAGAGCACAGAAAAAAAAAATGGTTCAGAACTCTTTTTTTTCCTTCTTTTGAGATGCATTCAATTCATTCCTGGCCTGCTGTACTGTTATGACCTGGTGGTTAAGAGGCCACACTGATATGACCTAGTGGCTAAAACGCAACATGGAACGAGCTCTGAGAAGGTGGTATCTCTACTGACCGCAGTCCCTAATCCTAACAACACAACTAGAAATAGCCGTGGGATGTTCCTGACACTCCCTAGACACCTCGTCACAGCCTCAGATATAGCTACCCCTAAAGAAGGAAATAGAAAGCTATCTTGCCTCAGAGAAGCCCCCAAAAGGAAAGATAGCCCCCCACAAATATTGACTGTGAAAGGAGAGGGAAATGACAAACTCAGAAATGAAATTAGAATTAGCAAAGGGAGGCCAAAACTAACTAGATAGACAGAGAGCAAAGGATACTGTGCGGTCAGTATTAAAAACTACAAAATCCACACAGAGTTTACAAAAATGAACTCCACACCGACTCACGGTGTGGAGGGGCAAATCTGCTTCCCAGAGTTTCCAGCTAGCCTGAATAAGACATAGTGACAAGCTGGACAGAAGAGACAAAATGCAAAGCAATAGAGTCCAAACAAATGGACAAACAAAACTAGCAAAACTTATCTTTTGCAGACAAGGACTGGCCATATGAGAAATCCAAGTTAAGAATCAAATCCAACCAAGAACATTGACAGCAGGAAAGGACTAAAGCCCAGAGCAGGTTTAAATAACAAACCCAGGCAAGGCGATTAGTGAAGGCAGCTGCTACAGGCACCTAAACGGAGCAGCAGTTCCACTCGAAACCACCAGAGGGAGCCCAAGGGCAGAACTCGCAAAAATACCATTAGCAACCACAGGGGGGAGCTCCAGAACGGAACTCACAACACACGGGTTCTTGAGCCAGGTGGTGACCACGGCCCTGTGGGGGGAGTCAGCCCATTTAGGGAGGTATAAAAATGGCCTATGGTGGACATTCAGCAGTTGCAAATGGCGGAATTGGAGAAGTCAGTAAGAGGAGGCCAAAAGCAAGACATTTTTCAGGCAAGCTACGTGTCAGCAGGAGAAGGTGGGGCAAAATAATTTGAAATCCATGATTGGTTCATTTTAATAAAGGTTAGATCATCAACATTCTGGGTAGCAAGACGAGTCCTTTTTTCGGTCAGTATTGAACCAGCAGCACTGAAGACTTTTTCTGACAGCACACTAGAAGTAGGGCAAGCTAGCTCCTGTAATTCACATTCTGCCAATTCAGGTCAGGTGGGATATGGGGTAATGAAGGGTTAATGTCACCTTGCTATTGTAAGGTGACATTAAGCCAGATTAATAATGGAGAGGCGTCAATCACTGTCATGCCCTTCTCTAAGATGGTGGGGATCGAGACCTATGTCATCACGCTGCCCACACTCTGCGTCCTCCTTCATTGGCTGAAAAATGGCGCTGAAAGCATCATACGAAACACGACTTTGGCGCGAAGATCGCCGACCTCATGGCCGATCCCACACTAGGATCGGGTTGTGTTGCATAAAACCCGACTTTGCCAAAAGTCGGCGATTTTTGAATTTGTCCGATCCGTTTCGCTCAACCCTTCTCTCCATTATTAACCTGGCTTAATGTCACCTTACAATAGCAAGGTGACATTAACCCTTCATTACCCCATATCCCACCGCTACAGGGGAGTGGGAAGAGAGAGGCTAAGTGCCAGAATAGGCGCATCTTACAGATGTGCCTTTTCTGGGGTGGCTGGGGGCAGATGTTTTTAGCCAGGGGGGGGCAATAACCATGGTCCCTCTCTAGGCTATTAATATCTGCCCTCAGTCACTGGCTTTCCCACTCTGGCGGAGAAAATTGCGCGGGAGCCCACGCCAATTTTTTCCGGGATTTAACCCTTTAATTTAATAGCTAGAGACCCCAAATTTGACACAAAGACACTTCTTACATTATTAAAGAGGAATATGTAATAAAAGAAGGGATATGAGATGGTTTACTGTATGTAAACCATGTCTCATATCCTGTCGGGTTTGTGAAAGAGATAGGAAAAGCCGACAATTGAATTATTGGCTTTTCTGCCACCTAGCGCTGAATTAAATATACAGTATATATATATATATATATATATATATATATATATATATATATATATATATATATATACAGTCATGGCCAAAAGTATTGACACCCCTGCAATTCTGTCAGATAATACTCATCTTCTTCCTGAAAATGATTGCAATCACAAATTCTTTGGTATTATTATCTTCATTTAATTTGTCTTAAATGAAAAAACACAAAAGAGACTGAAGCAAAAAGCAAAACATTGATCATTTCACACAAAACTCCCAAAATGGGCCAGACAAAAGTATTGGCACCCTCAGCCTAATACTTGGTTGCACAACCTTTAGCCAAAATAACTGCGACCAACCACTTCCGGTAACCATCAATGAGTTTCTTGCAATGCTCTGCTGGAATTTTAGACCATTCTTCTTTGGCAAACTGCTCCAGGTCCCTGATATTTGAAGGGTGCCTTCTCCAAACTGCCATTTTTAGATCTCTCCACAGGTGTTCTATGGGATTCAGGTCTAGACTCATTGCTGGCCACCTTAGAAGTCTCCAGTGCTTTCTCTCAAACCATTTTCTAGTGCTTTTTGAAGTGTGTTTTGGGTCATTGTCCTCCTGGAAGACCCATGACCTCTGAGGGAGACCCAGCTTTCTCACACTGGGCCCTACATTATGCTGCAAAATTTGTTGGTAGTCTTCAGACTTCATAATGCCATGCACACGGTCAAGCAGTCCAGTGCCAGAGGCAGCAAAGCAACCCCAAAACATCAGGGAACCTCCGCCATGTTTGACTGTAGGGAGCGTGTTCTTTTCTTTGAATGCCTCTTTTTTTCTCCTGTAAACTCTATGTTGATGCCTTTGCCCAAAAAGCTCTACTTTTGTCTCATCTGACCAGAGAACATTCTTCCAAAACGTTTTAGGCTTTTTCAGGTAAGTTTTTGGCAAACTCCAGCCTGGCTTTTTTATGTCTCAGGGTAAGAAGTGGGGTCTTCCTGGGTCTCCTACCATACAGTCCCTTTTCATTCAGACGCCGACAGATAGTACGGGTTGACAATGTTGTACCCTCGGACTGCAGGGCAGCTTGAACTTGTTTGGATGTTAGTCTAGTTTCTTTATCCAACATCCGCACAATCTTGCGTTGAAATCTCTTGTAAATTTTTCTTTTCCATCCACATCTAGGGAGGTTAGCCACAGTGCCATGGGCTTTAAACTTCTTGATGACACTGCGAATGGTAGACACAGGAACATTCAGGTCTTTGGAGATGGACTTGTAGCCTTGAGATTGCTCATGCTTCCTCACAATTTGGTTTCTCAAGTCCTCAGACAGTTCTTTGGTCTTCTTTCTTTTCTCCATGCTCAACGTGGTACACACAAGGACACAGGACAGAGGTTGAGTCAACTTTAATCCATGTCAACAGGCTGCAAGTGTGATTTAGTTATTGTCAACACCTGTTAGGTGCCACAGGTAAGTTACAGGTGCTGTTAATTACACAAATTAGAGAAGCATCACATGATTTTTCGAACAGTGCCAATACTTTTGTCCACCCCCTTTTTTATGTTTGGTGTGCAATTATATCCAATTTGGCTTTAGGACAATACTTTTTGTGTTTTTTTCATTTAAGGCAAATTAAATGAAGATAATAATAACAAAGAATTTGTGTTTGCAATCATTTTCAGGAAGAAACGGAGTATTATCTGACAGAATTGCAGGGGTGACAATACTTTTGGCCATGACTGTATATATATATCTATATATATATAGATATATATATATTGTAGCGATTTCACTCACTCAGCTGCGACGGCTGACACTCAGGAGATGTGTTCCTTTAAAGTTCACTGGGTTTATTGCTTCATAAACCATGTGGCAAAACAACAGAAAGCAAAATAGCCTTTGGTTCAGGCAAAGGAAAACAAGTGTCCAGTTCATCCGGCTCAGTCCTGAAGCCGAACACACTCAGGAGGGTTTCACCTCCACACATATCTGCTGTGTAAAGGATTAGCCAGTCTTATATAGGACTAACCACACCCAGTAATCTATCACATGATTAGCCATGTGGTCTGACATCACCACAGGTCCTGAAACACAAACATATGGTTATATAAAACAACGCAATATTCCGGGCTACATTACAGCAACAAGGCACTTATGTGGCACATACCTCCCATCGACTACACACCCTTTAGCCATGCTACATACCTCCCCCCTCTGCCTAAAGCCGTGGGGCTTGGCACTTTCTCCCACTAAACAAGGGATTCTTGATAGGGCATCCGCATTACCGTGCAGCTTTCCGGCCCGATGTTCCACATGGAAACTGAAGTCCTGCAGGGATAAGAACCAACGGGTGACCCTAGCATTTCTACCCTTCGTTTCCCTCATCCACCTAAGTGGGGCATGGTCGGATATCAGTCTAAACTTACGTCCCAGCAGATAGTACCGTAATGTGTCCACTGCCCATTTTATGGCCAAGCACTCCTTCTCAACGACTGAGTAGTTCTTTTCAGATGAGGACAGCTTCCTACTCAGATAGAGAACAGGATGCTCCTCCCCATGTAGTTCTTGGGAAAGGACTGCTCCCACCCCAACATCTGAGGCATCTGTCTGAAGAATAAACTCTTTCTTGAAGTTTGGGGCCATCAGAACGGGTTGCTTACACAAAGCGTTTTTCATTTCTTGGAAGGCTGACTCTGTTTCTTCGGACCACTTAACCATTACTGGTTTTGTCCCTTTTAGCAGGTCAGTCAGAGGCGCAGCCATCGTGGCGAAGTTTGGGATGAACCTCCTGTAATATCCCATGATTCCCAGGAAGGCTTTAACTTGCTTCTTGGAAACTGGTTTTGGCCACGTTTGAATTGCCTCCACTTTACTGATTTGGGGTTTTATTTCTCCGTGACCCACTATGTATCCAAGGTACTTAGCTTCTTCTTTACCCAAGGCACACTTCTTTGGGTTTATAGTAAATCCGGCCTCTCTTATAGCATCCAACACCGCTTGGACTTTCTCCAGATGACTCTCCCAGTCCGGGCTAAAGATGACGATATCATCTAGGTACGCAGCAGCGTAGGCCTTATGGGGTGCAAGAACTCTATCCATAGCCCTCTGGAAGGTCGCCGGAGCTCCCTGTAGGCCAAACGGCATCCGGGCATACTGGAAGCATCCATCAGGTGTCGAAAAGGCTGTCTTCTCCTTGGCTTCCTGCGCCATGGGGATCTGCCAATACCCCTTTGTCAGATCCAAGGTGGATATATATCTGGCGTGCCCAAGCCTTTCGATGAGCTCATCAATACGGGGCATGGGATAAGAGTCGAACTTGGAGACCTCATTCAACTTCCGATAGTCGTTGCAAAACCTCCACTCTCCATCAGGTTTTGGGACCAGGACAATTGGACTTGACCAACCGCTCTTGGATTCCTCAATGACTCCAAGCCTCAACATACGCTCCACTTCCTTGGAGATAACTTCTCGACGAGCCTCAGGAATACGATAAGGTTTCACATTCACCCGCACATGGGGCTCTGTTAGGACCTCGTGCTCTATGACCTTCGTGTATCCTGGCAATTCTGAAAACAGGTCCCTGTTTTTCTGGAGTAACTCCCGGCACTGCTGTTTCTGGGTTTTCGATAGCGTCTCTGCTATAGTAACCGCTCCAACCTCACCTTCTGGGTTGCTTAACAATGACGGAGTAACTGTCGGCTCTCTATCTTGCCATGGCTTGATGAGGTTGACATGGTAAACTTGGAATGGTTTCCGTCTTCCTGGTTGGTGAATTTTATAATTTACCTCACCAAGTTTCTTGAAAACCTCATATGGCCCTTGCCATTTGGCCAAGAACTTGCTTTCCACCGTTGGAACTAACACCAGAACTCGGTCTCCCGAATTGAACTGCCTCACTCTTGCAGACCGGTTGTAGACCCTGGCTTGAGCTTCTTGTGCTTGGAGAAGGTGTTCTTTCACGATAGGCATCACCTTTGCAATCCTCTGCTGCATCAGGGCCACATGCTCAATGACGCTTCTGTGGGGCGTGACTTCGGCTTCCCAGGTTTCCTTGGCTATATCCAGGAGTCCTCGTGGATGTCGGCCATATAGAAGCTCAAACGGTGAGAACCCTGTGGAGGCCTGTGGAACTTCACGAATGGAAAACATCAGATAGGGTAAGAGACAATCCCAGTCTCTACCGTCTTTCTCTATAGCTTTTCTCAGCATGCTCTTTAGAGTCTTGTTAAACCTCTCAACAAGACCATCTGACTGGGGATGGTACACCGAGGTCCTCAACTGGGAGATCTTCAGGGCTTTGCATAACTCCCTCATCACCTTGCTCATGAAAGGTGTACCCTGGTCAGTCAGGATCTCCTTTGGCAGACCTGTCCGGGAAAAGACATGGACCAACTCGCGGGCTATGCTCTTTGAGGAAGAATTCCTCAAGGGAATTGCCTCAGGATAGCGTGTGGCATAGTCCAGGATGACTAATATATACTGATGGCCCCGAGCTGATTTAACTAAGGGACCGACCAAGTCCATGGCAATTCTCTCGAACGGTACCTCAATAATGGGCAGTGGCACAAGGGGGTTCCGGAAATGAGGAGTAGGAGCAGTTAGCTGACATGTAGGGCAGGACCTGCAATAGTTCACTATTTCCCGGTGACACCCAGGCCAATAGAACCTCTGCACAACCCGTTCCTGCGTTTTTTCCACCCCTAGGTGTCCACCCAAGATGTGTGAATGGGCCATGTCCAACACTTTCCGTCTATACGGACCCGGCACTATCAACTGCTCTACCAACTCCTCCCTTATTTTCGTGACCCGGTACAACAATTCCCCCCTCAACAGAAAATGGGGAAATCTTTTGTCTGCCCCCGGCTCCTGTACCACCCCATCAATAACTGTGACATTATTAAAGGCTTCCCTCAGAGTGGGGTCCCTATGTTGGGCAGTCCCAAAATTTTCACCGGTAACCTCTAACTCCAGAATGTCAGATGTAGGGGATACTTCCTCCTCATCCCCAACCAGAACACAAAAAGGAAAGCTGTCTGCCTCTGGGTGTGGCGATACCGTTCCAGGGTTCACTGGTTCCCTGCCAGGGAGCTCAGAACCCTTTCCCCACAAATCCCAAAACAAACAGAAATCCCGGCCAATAATTATAGGGTGCAACAAGTCCTGAACTACGCCGACTATGTGGGATTCAGTGCCACATGCCGTTTCAATGTCCACCCTGGCCATAGGGTAGTCCTTTGCATCACCATGTATGCATCGCACTCCGACCTTCTTTCCTGGGAGCAGATGAAGAGGAAAAGTGGCCCTCACCAGGGTCACTAGGCTCCCCGAGTCTAACAGTGCCGTTACTGCTCGACCGTTCACCTTTACGGGACACGCTTGAGGTCCCTCGTTGGATGGAGAGCTCACACTACAGACTGGATACGCATAGTATGAACAACGGCTTCCCATGCTGCAGTCCATCTGCTCAGTGGCTTGGGAACAACGGGCAGCTATATGTCCTGGCTTGTGGCACCTCCAACAAATAACATCACCCGTGGGGACCTTGGGCGGGCCCTTTGTGACCTTGGACGCACCACCCCTTTTTGGGACTCAGCTGCCCTCTGGGACCCCCAGTACGGCATGGGCTGCCTCCCGAAGGAGCCTTCCAACCCTTGGTATCTCTCAACCAGTCCGATCAGCTCGTCGGCATTCTGGGGATCACCCTGGGCAACCCAAGACTGTATAGGCCTCGGGAGGGAATGGACAAACCGATCCATCATCACCCGTTCTACCATCTGTGCAGGCGCAGAGGTCTCTGGCTGCAGCCATTTCTGGACCAGGTGCAACAGATCAAACATTTGGGAACGAGGTGGTTTGTCCCGGTGATAGCCCCAGGAGTGAACTCGCTGTGCCCTGACAGTCAGTGTCACCCCCAGACGTGCGAGAATCTCGGCTTTCAATTTGTGATACTCTTTGGCATCCTGCAAGGTCAAATCATAGTACGCCTTCTGGGGTTCTCCCGTCAGGTATGGCGCAAGTACCTCTGCCCACTGCTCTGGCGGAAGTTTTTCCCTCTCAGCGACCCTCTCAAACACCGTCAGGAAGGCCTCAACATCATCCCCGGGAGTCATTTTCTGCAATGCACGTCTTACCGTCTTCCGGACGTGGGTGTCATCAGCCAAACCTGGGGTTGGGGCGCTCGCCTTGCCCTGGATGGCGGTTGCCAGAAGCTGCATCTGCTGCTGATGCTCCTGCTGGCTCTGTTGTAACTGCTGCCGTTGCTCCTGCTGGCTTTGCTGCATCTGCTGCCGTTGCTCCTTCTGGCTCTGTTGTATCTGCTGCTGGCTCTGTTGTATCTGCTGCATCAACAGCCTGTTGGTCTCTTGCTGCCTTTGCTCCTGCTGGACCAAGTGTTTCAGCAGGTCCTCCATTTTCTCCGGCAATGCTTGCTGGCTTGCAACAGCCTTGACCCAGGACATTCAAAAATAAACTCACGTCTCCGCTGGGAACGCTGCTCGCAGGTCTCCACCAATTGTAGCGATTTCACTCACTCAGCTGCGACGGCTGACACTCAGGAGACGTGTTCCTTTAAAGTTCACTGGGTTTATTGCTTCATAAACCATGTGGCAAAACAACAGAAAGCAAAATAGCCTTTGGTTCAGGCAAAGGAAAACAAGTGTCCAGTTCATCCGGCTCAGTCCTGAAGCCGAACACACTCAGGAGGGTTTCACCTCCACACATATCTGCTGTGTAAAGGATTAGCCAGTCTTATATAGGACTAACCACACCCAGTAATCTATCACATGATTAGCCATGTGGTCTGACATCACCACAGGTCCTGAAACACAAACATATGGTTATATAAAACAACGCAATATTCCGGGCTACATTACAGCAACAAGGCACTTATGTGGCACATACCTCCCATCGACTACACACCCTTTAGCCATGCTACAATATATATATATATATATGTCTCACTGACATATATATATATGTATAACTATACTATGTGTACACATTTATTCTACCTATTCTATTCTATTCTGTTCTGTCAGTGTGATTTTACTGTACACCGCGCTGAATTGACGGCTTTTCTATAGAACACCACTGTGTATTTCTCGCAAGTCACACGCATGGTCTGTGTGTAATCCGTAATTTTCTCGCCCCCATAGACTTTCATTGGCATATTTTTTGCGCAATGCGCTGACAAATGCAGCATGCTGCGATTTTCTACGTCCATAACATACCGTATATTACGGATGCGTAATATACGGCAGATAGGAGCTGCCCCATAGAGAATCATTGGGCCGCGTGCAATGCGTATTTTCTGGACATATTTTCTGCGCTCATACGTCCGTAAAACTCGTTAGTGTGATGCCGGCCTAACAGTAGCCGAGAAGTTTATCTAGGATACAAGAGTAATCAAATGGCTGTCATATTGGTGATGCAGCATTGCAGTTCACAAACTTAACTAAAAAAAACTCTAAATCTCTCTTTGCTCACACCCCATAAGTATTCCACTTAAGTAATGTTTGATATGATGTTGTGTACACTTTCCAACAGCTGTATTTCTTTTCAGATATGGTTAGCTCTGACAGCTAAGTCTGATGGGCACTGACACAATCCGGTGCCTGACAAAGTTTGGCACCAAACTAACTACGTTTGCGAGCACACTAGCCATCACTCCCACTGTGATCACTGTGGTGGTGGGGCCTGAGCTCAGTTCTTACATGCCTGGATTTGTTTGCTGTAATGATGCGAAATTACATCTGTCCATTCGAAAGTTGCATGGCTGAGAGGAAAGTAGTGATTCACAAACCGATGCGTGATACCACCGCCGCCTTGAAGGAGGGCCCTACAGGTGCGGCATTGATATCGGCACCCGGGGATTTTGTCTCCGTTGGTTTTTGTAAACATCTTCGAGACAACCTTCTCCCTTGCTGGAGCAACTATATTGGGACATTGTCCTCTGCTACTGGGTTGGTTTCCAACTCACCAGGTCACACAATGGGGTTGGATGAAGATCCACAAGTCCTCTCTCTTGCAGCTCTCACTCTCCTTTCCCAAGATGGCCACACAACTGCAAAGTGCCCAAGCGAGGTAGTTGCTGCTTCCACTTGCTCTGTCACTCTACAGACAATACATGTCCCTGTCCCGATGTGTTGATGGTTCCATTTGCTACAGGCCAGCAGTCCCATCTTGGGCGGACATTCAGTCACACACCATGGACAGTATTAAGGTGGGCTCTCAGTTGTTGGGGTGTTCATGATGTCCCACTCCATACCCCATCAGTCACTGTAAGGGGTCTTCCTTTTGCTCAGCCTTACCTCCGCCCTCATCTCCTCCTCAGGGATCCCCATGGTAAAGACCAGAACTAGGAATAGCCACATTGGGATGCACTAGTCAACCCACTCTGGGGGTATTTTTTCCTGCACCGGTGCCCTCTGGGGTCTTCTCTTCCTTGACCAAGGGAGTCACATACTCCAGCATCCGACACAGCACCTTAAGCTCATGCACTAGGAGACCCATGTCAGGCGGTGGTGTGGTCGTCCACCGGATCATCATTGTGGCAGGGCTGCTGTTTCCTGAGCAGAGCCCTACACCCATTGACTTGCTAGCGTGGCACCAGGGGTGATGATTTCCGGTATCTCCTCTTCATTGCTGACATCCATGAAGCAGTCCCATTTGCTATGTATCAGTCTTGCTGGAGGCTTATCTCTACACTCCTCACTTTTCAAATGCGCAGGGAAATTGGCACTGGTTGTTTCCCAGTGATACACTTCCTGCGGATCCAGCTCCGTTTTTTCCTGGGCTAAACTTCTGACGTCACACTTCAATCCCAGTGGCTTCACCTTCAGCCATGCCTTCTTCCATGGCCATCTTTGAACCTTACACTGCACTGCATCCTCCTCTAGAACATATCTCTAACTGCTGAGCCCATCTTTCGAGCTGACATTCGTGGGAGCTGTATACATTTTCACGTTCTTGGGCGCCGTCCACGCCCATGATAGTCAGCTCTTCTCCTCTTCACCACTGCCATCACCACTTTGGAGTCCATGCTTCTGGCTGCTATCTTTGGCTGTATTTCTTGGAATATTATTCTATCCATGTCATGAGTCGATTTCCACTTTCTTTGTGCAAGGATCTTGCATCCTAGCAACTGCGCACCTGTAAAGTGCCCAAGTGAGGTATTTGCTACTTTCATTTGCTCTGGCACTCTACATGTCTCTGTCCCAGTGTGCTGGTGTGTGTGGGGTTCATCACACTTTCTTCTGGCCTGCAGGCCCCTCATTGGCTTTAGATTTTTCTCTTCTGGAACCTTGGTAGCAATCAATCCAGGGACACAAATTTTGTAAAAACAATCAAACATTTACTGGACAGTTGGCAGTCTTTATAAACAGGCATATATGATATGGCAAATGGGTTTTTGTCTTCCCCACAGATACAACTTCAGCCCTAGTTCTTGGTATAGGTAGAGGGTCCCTCCTGCTATCTTCACTAACACACCTCCCGTCTCATAGAGTCTGAGTCCATCTTCCACTGTAGCTTCACAGGCTGAATACGCACAAGGTACCCGACGTCCATCTCGTGGTCCCCTCAGGCCAGTAGATGGAATCATATGGGAGGTTATTTTTGGCAAACCACTTCCCAGAGTATTAGACCCACATTGTCCCTAGCAGCCCAATGTGTGAGACTGCTACTGTCACTTCACACTACTGTCCTGCACTGAACTGTCATTTCCTGAACCTGGCACTAACTCTTTGTTCCCCTCCCCCCAAAAAACTAGGCTGGCCATTACAGTTAACCCTGCCTAGGCTAGTCTGCAGCCCCAATGGGTGTTGCCCCTGACAACATGCAATATTATTAAATTCATTTAAGGAAGCAGACCATCAGCTCCATCACTCCTACACACCCATTTCTTATTGGGCACTTCCTCCTGACTGAGAACTGTCTGGTGCTGTCAAAACACAGTTCAAACCAGCAGAACCGAGTCCATTTAACATGGCACAAGTTTCTGCCAACAGACGAGCTGTTTTTATGTTTCCTCACTGAACTGGGTAACTTTATATGTATATATGTCCTGTAAACAAGATCTAGCAAGAGTCATAGAGGAGGTACAAAGGAAACAGTGGCCTCCTATTGCTTGTGGTTAGTACTGCAGGCAACAATGTTTTCAATGTCCAAGCAGTAAACTGTCATATACATTACTATGGAGACATAACAGCAGCTGTGAACAGATTATTAATGAACATGATGCGGCATACTTCCCATAATTTCACACTTACTCTTCATGTCATTACCTCGTCATGGTGAAAAGCTGTCTCCCCTGATCTCTTATTTGAAGATGATTACAGTCATTATGACATCATGAAGTGATGTACTTAATGGTTCCTGCACTTTGATAATATCATACTGTATATACACATCTGTCATTATCTGCATAAAACTCAAGACTGTCTTAATTGCAAGCATTTAAACTAAAATAATGCACATTGGTTAGTCATACATAACATATGTTAATCAGTTAATGTTTTTTTTTTTTTAAATAATAACTTGTGCAAAACAGGTAAGCAGTAGTGATGAGTGAGTGTGCTTGTTACTCGTGTTTTCCGAGCATGCTTGGGTGTTCTCCAAGTATCATGGGCGTGCTCGTAGATTATGTTTGTATCCCCACAGCTTCAAAATTTGCAGCTGTTAGGCTAGGGTCACATTGCGTTAGGGCAACCCATTTAGCGCTAGCGGGCTGCACTAACGCAATGTTTTTAATGAGGCCGCGTCCTGGGGTCGCGGTAACGTCCCCGCTCTAGCAGATCCCCGATCTGCGAGAGCGGGGAACGGACCGCGGGCGCGCCTCGGAAACACCGGCGCGTCGCTAGCGCGTGCCGAACATGGCACGCGCTAGTGCTGCGCGTTCCCATTCCCATTGCCGTGAATGGTCGCGCTAACGGACGCGTTGCACGGCGTTAATTTCGCCGTGCAACGCTGTCCGTTAAGCGCGTTCCCCATAACGCAATGGGAACCCAGCCTTAGACAACCTGAACACATGCAGGAATTAGCTATTTTTCAAGGAATCCCCACATGTATTCAGACAGTCTAGCATCCGCAAATCATGCAGCTGTGGGAACACAAACATTATCTACCTGCACGCCAAAGATAGTCAGAGAACACCCGAGCACTCGAGTAACGAGCACAATTGCTCATCACTAGTAAGCAGACTATAAGTTTACCTGTTTGAAAGCTAACATCAGAACATTATTGGACCATAAATTAACTATTTGCTTAAGGGGGTTTTCCTACAAACAAAAGTTGATTTTAATCGTAGATCTTGGAATTATAATAACTTCGACAATTGGATGTGTTTAAATAAAATGTCCCTGAGCTGAGATAATCTTCTAAATGTAACCCTGCGCAGTACTGTGTAATGGCCGTGTCTGACCATACAGGGATATGCTCTGATCATATCACAGTTCCTGGGTGGGGGGGGACAAAATAGTATACAGACATTACAGCAGGGAATCGCAAATGATTCTTTCTTTGAAGTAAAACATTGTTTAAAAACAGGTAGGTAAAAGTTTTGTCTAACAGAAACATTAAGCTTTGATCCTGTGCTGTAATGTCTGTATACTCTTTTGCTTCCTCCCTTTCCCAGGAGCTGTGGTATGATCAGACCATGTCCCTGTATGGTCAGACACAGCTATTACACAGTACACAGCAGGGGCACATTTAGAAAATTATCTCAGTACAGGAACATTTTATTTAAACACATCCAATTGTGGAACGTATTATTATTCCAAGCTCTATTGATTAGAATAAACTTTTGTTAATGGGAAAACCCCTTTAACCCCTTAATCCCATAAGACGTACTATCCCGTCCAGGTGACCTGGGACTTAATTCCCAGTGACGGGATAGTACGTCATATGCGATCGGCCGCGCTCACGGGGGGAGCGCGGCCGATCGCGGCCGGGTGTCAGCTGCCTATCGCAGCTGACATCCGGCACTATGTGCCAGGAGCGGTCACGGACCACTCCCGGCACATTAACCCCCGGCACACCGCGATCAAAGATTATTGCGATGTGCTGGCGGTGCAGGGAAGCATCGCACAGGGAGGGGGCTCCCTGCGTGCTTCCCTGAGATGATCGGTACATGGTGATGTACTCACCGTGTACCGAGCGTCTTCTCCCTGCAGTCCCTGGATCCAAAATGGCCGCCGGGCTGCATCCGGGTCCTGCAGGGAGCTCTTCCGGGTCAGGATCAGGCTGCAGCTGCAGCTCTAATCCTGCCCGGCTGTATGTCAGATCACCGATCTGATAGAGTGCTGTGCACACTGTCAGATTGGTGATCTGTGATGTCCCCCCCTGGGACAAAGTGAAAAAGTAGAAAAAAAATTTCCACACGTGTAAAAAAAAAAAAAAAAAAATTCCTAAATAAAGAAGAAAAAAAAATAAATTATTCCCATAAATATATTTCTTTATCTAAAAAAAACAAAAAAACAATAAAAGTACACATATTTAGTATCGCCGCGTCCGTAACGACCCGACCTATAAAACTGGCCCACTAGTTAACCCCTTCAGTGAACACCGTAAGAAAAAAAAAAAACGAGCCAAAAAACCAACGCTTTATTATCATAACGCTGAACAAAAAGTGGAATAACACGCGATCAAAAAGACAAATATAAATAACCATGATACCGATGAAAGCGTCATCTTGTCCCGCAAAAAATGAGCCACCATATAGCATCATAACCAAAAAAATAAAAAAGTTATAGTCCTCAGAATAAAGTGATGCCAAAATAATTATTTTTTCTATAAAATAGCTTTTATCGTATAAAAGCGCCAAAACATAAAAAAAATGATATAAATGAGGTATCGCTGTAATCGTACTGACCCGAAGAATAAAACTGCTTTATCAATTTTACCAAACGCGGAACGGTATAAACGCCTCCCCCAAAAGAAATTCATGAATAGCTGGTTTTTGGTCATTCTGCCTCACAAAAAATCAGAATAAAAAGCGATCAAAAACTGTCACGTGTCCGAATATGTAACCGATAAAAACGTCAACTCGTCCCGCAAAAAACAAGACCTCACATGACTCTGTGGACCAAAATATGGAAAAATTATAGGTCTCAAAATGTGGAGACGCAAAAACTTTTTTGCTATAAAAAGTGTCTTTTAGTGTGTGACAGCTGCCAATCATAAAAATCCGATATAAAAACGCTATAAAAGTAAATCAAACCCCCCTTCATCACCCCCTTAGTTAGGCTAGGTTCACATTGCGTTAATGGGTTAACGCTAACGGACAGCGTTGCACGGCGAAAATGTCACAATTAACGCCGTGCAACAGGTCCGTTAGCACACCCATTGACAGCAATGTGATTTTTGGGTGTAGCGCATCGCTAGACCGTGCCATTTTCGGCTCGCGCTAGCAAGGTGCCGTTCTTTTGTGGCAGCGTCCGCGGCGCGCCCGAGGTCCGATCCCCGATCTTCCAGAGCAGGGACGTTAACGCGACCACTAAACACGACACCTAAAAAGACATTGCGTTAGCGCAATCCGCTAGCGCTAAACGGATTTCCCTAACGCAATGTGAACCTAGCCTTAGGGAAAAATAATAAAATTTAAAAAAAATGTATTTATTTCCATTTTCCCATTCGGGTTAGGGCTAGGGTTAGGGTTAGGGTTTGGATTACATTTACGGTTGGGATTAGGGTTGGGATTAGAATTAGGGGTGTGTCAGGGTTAGGTGTGTGGTTAGGGTTATAGTTGGGATTAGGGTTAGGGGTGTGTCTGGGTTAGAGGTGTGGTTAGGGTTACAGTTGGGATTAGGGTTAGGGGGTGCGTTTGGATTAGGGTTTCATTTATAATTGGGGGGTTTCCTCTGTTTAGGCACATCAGGGGCTCTCCAAACGCGACATGGCGTCCGATCTCAATTCCAGCCAATTCTGCATTGAAAAAGTAAAACAGTGCTCCTTCTTTTCCGAGCTCTCCCGTGCGCCCAAACAGGAGTTTACCCCAACATATGGGGTATCATCGTACTCGAGACAAATTGGACAACAACTTTTTGGGTCCAAGTTCTCTTGTTATCCTTGGGAAAATAAAAATTTTGGGGGCTAAAAATCATTTTTGTGGGAAAAAAAAAGGATTTTTTATTTTCACGGCTCTGCGTTGTAAACTGTAGTGAAACACTTGGGGGTTCAAAGTTTTCACAACACATCTAGATAAGTTCCGTGGGAGGTCTAGTTTCCAATATGAGGTCACTTGTGGGGGGTTTGTACTGTTTGGGTACATCAGGGGCTCTGCAAATGCAACGTGACGCCTGCAGACCAATCCATCTAAGTCTGCATTCCAAATGGCGCTCCTTCCCTTCCGAGCTCTGCCATGCGCCCAAACAGTGGTTCCCCCCACATATGGGGTATCAGCGTACTCAGGACAAATTGGACAACAACTTTTGGGGTCCAATTTATTCTGTTATCCTTGTAAAAATACAAAGCTGGGGGCTAAAAAATCATTTTTGTGAAAAAAAAAAGAATTTTTATTTTCACGGCTCTGCGTTATAAACTGTAGTGAAACACTTAGGGGTTCAAAGTTCTCACAACACATCTAGATAAGTTCCTTGGGAGGTCTAGATTCTAATATGGGGTCACTTGTGGGGGGTTTGTACTGTTTGGGTACATCAGGGGCTCTGCAAATGCAACGTGACGCCTGCAGACCAATCCATCTAAGTCTGCATTCCAAATGGCGCTCCTTCCCTTCCGAGCTCTGCCATGCGCCCAAACAGTGGTTCCCCCCCACATATTGGGTATCAGCGTACTCAGGACAAATTGGACAACAACTTTTGGGGTCCAATTTATTCAGTTACCCTTGTAAAAATACAAAGCTGGGGGCTAAAAAATCATTTTTGTGAAAAAAAAAAAAAGAATTTTTATTTTCACGGCTCTGCATTATAAACTGTAGTGAAACACTTAGGGGTTCAAAGTTATCACAACACATCTAGATAAGTTCCTTGGGAGGTCTAGATTCTAATATGGGGTCACTTGTGGGGGGTTTGTACTGTTTGGGTACATCAAGGGCTCTGCAAATGCAACGTGACTCCTGCAGACCAATCCATCTAAGTCTGCATTCCAAATGGTGCTCCTTCCCTTCCGAGCTCTGCCATGCGCCCAAACAGTGGTTCCCCCCACATATTGGGTATCAGCGTACTCAGGACAAATTGGACAACAACTTTTGGTGTCCAATTTATTCTGTTACCCTTGTGAAAATACAAAACTGGGGGTTAAAAAATAATTTTTGCGAAAAAAAAAAAAAATTATTTTAACGGCTCTGCGTTATAAACTGTAGTGAAACACTTGGAGGTTCAAAGCTCTCAAAACACATCTAGATAAGTTCCTTAGGGGGTCTAGTTTCCAAAATGGTGTCACTTGTGGGGGTTTTTAATGTTTAGGCACATCAGGGGCTCTCCAAACCAAAATGGCATCCCATCTTAATTCCAGTCAATTTTGCATTGAAAAGTCAAATGGCGCTCCTTCCCTTCCGAGCTCTGCTATGCGCCCAAAAAGTGGTTTACCCCCACATATGGGGTATCAGCGTACTCAGTACAGATTGTACAACAACGTTTGGCATCCATTTTATCCTGTTACCCTTGGTAAAATTAAACAAATTGGAGCTGAAATAAATTTTGTGTGAAAAAAAGTTAAATATTCATTTTTATTTAAACATTCCAAAAATTCCTGTGAAACCCCTGAAGGGTTAATAAACTTCTTGAATGTGGTTTTGAGCACCTTGAGGGGTGCAGTTTTTAGAATGGTGTCACACTTGGGTATTTTCTATCATATAGACCCCTCAAAATGACTTCAAATGAGATGTGGTCCCTAAAAAAAAATGGTGTTGTAAAAATGAGAAATTGCTGGTCAACTTTTAACCCTTATAACTCCCTAACAAAAAAAAATTTTGGTTCCAAAATTGTGCTGATGTAAAGTAGACATGTGGGAAATGTTACTTATTAAGTATTTTGCGTGACATATCTCTGTGATTTAAGGGCATAAAAATTTAAATTTGGAAAATTGCGAAATTTTCTAAATTTTTGCCAAATTTCCGTTTTTTTCACAAATAAACGCAAGTTATATCGAATAAATGTTACCACTAAAATGAAGTACAATATGTCACGAGAAAACAATGTCAGAATCGCCAAGATCCGTTGAAGCGTTCCAGAGTTATAACCTCATAAAGGGACAGTGGTCAGAATTGTAAAAATTGGCCCGGTCATTAACGTGCAAACCACCCTCGGGGCTTAAGGGGTTAACACCTTCCCGACATGCCCCTCTACTAGTACTGCTCTGCGGGAATTGTGTTCGAGCAAACAGCAGTACTAGTACGGCGCACTGATCGCGCCAGCTCACGCTGAGGGATCTGGTGTGGGTGTCAGCTGAATGTAACAGCTGACACCCCACAGTAACACCCACGCCTGTAGAGAGCAGGGCCTGAGATGCCTCCTTCCCTTCCTGTCAGATTGCTGATCTGATGTTATAAAATAATGTCCCATCCTGGGACAATGTAAAAAGTTTAAAAAAAATATTAAAAAGTGTAAAAATATTTTTTTTAAATCCGTAAATAAATTAAAAAAAGGAAATAAATATTTTTCCAATAAATATATTTAATTATTTAAAAAAACAATAGAAGTACACATATTTGGAATAGCCGCATCAGTAACGACCCCCTCTATAACATTTTCCTGCTAGTTAACCCCTGAAGTGAACACTGTAAAAAAAAAAAACAGTGCTTTATCATCATAACGCCAAACTAAAAGTGCAATAAAATCGATCAAATCTACGGATGTAAATAAAAATGGTACCGCTGAAAATGTAATCTTGTCCTATAAACAACAAGTTGCCATAAAGCTCCATCAGCCGAAAAATAAAAAAAGCTATAGCTCTCACTTATACTGAACAAGGAACGGCATAAAAAATAAATACTGTAAAGCCAATTCTTCACATGCTGTTGATTTTTTCATTCTGCCTCCTAAAGTTCGTAGTAAGACTTGGCACACATTTATCCTGCACTCTATGCTGAGTGCTTACATCGGGGTTTCCATGTAAATCTCTGAAGCACATGATTCAGACAGAACACCCAGCAGAAAATTCTCTATAATGAGGCAGATAGAGGCACTGTGGATGCCATAGGTCTTTTTAGGATTACAGAAAAGTGCCGTCGGCCACAGTTTTGAACAGTGGCCAGACAGAGTCCAGAGTAAATCTGCTGCCTCATTATAGTGAATTGATCCCTCAGGGGTTTTCATCTGTCACATCACTCAGAGATTTAAATGGAAACCTCAAAGTAAGTGGTCAGCGTAGAGCGCCTGTTAAATGTGATCCCAAACGTCATGTAAAATATTCCCAATAAAAGCTTCAGCTCAATTTGCAAAAAAAAAAAGCAAGTCCCCACTCAGATCTGTCATCTATTAACGGAAATATAGGGGCTTCCATGTTACTTTTAGCACAAAGGCTCTGGAAAAGCTAAATGGCTCCTCACCCTCCAAAAGAAATTCTCAGCTCCCAAATCCAAATGCCCCCTCCCTTCTGAGTCCCAGTGTGCCTAAACCACATTTAGCACCTACATGTTTGGCATTTCTGTAGTGATGAGAGCCCGCCTAATTTACAGGTGTGTGTCTCCAGAAGCATGAGTTGGGCATAATGTATTGGTGACTACAACGTACTGGTCACTACAGTGTACTGGTCACTACAACAGCAGTTTGCAATTTTCACTCAGCAACATCCAGTACGCATTGTTTATGGAAAACGCCCATGTAGTCAAAATCATCACTACATCTGTAGATAAATTCCCAAAGGGTTATAAATTCCAAATTGTGGTCACTTGAGGGTGGATTCTGCTTTTTCTTAGAGGCTCTTTATATGGAATCTGCAAACTTGTCTAGAGAAATCTGTGCTCCAGGAAGCAAATAGCACTCTGTACTTCCCGAGTCACTCCGTGTGACAAAGTAGTACTGTACAGCCACATATAGGGTATTTCCACGTTCAGTAGAAATTGTGGGACAAATTTTGGTGCCATTTTTACCCATTTCCCAGTGTGAAATACAAACCTTGGGACTAACACACAGTCTTCGTGGTAAAAATGTAAATTATTTTTTCTTCACTGCCCAATGGTATAAAAGTCTGTGACACACCTGTGGTTTCAATATAATCACTGCACCCCTAAATGAATTAATTGAGATGTTTAATTGGTAAAATAGGGTCACTTATGGGGCGTTCTGCTGTTCTGGTACCTAAGGGGCTCTGCCAATTTAACATGGCACCGTCAAACAAGTACATCAAAATATGCACTGTAATATTTCGCTATTTCCCTTCTGAGCTTTGCACTGTGCCTCAAAAGTAGTTTCCGATCACATATGGGGTATTGGTGAACTAAGGAGAAATTGCACAGCAAGCTTTGGGGTCCATTTTCTCCTTTTTCCCTTGTGAAAATGCAAAATTTGTAGCTAAAAAAGATTTTTGTAGGAAAAATGTGATTTTTTTATTTTCACGGTTAACATTATAAACTTCTGTGAAGCACCTGGGGGTTTAAGGTGCTCAATACACATCTAGATAAGGTCCTAAAGGGGTCTAGTTTCCAAAATGGTGTTACTTGTTGGGGGTTTCCACTGTTTAGGCACATCAAGGGCTATACAAACATGACATGGTGTCCGCTAATTATGCCTGCAAATTTTACATTCAAAAAGTGAAATGGAGCTCCTTCCCTTCTGAGCCCTGCTGTGTGCACAAACAGTAGATTTCTCCCACATATGGGGTATCAGCATGCTCAGGAGAATTTTCGCAATAAAATTTGTAATCCATTTTCTAGTGTTACCCTTTGGAAAGTTAAAAAAAAATTAGGTATAAAGAAAATTTTTGTGAAAGAAAAGTGAATGTTTATTTTTTCCTTCCAAATTCAAAAAATTCATGTGAAGCAAATGAAAAGCTAATAAACTTCTTGAATATGGTTTTCAGTACCTTTAGGGGTGTAGTTTTTAGAATGGTGTCACTGGTATTTTCGGTCATATAGGCCCCTCACAATCACTTCAAATGTGAGGTGGTCCCTAAAAAATGGTTTTGCAAATTTTGTTGTAAAAATGAAAAATCGCTGGTCAACTTTTAACCCTTATAACTTATGTTTCCAAATTGTGTTGTAAACATGTGGGGAATGTTATTTATTAACTATTTTGTGAGATATGACTCTCTGATTTAAGGGTATACAAATTAAAAGTTTGAAAATTGTGACATTTTTAAAAATTTTCTCAAAATTTCCTTTTTTTTCACGAATAAATGCAAGTCATATGAAAGAGATTTTACCACTGTCATCAAGTAAAATATGTCACAAGAAAACAATCTCAGAATCACCAGAATCCGTTGAAGCGTTCCAGTGTTATGACCTCATAAAGTGACAGCGTTAAGAATTATAAAACTTGGCCTGGTTAGGAAGGCGAAAACAGGCTTCGGACTGGAGGGGATAAGTTCTATCAATTTTCACATTTTTACTATTGGATCCAAAAAATAGAAGCATAGTTTTCAGTTAGTGGTGCAATCCCTCCTAAAGATATAGCTAAGTTTGATAAGTATTCTGGCCATACAATAAAAGAAAAAATGGAAGCAGCCCTCAAAGGGCCCAAGTGAAAAAATATGTAGTTTTTCTTAATCATCTAAATGCAGCATTTCAGCTTCCCAACTGATGCCCTTATCAAGCACTTATATAATAAGTTATATGTACCCCAAAAGGATGCTAATGAAAAATATAAATCCTGTGACAAAAAAACACCCTCACAGCTTCATTGATGGGAAAAGTAAAAAAGTGCTGGCCCTTGGAAATTATAATGAAAAGCTTAAAGTGAACCTGTCATGTGAAAAAACATTATTAACCTGCAAATATGGGTTAATTTGAAGTATAATAGCATTCTGAACTTTCCCGGGGCTGGCATTTAGACCCCTTTTTTTGGGATCAAATTAACTTTATTTCCCCCAGCAGCATTTGACTTTCAGTCATAGAGGCTGCACCAGTGCGCTTTTAGTGACTGCTCTGTGTATAGAGAGCAGCAGGTACAACCGTATCCCGGCACAGACTGACAGCTGACTCTTATGATGAGCAAGTTGTCAATCAACAACAGTGGTGTAGGTATGCCGAAAGCTACAGTGAGGAAAAGTCCACCGAGGCTCTAAGTGCATGCACTGGGCAGATTCACAATGCTATTATCTATTGATGAGCGAATACATTCGGCACTATTCATTACTCTGTGAGTAATTAGGTACTCGCCTCAGTATATTTCAGTGACCCGCTCCGTATGTTTGGTGCTTTATTTGCAGCCAATGATCATGCTGGGTTGGCTTTCAAATCACAGAAATGCCAGCGCCATCTTTGGTGAGGCATTACTGTGATTGGCTGGCCTTCCAGCATCATAGGAGATATTTAAAGGCTGCTGGCGCCATCTTGTGCATATTGCAGCCGGAAACAGCATTTCATTCCAAAAAGCTTTTTTAAGAGCTGAAGATGGTGAAGTTGTATGTAAGGTGGGGATTTAGTCGGGAGAGATTTAATAGGAGAGAGAGTGAAAGGCAGGCAACTGGGTGTTCTCATCATTGCAAGTACATGCTGCAGATTTCTGCTATTTTCCACTGTGTTTTATAGTAGTCACTGCCAAGGCTGTGTGACAGATCTGAAGGTGACTGTATCACGTTCTAACTTTGTCAAAATTTGGTCAGAGTGCTACACTACTAACGAACCCAGATAAGTGTGAGGATGTTGTGGGTTGTATGGTTCCAGTGTGTTGACAAGCAGCATCACGAAGTCTTCCACACTGTCCAGTCTGAGTAGCCAAGATCCTGGGCCTCTGAATCTTCAACCTGGTCCTCCTTTCTTCCACCATCAAGAGACCCAAGACATATATGACCCCGATACTGGCCACGCTAAGGAACGGATTATGTTCCCTTGTAATTTGTCAGTACTCCTAACGTGCACCATTAAAGAGGGTCATGTGGAGGTGGAGTGCATTGATGACCAAATATTTGAGCACCCACGGCCAGGAGAAAGCCACATTGGGGAAGGTTAATTCATGTCTGAGGAGGTGGAGGATAATCATGATACACAGTTGACATTAGGTCAGCCTCAAATAGCAACTCAGAAGGAGGATCAGATTGAGGAATTGGAAGACAACATGGTCAATGATGAGGCCACTGGTCCAATCTGGCATGGTGGCACACCTAGCGAGCAAAGCAGTGCAGAGAGGGATGGATCCGTAGCAAGAAAACAGGTGAGAAGAGGTAGTGGTTTGACCAGAGGTAGAACTTGGTCAACTGTTCCACAAAGCCTCTCCCCCATTCGGCTAGAAAACAGGCCAAGGGTGCGTTGTTCCCCTGTATGGCAGTTTTTTCTAAAACTCGTTTAGATAAAACAACTGTAATTTGCAGCATCTGCCAAAACTAAGCTAACAATAGGGAAGAACACTCCCTACCTGAGCACCACCAGCATGCAAAAGCACACCAGTAGGTGGGCGGAAGGGCTGGGTACAAAATCTGTGTCTGAGGGTCAAACCCCTGCCCCTTCCCCTGTAGTACGGCCTTCCCAGTCTGCTGAGAATGAAGCAGGTGCTGCTGCTTCCTGCCCACAACCAGCGGTTGCACACACAACAGTCAGCAACCATGCCCAGTTTGTTGTCCCTGTGCAGCGTTCAGCCTCAGACATTTACCAGAAAGAAGAAACATCCAGCCACCCTCCCACAGGCCCAGACACTAAACACCCACATTGCCAGATTGCTAGCCCAGAAAATGTTGCCGTCTCAACTTGCGGAAACTGAGTCTTTCCACGACCTCTTGGCAGTGGCAGTCCCACGGTACTCGATCACCATCCGATACTATTTTTCTCGGTGTGCCATCAACATGTTACATAAGCACGTGATACACAATATCAGCCGTGCTCTGGCCAACACAGTCAGAGGGAAGTTCCACCCAACCACAGACACACGAACAAGTTCTTGTGGGCAGGGATGATACATTTCCCTGACAGCAGACTGGTTTAACCTGGTGGAGTCTGGGAAAGAGTCAGACTCTGGGACATCACACATCTTACCCACACCAAGAATAGCATGCCCAACTTCCATCAGGGTTTAAGTCTCCTCGTATTCCACTTCCTGTCTCTCTTCCTCCTCCTCATCCTCAGCAGAACTAGTCTCCCCACCACTCCCCAGCTGGTAAACCTGCAACACTGCCTTGGCAAAGAAGCAGCATTCTTTACTGTAAGAGCAGTGAGACTATGGAACTCTCTGCCGTATGATGTTGTAATGAGTGATTCATTACTTAAATTTAAGAGGGGACTGGATACCTTTCTGGAAAAGTATAATGTTACAGGGTATATACACTAGATTCCTTGATAGGGCGTTGATCCAGGGAACTAGTCTGATTGCCGTATGTGGAGTCGGGAAGGAATTTTTTTCCCCAATGTGGAGCTTACTCTTTGCCACATGGGTTTTTTTTGCCTTCCTCTGGATCAACATGTTAGGGCATGTTAGGTTAGGCTATGGGTTGAACTAGATGGACATATAGTCTTCCTTCAACCTTAATAACTATGTAACTATGTAACTATGTAGCTCATCTGTTTAGGTGATAAAGCTCACAACGCAGCTCTCCTCGCTGGATCTCCAACCAGGTAGGGTTGTGTGCGATAATGGGCATAACTTGGTGGTGGCTTTAAAGCTCGGCAAGCTGGTACACGTTCCAAGCATGCCTACATACTGAATTTGATTGTACAGCAATTTTTAAAAACATACCTTGACTTGCCTGACCTACTTGCCAAGGTACTCTGTGTCAGCGCACATTTCCAAAAGTCATCTCAGGCTTTCGCTGATCTAGATTTGCACAGCAGTGCTTTAATTTGCCTTGTCACTGACTGAATTGTGACCTGCCCAGACGCTAAAATTGAACCTTCCATATGATGGCATGGTGTTAGGGTGGTCTGCAAGTCAGACCCTCAGGGATATTGGATGGCTGCCAAATGTGTGAATTTCTCCGGAGAATGACGGACAGAGATCAGATGTGGTATCTGTATCAGCCGTGTTTATTTGAGGAAGAACTTTCAGTTATATACACTTTTGAGTAGGCGTATACATCATGTTTGTGCACAAATCATCTGTTTATTACATATGAGATCATTCTTAATTAATCATGTTTATTCCTAATAAGGCCAGAACTGTGGACAGGTGATTCTTACACAAGAGGGTACTTGGGTTCAAGATATGTAGTGTTGGAGGTCCTAAGACCCATCTAGATTGGCCTCACCTTATACCTTATAAACAACTTTAATCAATAGTCAGCAGTATCGGTCTCAGTCAGGTGGAACATGCCTGGGCATATTCAGAGTCATATGAATGAATTCTGAGAATACATTAAGGTGGTCCCTGATTTCCCTATCAGTCCCCCCTTTTGAGATCAGATATGATTCTACCCCTAACCCACAGGTGCTGTCACTGGCCTAATGCCAATGTCAGACTTTCTTGTCAATTCTTCTGCCGAATCCCCCACAGGATGGGGAGATCATATCCTATTCTCAATCATAACATTTGTTCATAATCATCATTGAAGGGTTTCATCTGCATGTACATAGTCTTTGTAATGGAAGTATCGATCAGTCTCTGGAGGAGTCCTCTAATGCAGGGTATGCAACAGCATCCGACGACCACAAGTATTGCAGAGACGACGGCGAGAGAGATGAGGAAGCTGGACACCAGGTGACTCCATTTTCCGAACCATGACTCGAGCCAATCAGTGAAGGGGTTGTTGATCCCCGAGTTCTCTGCCAGCTCCTCAGACAGTGATGTAAGACCCTCCAGTGCTTTAGTGATGCTCCCGTCTGGGTCTGTGTTGTTTGGGATGAAAGTACAACAGTAAGTGCCAAACATTTTACATACACCTCCTTTCTCCGCTAGCAACATGTTTAAAGCCATTCTATTCTGCCATGTCATTAAGGAAGTAGGGCCTAATTGTTCTGCTATTCCTTTTATAGCATCTTTAGTATAATTTATAAACCTTTGTTGATTATAATATATATAATTTATCCAATCCACATTCTTATTGAGTGTTACCCACCAGAAGAAAACTGACTCAAATCCTGCTGCGATCTGGTTCCTAGCTTTGTATTCATCTGGCACACCTCTAGGAACCCCTATGCTGTCTATGTAGATCCTTGGGTCAAAGGATCCAGCAGGTGCTGATCTCTTATTTCTGCGTAGAGTATCAGCATTCAGTTTACCCTTTTGTATTTCTTCTGATGAGATTATTTGAAATGGCATGAGGATCTGTGTTAGGGCACAGGTGCCAGCCCAATCTGCTGGCAGTCTGGCTCTAAGTTGCATATCTCCACATATCCACCATATGTCACTCCTTGCTGCAGTCTGTCCCTTGAACCATCTAGCCTTGAAGCTCCCTGTATCTTGATCTATGGAAGTGGCAGTGTCACAGAATTCTGACGTTAGATCTCCTACAAATACTGTCTTTTCTGTTCCCGTCCCTTGTCTCTGGAAACAGGTGTAATTTCCCGGATATGCAAAAACTCTAGGGGGTATCTGATCCATTTTTACATGCGGATGCAAAGCTGAAAGAGCGTAACACAGAGCATTGTCAGAGGGGTTATATGCAGCATCATATAAGGCTATTGTAAGTCTGTTTGGTCTGGTTCTGTGGACCTGAGGGGAATGGTCTCTAAGTGAGGTCTGGCAGTAGCACATGCAATACAGTTAGACTTATTATGCTGCCCTGCGGTGAATCTCATCCACATGAGCCATTCATTCCTTTCAGTGTAGCCTGTTTCTATGGTCACTTTCTCCTCGTAGCTCACTTCCCCAAACATGTTGAATTTTGGCCTTTCTACTGTTGTTGCTTGGGGCTCCTTTCCTTCAGTCTTATTCTGCTGACGGATAGCCCTTAGCCAAAATTGTCCTAACTGAGCCCTTTTTCCCGAGGAATGTAGTCCCAGTACATAAAGACCTTCGTCCACCCGAGAGGGTTCCCTAATGGTTATGAGAAGAGGGTTACAGGGAAAGTTGTGAGGGTCCTCTGCCTTGCAATCCCACCTGGCTCCCCATAGTGTAAGATACAGCCTGTCAAGGAGAGGTTCCCCTGATGCACTAAGGCGAGTTTTAGCTTCTTCTGGCTTATATCCCCATGGATTTCCTGTATTCCAAGCTGCATCAGACCATGAAGCACAGTTCTCATTCCCTGGCCTGGTTACACAGATATACACCACAGCCCCTTCAACCGCCGTTATAAATTTATAACTGGGATTATTCCTCTTTTTCCCAAATTTAAGATTCCATTGACATTTTACTATTTCACAAAAGTCAATTCTAAAAGTAGCCACTTTCTCAGAGGTATCAAACCAAATTGTTGGCATCCCCGAGGCATCCCTAGTCAGCATAGGCATAGTCGGTGTCCATTCTTCTTCTTGCTGTGAGGCTGTCAACATCATCAGGAGCAGGATTATCATTGTTGCACTCCCAGACAGTACAATGGCTTGCATGCTTCCAATCAGGGTCTCCCTCAGCGGTACCAGGTGTAGCTGTAGCGAGAGGACCGTAAGATTCTGGCTCCAGAGGTCTCCTGGTGTGTCTTTAGATTACTACTCAACCTCCTGGAACAGAATCAAAAACTTATTCATGCATAAGCAACAGTCTCCCCCTGAGGTTCTGGACACGGCTATGTGGTTGCCTGGAAGGGGGCATTTTTCCTATGTGACCTCACGTACACAACATTACGTATTACCTCCCTGTTGTTGTAGCTTCTTGGCATCTGGAAGGCTTCTGGTCATCCTGGGAAGAGATCAACACACACGAGCACATACATTTCTACCTGGTGGTAGTTGTATGATGGCAGTCTACAGTCATTGAAACGGGTAGAGAGGCTTGGGCATGTGTCTATAGTGCATTGCCTGTGCTACCTGTGTTGTGCAATGGGGTACATGCCTGAGTAGAATCCAAAAGGGAGCATTATGAAATTGTGAGTGACCCTTTCCTCTACCGTGGCACAAATGTTCTTAGACCAGTGTATCGGGTTGTGAGCCCCTTGGGTCGTAACAGAGTACACAGATCTTGGCAGACACGCCCGCTGTCCCACCTTCCACAAACCTGCATGGTTCCAAGTACCACTCTGTGACCAGACCGTTGACTCCTTCCCGGTGGGTCCCCGAGTCAGAGCCTGCAAGATACTGAAGGTCAACTGGTTATACTCAGTGCTTACCATGGTCCGTAGAGGTGCCTCAGGGGTCTCGTGTCGCCATATTCCGGCAGCTCCTGTGGCTGCTTGGACCTCTTTGCTCGTGCCTCGTTCCTTGTTGGTAGAGAGCTTCCTGTGTGACCTTACCTCAACTATGGCAACCTCTTTCGGGAGCAGTAGTGCGTCCATCACCTGCTTAATGAGGCGCCAGTGTGTGACAGGAATGCCTGCTGCTGTAAGAAAACCTCTTGCCCGCCATATGGGGCCAAACTTATGGGTCACTCCAAAAAGATATTCTGATGTCACATGAATGTTGCATCGCTTCCCTTTTGCCCCTCTAAGCGCCTCAATGAGTGCCGTCAGCTCCACTTCTTTTTTGGACATGTAAGAAGGGAGTGGTTCTGCTTCTATTACCTCATGCTGTGTGACCACTGTATACCCAGCATAGAACCGTCCATCCTTTCCGATGCTCCTTCCACCATCTACAAAAAGCTCAACATCTGGATTAATGAGAGGTATACGAGAGACAAATAAGAAATCTGCAGTGGCTTGAGCCATAAGGGCTATACAAAATAGCAAAAACAGCAAAAACACAGTATTTTACTAGTACTCCTCCCCCCTTTTGAATCCACTACCTTAGTGCAGAAGAGTAGCTGGATTCAAACTCCAGGAACGAGAAGAAAAAGTTTTCCTGGCACAGAGCCAGAAATTTGAAACTTCAACAATTTAACAACTAAGCAAATACAGAAAATTTTGTTCATAGGGCACCACGTACTTGGGGCATAGAATCTATGTGCAAACTTTGGACAGTTGGCAGAGTGCCAATTCTTCGTACATTTACTGGGCTGTCTTATCTGACACACTTTTTATTGCTCTCAGAGTTCTTTCAAACAAACAATTTATTTTATCAGTCTACAGTGAACATTTCTTTACAACCTATACAGTAGTTCCTTCTTATCCACATGCTTAGACATTCTAAATCAACATGACATTGCCCTCTATTGATCTGTCTGTGGTCAGAGGCAAACCGTTCTACATTTGAAATCCACAGAGATAAGCAAAGTGTTTTGCAATCTGGATGTAATCTTCTGGTCTCCCTCTGTTCAGGGGGCACTTGAATGGTATGTCACTGGGACACCAGAGATTATTGTCCTCTATGTGAGTCAACAAGGTTTCCTGGGGTCCACAGAATAGTCCCGTGAACGTTAAGTCGGAAACACTTCAACTCAGGGAATCTGTCTGACAGGGGTCCAAACCCAGTGTTCTCTTGGCTATAGCCGGGATGTACCGTTTTTACGATCCACCATCCTTCTGGCGAAATGGCCAGCATCAGCCTGACCTTGCAATCTGGGCACGACATCTACAAAATTTGTGCTGGGGGTCGGCCTTTTATAATGTTCCAAGTAATCCTAATTCCTATCAACCATGAAAACACAAAAAGTCCCAGAAAAACAAAAGCAAACCCTTCAGTACAATACAGATTAATGTACTTCAATGGTTGTTCACAATACGTGGCACTATATTCCATATGGGTGAAACATCAGAGCCTATATACGTATGCGTGTTAGAAAGGAGCTCTGTTTCCAACGCATATACGCTTGGCATGAAAAAGAAGAAAAAGAAAAACCTAGCTGTCTGAATTCTGATACTCTCTATTTCCTAAAAACAAAAACACAATATTCCTATCTGTTCTTTTTCCTAAAACCTGCAGAACCCATACAACAATCTGCAAAGCATTCAGCACAGTTGTTCACTTGCAGCCTCCCCAAATATCAGTTAGACAAGTAGCAAATATTTGGTTTCAGCTTATCTCATTCACATGTGACTATGTGTTTCACTGTTAGTGTTCCTCAGTTTTGTCCTGGCACCAATCGGCCAAGGACCACACCTAATTGGATTCCCTTATACAAGCAGGATTTTTATGCTTAAATCCTCATTTCTCATACATACGTCTTGCAAAGATCAAACAGGGAATCTCATATATCAATCACTCTCTGTCACACACAGTTATTCCACTTGCAGCTACCTGATTCTCACTGCCTGTCCTTATCTGTGTACTATGACCTGCCTCTCCCACCCAGGGACGCCAAAATGTTAGGGTGGTCAGAGTTTCCTCCTAAACGAGGGGCAGCTTGTGCGTACATACAAGGCAGGACAAACACAGACGGACTGACTGACCTCTGACCCAGGGTGCCCCTTAAGGGTCGCCGTAGGGAACTGCAGAGGCCCTATCCTGATTCAACCGGTGTGTTAGACCGCATCTCTTTTACCTGCCCAAAAGGACATCTCCTTATGGGTGAATTCACACACTCATGCACTCTTCAGTCATATGCTAGACATCTAACAATACATATAACAGAGATAGCAGCACATAAAATTGACCAATCCAATATGCCTTTTATATATCACGTGGATATTCTATGGTTCTTTGCCAAACAATATGGACGGCCTTGTAAGCAGATCTTTTCTATAACATACCTAATGCTCGGCAGCAGATAATGAGACAGATGGAGACACAGAGAGACTTTGTAAGAATCTAATGGTTCTTACCTTTTTCCGCGGAATGTCTGTGTGTCCTTGGTCTCAGGTCTGCGATGTGCCGGGCATCAGATATTGGTGATCTGCCGTTGTGGCCGCCCACCCAGGGACGCCAAAATGTTAGGGTGGTCTGCAAGTCAGACCCTCAGGGATATTGGATGGCTGCCAAATGTGTGAGTTTCTCTGGAGAATGACGGACAGAGATCAGATGTGGTATCTGTATCAGCCGTGTTTATTTGAGGAAGAACCTTCAGTTATCTACACTTTTGAGTAGGCGTATACATCATGTTTGTGCACAAATCAGCAGTTTATTACATATGAGATCATTCTTAATTAATCATGCTTATTCCTAATAAGGCTAGAACTGTGGACAGGTGATTCTTACACAAGAGGGTACTTGGGTTCAAGATATGTGGTGTTGGAGGTCCTAAGTCCCATCTAGATTGGCCTCACCTTATACCTTATAAACAACTTTAATCAATAGTCAGCAGTATCGGTCTCAGTCAGGTGGAACATGCCTGGGCATATTCAGAGTCATATGAATGAATTATGAGAATACATTAAGGTGGTCCCTGATTTCCCTATCAATGGCTTAGTGAGGGCATTCTCTGAATTTTAGCTTCTCAATGCTAATCAGAGTAACACTCAGCCCCACAAATAACAACTGCTGAGTGGGTGTGGATTGGTCACCTATGTGAGGTTCTTTAAAACTTTGAGTACTGCACCAAGATGGTGAGCGCTGATGATGCTATTATGCCATCATGCTGCTCTGCCTATTAAAACCTTCGCTGCAGAATCTGAAAGAGGAAGCTTTGAATGCCGAGCAGCTGGCTATGGAGAAAGATTGTACAGTGGCTGATAATATATAACCCAGCCTCACACAGCATTCTCAGGCCACATTGGGTGATGACGAGTAACAGGAGGAGGAGGGGAATGAGGAGGAACAGGAGTCTTTACTTTGCACTACAGAGGGAACTTCCAATCCCAGCTTCATACTTGTCCAACATGGATGGCCTGATGAAGAGGAGGCTATGCGTCATGAGGAGAGGATGGTTAGTGTTCTTCCTGGTGAGGACAATGAACGTTTGACTCTTTGTAGTCTGCCACACATGGCAGAGTTCATATCCAGATGACTTTCCCAAGACCCTCACGTGAAACACATTTTGTACACCATGAAATACTGGCTGTGCACATTTCTTGACCCACAGTACAAGGAGAAATTTGCTTCTCTAATGTCAGAGGCAGGCATGCCATTTTTAGTGCATGCATGCCAAAGAGCTATAGTGGAAGACTTGAGCAAACTATTACCCTTAGACAATGCTGGTGGCAAAGGTACCCGCACTTTTTGACCACAAGGATTACAGGAGAGGGTCACGCACTTAGTGTTTATCTATGTATACCCACGTGGGTAATGTTTTGTACTTTTTGAAACCTTTGCAAATTATGCAATGGTGAAACTTGTACTCTCTATCTCTACCACTTCTAATAACTGCTAAGTGTATTGTTATGTGTTGTGAATTCTGTGGCAGAGCTCCCTCCTGTGGTCACAAGTGGTACTTCGGCTGATTCTCTCTGTGAGCTTCTGTTGGTGGAGGAAAGTGGTATTGCGGCTTCTGAGTTTCCTACCTCAGGTGATGTGGTGAGGTCGTTAGGTACTGCTCTACTTAACTCCACCTAATGCTTTGATCCTGGCTTCCTGTCAATGTTCCAGTGTTGGACTTGTTTTTCCCTGGATCATTCCTGTGGCCTGCTGCTCTGCATAGCTAAGTTCTTCTTTGCTATTTGTTTGCTATTTTTTCTGTCCAGCTTGTCTAATTGTTTTGCTGGAAGCTCTGGGACGCAAAGGGTGTACCTCCGTGCCGTTAGTTCGGTACGGAGGGTCTTTTTGCCCCCTTTGCGTGGTATTCTTTAGGGTTTTGTGTAGACCGCAAAGTTATCTTTCCTATCCTCGCTCTGTTAAGAAAGTCGGGCCTCACTTTGCTGAATCTATTTCATCCCTACGTTTGTCTTTTCATCTTACTCACAGTCATTATATGTGGGGGGCTGCCTTTTCCTTTGGGGTATTTCTCTGAGGCAAGGTAGGCTTATTTTCTATCTTCAGGCTAGTTAGCTTCTCAGGCTGTGCCGAGTTGCATAGGCAGAGTTAGGCGCAATCCACGGCTGCCTCTAGTGTTGTTTGGAGAGGATTAGGGATTGCGGTCTGCAGAGTTCCCACGTCTCAGAGCTCGTGCTATGATTTTGAGTTATTGTCAGATCACTGTATGTGCTCTGACCGCTATGTCCATTGTGGTACTGAATTGCCTTTCATAACAGTTATGTCCCAATCACGGCGTTTTTCAGCTGGTCTGATACAAACTCCTTGGAATAATTTATTTAAACCTTTACACATTATGCAAAGGTCACATTTCTACTCTCAATCTCCATATATTCTATTATTATATTTTTTTAATTGTGTTGTCCTTTTCACGACCCTTTTCATAAGCGTGTATCTGGTAACTTGATGTTGATTTTTGGGTCTGCACTTGGGCATTTTGGAACATGCATGTTCCACACAATACTTCAGGTTTCAGCCTTACCCAGAATAATAATATGACTAATGAAACATGCTCTATATACGCATGTAGTCAAAATTGTTGGTACCCCTCGTTTAATGACAGAAAAACCCACAAAGGTCACATAAATAACTTGAATCTTGGAAAAGTAATAATAAACAAAAGATGTATGAAAATGAACAAATAAAAGTCAGACATTGCTTTTCAATCATGCTTCCACAGAATACAAAAAAAATAAAACTCATGAAATAGGCCTGGACAGAAATGATGGTACCCCTGAAAATAACGTGACAAAAGGGACTTGTTAAATCAAGGTGTGTCCACTAACTAGCATCACAGGTGTCTACAATCTTGGAATCAGTGAATGAGCCAGTATATAGGGCTACAGATACTCACTGTGCTGTTTGGTGACATGGTGTGTATCACACTCAACATGGATCAGAGAAAGCGAAAGAAAGAGTTGTCTCAGAATATTAGAAAGAAAATGATAGACAAACATGTTAGGGTATGTGTCCACGATCAGGATGGCCGGCGGTAACGTCGGAGCGGCTTTGCCGCTCGGCGGTAAGCCCCGCCCCCTTCTGGGACGCGATGATGCCGGATGTGTTCACAGCACACATCCGGCATCATCGCACCCATCGCATAAGGCCCTGTGCTATATCTTGCGGCAACGCAGCGTCGCCGCAAGATATACGGACATGCTGCAATCTGAAAAGACGTGCAGCATGTCCGGAGTCGCAGGGCCGCCGCGTGCGTGTTACCACGCATAGTGGAGACGGGATTTCATTAAATCCCCTCCACTATGCTGTAACATCTGGACGCTGCGTGTCTGACGCTGCGGCTCTATGCTGCATCAGACACGCAGCGTTTCCTGCACGTGGAAACATACCCTTAAAGGTAAAAGTTATAAGACCATCTCCAAGCAGCTTGATGTTCCTGTGACTACAGTTACACATATTATTCAGAAATATAAGATCCATGGGACTGTAGCCAACCTACCTGGACTTGGCCGCAGGATGAAAATTGATGGCAAATCAAAGAGACGGATAATACAAATGGTAACAAAAGAGCTCAGAAAAACTTCTAAGCAGATTAAAGGTGAACTTCAAGCTCAAGGAACATCAGTGTTAGATCGCACCATCTGTGGTTGTATGAGCAAAAGTGGACTTCATGGGAGACGACCAAGGAGGACACCATTGTTGTAAAAAAATCATAAAAAAACAGACTGAAATTTCCCAAACTACATTCTGATAAACCACAACCGATGGAGACAAAAAATGAACTGTTTGGCAAGGCACATCAACTCTATGTTCACAGACAAATGAAGCATATAAAAAAAAGAACACTGTCCCTACTGTGAAACATGGAGGATGCTCTGTTATGTTCTGGGGCTGCTTTGCTGCATCTGGCAAAGGGTGTGTAGAATCTGTGCAGGGTACAATTAAATCTCAAGTCTATCAAGGGATTCTAGAGAGAAATGTACTGCCCAGTGTCAGAAAGCTTGGTCTCAGTCGCAGGTCATGGGTCTTACAACAGGATAATGACCCAAAGCACACAGCTAAAAACACCCAAGAATGGCTAAGAGGAAAACATTGAACTATTCTGAAGTGGCCTTCTATGAGCCATGACCTAAATCCTATTGAGCATCTTTGGAAAGAGTTGAAACATGCCATCTGGAAAAGGCAACCTTCCAACACGATACAACTGGAGCAGTTTGCTCTTGAGGTGTTGGCCAAAATACCTGTCGAGGTTAGGGTTGAGTGAAACGGGTCGGCCAGATTCAGAAGTCGCCGACTTTTGGCAAAGTCGGGTTTCATGAAACCCGACCCGACCCCTGTGTGGGGTCGGCCATGAGGTCGTCGATCTTCTGATCTGGAATCGGAATTCCGATACTGAGTTCTGATATGTTTAAGATATCGGGAATCGGTATCGGAATTCATATTTAAGTGTAAAATAAAGAATAAAAATAAAAAAAATATTGATATACTCACCCTCGGACGCGCCCTGGTACTAACCGGCAGCCTTCCTTCCTAAGAATGAGCGCCTGAAGGGCTTTCGATGATGTTGCGGCTTGTTATTGGTCGCGTGAGCGGTCACATGGGCGTCACACGACCAATCACAAGCCGCAACATCATCTAAGGTCCTTCAGGCGCTAATTCTTAGGAAGGAAGTGTCCGAAGGCGCGTCCGAGGGTTAGTATATTCCTAATAGGTATATACTCACCCTCGGACGCGCCCTGGTTCTAACCCGCAGCCTTCCTTCCTTAGAATCAGCGCCTGAAGGACCTTAGATGACGTCGCGGCTTGTGATTGGTCGCGTGATGCCCATGTGACCGCTCACGCGACCAATCACAAGCCGCGACGTCATCGAAGGTCCTTCAGGCGCTCATTTTTAGGAAGGAAGGCTGCCGGTGAGAACCAGGGCGCGTCCGAGGGTAAGTATATCAATATTTTTTATTTTGATTCTTTATTTTACACTTAAATATGGATCTCAGGGCCTGAAGGAGAGTTTCCTCTCCTTCAGACCATGGGAACCATTAGAAACCCAATGCACTGCATTGGGTTTCGTGTTTCGGCCGACCCCGACCCCGACTTTTCTATAGGATCGGCCGATTTCACTCGACCCGACTTTTGAAAAAGTCGGGTTTCGTGAAACACGACCCGATCCTATAAAAAGAAAAGTCGCTCAACCCTAGTCGAGGTTCAGAAGTCTCATTGACAATTACAGGAATCTTTTTATTGCAGTGATTGCCTCAAAAGGTTGTGGAACAAAATATTAAGTTATGGGTACCATCATTTCTGTCCAGGCTTATTTCAAGAGTTTTATTTTTTTAAATTCTGTGGAAGCATGGCTAAAAAGCAATGTCTGACTTTTATTTGTTCATTTTCATAGATCTTTTATTTATTATTACTTTTTTCAGATTCAAGTTATTTCTGTGGCTAATGTGGGTTTTTCATTAATCGAGGAGTACTAACAATTTTGACCACATATGTATATGCTGCTTGTTTGATAATCTTACCCACACATCCCTTTATAAATGGAAATTTGTTGTAATACTTCTGTTAGCATATGCCATATATTCCTCATATATGCAGCACCTCAGTAGGTTGAAGGAACGGCTGGGTACAAAATCTGTCTGACCATGAAACCACTGGCCGTTCCCCTGAGCTATGTCTTTCCCAATCTGCTGTCTAGGAAGGAGGCACTGATGCTTCTTGTTCACAACCTGCAGTTGCACAGACACAACAGTCAGCAACCACATCCAGTTCATTATCCCATCGTAGTGTTCAGTTGTCTCTTGTCAGCATTTATGTCTGTTCACAAATTGTTGGCATACATATTCATTAGCAATTTACATTGGCCAATGCTGGGCAAAAACCATTGCTGAGTTTCCAAGGATCATACATGAGACTTCTGTCTCTTTGTTAAACTGTTGCTTCATGTACATTTTCTAAATTTGGGTACTTACAAAAAATGGTGCTGGGATATTGGCCAGTTTCTGTATATTTTAAGGCTATTCTAAGAAACAGTGTTATTACACTCCACAGACCTATTCAGGTTGCAGCCTTACATATATAGAACAATGGTCATTGCCCCACTATGACCTTTACCTGAGCTCTGACAACTGAGAAATACACTCCACAGATCTCAACACTCTCTGAGACATATCCTGTAGTTACTCCATTGTTGCTCAAAACCATGCAAAATATATATTCTGTCTGGGTGGGTAGTTTCCAGCTGAAGTGTGTAGTCTTGTGCAGATTGGTCAATGGCACTTCTGTCTGCTTTCAAGGAAAATGAGGCTTGTACATGTTCCTGACATGGGTTTCAGGCCTGACAGACTAACAATAGAGGCACTCGCTTGCATTAACTGTATTGAAAATTTAATTCTAATGCTTTTGGTGTCTGGTAGAATCCAATTTCCTGACATTGATCATAGAGCTCCCCCCACTCCTGTATTATAGTCACCTTACAGCAGCTTCACCCGCTATGACAGTTGTTCCATTGGAATCCCGTGACAAAAATAAACTGTTGAGCTTACAAAACGCAGGATTCACAGCACCTGCTGGCTCTCTGAAAATGTGACGTGTGGGCCACATAATGGGATGGTGGTGGATGTGGTGGTGAGGGCGGGCAAAGTCCAAAATTCAAATGGGCCTTTTTGAAATGGCATTGTAAAGGGATGGGGAATATGTATGCCAGTATCTTCCTAACTATTTGGCATGAGGGAGGGACCTCCCAAATGTTGGAGTGAGAGCTCTCCCAAAAATATGATAATGGGCCATCTGAGGGTCGTTACCAAACTCAGGTTTCACGGCACCTGCTGGCCCTCTGTAAATTGTAATCGAGGGCCACATAATGACAGGGCAGTGGACATCGCTGTTGTGGCGTTCAAAGCCCAAAATTCAAATGGGCATGTTTGAAATGGCATTGTAAAGGAATGGGGAATATGTTTTCCACTATCTTGCTATCTATTTGGCATGAGGGAGGGACCTTCCAACCAAATGTAGGAGTGAGAGCTCTCCCAATTGTATGATACAGGGCCACCTGATGGCCCTTACCAAACTCAGGTTTCACTGCCCCCTCTGGCACTCTGCAAATTGTAATCGAGGGACGCATAATGACATGGCGGTGGACATGGTGGTGGTGATGAGCAACGCCCAAAATTCAAATGGACATGTTTGAAATGCCATTATAAATGAATGGGGAATATGTATTCCACTATCTTGCTAATTATTTGGCATGAGGGAGGGACCTCACAAATGTAGGAGTGAGAGCTCTCCCAAATGTATGACAAAGGACCACCTGATGGCCCTTACCAAACTCAGGTTTCACGGCACCTGCTGGCGCTCTGCAAATTGTAATCGAGTGCCGCATAATGACTTGGCGGTGGACATAGTGGCGGACAAATCCCAAAATTCAAATGTGCATGTTTTATATGGCATGGTAAAGGGATGGGGAATATGTATTCCACTATCTTCCTAATGATGTGGCATGAGGGAGGGACCTTCCAACCAAATGCAGGAGTGAAAGTTCTCCCAAATGTATGATACAGAGCCACCTGACGGCCCTTACCAAACTTAGGTTTCACAAATTTTAAAGGAAAAACTAAAGCCAAAATGCTCCTTGTGAACATATGCTAAAAGGGAGTTATTTTTTTTAATTATTAGTTAGAGTTACATACATTTAATTATGAAAGAAGAAAAAGTGTGTCTTGGCATTTTTCCCTTTAAAAAATGACAACATTATTCCCAGATATCATAAGTGATTAAGAAAGGCAGCTTCTCCATGCTGTTCCAATTTAGTTTTAGCTCTTTCCCATCAAGTTCAGCTTTCTTTCCATGCCCCCAGACCTGTTTGTTGGGTCCAGCAGAAAAATATTCAATTTCCCATTGACTTGCATTGGATTCGTGGAATATCGTGGATTCGTAGAACATTTCACTATTCGCTCATCACTACTATTAGGCTGCCGTCACACTAGCAGTATTTGGTCAGTATTTTACATCAGTATTTGTAAGCCAAAACCAGGAGTGGAACAATTAGAGGAAAAGTATAATAGAAACATATGAACCACTTCTGTATTTATCACTCACTCCTGGTTTTCACTTACAAATACTGAGGTAAAATACTGACCAAATACTGCTAGTGTGAGGGCAGCCTTAACCTGCAGATTAACCGCATATCTGCAAGTTAATAGCGTTTTTTCACGTGAAGTGTTCACTTTAAAAAAAATCTTAGCCCTTAAGGTCCAAAACGGGCCTCATATGTAAGGGGCTAAACAACTTCATATTTATAGAAACAATATCTCAAATACAGATATCATAATGTGATATCAGGCCCAGAAAAAAGTGCCCGGGACCAAGATGAGTGGTATCATCTGGAGCTCCTAAACTATCAAAACAACAAAGAAATTGGAGCAAACAACCAAAGTATATAAAAATATATTAGATTTTATTAAATTCCATCATTAAAAATTACATATTGAAACAATATACCACACAGAGCAAAAATAAGGGGTTAATGGTGCACCTTGAGTGATGGCACCCCCAGGACAAGAACACAAAGCCACTATTCCATGTGTGATTCACACACTAAAACACAAGCCATAAGATTCCCAGTGCATTCAGTAACAAAAGCTGGCTAATACATTCTCCTAAGTCACGGGTACATAGATCCCTCCATATTAAACAGCACAGTGGCTATATAGTAAAATATACCAGAGACCATATGTGGACCTTACCCATGCTCCTGTCCATAGGGATACCACGCGCGTGAAATATGTCAAGGTACATACTTTGCAGGTTAATGACTTGCCTGTAAGGCCAAATACTTCAACCCAGATCGAAAATGTCCTCTCCCACTTAGGCTTAGTTCAGACACTGCGTTTTTGAAGCGTTTTTCAACTTTACCATTGCTTTCAACCACTACAAATGCATTCACTGGAAAATGTCATTGTAACATTTAACAACCCTAGCTGGCCATGTGGTGAGTGACACATAAGCAGACCCATCTTGTTTCATTTACGAAGGAGGGACTGTTAAAGTCACAGAGCCTATTTTACTGGTGCATCAGGCGGCATTAATCTTCTTAAAGGGCCATTATGAAACAGTGGGTCTCCTAAGCTGTTGTAGCCTATGCTGTGAGTGGATGGGTTGGCCAGACTTATGACGCACCGCAAATCCCCTGTCTTAAGATGTCCAGGGGAGACTACTGAAAAAGTGTTGCATTGAATTCAAGACCTGCCCTGCTACCAATTCATATGCACTATTAGGGCTAGCGGAACGCACCAAGTAAATATAGATGATTTTATTGTTATAGGTGCGTTCGCAGCCCGGGGTCCACCGTGCAGGAGAACCTGCTGCTAGCAAATGGCGGCACTATATGGCGGTATTGACTAACTCAGTTAATTCACCGAGTATCCGAGAAAGCAAAGCACTGTGCCCTGTTAGACTTCACAGAGGCACAGGCTAACTGCCCAAACAGAGCGCAGTCAGTAGTTACGCATGCTGTTATGATCTGGTGGTTTAGGAGCAACATGGGACAAGCTCTAAAGGAAGTGGTACCTGTACTGACCGCAGTCCCTAAGCTCAACACAACACTAGAAGTAGCCGTGGGATGCTCCTAACACTCCCACACACCTCGTCACAGCCTGAGAACTAACTACCCCTAAAGATAGAAACAGGAAAACTATCTTGCCTCAGAGAAAATCCCCAAAGGATAGATAGCCCCCCACAAGTAATGACTGTGAGTGGAGAGGGAAAAGACATACACAGAATGAAACCAGGATGAGCACAGGAGGCCAGTCTAGCTAGATAGATAGGACAGGATGGAATACTGTGCGGTCAGTATAAAACACTACAAAAAATCCACACAGAGTTTACCATAATCTCCACACCTGACTAAAGGTGTGGAGGGTAAATCTGCTTCCCAGAGCTTCCAGCGTAACTGAATTAATTCATACTGACAAGATGGACAAACATAGAAAGCACAGAACACATAAGTCCACAACCTGTGGACAGAAAAGAGCAAGCAAGGACTTAGCTTTGCTGAACTGGTCAGGATAACAAGGAAATCCAAAGAGATGTGAATCCAACCAGGAATCATTGACAAGTGGCACAAGCTGAAGGAAAGAGCCAGGCTAAATAGCCGAGCAGAATAGACAATCAGTGGAAGCAGCTGCTGACAGCTAAATCCAAGGAGCAGCCATTCCACTTAAAACCACCGGAGGGAGCCCAAGAGCAGAACTCACAAAAGTGCCACTTACAACCACTGGAGGGAGCCCAAGAGCGGAATTCACAACAGTACCCCCCCCTTGAGGAGGGGTCATCTTTGTTGAAAAGCACAGCAAACGGGAGAGACCAGTAAGGGATGTGAATCCTCCAAAAAACAATGGACAACTGGCACTGACTAAAGGATCAAGCAGGACTAAATAGCTGAGTCCAAATTGCAAAAAGTGAACACACCTGATAAATGCTGCGATCCAAAGACAGCAGCACTACCACTCATAACCACCGGAGGGAGCCCAAGAGCAGAATTCACAACAGTACCCCCCTTGAGGAGGGGTCACCGAACCCTCACCAGAGCCCCCAGGCCGATCAGGACGAGCCAAGTGAAAAGCACGAACCAAATCGGTGGCATGGACATCGGAGGCAACAACCCAAGAATTATCCTCCTGGCCATAACCCTTCTACTTGACAAGATACTGACGCCTCCGCCTCGAAAAACGAGAATCCAAAATTTTCTCAACCTCATATTCCAACTCTCCCTCAACCAACACTGGGGCAGGAGGATCAACTGAGGGAACAACATATCTCCGCAGCAAAGATCTATGGAAAACATTATGAATGGCAAAAGAGGCTGGAAGAGCCAAACGAAAAGACACCGGATTAATAATTTCAGAAATTTTATAAGGACCAATAAACAGAGGCTTAAACTTAGGGGAAGAAACCTTCATAGGAACATGACGAGAAGACAACCAAACCAAATCCCCCACACGAAGCCGGGGACCAACACACCGACGGCGGTTAGCAAAACGTTGAGCTCTTTCATGAGACAACGTCAAATTGTCCACCACATGAGTCCAAATCTGCTGTAGCCTGTCCACCACAGAATCCACACCAGGACAATCAGAAGGCTCAACCTGCCCAGAAGAAAAACGAGGATGAAAACCAAAATTACAAAAGAAAGGTGAAACCAAAGTAGCCAAACTAGCCCGATTATTAAGGGCAAACTCGGCCAACGGCAAGAAAGCCACCCAATCATCCTGATCAGCAGACACAAAGCATCTCAAATAGGTCTCCAAGGTCTGATTAGTTCGCTCAGTTTGGCCATTAGTTCTGACTGAGGATGAAACGCCGAAGAAAAAGACAAATCAATGCCCATCCTAGCGCAAAAGGCCCGCCAAAACCTAGAGACAAACTGAGAACCTCTGTCAGACACAATATTCTCCGGAATGCCATGCAAACGAACCACATGCTGAAAAAACAACGGAACCAAATCTGAGGAGGAAGGCAACTTAGGCAAAGGTACCAGATGGACCATTTTAGGGAACCGGTCACAAACAACCCAGATAACAGACATCTTCTGGGAAACAGGAAGATCCGAAATAAAATCCATGGAAATATGCGTCCAGGGCCTCTCAGGGACCGGCAAAGGCAAAAGCAACCCACTAGCGCGGGAACAGCAAGGCTTGGCTCGGGCGCAAGTCCCACAGGACTGCACAAAAGCACACACATCGTGCGACAAGGAAGGCCACCAAAAGGACCTAGCAACCAAATCTCTGGTACCAAAAATCCCAGGATGACCAGCCAACACTGAACAATGAACCTCAGAAATCACCTTACTTGTCCATCCATCAGGAACAAACAGCTTCCCCACTGGACAGCGGTCAGGCTTATCAGCCTGAAATTCCCGAAGCACCCGCCGCAAATCAGGGGAGATGGCAGAAAGAATCACCCCTTCCTTAAGAATGCCAACCGGCTCAAGGACTCCAGGAGAATCAGGCGAAAAACTCCTAGAGAGGGCATCAGCCTTAACATTCTTAGATCCCGGAAGATACGAGACCACAAAATCAAAATGGGAGAAAAACAGGGACCATCGAGCCTGTCTAGGTTTCAGCCGCTTGGCCGACTCGAGGTAAATCAGATTCTTATGATCAGTCAAGACCACAATGCGGTGCTTAGCTCCCTCAAGCCAATGTCGCCACTCCTCAAACGCCCACTTCATAGCCAACAACTCCCGATTGCCGACATCATAATTGCATTCCGCAGGTGAAAACTTTCTGGAAAAAAAAGCACACGGTTTCATCAAAGAACCATCAGAATCCCTCTGAGACAAAACGGCCCCTGCCCCTATCTCAGAAGCGTCAACCTCAACCTGACAAGGAAGAGAAACATCCGGCTGACGCAACACAGGGGCAGAAGTAAATCGGCGTTAAAGCTCCCGAAAGGCCTCAACAGCCGCAGAGGACCAATTCGTCACATCAGCGCCTTTCTTCATCAAATCAGTAAGGGGCTTAACCACACTGGAAAAGTTGGCAATGAAACGGCGATAGAAATTAGCAAAACCCCAAAATTTTTGAAGACCCTTCACAGATGTGGGTTGGATCCAGTCATGAATAGCTTGGACCTTAACTGTTAGGGACTGGATTGGAACACAGATGGAGCATTAGAGAGCCCGAATGGCATCACAGAGTATTCAAAATGGCCTTCGGGCGTATTAAATGCAGTTTTCCATTCGTCACCCTGTTTAATACGAACAAGATTATATGCCCCTCGGAGGTCAATCTTAGTAAACCAACTAGCCCCCTTAATCTGAGCAAACAAATCAGAAAGCAAAGGCAAGGGGTATTGGAATTTGACCGTGATCTTATTAAGAAGACGATAATCTATACAGGGTCTCAAGGAGCCATCCTTCTTACCAACAAAAAAGAAACCCGCTCCCAATGGTGACGAAGATGGCCGAAAATGCCGTTTCTCCAAAGATTCCTTAACATAGCTCCGCATGGCGGCATGCTCTGGCACAGACAGATTAAAAAGTCGGCCCTTAGGGAACTTACAACCAGGAATCAAGTTAATAGCACAATCACAGTCCCTATGTGGAGGAAGGGAACTGGACTTGGGCTCAAATACATCCTGGAAATCCGACAAAAACTCAGGGACCTCAGAAGAGGGGGAAGAGGAATTTGACATCAAAGGAACGTCACTATGTACTCCTTGACAACCCCAACTAGTCACAGACATAGTTTTCCAATCCAGCACCGGATTATGTTCCTGTAACCATGGAAAACCCAGTACAACAACATCATGCAGGTTATGCAACACCAGAAAACGGCAATTTTCCTGATGTGCAGGAAATATGTACATGGTCATCTGCGTCCAGTACTGAGGTTTATCCTTGGCCAATGGAGTAGCATCAATGCCCCTCAAAGGAATAGGGCTCTGCAAAGGCTGCAAGGAAAAACCACAGTGCCTGGAGAATTCTAAGTCCATTAAGTTCAGGGCAGCGCCTGAAACCACAAATGCCATGACAGAAAAGGACGACAATGAGCAAATCAGGGTCACAGATAAAAGAAATTTAGGCTGTACAGTACTAATGGTAACAGACCTAGCGACCCTCCTAGTACGTTTAGGGCAATCAGAAATAACATGAGCAGAATCACCACAGTAAAAACACAGCCTATTCTGACGTCTGAATTCCTGCCGTTCTGTTCTAGTCAAAATCCTATCACATTGCATAGGCTCAGGACTCTGCTCAGAGGACACTGCCATATGGTGCATAGCTTTGTGCTCGCGCAAACGCCGATCAATCTGAATGGCAAGAGACCTAGATTCGCTCAAACCAGTAGGCGTAGGGAAGCCCACCATAACATCTTTAAGGGCTTCAGAAAGACCTTTTCTGAAAATAGCAGCCAGAGCATCCTCGTTCCATTTAGTGAGCACAGACCATTTCCTAAATTTCTGGCAGTATAATTTTGCCGCTTTCTGACCTTGACACAAGGCCAACAGGGTTTTTTCTGCATGATCCACAGAATTAGGTTCGTCATACAATAATCCGAGCGCTTGAAAAAATGCGTCTACATTCAGCAATGCCGGATCCCCTGATTCAAGGGAGAATGCCCAGTCCTGAGGGTCACCACGCAGCAAGGATATGATGATTTTAACTTGCTGAATGGGATCACCAGAAGAACGGGGTTTCAAAGCAAAAAACAATTTGCAGTTATTTTTAAAGTTCAAAAACTTGGATCTGTCTCCAAAAAACAAATCAGGAGTAGAAATTCTAGGCTCCAAAGCCGGAGTCTGGACAACATAATCTTGGATACTCTGTACTCTTGCAGCAAGTTGATCCACACGAGAAAACAAACCCTGAACATCCATGCCAGAGCATAAATCCTGAACCACCCAGAGATCAAGAGGAAAAAAAAGACAAAAGAAAGCACAGAAAAAAAAGTGGCTCAGAATTTTTTCCTTCTTTTGAGATGCATTTAATTCATTTTTGGCCACTTGTACTGTTATGATCTGGTGGTTTAGGAGCAACCTGGGACAAGCTCTGAAGGAAGTGGTAACTGTACTGACCGCAGTCCCTAAGCTCAACACAACACTGGAAGTAGCCGTGGGATGCTCCTAACACTCCCTAGGCACCTCGTCACAGCCTGAGAACTAACTACCCCTAAAGATAGAAACAGGAAAACTATCTTGCCTCAGAGAAAATCCCCAAAGGATAGATAGCCCCCCACAAGTAAAGACTGTGAGTGGAGAGGGAAAAGACATACACAGAATGAAACCAGGATGAGCACATCGGAAGCCTATCGAAGAGCTCAGATATCAAGGGCAAAGGATATTTATTCTTAACGGTGATGGCGTTAAGACCCCTGTAGTCTATGCATGGACGCAGTTCCCCATTCTTCTTCTGCACGAAGAAGAACCCAGCCCCAGCAGGTGACACTGACTTCCTGATGAACCCTCTTGCCAGATTCTCTTGAATGTACTGAGACATTGCCTCTGTCTCCGGGAGAGATAACAGATAGACTCGACCCCGGTGAGGATCACCACCAGGCAAGAGATCAATAGGACAGTCATAGGGGCGATGGAACGGAAGGGTCTCCGCCGCCTTTTTGGAGAATACGTCGGCATAAGACCAATATTGCTTGGGGAGAGAGGATAGATCTGCGGGTACCTCTGTAGTAGCAACCTGAACGCACTCCCTCTGACACCTACCCCCACAAGATTCACCACATCTCAGAATTCTGCCTGAGGACCACTCGATATGAGGAGAGTGGTACCGTAGCCAAGGTATCCCCAACAGGACCTTATAAATTCCCTCAGGAATGACGAGCAGAGATATAATCTCCAGATGGGATGGCAACATGGACAGAGTAAAAGGGATGGTCTGGTGTGTTATCTGTGAGGGCAGTGTCGACCCATTCACCACTCGTACCGTTACTGGTTGAGCTAGCATAACCAAGGTTATTGCGTGACGTTGGGCGAAGGCAGAAGACATAAAATTGCCCTCCACCCCAGAATCCACGCAGAGCTCTACCATGTGGGAGGATGAGCCTATAATAATTGTCCCCTTAAAGGACAATTTGGATGCAAACGTCGCCGTGTCTAGTGTACCTCCATCTACTACCACTAGACGCTGACGTTTCCTCGACCGCTGGGACATTAGGCGGCAAGATGTCCTGACTGCTGGCAAACATGACAGACCTTGAATGCACAAGCGGTCCGGGACTTAGATCCCACTCGTGACACTTCCATGGCCTCATGTGACTCAGGAACCAGGACTGGAGATTCCAGAGGTTTGGCGAAGGTAGGAGCCAGCCGACACCTCTGCCTACACTGGGCTCGCTCTAACCTCCGCTCATTAAAACGGAGGTCAATACGAGTAGAGACAGTTATTAACTCCTCCAGTGTGGCAGGAATCTCCCTAGTGGCCAGAGCGTCCTTCACGTGATCAGCCAGCCCCTTCCAAAATATGGGGATAAGTGCTTTATCCGACCACTCCAGCTCAGAAGCTAAAGTACAAAAGCGGACGGACCCTGAGTTAGTGCCAGCAGTTGGAGCGCCGTGTCATGGGTGACTTGAGAACCAACCTAAGCCAAGGCTAATTGCCCCCACTGATGCTAGTATCGTATCCACTGGCATAAGCCAAAACACATTTGATACTAGTGCGAACAGTCATACAATAGGGTAGGGGTATTTAATGAATGACTTGCACTCACAACAAACACACATATACAAATGTACACTAGCGCATGGCCGTGCGGCCATGCGAGCCTTATATTGCTGCAGCAAGTAAAAGACCTTCCTAGAAGGACCAATGAGAGACTGCCAAACCTGAGCATGTGACCCTAAATCTCCACTGAGAGATCTTGCCCTGGGCATGCTCAGTGTGTGCAAAGCAGGACTTAGTCCTAGCACCTGCAGGACCTTCCTGAAAGGACCAATGGACTTAGGTACCGTATCTGACCATGTGACCCTCGATCTCCACTGAGAGATCTTACTCAGGGCATGCTCAGAACAAGAAAAGCAGGACTTAGTCCCAGAAGCGTCTGCTCGCCGCTGCCCAGCACTGACTTCAACGGCAGAAGCAGGAAAAGCAGCAGTAACTCTTTGTACAGAGTGGGACTGAGCAAGACGCTGGGACCGACGTCTCTGCTGAGCAGGCTCTACTGTGGCATGAGAAGAATGAGAGACCGCAGCGGAGATGGCCCAAGATTCCCCCTGTGCAGAGGCGGGAACTCAACCCCTAAAATTGGGCTGCTATTTTTAGGCTGCGGGGGCAGTATCCATGGCCCCTTATCAGACAGAGAATAACAGTCTTCAGCTGTCTGCTTTAGCAAGGTTTGTTGTCAAAAATGGCAGGGATCCCATGCCGTTTTCTTTAATTATTTATTTAAATAATTTTAAAAAATTGGAATGGGGACCCCTCTATTCTTAATAACCAGTCTTGCTGAAGCTGACATCTGAGAGATGCAGCCCCCAGCTCTCAGTTTTCCCTGACTGGTTATCAAAAATACAGTGGAACCAATGCAGTTTTTCTTTTAAATTATTTATCTACAGCGCAGACGTTGGCTAACGAATACTCGCATTAGTCGCTCCTGCTCTCACTGTTATTAGCTGCAGCAGGTGTCAGCTGATAGAAGCCGAAAGTAAACTTTATACCTCCAATTATAGTTGTTGGCTCACTCTGTAATTTGACAGCATGGGAACCGCAGCTCTATGAACGGCGGGGATGATTTTACCTCTGATCAGAAGTGGTTTACCACGCTGCCATGCAGTTGACAGCACGATAAACATCCAGTGTTTGGGGGGCCGAACCCAAACAGTAACACGGACTTCCTGGTGAAGTCTGTGTTCTTTGTCAATACCCAAACAGTAGATGTTTGGTATGGACGCCGAACTTTACTGTTTGGGTTCGCCCATCTCTAGAAAACAGGCTTAGATGTGAAAGAATTAAGGGCTCCTTATATTTAACTTCTCGGGACATTTTCAAAAATTTTATATTCACATTTATATTATATTTGTGTGAAACTTACTTTTTTAATGTATAAACATGACCCCACCATTTCTTATAAAGGAGACAGATAGAACTTCAACTTGTCAATGGGTAGGAATGACTATGATCATTTTAATCTATTTAATAAATGTTTCTTGGGAGCCTTGTATATATATATATATATATATATATATATATATACAGTGGGGCAAAAAAGTATTTAGTCAGTCAGCAATAGTGCAAGTTCCACCACTTAAAAAGATGAGAGGCGTCTGTAATTTACATGATAGGTAGACCTCAACTATGGGAGACAAACTGAGAAAAAAAATCCAGAAAATCACATTGTCTGTTTTGTTTAACATTTTATTTGCATATTATGGTGGAAAATAAGTATTTGGTCAGAAACAAACAATCAAGATTTCTGGCTCTCACAGACCTGTAACTTCTTCTTTAAGAGTCTCCTCTTTCCTCCACTCATTACCTGTAGTAATGGCACCTGTTTACACTTGTTATCAGTATAAAAAGACACCTGTGCACACCCTCAAACAGTCTGACTCCAAACTCCACTATGGTGAAGACCAAAGAGCTGTCAAAGGACACCAGAAACAAAATTGTAGCCCTGCACCAGGCTGGGAAGACTGAATCTGCAATAGCCAACCAGCTTGGAGTGAAGAAATCAACAGTGGGAGCAATAATTAGAAAATGGAAGACATACAACACCACTGATAATCTCCCTCGATCTGGGGCTCCACGCAAAATCCCACCCCGTGGGGTCAGAATGATCACAAGAACGGTGAGCAAAAATCCCAGAACCACGCGGGGGGACCTAGTGAATGAACTGCAGAGAGCTGGGACCAATGTAACAAGGCCTACCATAAGTAACACACTATGCCACCATGGACTCAGATCCTGCAGTGCCAGATGTGTCCCACTGCTTAAGCCAGTACATGTCCGGGCCCGTCTGAAGTTTGCTAGAGAGCATTTGGATGATCCAGAGGAGTTTTGGGAGAATGTCCTATGGTCTGATGAAACCAAACTGGAACTGTTTGGTAGAAACACAACTTGTCGTGTTTGGAGGAAAAAGAATACTGAGTTGCATCCATCAAACACCATACCTACTGTAAAGCATGGTGGTGGAAACATCATGCTTTGGGGCTGTTTCTCTGCAAAGGGGCCAGGACGACTGATCCGGGTACATGAAAGAATGAATGGGGCCATGTATCGTGAGATTTTGAGTGCAAACATCCTTCCATCAGCAAGGGCATTGAAGATGAAACGTGGCTGGGTCTTTCAACATGACAATGATCCAAAGCACACCGCCATGGCAACGAAGGAGTGGCTTCATAAGAAGCATTTCAAGGTCCTGGAGTGGCCTAGCCAGTCTCCAGATCTCAACCCTATAGAAAACCTTTGGAGGGAGTTGAAAGTCCGTGTTGCCAAGTGAAAAGCCAAAAACATCACTGCTCTAGAGGAGATCTGCATGGAGGAATGGGCTAACATACCAACAACAGTGTGTGGCAACCTTGTGAAGACTTACAGAAAACGTTTGACCTCTGTCATTGCCAACAAAGGATATATTACAAAGTATTGAGATTAAATTTTGTTTCTGACCAAATACTTATTTTCCACCATAATATGCAAATAAATTGTTAAAAAAACAGACAATGTGATTTTCTGGATTTTTTTTTCTCAGTTTGTCTCCCATAGTTGAGGTCTACCTATGATGTAAATTACAGACGCCTCTCATCTTTTTAAGTGGTGGAACTTGCACTATTGCTGACTGACTAAATACTTTTTTGCCCCACTGTATATAAACAGTATATAGCTTAAAGGTTGCATTTATAGAGAACATTTCTTTGAAATAACTTTGTGGCTGATTGAGAGGAAATTGAGCACCCTGTCTTCTGTAATGAAGAGAACAACTTCTGCTTTGCATGTTCCAGCTGTTCATACTATAATAAACATACTAATAATTCATCTTTATTAGAGAAACTTTCATAGAGGTGTACAGATGTATATGACTATAACAAAGTCATTCAAGCGTTGTCTCATTTCAGGATAGGATTGTGGGTGTGTAAAATTCCAGAATGAATATGCTGTAACAGATGGAGAATCTCTTTATTAAAATATCTCATAGAACAAAGCTGTCATACTTGTTTTATCTATCTATCTATCTATCTATCTATCTATCTATCTATCTATCTATCTATCTATTCAGCCTAAATAAAAAAGAAATAAGACATTTCTCCATAGTTGATGCAACTAATGGCAGAGAAATCATTTCCATGAATCTATATTTTGCAGACATGTTGTAGATTCCACTACCTAATTTTTAAGACTGTTGATGAGGTACTATGTTTCTGTGCAAGAAAAGCAGAGACTAGGACCTTCTTTATGACATACAAACAATCTTCATAGGTTGCACGATTGACATTAGTAGCGGTCACTTTTTGTCCCAGTAATTGAAGGGAAAAGCACTCTGGAGCCCGAATGACTGAGCTTACAAGAGAAAGATTCTGCATAGTTATTATTACACCTAAAGACTCATACTGTAGTCAATTTTTAATTTTTTGCCGGAGGTATGCTTCAGGTAAGTGCATAATTTAAGCATAAATTTTAGCAAAAAGTGGAACGTGCTGTCACACTGAGTCAGGAATGACCATCATGACCAATTATTATTAATCTGTCATAAATGTATCACTTTTCTCTGCATTTGGAATATTTCAAACTTATCAGCCACACTGTTTATCATCGTGTGCAGCATATAGAGCTGCTTATCCACATACTGGTTATAGCTTCCATACTGAACCCTGTCAACACTTGAATGTCCAATGGGCATCTGAGAATCGGAACTAAACCATTGAGTTATAGAAGAATTTGGCCTGTTCTGATAAACCGCCTTGTCTTTTACATCACGTGGATAGTAGGGTGAATGTGCATCAATTGCTTTAGAAAGAGATACTTTGGAAGAAAGCAAGTCACGGAAGTCATATGATACTCTGGTAAGCTCTTCAGAGAAAGTTTTGGTCCTGGCATTCAACACTTATTCCTTAAAGTTCATGACTAGGGTTGAGCGAAACGGATCGGCTAATTTCAAAAGTCGCTGACTTTTGGCAAAGTCGGGTTTCGTGAAACCTGACCCGATCCCACTGTGGAATCGGATCGGCGATCTTCGCTCCAAAGTCGGGTTTAGTTTTTTACATATATATATATATATATATATATATATATATATATATATATATATATATACATATATTTATATTTACTTCAGCGCAATATAGCTGAAAAGCCGGTAATTCAATTGCCAGCTTTTCATTTCTCCTTCACAAACCCGACATGATATGAGACATGGTTTACATACAGTAAACCATGTCACATCCCCCTTTTTTTTGCATATTCTACACTACTGATGTTAGTAGTTTGTATGTGCAAAATTTCGGCGCTGTAGCTATTAAATTTAAGGGTTAAATCGTCGAAAAAATTGGCGTGGGCTCCCGCACAATTTTCTCCGCCAGAGTGGTAAAGCCAGTGACTGAGGGCAGATATTAATAGCCTGGAGAGGGTCCACGGTTATTGCCCCCCCCCCGGCTAAAAACATCTGCCCCCAGCCACCCCAGAAAAGGCACATCTGGAAGATGCGCCTATTTTGGCACTTGGCCACTCTCTTCCCACTCCCGTGTAGCGGTGGGACATGGGGTAATGAAGGGTTAATGTCACCTTGCTATTGTAAGGTGACATTAAGCCAGATTAATAATGGAGAGGTGTCAATTATGACACCTATCCATTATTAATTCAATTGTATGAAATGGTTAAAAAAACACACACACAATATTGCAAAGTATGTTAATGAAATAAACACACAGGTTGTTGTAATATTTTATTGCACTATCAATCCACCTGAACACCCTCGACCTGTAACAAATTAAAAATAAACCAACATTATCTCATACCTTCCGTAGATCTGTAACGTCCCACGATGTAAATCCATCTGAAGGGGTTAAAATATTTTACAGGCAGGAGCTCTGCTAATGCAGCTGTGCTTGTAGCTGTAAAACCCCAGTGAATGAATGGAAACTAGGTCAATGACCTGTAGTTACCTTCATTCGCAGTGATGCGCCCTCAGAAAAGTTCCCACGCTCGAGGTCATATGAGGACATCCAGCAGAGGGCGCATCACCGCGACTGAAGGTAACTACAGGTCATTGACCTACATTACCTTCATTCCCCGGGGTTTTACAGGTACGAGCACAGCTGCATTATAGCAGAGCTCCTGCCTGTAAAATATTTTAACCCCTTCAGATGGATTTACATCGTGGGACAGATCGACGGAAGGTATGAGATATTGTTGGATTATTATTTTTACTTTGTTACAGGTCGAGGGTCTTCAGGTGGATTGAGAGTGGAATAAAATATTACAACAACCTGTGTATTTATTTCATTAAAATACTTTGCAATATTGTGAGTGTGTTTTTTAACCATTTCATACTATTGGATTAATAATGGATAGGTGTCATAATTGACGCCTCTCCATTATTAATCTGGCTTAATGTCACCTTACAAGAGCAAGGTGACATTAACCCTTCATTACCCCATATCCCACCGCTACACGGGAGTGGGAAGAGAGTGGCCAAGTGCCAGAATAGGCGCATCTTCCAGATGTGCCTTTTCTGGGGTGGCTGGCGGCAGATGTTTTTAGTCAGGGGGGGGCCAATAACCGTGGACCCTCTCTAGGCTATTAATATCTGCCCTCAGTCACTGGCTTTACCACTCTGGCGGAGAAAATTGCGCGGGAGCCCACGCCAATTTTTTCCGTGATTTAACCCTTAAATTTAATAGCTACAGCGCCCAAATTTTGCACATAAACACTACTAACATTAGTAGTGTGTAATATGCAAAAAAAATGGGAATATGACATGATTTACTGTATGTAAACCATGTCTCATATCATGTCGGGTTTAGGAAGGAGAAATGAAAAGCCGGCAATTGAATTACCGGCTTTTCTGCTATATCGCGCTGAAGTAAATATAAATATATATATGTGTCTCAATGACATATATATATATATATAAAAATGGCGCTGAACGCGTCATACGAAACCCGACTTTGGTGCGAAGATCGCCGACCGCATGGCCGATCCCACACTAGGATCGGGTCGGGTTTCATGAAATCCGACTTTGCCAAAAGTCGGTGACTTTTGAAATTGTCCGATCCGTTTCGCTCAACCCTTGTTAGGACAACACCAGCAGCAAATGTGGAGGTATCGTCGCAAGGCCAAAGCAGTCAGGGAATCACAATGTTCTTGGTAGGAAACACTGTATGTAGGCCAACATCAAGAATACCATCACCAACCCTCTCTCAATCTGCCATGTCCAACACCACCCCCACTAGTACCACCATATGTAGCTCTCCAGTCCAGCTCACCCTACAAGAGACTCTTGTTAGGAAAATAAAGTACTCATCCTGTCATCCGCGTACACAGGGTTTGAACGCCCACATTGCTAGACTAATCTCGTTAGAGATGATGCCCTACCATTTGGTTGAAAGCGAAGCTTTCAAAGCCCAGACGGCCTACGCAGTACCACGCTATGACCTACCCTACACTTCTTTGCGAGAAAAGCCATCCCAGCCCTCCACCAGCATGTCAAAGACCGCATTGTCCATGCACTGAAGCAATCAGTCAGTAGAAAGTTGCACCTCACAACAGATGCATGGACCAGTAGGCATGGCCAGGGCCATTATGTGTCCATCACAGCGCACTGGGTTAATGTGGTGGATGCAGGGTCTACAGGGGACAGCCATAATGGGACAGTTCTGCTTAGCCCACGGTCTAGGAAACAGTTGGCTGTAGGCATTTGCCACCACTCCTCCTCCTCCTCCAGAAGCGAAAGCTCGTCCACAGAGCGCAGTCGCATGACCACTCCATCCGTAGCTGCCAGTGTTGCACACGAGGTGTCCCATTATGGAATAGCTAGTGGTAAGCGTCAGCAGGCTGTGCTACAAATGAAGTGTTTGGGCGACAACAGACACACCGCAGAAGTACTGGCCGAGTACTTGCAGCAAGAAACTTGGTCATGGCTGGGCAGTGTACATCTTCAGGCAGGCAAGGTAGTCAGTGAAAATGGAAGGAATTTTATGGCTGCCATAGCCATTTCAGAACTGAAACACATTCCTTGCTTGGCTCACACCTTGATCCTGGTGGTGCAGTGCTTCATGAAAAATTATCCGGAGTTACCAGCCCTGCTCCTGAAGGTGCAAAGACTGCTCGCACATCCGCCGGTCGCCCGTACACTCCAGCCGTATGCTGAAACATCAGCGATTGCTGAATCTTCCCCAGCACCGCCTAATAATCGACATTGCAACAAGGTGGAACTCCACACTGCACATGGTTCAGAGGCTGTGCGAACAGAGGCGTGCTGTCATTTATTTGTGGGAGGATACACATACACGGGCAGGCAGTTGGATGGCAGACATGGAGTTGTCTGGTGTGCAGTGGTCAAAGCTACAAGACCTCTGTCAAGTCCTTCAGTGTTTTGAGGAATGCACATGGCTGGTAAGTGCAGACAACGCCATCATAAGCATGAGCATCCCACTAATGCGTCTATTGATGCAAAGTTTGATGCACATTAAGGAGGAGGCGTCTGCAGCCGAGGAGGAGGGAAGCCTTGATGACAGTCAGCCATTGTCTGCTCAGGGAACTCTCCTGGACGAGGTGGCGGATGAAGAGGAGGAGGAGGATGATGGGGATGAATATTTATGGGAGGAGGATGCTTCTCAGGGGGCAATAGAAGCTGGTGGCATTGCAAGGTAAGGTACAAGATTTTTGCGGGCCACAAGTGATGTTGATTTGCAAGAAAGTGCTCCTCAACCCAGCACAAGCAGTGAATTGACACCTGGAACATTGTCCCACATGGCTGAGTATGCCTTGTGTATCCTAAAAAGGGACCCCCACATTATCAAAATGATGACCGATGATGATTACTGGTTGGCTTGCCTCCTGGATCCACGATACAAAGGAAAATTACAAAATATCTTGCCACATGAGAACCTTGAGCAAATATTGGCTACCAAACAAGCAAGTCTTGTAGACCGTTTGGTTCAGGCATTCCCAGCACACAGCGGCGGTGATGGTTCTCACACGAGCTGTAGGGGGCAACATGGCAGAGGTGTTAGAGGTGCACAAATCCAAAGGGCCATTGGACAGAGGGGTTTTATGACCAGGTTGTGGAGTGATTTTGCAATGCCCGCAGACACGACAGGTACTGCTGCATCGATTCAAAGTGACAGGAGACAGCATTTGTCCAGTATGGTTATCAACTATTTTTCCTCCCTTATTGATGTTCTCCCTCACAGGTCATTCCCCTTTGATTACTGGGCATCTAAAATAGACACCTGGCCTGAATTGGCAGAATATGCATTACTGGAGCTCGCTTGCCTAGCTGTCAGTGTGCTATCAGAAAGAGTCTTCAGTCCTGCTGGTTCAATACTGACTGAAAAAAGGACACGTCTGGCTACCCGAAATGTTGATGATCTAACCTTCATTAAAATGAACCAAATATGGATTTCTAATTATTTTGACCCACCTTCCCCTGCTGACACATGCTTGCCTGAAAAATGACTCGCTTTTGGCCTCCTCTTACTGATGCTCTAATTCCTCCATTTGCAGCTGCTGAATGTCCTCCATAAGCCATTTTTATACCTCCCTAAATGGGCTGACTTCACCCACAGGGTCATGGTCACCACTTGGTGCAAGCACCCGTGCGAGTGCCGTTTACCTGGACAGGTGGGTGTGCCCACTCTTGGGTGATGGCACTGGCACAGGGTCCCTCATAGTACAATGAAGTGTCTCTTATGGTGGTGGTGCACAACCAATGTCAGACACACCGTCGTAATATGAGGGGCCCTGTGCCAGTACCGCCGCCCACGAGAGAGTGTTACCCCCAGCTGGAGCAGTGCTCTACCACTTGCAAAGCATACCTCTCCCTGCTACACCGCTGTGTAGTCTGTGCTGTTAAATCCTTCAATGGCACTGCCAATAGAAATTTGTTGAAATGATAGATGATAGTAAAAATATACAGGGGCCCTTGCCTCCATTTAGAGTGAGTCTCTCATTACAGTTGTCCTCCACTGACCAAAGCTATGCCGCCTGTGTACTCCTGTTACCAATTTTGAACTGCATTTAGCCTACTTACTTATTTGGGCCTAGTAACTGTGTCAGCCTCTCATTACAGTTGTCCTTCGCTGACCAAAGCTATGCCACCTGTGTACTCCCCTTACCAATTTTGAACTGCATTCAGCCTACTTACTTATTTGGGCCTAGTAACTGTGTCAGCCTCTCATTACAGTTGTCTTCCTCCGCTGAACAAAGCTATGCCGCCTGTGTACTCCTCTTACCAATTTTGAACTGCATTTAGCCTACTATTTTATTTTAGGCCTACTAAGTCTGTCTGAGCCACTCGTTACAATTGTCCTCCACTGAACAAAGCAATGCCACCTGTTTAGTCCTGTTACCAATTTTGAACTGCATTTAGCCTACTTTTTTTTATTTTAGGCCTACTAAGTCTGTCTGAGCCACTTATTACAGTTGTCCATATGCTGCAAACACAGCACCCCTGTTAACAGCGCTCTATGATATGTATAGAGCTGTATAAATGGTACTCATCGTTATGTGCCACACCGTCAGCCCACTGCCATAAATCGCCTCAACGCGTTTCGCCCCTCTGGCTCATCAGGAGGCCCGATAAAGATGTCATGTGTCTCGATAGTATAAGATGAGGGTGCTGTGTTTGCAGCATATGGATTCATGAATATATGGAAAATGTGTATATATCAGGCAGCTTGTCTATTTTGTGATTTATTTTCAGCAGGTATCATGCTGTTTGTGACCCACTATATTGGTACCCTTGCATAACAGATATCAGTATCAAAATCTTTGGATCTTTGCAAGATCGTCTAAGTGCATATTGGAGATCAGATACACCCATCATGAGCCCACCACATGTTCTCATTGGTTTATATTCACAGTGTTGGGGTATAGGCTTCCCTATATGTAGGTGTGTTATTTGTCTAGCTGTTAAGGGGTTCCTTTAGTTTATTCCCGATTGTGTGGGTAGAGGGACCCAGTGGATCTACTAGGGCTATCCAGGGACCCTAGGGCAAGCCATCGTTGAGCGGGGGTGCCACAACGTTCCCCCTAGGGCGCCAACCCCCGCTGATAGGCAGCCATCAGTACAGCTATTATCTAGGGATTGTCTTGTTCCCCTACACTTATTTTGCACAGTGTGTTTTTTTGTGTTTTGTTTTTTCAGGTGTAGCCACAGGTTGGTGGCATTTTAGATATTCTAATAAATTTCTTTGGGTTTTATATGATTATTCTACTTACTAGCCCAATACAGTTTGTTATATGATAGAGTTTTTTAACTCCACACTGTGCTTGCACTTTACACTGCCTCTCCTATCCTGGCCCCTCTACATACAATTTCTTCTGTTCATACAACACCTTCTCTCCATACTCTACGTGCTACCCACACTGCCCCAATAACGCTGCCCCTCCCCATACTCTGACTCTGTCCATACTATGGATCTTCTCCACATCATTCCCTGTTTTTTATTTTTTTATTTTTTCTTTGGGGAGGGCTATTAGATATGCTACCTATAAACTTATATTGTATTCAGTTGTAACAAAAGTATCTATTAGTGATCATTTTGAGCCAATCATTCTTTGTCAACCTGTATAAGAGGCTGGTAAACAAGCATCGAACAACTTCAATGTAATGATTTAACTGTCTGAAACCTGCTCGCATATATACAACCTGTATATTTCTGTTTGATGGTCAATATATTGGCATTTGGGACCCCACTTTTAACTTTTACCCAGGGCCCAACTTTGGCTAAAACCAGACCTGTTAGGCATGTTATTTTAAAGTACATCTAATATGACAACCTCGCGTTGATACAGCTTTGCACAAGAGCACACTATGATCAGTTAATTGATATTGGTAAAAAATGATTTAATTACCAATGTTAATGATTGTTGATTACAATATCAATATCTGTGTTAGCACGGCTGTAAATGAACTGTATTGCATTAAATTAAATGTCTAAACTCCATGCAGTTTCATTAGTTGTACTGTTTTTAATGATACAAGCACAGTCATTAAATGAATAGTTTTAATCTCGTAAGTAACAATGGCCTATCTCTTAATGAGAACAACTGCTTTTCTAATGAAAACAGCCAATGAACAGAGAAAAATGGAGCAGCACATCTTTGTGTTAGTTGTCAAACAGTTTCCGCTCTCGGTTTCTGTAAATTCCTGTTGCCTTATATAACTAAATTGTGCCTCCTGTTCTCGTGAGGACGTGACATGTTTCTGTGGTGAATAGAAGAAGGTAAACTGGCTTACTGTAAAAAAAAAAATCACAGGATCCTCTGGAATGTCTTGAAACAATATATAATCCTGTGCTTTTATGAGGTTCAATGGAAGATAAACTTACTATGCATGAAACTTAACTACCTGCTCTGGACCGCCCATAGACTGGTGGCCTGCATTCTAAATCCTGACATTCTAGAACATGGCTGCATAGTAGACCAGTTATAGAGGATCATGTCAGACACAGCCGAGCTTCCCATAAAGAAGGCAGAGATAGTTAATTATCAGCTCTGCCTTCCGGATCACTGTATGCACAGCACTAAACAAATGCGGAGTATACAATAATAGTGAGCACAAATAGTGCTTCATTTTCTGGACCCGGTGGTCATTTGAACATTAGGTATAGGAAGGGAGCAGAATTTGACGGGTCTAAGAAGACCTAGTCAGCTCTGCATTGACAGCCAAGAGGTTGCATTTCCACAGTATTGAAGGCTAATATACCAGTCCCAGGTACAGAAGAAATCATATTAAGAAACAGCATTGAAATGTTGAAATAACTCTCAAAGATCCTTAATAATGAAATTGGGACACAACATGTGAAATAAGTGAAAAATAAATCGATAAAAATTGATTAAATAAATAATAGGTTTTAAAAAAAGCCATTGGTAGTGCAAATGTTTCTTAACAGCCCTGCCTCCATGAAAAAAGTATCCTTTATATAAAAATAATTGTTTCAAAAAGGGAAACACATTAAAAAAGTATTTTATTGGTCCTTTGTGGGCATAAAAAAATGTGAAAATCAATGTGAAAAACAGTCACGTACTTTCTTTTTTCCCACTGATATCACCTAATATCTGAAAAAAAAAAAAAAGAGATTATAAAAATAACATAAAATTTAAGCCTCATGTATCATGAAAAAAAGAAGCAAATATTATTTTAATTTCCATGTGAGAAAAAAATATATAGCTCTTTAGACAGCATGACCCCCCAAAAAAAGTGCCTGTCTGGAACGTGGGTAAATAGCCCAGTTCATGTACTGGTAAAAGGGCTGTCTGGTGGAGATGAGCAAATCAGTTTTATGTGAATTGACTTTGAGCCAATTTTCGAAAAATTTGCAGTTTCCTCTGGACTTAAAGAATTCAAGATTCAATTTGACTAAATCGTAATTTTATACATTACCAAGATTGCATTAACCAGGGAAGGCTCAAATGACTTTAGGCACGGCTATGTGGGCTCCCCAAAATGTGTTGTAAATATCACATCAGAGCCTGTATTAAAGCTAAGGCAATTAAAAAGCAGCCATTTGGGAGTGTTACATTCTAGAGAGATTACCTCAAACCACACAGCTCAGCACTAAAGACAGGGAGAGAAAAGTCTAAGGCCCCCGTCACACGTCCTGAAAATTCCGATACTGCAAAAAACAGTACCAGTCAGGTCCGTGGTTCATGTGCGTATGCCATCCATGTGACAGTATGACACTATCCATGTGGCATACATATGTCCATATATACGTGTGTACCATCCATTTGCAATCTGTGTGCACCAGCAATATGAGAAGTATCGGAATAGAATGAAGAATACAAATGTCAGATGTTTAGGTGTTAGATGTGCAAAGATAGAGAAATATCATAGATAAATAGATGGGGTCCCCCTTATTTTTATTAACCATCTGGGGGAAAGCAGACAGCTGTGGGCTGGTGTTATTATTATGAGAAGGGGCCAATATTGATAAATTTTCCCAGCCTATTAACCCCTTCACGACCTTGGGCGTACTCAGCACGTCATGGTCAGCTGGTACTTACTGACCTTGGACGTACTGAATAGGTCCAGGCGATTTTGCATGCACAGGAACTATGTACATGCGATCGCCAGCTGGTGTCAGCTAATTCTGACAGCTGACATCAGGCACTCAGTGGCGGAGTAATGCCTCCCCCGCTTCAGGCACTTTGATCAATAGCAACTGCAGCATTTAGAAGGCAGACAGAGGTTGGCGGCTTCCACTGCCCTCCAACTGGCACCTCTGCGACATCATTGTGGGGGCTCGATCATTGCCATGGTGACCCAATGTCATCACCATGGGTCACCAGGCTACAGCCAGCCCCTCAGACCATGTGCAAAGCACAGTCTAAGGGGCTTGTGACTGACATATAAAAGTCATTGCAATTCTCATGCATTACAATGCATTATACTGTAACAACAGTGCTGAAAGTGAAAGTCCCATAGTGGGACAAAGTAAATTAGTAAAAACAAGTTTAAAAAAATTGTAAATATATTTGAAAAAAAAATCAGAAAATAATTGATATGCATAAATAAATATATATATATAGAGAGAGAGAGAGAAATTGGAACAGGATCAAGTGTTACCTTAGATGATATTCAAAGCTTTCCCAACCAATAGTCCAATGGTTTACAATAATGAAATAAATATTAATATGCTTGAGAAAGGATATTACATCCGAAACGTCACCACGCCATTGGGCAATAAAGTCCACTTTTTTTTCATTTTTTTGTCCTGTTTTCCTATATATATATATATACATATACAGTATTTATATATATATATATATATATATATATATATATATATATATATATATATCAGATCCAGGTTCTCTTGCCTTGTCCACAGAGGCACTAATCAAAGCGGCACAAGAGCGAGCACTAAGTACCAGATCCATAGAAGCAGGGATCTGCCACACAAGACAGGACCCAAAGTGCAAATGCAAAGAAACCTCAGAAATTGTCCAGTGTATACCGAACGCCACAACCAAGTAGCGGGAATTGTATACAGGAGCATCTAGACAGCATATGGGCTAAGTACCCCTAAGTCCAGGTAGGAGACCCCAGAAAAAGTGGTGGATAATGAAAGGGCTAAAATTCTGTTAGACTTCTAGATTCAGACGGATAAGCAGGTGTTGGCTAACCAAGCAGACATTGTGATAGTAGACAATGATTAGAAGCAATGATAATAGATGTGGCAGTGACAAGTGACAGCAACATCAGAAAGAAGGAATATGAGAAGCTGGAGAAATACCAGGGCCTCAAAGGAGAACTGAAGAAGATGTGGAAGGTGAAGGCAGCAGTGATTCCAGTGGTGATAGGAGCACTTGAAGCAGTGACCCCTAAGTTGGATGAATGGCTACAACAGATCCCAGTAGAAACATCTGAGCTCTCTGTCCAGAAAAGTGCAATGCTGTAAACAACTAAGATCCTGTGCAGAACCATCAAACTCCCAGGCCTCTGGTAGAAGATCCGAGAATGAAAAAGGACAACAAAGAACACCCCTATTGTTGGAGAGAAGAAAGTATGTATATATACAGTATATATATATACATATATATACAGTAGGGGAAATAAGTATTTTATCCCTTGCTGTTTTTGTAAGTCTGCCCCCTGACAAAGACATGGACAGTCTATAATTTTAAGGGTAGGTTAATTTTAACATTGAGCGATAGAATATCAAAAATAAAATCCAGAAAATCACATTGTATAAATTATATAAATGTATTTGCATTTTGCAGTGAGAAATAAGTATTTGATCCCTTTGGCAAACAAGACTTAATACTTGGTGGCAAAACCCTTGTTGGCAAGCACAGCAGTCAGACGTTGTTTGCAGTTGATGATGAGATTTCCCCCACTGATGCCCCCAGAAGAAGGCTGACACACGCGTAGGGGGCATGGCACTGCACGTCTGAGGTAATTACATTCCATTCTTGCGTTCTTTTGCCTTTTGATTCTTCAGTCTATGTTGTTCACCAATGGCCTCACTTCCTCACTTATTGAATAACACTGTGTTCCGAATTGTTATGCAAATTGGATTTAACCCCTTAATCCCATATGACGTACAATCCCGTCAAGGTGACCTGGGACTTAATTCCCAGTGACGGGATAGTACGTCATATGCGATCGGCCACGCTCACGGAGGGAGCGCGGCCGATAGCGGCCGGGTGTCAGCTATCGCAGCTGACATCTGGCACTATGTGCCAGGAGCGGTCACGGACCGCTCCCGGCACATTAACCCCCGGCACACTGCTATCAAACATGATTGCAGTGTTCCGGCGGTACAGGGAAGCATCGCGCAGGGAGGGGGCCCCCTGCGTGCTTCCATGAAACGATTGGTACAAGGCAATGTGCTCACCTTGTACCGAGCGTCTCCTCCCTGCAGGCCAAAAATGGCCATGGGGCTACTTCTGGGTCCTGCAGGGAGGTGGCTTACCAAGTGCATGCTCAGAGCAGGCTCTGGTAAGCCAGAAGCAGTGCACACCAGATCGCTGATCTGACACAGTGCTCTACAAAGTGTCAGATCAGCGATCTGTCACTATACAGTGATGTCCCCTCTGGGACAAAGTAAAAAAGTAAAAAAAAAAATTTGAAATGTGTAAAACAAAAAAAAATCCTAAATAAAGAGAAAAAAAATTGGTCCCATAAATACATTTCTTTATCTAAATAAAAAAAAATATATAAAAGTTCACATATTTAGTATCGCCGCGTCCGTAACGACCCGACCTACAAAACTGGCCCACTAGTTAACCCCTTCAGTGAACACCGTAAAAAAAGAAAAAACGAGGCAAAAACCAACGATTTATTATCATACCGCCGAACAAAAAGTGGAATAACACGCGATCAAAAAGACAGATATAGGGGGCGTGGCCTGACTTCCGATGGTGCAGGTCACATAGCGCGGGAGCTCCATTCCCAGGACTTGTAAAGCGGCACACAGCAGCGCACGAACGGCGCCTTCTCCTCTAAATCTCCCCACACCGGCTCCTTACCGTTCGGTGAGTGTATGGGGAAATCTAAAGCTGGTGCAGGGGACTCCTCCAGGCGCATTGTGGACTTCTTTGCGGCCACCTCTCAGCAGCCCCAGAGATCCAAGATGGCGCTGCTATCTCCAAGATCTTCCAGAGCTGCACGCCGAGGCTCTCAGTCCTCTGCCTCAAGCACAGCAGCGGCTGATCTCTCAGATGCCCCAGTTACAGCAGCGCTGCTCAGGGACATGCTTGGAGAACTCCGTACCTCCCTGCAGGAGGACATGTGTTCCATGATGGCGGAGCTCAGGGGGGAGGTGCAGGAGTCTGGGAGGCCGCACGGACCATCTTGAAAATAAAATGTCCGAACTGGTAGCTTCTCACAATGATTTATGGGAGGCTCATGATAACCTGCAGCTGCTTGTTACCAAAACCCATTCTAAATCCCTGGATTTGGAGGACAGATCCAGGAGAAATAATATTAAACTCAAAAGCATCGCTGAAACAGTTGGGGCTGATGATCTCAGAGCCTTTCTACAAGACTTTCTCATATCTGTCCTCCCACTTTATTCCAAAGATGACATCGTGATCGACCGTATTCATCGGATCCCTAAGCCCTCAGGCCTTGACCCTGCGGTCCCCAGAGATGTACTAGCTCGCATCCATTTTTTTGTTATGAAGGAGGAATTTCTGCAAGCACTGAGATCGAAGCCGTCGCTACCTGAACGATTTGCTGCCGTTACCGTTTTTCCTGACCTGTCTCCAGGAACTCTAGCCCTCCGCAGGGCATTTGCACCATACACCTCAATCCTGAGGGAAAAGGGTATATTATACCGCTGGGGTTTTCCTACCAAGCTCTGCATTCGCAAAGACGGTTCGATTACCACATGCCTATCCCCGTCGCAAGCAGCCAAGAACATGTCACAATGGGGCTTTGACCCTCCTGCGCCCCCTCCTGCCTCTGCTTCCCCCAAGCCTGGAGGATCTAACCCCCGGAGGCGTCGTATTACCCCAGACTGGAAGGTCGCCTGAAGTGTCACTCTTTTCCATCTCCTGGCTGGAAGAATTTATATTTTTCCTTTGTCCCGCATAGTTCTACTTTTCTTTTTTCTCTCTTCTTTTTTTTGCTGATCTTTTGCTGAGGCTGGTTCCTGGCAGGACTCCCCTCAGCCTATTGCCCCATAGGTGAACTGTTTTCTATTTTCACCTTGGACTCAGGATTTCCCTGGATGTCCCTTTGTTTAAAGGGACACTGTCACCTGAATTTGGAGGGAACAATCTTCAGCCATGGAGGCGGGGTTTTTTGGGTGTTTGATTCACCCTTTCCTTACCTGCTGGCTGCATGCTGGCTGCAATATTGGATTGAAGTTCATTCTCTGTCCTCCATAGTACATGCCTGCACACGTCAATCTTGCCTTGCACAGGCGTGTACTATGGAGGACAGAGAATGAACTTCAATCCAATATTGCAGCCAGCATGCAGCCAGCAGGTAAGGAAAGGGTGAATCAAACACCCAAAAACCCCGCCTCCATGGCTGAAGATTGTTCCCTCCAAATTCAGGTGACAGTGTCCCTTTAAATGTTTGGATTTTGTATGTTTGTTTGCCCCCCCCCCCTTCCCTCCCTCTCCCCCCTCCTCATTTCAGATTGATATTGCTGGGTATTCCACGACATGACTGTGTTTTTTTTGTGGGTAATGAGTTTGCATATCTTCTTCCGCAATTTGTATAACATTTTACAATGAGTGTTTCTTTATATTCTATTAATGTTAACGGTCTTAACTCCCCTGGTAAGAGGTCGATTGTCTGGCATCAGCTCGCTAAATCCAAGTACGATATTATATGCTTACAGGAGACGCATTTGCTAGAACCGGATAATGTAAGAATGTATTCGAATTTATACCCCTACCAGTTTTTTGCGAATGGGAAATCTAAAAAAGCTGGGGTGGCAGTTTTTTTTTAGCAAGGCTAACTCTTTCCAGCTAATTAGTTCTTTAGCCGACCCTGAGGGCAGATACATTATAATTTTATGTTTAATCAATAATACCCCTTACACCATTGCTTCTGTGTATGGCCCAAACTTTGGTCAGGTTAAATTTCTAAATAATTTATTTCAAACCTTAGGTAACTATCAGCATGGTTATAAATTAGTGGCCGGAGACTTTAATATTCCAGTATCCAAGAATCTAGACTGTTCGTCGTCTGCCGTGGCTAGGGGTGATGCGGCTCAGCTGATCAACTCCTGCAGTTTACATGATATCTGGAGATATCTCCACTGTAATGAGAGAGACTACATATTTTGGTCCCCTCGTCACGGCTCTTACAGTAGAATTGATTATATCTTAGTAGATGACGTCGCCCTCCCCCACTGCATATCTGCGAATAAAGGTAACATCACTTGGTCTGATCATGCACCTGTGTCAGTTTCCCTAAAAGACCCTCTTGCAATCAAACCTCCTTCACACTGGCGCCTTATTGACCACCTTCTATCTGAGCAAGCGAACTCTACACTAATTGAAAATTCTTTGCAGGAATTCTTTGCCTTTAATGACTCGGCGGATGTGCGTGAGGACTCCCTCTGGTTCGTTCACAAGGCAGTGGCTCGTGGCCTTTTTATTAAGATGGCTGCGACAGCTAAACGCAAGTATAACTTAAATCTTCAATCTGCCTTGGCTGAAGTGGCCCGGCTGGAGTCTCGCCACAAGGCCTGCCCCTCCCCTCAATTATTTTCCAATCTTTCTGCTGCACGCCTGCACCTTCGCCAACTCCTCCTCCACAGAGCAGAAAATTCGCTCAGGAAATTGAAAGCCAAATTCTACTCCATGGGTGACAGAGCAGGCGCCTTACTAGCCAAACGCGTTAAAGAAAAAGAAGCCCACACCAAAATTGCTTATCTTCTTAAGTCGGATAGTTCTCGGATTTACAATCCAATCCATATCGCTGAAGAATTTGCCTCATACTATTCTTCATTATATAACCTAGATTCTGACGCAAATACTCCTCAACCTTCTCAGGACTGTTTTTCCTTTTCATACTACTCTCAATTTCTCACTATCCTCTCTCCTTTCCTCATACGTTTAGTCAACTACTGGCGCTCTATGGGTACAATTGAGAAAGAGGGTTTGGAGGCTTGTATTTCGACTCTTCCCAAACCTGGGAAACCTATGACCTCTCCTGGCAATTTTCGTCCCATCGCCCTTCGAAATTGTGCTGTAAAGATATATGCTACGGTCTGGGCCAATAGGTTATTGTCGGTGCTCCCATCCTTGGTTCACTCGGATCAGGTTGGGTTTGTCCCGGGTAGGCAGACTAGAGATGGTACGAGACGCTTGATCGACCTGCTGGATGTGGTGGAGAGGGGAAGCCTCCCCAGTGTGTTCCTGTCTCTCGACGCGAAAAAGGCGTTTCACAGGGTGCACTGGGGTTATATTGCATCCACTTTGCACAAATTTGGTCTTACTGGCCAGATTTTCTCAGCTATTATGGCTTTGTTTTCCAATCCATGTGCTTCTGTTCACTCAGCCGGCTTCAAATCCCGTATATTCTCTATTTCGAATGGGACCCAGCAGGGTTGCCCCCTCTCCCCCATCACCTTTGCTTTAGTCATGGAGCCCCTGGTGGCTGCGGTGAGGCAATGCCCTGATATTAAGGGGGTAATTGTGGTAAGTCACGAACACAAAATTGGCCTCTACGCCGACGATGTATTGTTGTCTTGCTCGGCTCTCCTACAGTCACTATCTGCGGTGTCTTCCATTCTCACCCAATCTGCTGAAGCCTCCTATTATAAGCTAATTGTGTCCAAGTCCACAATTTTTCCCCTATTTATCTCATCCTCCCTCCAACTACAAATTCAAGCTAATTACCCTTTCATTTGGTCTCCGCTTGGATTCACATATCTAGGCATTCAAATTACCCATATAAGAAACATTGTTCGCCTTAATTATGACTCAACCCTCCGCGAAATTAAAAAAGAAATTGACCAACTTGCCTGCTCTCGTCATCTATCCTGGATGGCTAGGATACAAACGTCCAAAATGTTAATTCTCCCTAAACTTATATATCTTTTTAGAGGCCTCCTGTTGTGAATTCCGTGGCAGAGCTCCCTCCTGTGGTCACAAGTGGTACTTCGGCTGATTCTGTCTATGAGCTTCCGTTGGTGGATGTGAGTGGTACTGCGGCTTCTGAGTTTCCTTCCTCAGGTGATGTGGTGAAGTCGTTAGGTGCTGCTCTATTTAACTCCACCTAGTGCTTTGCTCCTGGCCTCCAGTCAATGTTCTAGTGTTGGTCTTGCTTCCTCCTGGATCGTTCCTGTGGCCTGTCTGCTCTGCATAAGCTAAGTTTTGCTTGTGTTATTTTTGTTTGCTATTTTTTCTGTCCAGCTTGCTTTATTGGTTTTTCTTGCTTGCTGGAAGCTCTGGGACGCAGAAGGAGCACCTCCGTACCGTTAGTCGGTGCGGAGGGTCTTTTTGCCCCCTCTGCGTGGTTGTTTGTAGGGTTTTGTGTTGACCGCAAAGCAATCTTTCCTATCCTCGGTCTGTTCAGTTAGTCGGGCCTCACTTTGCTAAATCTATTTCATCTCTGCGTTTGTATTTTCATCTCTACTCACAGTCATTATATGTGGGGGGCTGCCTTTTCCTTTGGGGTATCTCTCTGAGGCAAGGTAGGCTTATTTTTCTATCTTCAGGGCTAGCTAGTTTCTCAGGCTGTGCTCGAGGCGCATAGGTCTGGTCAGGAGCGCTCCACGGCTACCTCTAGTGTGGTTGGATAGGATTAGGGATTGCGGTCAGCAGAGTTCCCACGTCTCAGAGCTCGTCCTATGTTTTTTGGTAATTGTCAGGTCACTTTGTGTGCTCTGAGCTTCAATGTCCATTGTGGTCCTGAATTACCTGTTCATAACAGTACTGGAGGCCCAAAGTACTAATGCTTCTCAATAGAGGGAAAAAAGAAGTTCTGAGACCATTTTTTTTCTTTGCACTGTGTTTTGCCTTTTTTTTCCCCCTAGACATTTGGGTGGTTCAGGACACAGGTGTAGTGATGGACATTAAAGGTCTGTCTTCATGTGTGGATCATCTCACTGCAAGAGTACAAAATATTCAAGACTTTGTGGTTCAGAATTCTATGTTAGAACCAAGAATTCCTATTCCTGATTTGTTTTCTGGAGATAGAGCTAAATTTCTGAGTTTTAAAAATAATTGTAACCTGTTTCTGGCTTTGAAACCTCGATCCTCTGGTGACCCAGTTCAACAAGTTAGGATTATTATTTCTTTATTACGTGGCGACCCTCAAGACTGGGCATTTTCCCTTGCGCCAGGAGATCCTGCATTATGAAATATTGATGTGTTTTCCTGGCGCTCGGATTGCTGTACGATGAACCTAATTCGATGGATCAGGCAGAGAAAAATTTGCTGGCTCTGTGTCAGGGTCAGGATGAGATAGAAATTTATTGTCAGAAGTTTAGAAAGTGGTCCGTGCTCACTCAATGGAATGAAGTTGCCCTGGCAGCTATTTTCAGAAAGGGTCTCTCTGAAGCCCTTAAGGATGTCATGGTGGGATTTCCTATGCCTGCTGGTCTGAATGAGTCTATGTCTTTGGCCATTCAGATCGGTCGACGCTTTCGTGAGCGTAAATCTGTGCACCATTTGGCGGTTTTATCCGAGCATAAACCTGAGCCTATGCAGTGCGATAGGACTTTGACCAGAGTTGAACGGCAAGAACACAGACGTCAGAATGGGCTGTGTTTCTACTGTGGTGATTCCACTCATGCTATCTCCGATTGTCCTAAGCGCACCAAGCGGTTCGCTAGGTCTGCCACCATTGGTACGGTACAGTCAAAATTTCTTTTGTCCGTTACTTTGATCTGCTCTTTGTCATCTTATTCTGTCATGGCATTTGTGGATTCAGGCGCTGCCCTGAATTTGATGGACTTGGAGTATGCTAGGCGTTGTGGGTTTTTCTTGGAGCCCTTGCAGTGTCCTATTCCATTGAGAGGAATTGATGCTACGCCTTTGGCCAAGAATAAGCCTCAGTACTGGACCCAGCTGACCATGTGCATGGCTCCTGCACATCAGGAGGATATTCGCTTTCTGGTGTTGCATAATCTGCATGATGTGGTCGTGTTGGGGTTGCCATGGCTACAAGTCCATAACCCAGTATTAGATTGGAAATCAATGTCTGTGTCCAGCTGGGGTTGTCAGGGGGTACATGGTGATGTCCCATTTCTGTCTATTTCGTCATCCACCCCTTCTGAGGTCCCAGAGTTCTTGTCTGCTTACCGGGATGTATTTGATGAGCCCAAGTCCAATGCCCTACCTCCGCATAGGGATTGTGATTGTGCTATCGATTTGATTCCTGGTAGTAAGTTTCCTAAAGGTCGAATGTTTAATTTATCTGTGCCTGAGCACGCCGCTATGCGGAGTTACGTGAAGGAGTCCTTGGAGAAGGGTCATATTCGCCCGTCATCGTCGCCATTGGGAGCGGGGTTCTTTTTTGTGGCCAAGAAGGATGGTTCGCTGAGACCTTGTATAGATTACCGCCTTCTAAATAAAATCACGGTCAAATTTCAGTACCCATTGCCGCTGCTATCTGATTTGTTTGCTCGGATCAAGGGGGCTAGTTGGTTCACCAAGATAGATCTTCGTGGTGCGTATAATCTTGTGCGTATTAAGCGGGGCGATGAATGGAAAACTGCATTTAATACGCCCGAGGGCCATTTTGAGTACCTAGTTATGCCATTTGGACTTGCCAATGCTCCATCGGTGTTTCAGTCCTTTATGCATGACATCTTCCGAGAGTACCTGGATAAATTCCTGATTGTATACTTGGATGATATTTTGGTCTTCTCGGATGATTGGGAGTCTCATGTGAAGCAGGTCAGAATGGTGTTCCAGGTCCTGCGTGCTAATTCTTTGTTTGTGAAGGGATCAAAGTGTCTCTTTGGTGTTCAGAAGGTTTCATTTTTGGGGTTCATTTTTTCCCCTTCTACTATCGAGATGGACCCTGTTAAGGTCCAGGCCATCTATGATTGGACTCAGCCGACATCTCTGAAGAGTCTGCAAAAGTTCCTGGGCTTTGCTAATTTTTATCGTCGCTTCATCTGTAATTTTTCTAGTATTGCTAAACCATTGACCGATTTGACCAAGAAGGGTGCTGATGTGGTCAATTGGTCTTCTGCTGCTGTGGAAGCTTTTCAGGAGTTGAAGCGTCGTTTTTCTTCTGCCCCTGTGTTGTGCCAACCAGATGTTTCGCTTCCGTTCCAGGTCGAGGTTGATGCTTCTGAAATTGGAGCGGGGGCTGTTTTGTCGCAAAGAGGGTCTGATTGCTCGGTGATGAAGCCATGCGCCTTCTTTTCCAGGAAGTTTTCGCCTGCTGAGCGAAATTATGATGTTGGCAATCGAGAGTTGCTGGCCATGAAGTGGGCATTCGAGGAGTGGCGTCATTGGCTTGAAGGAGCTAAGCATCGTGTGGTGGTCTTGACTGATCACAAGAACTTGACTTATCTCGAGTCTGCCAAACGGTTGAATCCTAGACAGGCTCGTTGGTCGCTGTTTTTCTCCCGTTTTGACTTTGTGGTTTCGTACCTTCCGGGCTCTAAAAATGTGAAGGCGGATGCTCTGTCTAGGAGTTTTGTGCCCAACTCTCCGGGTTTGTCTGAGCCAGCGGGTATTCTCAAAGAGGGAGTAATTTTGTCTGCCATCTCCCCTGATTTGCGGCGGGTGCTGCAAAAATTTCAGGCTAATAAACCTGATCGTTGCCCAGCGGAGAAACTGTTTGTCCCTGATAGGTGGACGAATAAAGTTATCTCTGAGGTTCATTGTTCGGTGTTGGCTGGTCATCCTGGAATCTTTGGTACCAGAGATTTAGTGGCTAGATCCTTTTGGTGGCCGTCTCTGTTGCGAGATGTGCGTTCTTTTGTGCAGTCCTGTGGGATTTGTGCTCGGGCTAAGCCCTGCTGTTCTCGTGCCAGTGGGTTGCTTTTGCCCTTGCCGGTCCCGAAGAAGCCTTGGACACATATCTCTATGGATTTTATTTCGGATCTCCCCGTCTCTCAAAAAATGTCGGTCATTTGGGTGGTTTGTGATCGCTTCTCTAAGATGATCCATTTGGTACCCTTGTCTAAATTACCTTCCTCCTCTGATTTGGTGCCATTGTTCTTCCAGCATGTGGTTCGTTTACATGGCATTCCAGAGAACATCGTTTCTGACAGAGGTTCCCAGTTTGTTTCGAGGTTTTGGCAAGCCTTTTGTGCTAGGATGGGCATTGATTTGTCTTTTTCCTCGGCTTTCCATCCTCAGACAAATGGCCAGACCGAACGAACCAATCAGACCTTGGAAACATATCTGAGATGCTTTGTTTCTGCTGATCAGGATGATTGGGTGTCCTTCTTGCCTTTGGCTGAGTTCGCCCTTAATAATCGGGCCAGCTCGGCTACCTTGGTTTCGCCGTTTTTCTGCAATTCTGGGTTCCATCCTCATTTCTCTTCAGGGCAGGTTGAGTCTTCGGACTGTCCTGGTGTGGATACTGTGGTGGACAGGTTACAGCAGATTTGGACTCATGTAGTGGACAATTTGACCTTGTCCCAGGAGAAGGCTCAACGTTTCGCTAATCGCAGACGCTGTGTGGGTCCCCGACTTCGTGTTGGGGATTTGGTTTGGTTGTCATCTCGTCATATTCCTATGAAGGTTTCCTCTCCTAAGTTTAAGCCTCGTTTCATTGGTCCGTATAGGATTTCTGAGGTTCTTAATCCTGTATCTTTTCGTTTGACCCTTTCAGATTCTTTTTCCATCCATAACGTATTCCATAGGTCATTGTTGCGGAGATACGTGGCACCTATGGTTCCATCTGTTGATCCTCCTGCCCCGGTTTTGGTGGAGGGGGAGTTGGAGTATATTGTGGAGAAGATTTTGGATTCTCGTGTTTCGAGACGGAAACTCCAGTATCTGGTTAAGTGGAAGGGTTATGGTCAGGAAGATAATTCCTGGGTCTTTGCCTCTGATGTCCATGCTGCCGATCTTGTTCGTGCCTTTCATATGGCTCATCCTGGTCGGCCTGGGGGCTCTGGTGAGGGTTCGGTGACCCCTCCTCAAGGGGGGGGGGTACTGTTGTGAATTCCGTGGCAGAGCTCCCTCCTGTGGTCACAAGTGGTACTTCGGCTGATTCTGTCTATGAGCTTCCGTTGGTGGATGTGAGTGGTACTGCGGCTTCTGAGTTTCCTTCCTCAGGTGATGTGGTGAAATCGTTAGGTGCTGCTCTATTTAACTCCACCTAGTGCTTTGCTCCTGGCCTCCAGTCAATGTTCTAGTGTTGGTCTTGCTTCCTCCTGGATCGTTCCTGTGGCCTGTCTGCTCTGCATAAGCTAAGTTTTGCTTGTGTTATTTTTGTTTGCTATTTTTTCTGTCCAGCTTGCTTTATTGGTTTTTCTTGCTTGCTGGAAGCTCTGGGACGCAGAGGGAGCACCTCCGTACCGTTAGTCGGTGCGGAGGGTCTTTTTGCCCCCTCTGCGTGGTTGTTTGTAGGGTTTTGTGTTGACCGCAAAGCAATCTTTCCTATCCTCGGTCTGTTCAGTTAGTCGGGCCTCACTTTGCTAAATCTATTTCATCTCTGCGTTTGTATTTTCATCTCTACTCACAGTCATTATATGTGGGGGGCTGCCTTTTCCTTTGGGGTATCTCTCTGAGGCAAGGTAGGCTTATTTTTCTATCTTCAGGGCTAGCTAGTTTCTCAGGCTGTGCTCGAGGCGCATAGGTCTGGTCAGGAGCGCTCCACGGCTACCTCTAGTGTGGTTGGATAGGATTAGGGATTGCGGTCAGCAGAGTTCCCACGTCTCAGAGCTCGTCCTATGTTTTTTGGTAATTGTCAGGTCACTTTGTGTGCTCTGAGCTTCAATGTCCATTGTGGTCCTGAATTACCTGTTCATAACAGCCTCCCCCTTGCTATCCCCTCTAAGCACCTCTCTGCTTTTCAAGCAATTATTGACCGTTTTATTTGGAATAATAAACCACATAGAATAAAACGCTCTCTAATGTCTCTTCCATATGCCAGGGAAGGTCTTGGTGCCCCTAAAATCCATCTATATCATAAAGCTGCCCTCCTAGAGCCCCTTATGATTTGGTGGGAGGGGAATTCCTCCCTTCAGTGGTTCCATATTGAGTCCCACTTTGCCCCTAGGGGCTCTCTCAAGTTATTGCTGGAACTCTGCTTGCTCCACCCGCCCAGATGGAGCTCGTCTCTTAAAACAATTTGCTCCGCCTCTAAAGTTTGGGCAAGTCTCTGCCCTACTTACCTCCCTTTCATATTTGACTATGTCTCTATTCCCGCCCTAGAGTACGCAATAGAGGGTTTGTCTCTCCCCGCCTGGGGGGACTGCGGGATACACCGGGTGAATGATCTCTATAATGAGTCTGGCCTGAGATCATTTTAGGACCTCACTGCTTGCTATAACTTGCCCCCTAGGGCTTTCTTTCAGTATTTCCAAATTTGTAGCTTCCTTAAGCGTTGCAACTCTTTCGGTGTGGCCGTGTCCCCCTGGGTATGGAGACCCCAATCCACAGATTTTTCAGACCAAACACTTGGATCGCTCATGGCATTTCCATTATTTATAAATCCCTCCTCTCCCATGATTTCTCTGGGAGACTTCCATTTATGTCCACTTGGGAGGATGCCCTTGCATTCGAGGCCTCGCCGGAGGATTGGAGCATGGCTATGTAGCATCCTTCCAGATTCTCTTCGTGCCTTGGTCACCTCGAGTAAAGCAAAAAAATTCAGCTCCAATGGTATTTCACTCCCGTTAAATTAGCTAAATTTTATCCCACCTCTTCCCCTTTATGCTGGAAAAATTGCAATCTTTCCGGTTTGCTGGCTCATGTGTGGTGGAGTTGCCCCCGTGTGCAAATATTTTGGCATCAGGTTGAAGCGATCCTTTCAGAGGTAACCCATTTTCCCGTCATCCTAACTGGCCCTTTAGCAGTGTTGGGTATATCTCTCTTGGATTTCGCACCTACCCTTCAACCCATTATTTCTAATATTCTTGTTGCGGCTAGACAATGTATTGCAAAGCATTGGAGATCTTCTAATATTCCCTCTAGACCTGTATAAATATCCAAAATTAATCTGCACTTTAGTTATGAGTCGATCACTGCTGACTGTCTTGCAAAAAAGAATAAGGTCCTTACTTGGTGGGACCCTTGGGTTTCCTCACCCTTCATTTCCTCCCCTGACCACCATCCCCCTTCTCCTTCCAATTGACTCAAATGTTTTCTATCGTGGCTATGTATGCACCTATGTACTGTAATTTTAGGACTCATTCTTGGTCGTGGATATCTTATATCTATGTCTACCCTCTTCCCCCTCCTCCCCCCTTTTTTTCCTCTTGTCGCATTTTACATGTACTTTGTTTACTCAATAAAAATTTGAATGGTTAAAAAAAAAAAGACAGATATAAATAACCATGGTACCGCTGAAAACGTCATCTTGTCCCGCAAAAAACGAGCCACCACACAGCATCATCAGAAAAAAATAAAGTTATACTCCTCAGATTAAAGCGATGCAAAAATAATTATTCTTTCTATAAAACATTTTTTAGCATATAAAAGCGCCAAAACATAAAAAAAATCTAAATGAGGTATCGCTGTTTTCGTACTGACCCGAAGAATAAAACTGCTTAATCCATTTTACCAAAAGTGGAACAGTATAAACGCCCCCCCAAAAGAAATTCATGAATTGCTGGTGTTTGGTCATTCTGCCTCACAAAAATTGGAATAAAAAGTGATCAAAAAATGTCACATGCCCAAAAATGGTCAAAAACGTCAACTCATCCCACAAAAAAAAAAGACCTTACATGAGTATGTGGACCAAAATATGGAAAAATTATAGGTCTCAAAATGTGGTAACGCAAAAAATATTTTTTGCAATAAAAAGCGTCTTTTAGTGTGTGACGGCAGCCAATCATAAAAATCTGCTAAAAAAACACTATAAAAGTAAATCAAACCCCCTTTCATCACCCCCTTAGTTAGGGAAACATAAAATTTTTTAAAAAAATGTATTTATTTCCATTTTCCCATTAGGGCTAGGGTTAAGGTTAGGGCTAGGGTTAGGGCTAGGGTTAGGGTTAGGGCTAGGGTTAGGACTAGGGCTAGGGTTAGGGCTAGGGTTAGGGTTACAGTTAGGGCTAGGGTTAGGGCTAGGGTTAGGGCTAGGGTTAGGGCTAGGGCTAGGGTAAGGGCTAGGGTTGGGGTTAGAGTTGGGGTTAGGGGTGGGGCTAGGGTTAGGGTTGGGGCTAGGGTTGGGGCTACAGTTAGGTTTAGGTCTACAGTTAGGGTTGGGGCTATAGTTAGGGTTAGGGTTGGGGCTAAAGTTAGGGTTATGGTTTGGATTACATTTATGGCTGGGATTAGGGATATCTGTGTGTCAGGGTTAGGGGTGTGGTTAGGGTTATGGTTGGGATTAGGGTTAGGGGTGTGTTTGGGATAGGGTTTCAGTTAGAATTGGGGGTTTCCACTGTTTAGGCACATCAGGGCTCTCCAAATGCGACATGGCGTCCGATCTCAATTCCAGCCAATTCTGCGTTGAAAAAGTAAAACAGTGCTTCTTTCCTTTCCGAGCTCTCCCGTGCACCAAAACAGGGGTTTACCCCAACATATGGGGTATCAGCATACTCAGGACAAATTGGACAATAATTATTTTTTATTTTCACGACTCTGCGTTAAAAACTGTACTGAAACACTTGGGGGTTCAAAGTTCTCACAACACATCTAGGTAAGTTCCTTGTGGGGTCTAGTTTCCAATATGGGGTCACTTGTGGAGGATTTCTACTGTTTAGGTGCATCAGGGGCTCTGCAAATGCAACGTGATGCCTGCAGACCAATCCATCTAAGTATGCATTCCAAATGGCGCTCCTTCCCTTCTGAGCTCTGCCATGCGCCCAAACAGTGGTTTACCCTCACATAAGGGGTATTGGCGTACTCACATCAAATAGCACAACAACATTTGGGTCCAATTTCTTCTCTTACCCTTGGGAAAAAAATTGGGAGCAAAAAGATCATATTTGTGAAAAAATATTATTTTTTATTTTGACGGCTCTGCTTTATAAACTTCTGTGAAGCACTTGGTGGATCAAAGTGCTCACCACACATCTAGATAAGTTCCTTAGGGGGTCTACCTTCCAAAATGGTGTCACTTGTGGGGTTTTCAATGTTTATGCACATCAGGGGCTCTCCAAACGCAACATGGCTTCCCATCTCAATTCCAGTCAAATTTGCATTGAAAAGTCAAACGGCGCTCCTTCCCTTCTGAGCTTTGCCATGCGTCCAAACAGTGGTTTACGCCCACATATAGGGTATTGGCGTCCTCAGAACAAATGGCACAACAATTTTTGGGGTCCAATTTCTTCTCCTACCCTTGGAAAAATAAAAAATTAGGGGCGAAAAGATCATATTTGTGAAAAAATATGATTTTTTATTTTTACGGCTCTGCATTATAAACTTCTGTGAAGCACTTGGTGGGTTAAAGTGCTCACCACACATCTAGATAAGATCCTTAGGGGGTCTACTTTCCAAAATGGTGTCACTTGTGGGGGTTTCAATGTTTAGGCACATCAGGGGCTCTCCAAACGCAACATGGCGTCCCATCTCAATTCCAGTCAATTTTGCGTTGAAAAGTCAAATGGCGCTCCTTCGCTTCTGAGCTCTGCCATGCACACAAACAGTGGTTTACCCCCACATATGGGGTATCAGCATACTCAGAACAAATTTTTTCAACAACTTTTGCAGTCCATTTTCACCTGTTACCCTTGGTAAAATGAAACAAATTGGAGCTGAATTAAATTTTTTGTGAAAAAAAGTTAAATGTTTTTTTTTTTTAACTATTCCAAAAAATTTCTGTAAAACACCTGAAGGGTTAATAAACTTCTTGAATGTGGTTTTGAGCACCTTGAGGGGTGCAGTTTTTAGAATAGTGTTACACTTGGTTATTTTCTATCACATAGACCCCTCAAAATTACTTCAAATGTGATGTGGTCCCTAAAAAATATTGGTGTTGTAAAAATGAGAAATTGCTGGTCCTATGACTCCCTAACAAAAAAACATTTTGGTTCCAAAATTGTGCTGATGTAAAGTAGACATGTGAGAAATGTTACTTATTAATTATTTTGTGTGACATATCTTTGTGATTTAAGGGCATAAAAATTCAAAGTTTAAAAATTGCAACATTTTCTAAATATTTGCCAAATTTCCATTTTTTTCACAAATAAACGCACATTATATCTAAAAATTTTTACCATTGTCATGAAGTACAATATCGTAAAGAGATCAGGTGCACCACTATATTGTAGTAATATATAATATATTCTAATAAACATTAAAACAGGGTGCTACTAAATGCATGGAATATGCAATATAGAACCAAAGAAAGAGAAAGCCCATGCATAAAAATGTGCACAGCTGTTCCAAGAATAATGAAAATATATAAATTTATTTATATGAACACCAAAAAGACACAAGAATATAAAACCAATTAAAACCACAACAATATACCCATCCCTATATAAAGATGTACAATATAATGCTCTCTAAGTACATACATGTTAGAGTTGCAATATGCAGGGAAGTAATCCAAATTGTACTGTAATAACAATCATGTACACAAAATTCCCCCAGAAAAATATACCAAAACAATTATACCAAAATATATAAATGACCAAATCCCTAATATTTGTATGAGAAGGCAAAATAAGGGCGTCCCCAAATTTGCTAAAGGACAGTGGTCACAGCACATGTATGTGCTAAAGTCCCTACTGGAGTCGTAGAAAAAGCACAATGCAGAGTTGTGTCTAGCAAATACAAGACCTGTGGAATACACCAGTGTTGAAATTCAATGGTATCTGCATAATATGACTGGACTAGGGATGGGTGTATTGTTGTGGTTTTAATTGGTTTTATATTCTTGTGTCTTTTTGGTGTTCATATAAATAAATGTATATATTTTCATATTCTTGGAACAGGTGTGCACATTTTTATGCATGGGCTTTCTCTTTCTTTGGTTCTATGAAGTACAATATGTCACGAGAAATCAGTGTCAGAATCGCCAAGATCCGTTGAAGCGTTCCAGAGTTATAACCTCATAAAGGGACAGTGTGTTGTGAATTCTGTGGCAGTGCTCCCTCCTGTGGTCACAAGTGGTACTTCGGCTGATTCTCTCTGTGAGCTTCTGTTGGTGGAGGGAAGTGGTACTGCGGCTTCTGAGTTTCCTCCCTCAGGTGATCTGGTGAGGTCGTTAGGTGCTTCTCTACTTAACTCCACCTAATGCTTTGATCCTGGCTTCCTGTCAATGTTCCAGTGTTGGACTTGCTTTTCCCTGGATCATTCCTGTGGCCTGCTGCTCTGCATAGCTAAGTTCTTCTTTGCTATTTGTTTGCTATTTTTTCTGTCCAGCTTGTCTAATTTGTTGCTGGAAGCTCTGGGATGCAAAGGGTGTACCTCCGTGCCGTTAGTTCGGTACGGAGGGTCTTTTTGCCCCCTTTGTGTGGTTTTCTTTAGGGTTTTGTGTAGACCGCAAAGTTGCCTTTTCTATCCTCGCTCTGTTAAGAAAGTCGGGCCTCACTTTGCTGAATCTATTTCATCTCTACGTTTGTCTTTTCATCTTAACTCACAGTCATTATATGTGGGGGGCTGCCTTTTCCTTTGGGGTATTTCTCTGAGGCAAGGTAGGCTTATTTTCTATCTTTAGGCTAGTTAGTTTCTCAGGCTGTGCCGAGTTGCATAGGCAGAGTTAGGCGCAATCCACGGCTGCCTCTAGTGTTGTTTGGAGAGGATTAGGGATTGCGGTCTGCAGAGTTCCCACGTCTCAGAGCTCGTTCTATGATTTTGGGTTATTGTCAGATCACTGTATGTGCTCTGACCGCTATGTCCATTGTGGTACTGAATTGCCTTTCATAACAACAGTGGTCAGAATTGTAAAAATTGGCCTGGTCATTAACGTGCAAACCACCCTTGGGGCTTAAAGGGACACTGTCACCTGAATTTGGAGGGAACAATCTTCAGCCATGGAGGCGGGGTTTTTGGGTTTTTGATTCACCATTTCCTTACCCGCTGGCTGCATGCTGGCTGCAATATTGGATTGAAGTTCATTCTCTGTCCTCCGTAGTACACGCCTGCACCAGGTGTAATTTTGCCTTGCGCAGGCATGTACTATGGAGGACAGAGAATGAACTTCAATCCAATATTGCAGCCAGCATGCAGCCAGCGGGTAAGGAAAGGGTGAATCAAAAACCCAAAAACCCCGCCTCCATGGCTGAAGATTGTACCCTCCAAATTCAGGTGACAGTGTCCCTTTAACGGGTTAAGTGTCATAAAGAATTAATTGTTTTGTTTTTCAAATAAACTTGTGAATGGCATTGTGTCTCAGGGCTCAATGGATCACTGAAATCAATCTTAAACACATGTGATAATTAGTTTTCCAGGTGATCCTAATTAAAGGAAAACTAAAAATGATGTTCCACATTATTAAGCAGGCAACAGGTTTCAAGTAATATGGGAAATAAAAAGTATCTCTCTGCTGCTGAAAAGCATTAAATAGTGCAATACTTTGGACAAGGTATGAAAAAATTAGATATTTAACGAAAACTTAAGAGTGATCATTATACTGTGAAGAGATTTGTGACTGAAACAGAGCACAGACAGAGTTCATGCAGATAAAGGCATAGTGAGGAAGGTTTCTGCCAGACAAATTCATTGGATTAAGAGAGCAGCTGCCAAAATACCATTACAAAGCAGGATCCAAGAAGTATCATTTCTCCTTGCGGAGAGTGACATGTTAAGCATATCGAGGTGAGGAGACTTAAAGCCGCAATGCTCCTCTGGGAAATATGCAAACTGTCTCTTCAGAGAAGAAGAGGAATAGAACTCTAGTGCCACCTATTGGACGTAGCAATCCTAACAGTCAATGTAGATCCTTTAATGAGCATTCTCATAGGGCTTAGGATAAAAGCCAAACCAGAATCTCAATTTGCAGACACTGCGTTTTGGGGTACTGCCCCTTGTCAGTGCAAAGTGGAGATCTGGTTTGGCAATTACAAAGCAGCAAACAGTTATTTGAAGCTGCTGGTGCCTCTGGAGTCCCTCGAACATCAAGGTGTAGGATCCTTCAAAGTCTTGCTGTGGTGCATAAACCGACTATTCGGCCACCCCAAACAGTGTTCAAAAGCAGAAACGGTTGCCGTGGGCCTAGACATACATGAAGACTAATTTTAAACCAGTCTTGTTTACTGATGAGTGTGGAGCAATTCTGGATGGTCCAGATGGATGGACAAGTGGATGGCCACCAGGTCCCAACAAGGCTGCGACATCAGCAAGTAGGTGAAGGAGTCATGTTTTGGGCTGGAATCATGGGGAAACAGCTGGTAGGGCCCTTTAAGGTTCCTGAAGGTGTGAAAATGACCTCTGCAAAGTAAATAGAGTTTCCGACTGACAACTTTCTTCCATGGTCTAAAAAGCAGAAACGTGCCTACAGGAGCAAAATCATCTTCATGCATGACAATGCACCATCTCATGCTGCAAAAATACCTCTGAGTCATTGGCTGCTGTGGGCATAAAAGGAGATAAACTCATGGTGTGGCCACCATCTTCCCCTGGCCTCAACCCTATAGAGAACCTTTGGAGTAGCATCAAGCAAAAGATCTTTGAGGGTGGGAGGCAGTTCACATCAAATCAGCAGCTCTGGGAGGCTATTCTGACTTCATGCAAAGAAATACAAGTAGAAACTTTCCAAAAACTCACAAGTTCAATGGATGCAAGAATTGTGAAGGTGATATCAAAGAAGGGGTTCCTATGTTAACATGTAACTTGGCCTGTTAGGATGTTTTGGAGTTAAATAGTTTTTTTGTTCAGTGATTGTGACCTCCTAATGCTGCAAATTCCACAAATGAGCATTTTCAGTTCTTTAAAAATATCAAATGTTTAGAACTTCTACTGTGCCTAATAATTTGGAACAGTGCATTTTGAGTTTTTATTCATTTTGGAGATTATACTGTTATCATTGGGAGGATTCTTCAATAAAATTTATGTATACTCTAACAGGTGATGACTTTTATTATTATTATTTATATAGCGCCATTAATTCCATGGTGCTGTACATGAGAAAAGAGGTACGTACAGGGTTATAGATAATGTTTACAGTAAGCAAATTTACAATGACAGACTGGTGCAGAGGGGAGAGGACCCTGTCCTTGCGGACTTACATTCTACGGGATAGACTGACTGTCATTTGCACCAACCATTTAGGAAAATCCCAAAAAATATAATTTGCATAATAATTTGGAACATGGTGTACTTTGCATGTATGTGATCTCTTACCTATCATAATGGGCAATTTGGACTTACTTTTGTGCCTCTGTCCTGCGGTTCCACGCTGTTGGCTATTTTCATTGTCTGCTTAGCCTTTTTGCTCTGTACTATTGCGCCAATTTTTTATATAATTTTGTCAATAAAACATTACTTTTTATCTATTTTTGGTTCTTCCATGTGCATTTTTCTTCATATGTTCTTCCAGCTTCATTGCACTGAACCCTTCTTGTCCTAAATCCCCCTTTGTGGGCACGGGTGTCTATACCATTTTGACACTGTGTTTTGTCACCCATTCATATGCTTTATTTGAACTGTTGTTGCAGTCTCATCACCACTGTGTCTGTTAATTTATTCATCTGTGATATGCTGAAAGAATAGCATCTTAATAGATGCTTTTTTTATATAGAATGAGCAAGCAAGAGTAGTATTAAACCAATCTCTGCAGATGTTGCAATAAAATCCAAATTCTGAATTCAAGGCTAGCTTCTGTTTGTAAATGAATGTGGGATCACTGTTAGGGTTGGTGGATTGTGCTAAATAAAATAAATAATAAAGCGCAATCGCAACTCGGAATCCACTGTGCAGAGAAGGAAAACTGCTGCTAGTGAATAATGATGGAATACACGGCGAGTGATTACCCGTACACACTGGGTTAACGCCACTCAGTGTGAGCAGAATGCTGAATTCCAAACTCTGTTACTTCACAGGAAGGAACAGTACAAATGAGTACTAAGTGCTTTTTCCTGTTAAACGGCACAGGACAAGCACGTGAACTGAGCTGGCACACAGAAATTAAACAGATGCACTGCAACTGAGCTGTGTCACTCGCACACAGAAACAAAATAGATGCTCTGCAACTAGGGTTAAGCTTGCTCTGAAACTCTACTGTGTTAACTTACCACATGTAGGTAACAGATGCGAAGCCAAGCAGCTAATTGCCCCCACTGATGCTAGCTATCTGCCTACATGTATAGTTCTGAAGGATAGACAGACATACAACACTTGCAGACAGAGTGGAAGAGTCTACACTCACATAGCCACATATAAATGATACTAGTGCACCTGCATGCACCACTGTGGGCTTCTTATACATAAGGCTCCACCCCGAACACTTACACCCAGTCTGGTGAGACATCGCACACGGGCCAAACCGGAGCTGCCACATCACCCGTGCAGCAAGCGTCTGACCACCAATGAGACGCCGCCACATCACTAACATCCTCAGTAAGGAAAACTCTGGACAAATTAAACAAAATACTTTTGTCTAAAGTATATAATAAACCAAAACATGGCATGGATGGGGGATGTGTCAAGAGACAGAAAGAAACCCTAACATTCCGAATAATAATATGGTTGCCACTAGTAGCAGCTCTAACACAACTGCTGGAGCAAGCAGCAACCAACAAGGCAGTAAAAGTACCAATCTGTTATGGCGGTAACTCGTACACATTCTCAGTGCTGTGCAGTTCACTGTGTTCACTGATCTGCCCGTTCTCCACCTGGCTATAGGGAGGCACAATCAGATCTTGCAGGAATTTAACCCTGCTGTGTCCTAAAAGTTTTGGGTTCCCTAGTCCATGCCCTGTCAGCAGGGGATACTGTATATTAGGCAGCTATTCCCCCTATTATTTGCCTGAACTTAGGAACCTGGTTTATGTTCCTGACCCTAACTTTGTATTGTGAATCCACGGTAACTGCCCAGACATTGGATCGTCTAACTACGCTTATGTATTCACCCTCCTGAGCTCCACTTTCCTGCTTTGACCCATGGGTCAGCTGTTGCAGATCCGAGGACTTCTCTTGAGTGGCACCTGGTAACTACCTGCCGCCACACTTTTCCTCACCACCAGAAGCTCTAGTGAAAACCAGGAAGTCACCTAGTCATGACCCTCCAGGGTAAGCCCGGCCCATGGTGCAGTGGATCCACACCCACCACCATCAAGTCACGTTTGGCTTCTTTTGCATCTGACAAGCACATTAGTGGAAAGGAAGCAAAGGCTTAAGGGAATATAAGTTCCATATGTACCCTTTGACAGCGACATCATGGTGTCAGCATTCTGCTGTGCACACTGTTGTGAATTCTGTTGTCAAATTCCCTCCTGTGGTCATGAATGGTACTTCGGCGAGTTCTGTCTATGGGCTCCCTCTGGTGGCTGTGAGTGAAGCTGCTGCTTCTGAGGTTCCTTACACAGGTGACGTGGTTTATCCTTTGGTTGACTGCTCTATTTAACTCCTCTCAGATCGTTACTCCATGCCAGCTGTCAATGTTTTTGCATTGGTTCAGTTCGCTCCTGGATCTCTCTGGTGACCTGCCTTCTCCTGCAGAAGCTAAGTTCCTGATAGTCATTATTTGTTCATTGTTTTCTTGTCCGCTGGTTTTCATGATTTTGTCTTGCTAGCTGGAAGCTCTGGGATGCAGAGTGGCCCCTCCGCACCGTGAGTCGGTGCGGAGGTCTATTTTGCACACTCTGCGTGGTCTTTTGTAGGTTTTTGTGCTGATCGCAAAGTTACCTTTCCTATCCTCTGTCTATTTAGTAAGTCTGGCCTCCCTTTGCTGAAACCTGTTTCATTTCTGCATTTGTGACTTTCATCTTTACTCACAGTCAATATATGTGGGGGGCTTCCTTTACCTTTGGGGAATTTCTCTGAGGCAAGGTAGGCTTTATTTTCTATCTCTAGGGCTAGATAGTTCTTAGGCTGTGACGAGGCGCCTAGGTCTGGTCAGGAGCGCTCCACGGCTATTTCTAGTGTGTGTGATAGGATTAGGACTTGCGGTCAGCAGAGCTCCCACATCCCAGAGCTCGTCCTGTATGAGGTTTAACTATCAGGTCATTCAGGGTGCTCCTAACCACCAGGTCATAACAGTACAGCTGGCCCAAAGTATTAATGCATCTCAATAGAGGGATAAGAGAACTTCTGAGACTATTTTTTTTTCTTTGCACTGTGTTTTGTCTTTCTTTTCCCCTAGACCTTTGGATGGTTCAGGACACAGGTGTAGATATGGACATTCAAGGTTTGTCCTCTTGTGTGGATCATCTCTCTGCAAGGGTACAAAACATTCAAGATTTTGTGGTTCAGAATCCTATGTTAGAGCCTAAAATTCCTATTCCTGACTTATTTTCTGGGGATAGATCTAGGTTCTTGAATTTCAAAAATAATTGTAAACTGTTCCTAGCTTTGAAACCCCGCTCCTCTGGTGACCCCGTTCAACAGGTAAAAATCATTATTTCTTTGTTGCCTCAAGACTGGGCATTTTCCCTTGCGCCAGGAGATCCGGCATTGCGTGATGTTGATGCCTTTTTTCTGGCGCTTGGATTGCTTTATGATGAACCAAATTCAGTGGATCAGGCAGAGAAAATCTTGCTGGCTTTGTGTCAGGGTCAGGATGAAGCGGAGGTGTACTGTCAGAAGTTTAGAAAGTGGTCTGTGCTTACTCAGTGGAATGAATGTACCCTGGCGGCAATTTTCAGAAAGGGTCTTTCTGAAGCCCTTAAGGATGTCATGGTGGGATTTCCCATGCCTGCTGGTCTGAATGAGTCTATATATTTGGCCATTCATATCGATCGGCGCATGCGTGAGCGCAAAGCTGTGCACCATCTGGCGGTATTCTCTGAGCATAGGCCTGAGCCTATGCAGTGTGATAGGACTTTGACCAGAGCTGAACGGCAAGAACACAGACGTCGGAATGGGCTGTGTTTTTACTGTGGTGATTCCACTCATGCTATCTCCGATTGTCCTAAGCGCACTAAGCGGTTCGCTAGGTCTGCCACCATTGGTACGGTACAGTCTAAATTTCTTTTGTCCGTTACTCTGATTTGCTCTCTGTCGTCCTATTCTGTAATGGCATTTGTGGATTCAGGCGCTGCCCTGAATTTGATGGACTTGGAGTTTGCCAGGCGCTGTGGTTTTTTCTTGGAGCCCTTGCAGTATCCTATTCCATTGACAAAAATTGATGCTACGCCTTTGGCCAAGAATAAGCCTCAGTACTGGACTCAATTGACCATGTGCATGGCTCCTGCACATCAGGAGGATATTCGCTTTTTGGTGTTGCATAATCTGCATGATGTGGTCGTTTTGGGGTTGCCATGGCTACAGGTCCATAATCCAGTGTTGGATTGGAAATCTATGTCTGTGTCCAGCTGGGGTTGTCAGGGGGTACATGGTGATGTTCCATTGCTCTCAATTTCACCTTCCACTCCTTCTGAAGTCCCTGAATTTTTATCAGATTACCGGGATGTATTTGAAGAGCCCAAATCTGGTGCCCTACCTCCTCATAGGGATTGCGACTGTGCTATTGATTTGATTCCTGGTAGTAAGTTTCCTAAGGGCCGTCTGTTTAATTTATCTGTGCCACAGCACACCGCTATGCGGAGTTATATAAAGGAATCCTTGGAGAAGGGTCATATTCGTCAGTCGTCGTCACTATTGGGAGCAGGGTTCTTTTTTGTGGCCAAGAAGGATGGTTCTTTGAGACCTTGTATTGATTACCGCCTTCTTAATAAGATCACAGTCAAATTTCAGTATCCTTTGCCGCTGCTGTCTGATTTATTTGCTCGGATTAAGGGGGCTAGTTGGTTCACCAAGATAGATCTTCATGGTGCGTATAATCTTGTGCGAATTAAACAGGGTGATGAATGGAAGACGGCATTTAATACGCCCGAGGGCCATTTTGAGTACCTGGTTATGCCATTCGGGCTTTCTAATGCTCCATCTGCGTTTCAGTCCTTTATGCATGACATCTTCCGAGAGTACCTGGATAGATTCATGATTGTATATTTGGATGACATTTTGGTCTTTTCGGATGATTGGGAATCTCATGTGAAGCAGGTCAGAATGGTGTTCCAGGTCCTTCATGCGAATTCCTTGTTTGTGAAGGGATCAAAGTGTCTCCTTGGAGTTCAGAAGGTTTCATTTTTGGGTTTCATTTTTTCCCCTTCTACTATCGAGATGGACCCTGTTAAAGTTCAGGCAATTTACGATTGGACTCAGCCGACATCTGTGAAGAGCTTGCAGAAGTTCCTGGGCTTTGCTAATTTTTATCGTCGCTTCATCGCTAACTTTTCCAGTGTTGCTAAGCCGTTGACTGATTTGACCAAGAAAGGTGCTGATGTGGTCAATTGGTCCTCTGCGGCTGTAGAGGCTTTTCAGGAGTTGAAGCATCGTTTTGCTTCTGCCCCTGTGTTGTGCCAGCCAGATGTTTCGCTCCCTTTTCAGGTGGAGGTTGATGCTTCTGAAATTGGAGCAGGGGCTGTTTTGTCGCAAAGTAGTTCTGATGGCTCGGTGATGAAACCCTGTGCCTTCTTTTCTAGAAAATTCTCGCCTGCTGAGCGCAATTATGATGTGGGCAATCGGAAGTTGTTGGCCATGAAGTGGGCATTCGAGGAGTGGCGACATTGGCTTGAAGGAGCTAAACATCGCGTGGTGGTCTTGACGGATCACAAGAATTTAACTTATCTCGAGTCTGCCAAATGGTTGAATCCTAGACAGGCTCGATGGTCGCTCTTTTTTCCCGTTTTGATTTTGTGGTTTCATACCTTCCGGGATCTAAGAATGTGAAGGCTGACGCCCTGTCAAGGAGTTTTGTGCCTGACTCTCCGGGTGTTCCGGAGCCGGCGGGTATTCTAAAAGAAGGGGTAATTTTGTCTGCCATTTCCCCTGATTTGCAGCGTGTGCTGCAAAAGTTTCAGGCTGATAGACCTGACCGTTGTCCTACGGAGAAACTTTTTGTCCCTGATAGATGGACTAGTAGAGTTATCTCAGAGATTCATTGTTCAGTATTGGCTGGTCATCCTGGAATCTTTGGTACCAGAGATTTGGTGGCTAGATCCTTTTGGTGGCCTTCTTTGTCACGGGATGTGCGTTCTTTTGTGCAGTCCTGTGGGATTTGTGCTCGGGCTAAGCCCTGCTGTTCTCGTGCCAGTGGGTTGCTTTTGCCCTTGCCGATCCCGAAGAGGCCCTGGATGCATATTTCCATGGATTTTATTTCTGATCTCCCTGTTTTTCAAAAGATGTCGGTCATTTGGGTGGTTTGTGATCGCTTCTCTAAGATGGTCCATTTGGTACCCTTATCTAAACTGCCTTCCTCCTCTGATTTGGTGCCATTGTTTTTCCAGCATGTGGTTCGTTTGCATGGCATTCCAGAGAACATCGTCTCGGACAGAGGTTCCCAGTTTGTTTCGAGGTTTTGGCGGTCCTTTTGCGCTAAGATGGGCATTGATTTGTCTTTTTCTTCGGCTTTCCATCCTCAGACTAATGGCCAAACCGAACGAACTAATCAGACTTTGGAGACATATCTGAGATGCTTTGTTTCTGCTGATCAGAATGATTGGGTGTCTTTCTTGCCTTTGGCTGAGTTCGCCCTTAATAATCGGGCCAGCTCGGCTACTTTAGTTTCTCCTTTTTTCTGTAATTCTGGTTTCCATCCTCGTTTCTCTTCAGGGCAGGTTGAGCCTTCGGACTGTCCTGGTGTGGATGCGGTGGTGGACAGGTTGCAGCAGATTTGGACTCATGTGGTGGACAATTTGACCTTGTCCCAGGAGAAGGCTCAACGTTTCGCTAACCGCCAGCGTTGTGTTGGTCCCCGACTTCGTGTTGGGGATTTGGTTTGGTTGTCATCTCGTCACGTTCCTATGAAGGTTTCCTCTCCTAAGTTTAAGCCTCGTTTCATTGGACCATATAAGATTTCTGAAGTTCTTAATTCTGTGTCATTTCGTTTGGATCTTCCAGCTTCTTTTGCCATCCATAATGTGTTCCATAGGTCGTTGTTGCGGAGATACGTGGCGCCTATGGTTCCCTCCGTTGATCCTCCTGCCCTGGTGTTGGTCGAGGGGGAGTTGGAGTATGTGGTGGAGAAGATTTTGGATTCTCGTGTTGCGAGACGGAAACTCCAGTACCTGGTCAAGTGGAAGGGTTATGGTCAGGAAGATAATTCCTGGGTTTTTGACTCTGATGTTCATGCTGCCGATCTTGTTCGTGCCTTTCATTTGGCTCATCCTGATCGGCCTGGGGGCTCTGGTGAGGGTTCGGTGTCCCCTCCTCAAGGGGGAAGTACTGTTGTGCATTCTGTTGTCGAATTACCTCCTGTGGTCGTGAATGGTACTTCGGCGAGTTCTGTCTATGGGCTCCCTCTGGTGGCTGTGAGTGAAGCTGCTGCTTCTGAGGTTCCTTACACAGGTGACGTGGTTTATCCTTTGGTTGACTGCTCTATTTAACTCCTCTCAGATCGTTACTCCATGCCAGCTGTCAATGTTTTTGCATTGGTTCAGTTCGCTCCTGGATCTCTCTGGTGACCTGCCTTCTCCTGCAGAAGCTAAGTTCCTGATAGTCATTATTTGTTCTTTGTTTTCTTGTCCAGCTGGTTTTCATGATTTTGTCTTGCTAGCTGGAAGCTCTGGGATGCAGAGTGGCCCCTCCGCACCGTGAGTCGGTACGGAGGTCTTTTTTGCACACTCTGCGTGGTCTTTTGTAGGTTTTTGTGCTGATCGCAAAGTTACCTTTCCTATCCTCTGTCTATTTAGTAAGTCTGGCCTCCCTTTGCTGAAACCTGTTTCATTTCTGCGTTTGTGACTTTCATCTTTACTCACAGTCAATATATGTGGGGGGCTTCATTTACCTTTGGGGAATTTCTCTGAGGCAAGGTAGGCTTTATTTTCTATCTCTAGGGCTAGATAGTTCTTAGGCTGTGACGAGGCGCCTAGGTCTGGTCAGGAGCGCTCCACGGCTATTTCTAGTGTGCGTGATAGGATTAGGACTTGCGGTCAGCAGAGCTCCCACATCCCAGAGCTCGTCCTGTATGAGGTTTAACTATCAGGTCATTCCGGGTGCTCCTAACCACCAGGTCATAACAGTACACCTCCTGCACCACTATAACAGCTAAAGGTGTACATGGCAGAATTTCCAATTTATTATTGACACCTGTCACTATTTTGCCCCAAAGTCAAGTCCCATAACCCCCAGCACCCTGAGGTCCAAGGAGCATAATACACCAGTAATGCTTCTTCCAGATGATATCTTGGAAAACATGAAGAGTCAGCCTTTGGGTCTCAAAAGACTTGGTCCTGGAGGAGATGGACTACATGATTCTAATGACAATCTGTGTTGCAGTCATCATTAGAACTACAACCTTGCATTACTGCAATGTCGCTAGCAACCCAGCTTGATCTCCTCTTCCACTACTGACCTAACAGCTCCACTCATTCCCACTGCCAGGAACTTTACAATGATGTAGAATTGTAGCTCTAATGATGACTCATCCAGGAAAAACAGGCTTCCTGTCTCTACATAGAGCTTAAAAGTATTCAGCTAGTTTGTTTTAATCACATGATGCCATAGACTTAATGGAAAAGAGAAGAATTTAATTTACAAAATGAGCAATTGTAAGTACACCGTGCTATATAATATGATTGCATTATTCTAAGAGGATTAAATCTTTGGGGGTATAAGGAGCTTCAGATGTTTTCACAGAAAACTGTGGTCTATAATTTTAGGGGGCTTCTTAAAAAAGTGTTTTTCTGAAAAGGTTCCACTATAGTTTTTGTCATGATCCAGTCCGGAGTTTATTTTCTGTTACTCCCTCTCTGGACTGGTCCTGCGGGGGTTAACCCCTCTGCCTCGTTTTGGAGCTGGCTGGGCTTTTCCAGACCTCTGCAGTGTGCTTGCCAGCGTCAGTGATAGTTCATGCTTCCAGGCTAGAGCAGCTGACCCGTGGACCCTGGTGATCCTTCTGCCTCTGACTTCCCATATTTGTGTAAGACCCGTTCCCTATCACTGACGCAGTGTTCGTCTGGTGGTTTTCCTTACAGTGTATGACTCGGCCTGATCTCTGAACCTCGCCTCTTGCTTTCCATCTCTGATACCTCGTTCCCTGACCAGCTTTGACTTCTGGCTTGTACCCTGTCTTATGTCTCACGTTTTGGATACCACATTCCCGTTCGGCTCTGACTTCTGGCTTGTCTCTGACTTCATGCATGCTGTCACTTCTGGTACCTCGGCTCCTGACAGTTTCTGACTCTGCTCATCTGACAACTCTTTCATTACCTGTGACACCTGTGTGGCTGCTCAGTGTTGCTATGCTATTAGTGTGCAACCTCTCTTCCCACAGCAGCACCCCCTGGTGGAGGTTGCGGTAAACTGCTTGCAGCCGCATCACAGTTTTATTTTCTAGTATATTTTCTGTACCTTTATATTTGCTAGTTTGCATTTTCACTATGGCAGTCTCCCTATATCTTCTACAGTATCAGAAATCTCTCCACATCAAGTGATAAATAAGAAAACATTTAAGTCAATATTGTAGCTTAATGTTCTTAAATTAAAGGATATTACTAGAGTTCCATTTACAGGAAGATTTAGTTAAATTTAACCTGTGCAATTCTATGTAATGATTAAAGCCTGGCAACAGCAGATTATTATTTCCCAGCTGAACTGAACCATCCTGTTTGTTATGAGCTTTTTGTTACTGAATAAGAGTTTGCTGTTCATGTTTATTGTGCACATCCTTATACTGTTGCTAAGAATTCCCCTCACCCTCCCATACATGCTCCTTTTCATACAATGTAAAGAACTGAAAGATGTGAGATGTTCAATAATGTATTTATCATTGATTTCTACACTGTACTAAAAGACATAATCACATACCAACTGAGTTATCATGAGAAAATAATGTATATTTAATCATTGATTATATTATTACTATACTATTGGTATTATTTTCATTACATGCTTAGTTATGTGAAATCGCTCTTGCCTTGTGCCCATTTATATAATTAATAACAGGTAATTGACTCAGTACCCATTGTAAACCTCCTTTTGCCTCTTAATATATATGCTATAAAGCCCTTAGTCATCTATTATTATCACATTAATCAGCAGCATGGCAAGGCATTGTTTTACTCAGTGCAAGAAATTAGTTCTGACCACAATGTAAAAGGACTCAGTTTTTCTGCATCTCACTGGCACCCCCTACACCACTGGGGGCACATGCCTTGGCAGCCCCCATTGCCCCTCTATAAATTCATTCATAGCACTCACGTTTGACATATAATGCAGCTCCTGGGAAATAAACGCATTCTCATATAGTTTAGTTTTGTTAATCTGTATGATCATATTTTCTTACACAGTCTGGTCCATTAGTTGCTGAAACATAAGGCAATCCTTTAATCCAAAATGTAACATGAGATAACATTTTACTAATACAGAAAAGGATTTTACAAATCTTGTCCCAAGAGAGAAAACATAACGCATGAAGTCAGGAGCAACAATGAATGTTTTAACTCTTGCAAGCACTAATTGAAAGTATAGTAAAATATTAACGTGCTTCAAATTAAATGACCCGGGTTGTTAATTCGGGGCAACGTTTACTCAAAAATGTGTAGGAATTGTGTGGACTATCACCGATTAGCGTACGAAAGTAGTAAACAAAAACATTGGAATTGGATGAAGGAAAAACACATAGTAAAGTGTCAAAGTAACCTAAAATTGGTGTTGTTTTCAATAATAGGTGTCTTATGACAATTTGTGTTGTTGGAAATATTGAACAAGTTGGCTACATTTGTTGATAAGGCTTTTGACGAAGTCCTGTACTCAGGAAATGTATCAGTGCTCCAGTTATTACCCTGCAGGTGTAACCTCATGCCATGGCTTGATGCATAGATGGCATACAGTATCCACTGCTATAGTGTCTATTTTTACCCTGACTATCCTACTGCTCAGTTTCCTCTGCAGCTCCCTTCAGTGCATGCCTTCCCCTCCATGTGCCTGTGCCTTATAGCACTTAGTGCCTGCATTCTCTCAGTGCATTGCCTTGGATGTTATACAATGAAGGATTCCTAGCAGCAGCCTAGCAGAATGGCACACGATCTGTCACCTTAGGTTTGTACTGAAGATTGGGTTCTCTCCTGCCTCCCTTTCCCATTCCCTGTGGCATGTCCCTTCTTTGCAGACCATTGCTGTACCTTCCAGTTTCCCATTCACTCTCCTTTCTCTTGCTGCTGTGTACATCCTTTCTTTCCTACTCCCTGCCCTCTCGCTTTCTCTTCTCTGTCACACTGGCTTGTCTCTCTCCCTCCTTCTCCATTTCAGTACAGTATCATTCTTTTCATAAACAGGCACAGAGCCCTCTCTGTGCATGTCTGTGCCTCTCCTTCCTCTTCCCCTTTAATCAATAGCCACACCAGGAGAGTGGCTCACATGAATGAGTCCTTGTGAATCTCACCCCCAGACATCTTTCAGTGGATGTGCAGACCAGAGCTGGAAATCTTGCTCAAGTACCCTTTACTTATCCTGGTTTCCTTAAAGTCTGAGGTTCTATCATGTTGACCCGTGGAATATGCTGGGTTCCTGGTCCCTATGTCCACCCTTCCATCCTCTTCTTCCTCATCCTGCTTCTTGGAGCACACGCTGAAGGTAAGAAGATGCTTAGCATCAGTGATCACAATGTCTTGCCTCATCTTCCTGCAAGCACTTTTCCTTTAAATTGTTAATGCATTGGGCGCTTTAAATGTTATAGAAAGGCATAAAGAAAAGCAAAGAAGCAGCAGGGGATGAGCTATAGCGTTCAAGGCTTAATCAATTAGGATTGTCCTAGTGCTGCAAGATATATGGGAATCGTAAGAAACTAGTATGTAGGACACATAAGCACATGCTCTTCAAAATCTTCTGAGAAAGTAGCATGTGCTGTGAGCTGCTTCTTCTCACTGATTATGAATATTTCAGGACTTTAGAAATTGGTTTTCTATGTGTTAGCCCAGTATATGTTCCATTCAGCTTGTAGAGATGTGGATAGTCATTTGGATTGAACTTTCTCACTCTGGGACTTTGCATTCATTAGAATAACAGGGCAGTGTAAGAGTCCACATCTGATCCCACTGCACCTGGCGCTTTTCTGAAGCCAAATATTGTGTGAGCGAAAGTTAATCTGTGAGAAGGATTCAGCTCTGTATCTTTTTTTTTAAGCAGGATGTTGAGAATTTTTTTGCTTTTGATCTTTCGCCTATCCTTATGGCTATTAATACGTGTGAATATGCAGTCTTTTAGATTTCAATCTTTCTTTTAATTCCCTTTGCTGAGTTTCTTCTCCTGCTCTACAATGGGTAGAGTCTTACATCTTTTTCACTTAAATCAGGAAAGATTTTTTTTTATGTATTTGATGTTTTTTGCTTTGTGATTTCAATGTGTTTCTGTGCTATGAAATGTTTATTAAAAGATATGGCCCCCTTTCTAAATGATAATGTGAAATCCGAATCCAACATCTGAAGGCTAGATACGTAGACTGTCTCATCTAGGATGTGCAATGCAGTCAGCTACAGATAAGATAAGGACAGGGTTATCTTCTGTGTCTTATTATAAAGAGTCATGAAAATCCAGAAAAGGCTGTGTGCACACGTTCCGGATTTTTCACGTTTTTTCGTGTTTTTCGCTATAAAACGCAATAAAACCGCGAAAAAAAGCATCCATTAAGCATCCTATTAATACAATGCAATCTGCAATTTTTGTGCACTTGTTGCGTTTTTTTCCGCGAAAAAAACGCAGCGTGTTCATTAATTTTGCGGATTTTTCGCGGATTTATTGCTATTTAATGCATTGGGAAGCTCCTGAAAAAAACTCTAAATATCCGCACAAAAAACGCGAGAAAAACGCGAAAAAAAAGCATGCGGATTTCCTGCAGAAAAAGTCCGGTTTTGTTCAGGAAATTTCTGCAAAGAATCCTGACATGTGCACATAGCCAAATAGTACTGCAAACCATGTAACTGAAGCTTCTAATTATGGTTCCACATGGGTAATCATCAGCTTTTAATCAGGGAGACATAAACTGCTCATCCGATGAGGGCTCCTATAGACATGTGGTTTATTCTTATGGAAACCATGTGTTAGAGTGCCATGTAACAATCACCTACTACTTGTAATAATGTGATCAGTCCTGTAGATGTGCAGATGCTAAAAAATCCTACAGTATCACACTGTATAAGGTCTACCCTGAACATATGAACAATACCGATATTCAAAAGGTTAAATAGTGCATTAAGTCATAATTGTCTCAAATGATTATAACTTTTAATTAAAGAATAAGCTTGATGCTAATGAGATCTAATATATTTTTTTTTAATTTGGAAGATGGATATATAGAAGCTTAAATGTAGACTATTCAATTTTTTTAAATTAAAAAATATATAATTTTTCTTTTTGACTTCTCTTCATTGATAGATTGATTTTTCCTGTTGTTAATTGGACTTTGAAAGTCCTTTGTGCGTGGTTTTTATTTTCCAAGAATCCAATCACTTGACCTAAACTATGTGTTGTTATTTGTGGCCCATCTAATGTATTAAGGCAGAATCGAGAATGTGTGTCTAATAGTATCTGAGATACTGGATACAGTGTTAGCACATGAGATCTAAGAAGCGATATGATTGTATCCATCTAATAGGGTTGGCTGCTTCCCCATAATGGCAATGTCATGGTTGGATGTACTGAAGATGGTTTATAACTGAGAGAAAGGCAAACATTTCTGACTCTGGGTCTCAGTGTTTTATCTGTAAGCTTTAGAAGAGAAGCTATCGCACACATCATTGTACATTGTGATCAGCCACACGGTGACTTCCACGAGTAATTAAACTTCGAATGAAATTTTGGATCAAAGTAGACAAGTACTATAGTTGTAGATCTGTTTTTTCAACATTTAGCTCGAGGGTTTCTGGTGCTGCTTCCATGCTTGTCTTGATCTGTGCCAATAAAACACAGAGGTCTATGGAGTGTTCTGCTGGCTATAAAAGGTTCTCTACATGTTGCCATTTTCGATATACCATCTGTCTGATAATACTACAGGTTCAGTGCCCAAAGTATTAGCATAGATTGTCCACAGGTATCAGATAAAGTCATAGTTGTATTAGAAGTTTAATAAAGCAGACATAACAATGGATAAAAGACATAACAATGGATAAAAGACATAACAATGGATAAAAGACGTAACAAGGAATAAAAAGAGAAATGTTGATTTTGAACTAATGTAATGAAAAGGTGGAGAAAAGCTGTACATTAGTGTTGAGCGATACCGTCCGATACTTGAAAGTATCGGTATCGGATAGTATCGGCCGATACCCGAAAAATATCGGATATCGCCGATACCGATATCCGATACCAATACAAGTCAATGGGACATCAAGTATCGGAATGTATCCTCATGGATCCCAGGGTCTGAAGGAGAGGAAACTCTCCTTCAGGCCCTGGGATCCATATTAAAGTGTAAAATAAAGAATTAAAATAAAAAATATTGTTATATTCACCTCTCCGGCGGCCCCTGGACATCAGCGGGAGGATCCGGCGTCCGGCACGGCTTCTTTCTTCAAAATGCGCGCCTTCAGGACCTGTGGAATGACGTCCCGGCTTCTGATTGGTCGCGTGCCGCCCATGTGACCGCCACGCGACCAATCAGAAGCCGCGACGTCATTCCTCAGGTCCTAGAAGGCGCTCATTCTAGGACTTTAGCTGAGGAATGACGTCGCGGCTTCTGATTGGTCGCGTGGCGGTCACATGGGCGGCACGCGACCAATCAGAAGCCGGGACGTCATTCCACAGGTCCTGAAGGCGCGCATTTTGAAGAAAGAAGCCGTGCCGGACGCCGGATCCTCCCGCTGATGTCCAGGGGCCGCCGGAGAGGTGAATATAACAATATTTTTTATTTTAATTCTTTATTTTACACTTCCGATACCGATACCCGATATCACAAAAATATCGGATCTCGGTATCGGAATTCCGATACCGCAAGTATCGGCCGATACCCGATACTTGCGGTATCGGAATGCTCAACACTACTGTACATACATATGTATTGACAATATTTGAAAATTTACCATTACTATCACTATTACCAGGGGCGGACATATCATTATTGCAACCTGTGAGGTCGCACAGGGACCAAAGAGGTAAGGAGGCCAATTTCTACTGCCAGGTGCAATTTTTCATGTTTAATAGCTCTTGGGCTGCAAAGGACCCATACATTGTTCTTACACAGGGGCCCTCTTCTGTCTGTGCCCGCCAGTGACTATTACCATTGTCTTGAAAGGATTCCTCTCATGCTTCTGGTATTTTTGTCTTCTACCAGGACTTTAATAATATACTGGACAATCCAATCACCAGGTTAGATGGCACTATTATCAAGACAACCATTGGATGCCAAAAACCTCTCCTTAACGTCTTTTTAAAAGCAACTTCTGGCATTATATGCTTGCCTATCCAATAATTAAACTTAATCTGTCAGATGTATCCTCCAGCTGATTTAAACTTTTGCCGAGGGATAAGAATGGCAGCATAATTGGAGATATTCTTTAAATGTTTTTATTTTGTAACTTTGAACTTTAACCAGATGCACTAAAACACATGCAAGATAACTTTTATCCTTTATACTGTAAAAATACCAAAAATTCAAACAGTGGTTAAGTAGGTGCAGATAACGTCCACTATGTCAACCCTACTGTATATTATTTTCTTTTTGCCTAATAGTATGTGAAACAACTTAAGGCCAATTTCATTCAGGCTATAAATAATTGGTATGATATAATGTTTTCCTTAAATATGATATATGAGTCCTGAGGGTATTAAAGAGGTTGTCCAGTCATGTAACCACAAGTATGCGATGTGCATACTCACGGCCACATCCCGACTAGATGCAAATTGCCTCGTTCAATGCAAGTGTATAGAGTGAGGCCAGTAACAGTCTAGTCGGAATGTGGCCAGGAGTATGCATACCCCTGGAAAACTCTCACAGCGTGCAGTGCACATGATGTGAGGATTCACAAGTCTGCAGTCACATAGAGCAACTGCATCCTTGTAGTTTAAGACTGGATAACCCCTCTAGAGTGCCAATAATGTGTATGATAAAGTAATGTCCTAAGTGAAAATGACATTATTATGGTTTAATGAACTCAGACCTGCAAATATTTCCAACAATAAGGGTCATATAGTGCTATACACTTGCAAAATCCTTTTTGGCACCACCCTGAGATTTGTTTTCTTTGTATTCTCATAGCAGAAAAAAATTGATTTCTCCATCATTTTCTTTTGCAATGTTTTCAATCAAGTCAGGCTTTGGCCATTGGTAACCCATCATACACTTTCATCACAGTTGGAGACTTCTATATACCGTTACCTACAATTTTCACTAATTTGTTTTTTTTGCACTGACACTTTGATACTCTTGGCTTTGATTTATGCAGCTATCAGGTATCATACAACAATTCTATTAAATTAATAATATTCCTATTTAGAGTGATTGAAATGTATCATCACCTACAGCTTGAAAATGATTAACTAGAGGTATGGCTCTAAGTTACACATGTGTACTTGCACACATTCTTACATAATACATAACATAAATTTCTGTCTAGTTTCTTACTACAATATAATCTCACACACCAGCTGCTTCACAATGAGACATGTTTAACGCATAAATAAAGTGTTTCTTAAAAGAACACATGGTACGAAATATGACAGTTCTACCATATGTGTTTAAATAGCAGAGGTGTAGGGAAAAGCTGCAATGATTAATCAGTGCCTTATGACACTGGAGTTGTGCCATTAGTTAAACGCATCTATTTTGCACTTGAGTCGCTTGTTGCTTTATTGTGTCCCTGATAATTATGATTCCCTCTATGTTATCTTTCTCCTTGATAAAAGCTTTCTTGACTAATTATGATGAGAAAATGCTCTATACATACACCACAGAGAATGGCTGTGAAGTTCACTCCTTTCATTTAGGTTACTGATTTACTAACCGTGACATTCCATCCAGAAATCTAGTCATATTTTTTCAAATGTAGTACTGTGAAAAAGTTTTAGGCTTGGTGTTAATAGCTTAATTTTATCAAGTTCCAAAATGTAAAGTGAATAAACAAAAGAGAAATCTAGATCAAATCAATATTTAATGTGATCTCTCTTTTGTCTTCAAAACAGCAGCAGTACTTCTAGATATACTTGTACAGAGTTTTTTGAAGGAACTTGGCAGGGAGATTATCCCAAGCATCTTGGAGAACCAACCACAGATCTTCTGTTGATCTAGATTTGTGCACATTGTTTTGTATCTTCAATTACTCCCTGACAAACCTGATGATCTTAAGATCATGGCTGCACTTTGTTCATGGTTGATTCAAAGGTGTGGCTTTTGGGCTGCAATTCCTTCATGAAGACCCATTCTGGCAAGACTTCTACAAAAAGTAGATAATTGCTGCTGGGTTGCACTGGTTACTGCCAGTTCTGAGCTGATGACGCTGCTGAACATCTTTTAATTTTGAATGGAAGCATGATGTACCTTTCATTTGCTGTACTAAGCTTCCTTGGCCTAGCTAGCAATGCATCTGAGTTCCTCACGCGAACATTGCATCTAAGTTTCTCAATGTTGCCCATTTCTTGGTACTTATTTAAAGAGCTTGAACACCAAATCTTGAAACCCCAGTCTGCTTTGTAATACTGTATTTGCTTAAAAGAGACCTTACTGATGTAATATAACTAACTTGTGTTTTATTGCTGATGTCAATCTTGCCGTGGTGTAGACCTGTCACATGACATGGTCTTCTGTAACGTCATTTTTCTAGTTTGGATGTTTCTCATTCAATTTTCAGGCTCCTATTCTACTGTTTTGTTTCAATTAAGGATTGTGTTTCACCCTATATATAGATTATGATCATTATCACCTCTTTGGTATTATTGGTTTTTCATACACATGACTAAAATTCTACAAAATCCCTGCAAGTGCACCTAGAAGAATTGATGCTTTTTTAAAAGCAAAGGTTTATCACATCAACTAATGATTTGAATTTTGTAATTGATAAAAAATACATTAATAACACTTCTATTCTTTAAAGAATGCTTACTTTGCAGAATTTTTCCCATTCCTGCTTAAAACTTTTGCACAGAACTGTATATTTACTATTTTTAGACCTTTTTTTAGTATCCATGTAAACAGAACTTCCATAGACAGAAAAAACCTGAAAAGTTAGATACCAGCAGCACATTTGTAATCAAATTGGCTACTTAACTTGTAGAAATTATTTAGCCCTACTTAAAGTGGACACAAAGACGCACTTTTTTCCTCCCCAAATGTGTAGGAAAATGGGGGGGGGGGGGGTGCGTCTTATAGTCTGGATATTTTGGCTCTGGCTGTGGTGGGGAGGTGGGTGAGCGGTATTGGAGGAGCAGCGGGTCACAGAGGCAGGAGCCGGTGGCTCAGGCTAACTTCTGTGCCCGCTGCTAAAGAGAAATGAATATGCACTGCATTCTACGCCCATGGGCATGGAGGGCAATGAATATTCATTTCTTTTTGACTTCCTGGTATGATTTATTGGCCCCATCCCCTTTCTGATATGATTGGCCCCATCTCCTTGCTGGTATGATTGGCCCCATCCCAGTTCTGGTATCCATGACCCCATCAGAAAAGATTTTAAAAAAACCCTTTATTCTTACCTTCCTCCGCTCCCTCGCAGTCGCAGCATTCTGCTCTGGTGCCAGCAGCTGCATAATGCTTGTAAGCATCGCATGATAGGGACATCATGCGCTGCTCAAAAGCAAAGCACAGCTGCCAGAATACTTACCGGGACCATTCATTGGAGATCGCAGTGAGTATCCATTCCTCTTCAGTAGCGCGCACTTTTAACCGCCTGCTTCCTGCTGGGGCCGGTAGTCACGTGTGCCGATACTTAAGAGAAATGAACATGACAATCGGTGTGTAATATTTATGGCCTTAGAAGAAGTAAGGCTCTAGATTAATTGGTTCCTATATGTCTTGCCATAAGTGGAACTGAAGTACAAAGACTGCCTCTTACACTGGCCTGGCAATGCTGCAATGGCAAACACTTGAACTGGCTTAACGGTTATGCTAGCTAAAATTGTGGCAATGAGTGTGACAAGAGTTACTATCAGACAATCTCATAAAGACATGTACCTGCCAAGATGGATGCTTGGTACAGAAAATTTACAGCTGCTAATGTTGATTAAACAGTTATAGAGAGAGACTAGAGATGAGCAATTTGATTTGTGCTACATTGGTCTGCCATCCAGTCTGGTCCTCTGTGGCAGCTGGTCTTCATATCTGCGACTAGTCAATAGGCCTCACATAATATTATAACATATGTCATGATGACATAGGGCCTATTAAGTGCCAGAGGCACCAAGAATGCCAAGCCAAAGGTGCTAGGTGCATAAGTAAATATCGGCTGCCACAGAGACCTGGACTTGATTTCAGACTAGCACAATGCAAATTGAATTGCTCCACTCCAAAAGTGAACCTATCTGCTGTCAAGTGTGGCTCCTGTGGCATTGGGTCTTCACATCTCCATTCGGAATCCTTTGTCTGACATCCTGGTTACTTCTAAAGGTACCTTCACACTAAACGACGCTGCAGCGATCCAGACAACGATCCGGATCGCTGCAGCATCGCTGTTTGGTCGCTGGAGAGCTGTCACGCAGACAGCTCTCCAGCGACCAACGATGCCGGTAACCAGCGCAGGGCCACGCTTAGTAACCCGATGTTTACCCTGGTTACCATCCTAAAAGTAAAAAAAATAAACGCTTCATACTTACCTTCCGCTGTCTGTCCCCGGCGCTGTGCTTCTCTGTACTGGCTGTGAACACAGCGGCTGGAAAGCAGAGCGGTGACGTCACCGCTCTGCTTTCCGGCCGCTGTGCTCACAGTGAGTGCAGGAAAGCACAGCGCCGGAGGACAGACAGCGGAAGGTAAGTATGAAGCGTTTGTTTTTTTTACTTTTAGGATGGTAACCAGGGTAAACATCGGGTTACTAAGCGCGGCCCTGCGCTTAGTAACCCAATGTTTACCCTGGTTACCAGTGAAGACATCGCTGAATCGGCATCACACACGCCGATTCAGCGATGTCAGCGGGAGAGCCAGTGACCAAATAAAGTTCTGGCCTTCTAGCCCCAACCAACGACATCACAGCAGGATTCTGATCGCTGCTGCGTGTCAAACTGAACGATATCGCTAGCCAGGATGCTGCAACGTCACGGATCGCTAGCGATATTGTTTAGTGTGAAGGTACCTTAACACTTACTAGGCTCTGAGACGAGTCAATAGGCCTCAAATGATGGTTTGACATATGTCATGATGTTGTAGGGACTAATAAGTGTCAGTGGCACCAAAAATGCCCGGCTGCCATAGAGGCCTTGATTTTATGGCTGATCAGAGGTCTGTATGGATTTTAACGCCGGCCCTTAAAGCAAAAATGTATTAATTCACTAAAAGAAATCAAAGAAAACAGGATATGCTTATTTTATATAAAGGATAAAAAATAAATAAAATGAGAAATTAAACACTTCTCAGACTCTCAGAGGAATAAACTGGCAACAGTTTCTATTCTTATTAAGTGACAACTCAAAAACACGGAGCAAAAAAGTCCACTTCAACATAATTATATATAAAAGTCTACAAAATTTTATTAGTCTATACTAATCACATTAATGTATCACTACACAATATTAAGGTTCAGAATATGTGAGTTGTCTGCACTAACATATAGCAGGAGACAATAAAAGGAAAATATGACGGTAGCCAAGTTAGAGGGGGCGTGCTACAATATATCCTTATTGTAACAGCATGAACAAATAACAAACAAGTTCAATACGTGGCCATATAAAGCTCTAGTCCTATGTGTAGCGATGCACTCATCAGACCACCCCCGTATATAAAGTCACATAATTATACATGGCTCATGCTTACCCATCGGTGATCAGGGAAGGCACCCCCACCTCACTTGGCACCCCGGACACGCGTTTCGCGTAGCTTTTTCAACAGGGTCCACAGGACCCTGATACATTAATGTGATTATTATAAACTAATAACATTTTGTAGACTTTTATATATAATTATGTTGAAGTGGACTTTTTTGCTCTGTGTTTTTGTGTTGGTACTATTTTGGAGTGGTCCTGGAGGTTGAGCACCCGCGGGGTGCTCTGAGAGAGCCGGTACTATCCGCTCACGGTTACAAAATATACTGGTGCTTCATGATTGTGGTAATAAATATTCTTATTAAGTGAGTAATATATTTTATTTTTGGATTTGGTGGCAACGTATATGATATGTTTAGTTACCTAATATTTACATTTTCAATTGAATTAGGAAATGTTTTACTTTATTAGCAGGTAAAGATGTCTGTTGTGTGTATAACCTTCTTTTAGAATTCAGCTATGCATGTCACCACTTTAGATCTCATTTAAATTCCTTCATTTTATTGAGCAGTTTTTATAGCTGTATTCTCTATTATAACTACATCATACACACAAGTATGCATAAGCGCATAAGCGCATTAATATACAATACATCAAGCCACACATCGTGTAATGCATTGCGGATATGCAAAAGATTGCCTGAGCCTGTTTATGGAATCATTATAGAGCTCTGAAAGGAAAGCCTAAATTATTCTAGTATCATATATTAACTGCACAATAATAAATATTGAGCTTTATCTTATTTTGTAACCACATTTTTAATACTGTGTATAGAATACTTAAAAAATATTGTTAAATCTCTACTGGAAGTACTCCATAATAATGATGCATCATATTTCCATGGACAGCACAGATATTTAGGGGTAAATTCATGAAGACTGGCATTTCATACTGTGTTCTTGATCCAGAATTCGCTGTAGTAAGATACACCAAATTCGTTACTGAATTTAGTAAATTTTTCAGCTGTCTGTCATAGTCAGAAAATGTGCTGCAGTCAATGTCTGAAGCATGTATCTCTTAGAATTTATACTTCTTTTGTGGAATTATAGTACAGTAAATCTGTTGGGCCACACTAGACGACATTCCTTCAACTAATCTCCACCCATTTTTCTAAATTTTGGCAGAGTCAGTATAAAAAACACTAAAAAACTCTTAGTTTTTAAGGTGGAAGGTTGATATAGGTCCATCAAGTTCAACCTTTAACCTAACGTCATAAAAGTTAGAACATTTTTGTGCAACTGAAGGTTGTGCAAATATTTATGACTTTTTGAAG